>NC_136861.1:14734527-15934527 GCF_951799975.1 Gobius niger
GAAAAGTAACATCCCAACACAAGTCAGTTTCTCAATCATAGTAGCATTATCATAGCAGATGTTTCCGGACTGACCTTTGGTGACCCTTTTAAAACCTTTGGTGAGGTGAATGACTGAACTATCATGTAGAAATCCCATGGTTGCATGTACTTACTTATGATCCATGTGTTTTTGCTTGGAACAGGCAAAAGGTGTCTAGTGTCTAGTTTGATTGAAAAGGATATTTCAGGATTTTTTACATAGGGCTTCATTTCCTAGTTATCCAGAGTGTTGTTGATTTCTGGAGATATATTTTAATTCATGCTTTATATTTGAAGAGCTTAGTGATGCTAGGCTAGTGCATGTCTATGGTAACTAGTAGCATGCATTAAAAACCTCTTCCAAATCATCGGGTAGTCCTCCAACGGTTGCCATATCTGATTTGTAGAAAGCTTCTTTGTGAATTCCACGTGTAGCAATGCCGGTAGACAGATCCGGTAACCTAGCAGATCACTCTGCCACTACGTAGCTTACAACCAGGAAGCTGATGCTGCTATAATATATACTATAAATTATATAAGTAATATAAGTTATTTTAAATGCAAAATGGTTATATTTAAACAATTATTCAGTCAACACAGACATTCATATGGGTAGTCTGGTGTTATAAGTGATTTGCCTCAGGTGCACTGTGCTTGGGTCAGACTTTTTTTAATGCAGGCTAATAGTTACCATAGACATGCGCTAGCCTAGCACCACTAAACTCTTCAAACATAAGGACTGCATGAATAAAAAAAAAAGAAAAATCTCCAGAAATCAACAGCACTCTGGATAACTAGGAAATGAGGCCCTATGCCAAAAGTCCTGAAATATCCTGTTAATATTTTATAGCATTTTCTCAAGGGACACAACTTGAGCTGCCCTCTTCAGAAAAAACTGACATGACAAGAAGGAAATCCCTTCTCTGTTGTAGCCATTGTTAAAAGTGTGTAAAGCATTAAGCCGCTGACAGATCCCTTAAGTGCAAATAGTTGCTCTAAACCTCCAACCTCTCTCTTCCAGGTCATTCTGTAACATCAATTTCCATATTGCAACGATAACAGATGATCTTTGTGCTTGAAGGGCTGCTAATTAGTGCCTTAAGAAAACATATGAGGTGCAAGTGCCACTTTTAGCTCTAGGTGCGAGGAGGGGGCAGAAGGCAAGGCGTGCGAGATTCCCCCATCCCCCTCAAAATGCCCCCAGAATACAGGGCATCCACCGCGTCACCCACGAGAACTAGGTTTCGCGTGTTTGCGTTGAATATTATTTGCTCATTTCTGTGTTTTTTTTTTCATGTGTTGCGCGGCGACCATCCCCCCCCCTCGGCATCTAAATCAGTGACACGGTTTAGAAATGCCACAGTCGGGACAGGAATGTGTTTTAAATGGGGGAGGAGAAAGCACTGTACGTACAGGACGTGCAGAAAGAGAATAAGCTGCTCGTCTGCGATGTGTCTGCGTCGCGTGAGATGTGGAGTCTGCGGATGGAGCTTGTTTTGGCTAAGTTTCTCCAAAGTTATCGGTCGTCATCAGTTCAGGATTTTCAGCCTTGTCCGCTGACTAAATGTACCAAAAAGCTCGGTTTGTATCTGCTCCCAAATCATATTGAAGTCAAACACAGTCGCTTCGAAAACAGGTAGGAGAAAAAGTAGTTTGGAGGAGCAGTGTAGCATAGGAAGTACTGCATAGTGGAAATAATGCCAACTTTAAGCAACCGTTCTAAAAGTAAGGTTAGATAAGACACATTTATTGATAAATATTTTTATTTAAAAAGTTTAAAAATGTTAAAACTAAGTATTTTCCTCCCCCAGTAATGTGTATAATGAGCTCCGACCTGTTTCCACACAACTGTCTCTAAAATCCTGCACTGTCACTCAAAAAGTTGTTACTTCGGGTCTTATATAGGTGAGGTACCAGTCTTATATAGAAGCTGCAGTTACGCGTAAGACCTGAGGTGGCAGTAGTGAGCATAAAATGACCAACTTGCATCTAGTCTCTTTAAAGAAAAGATATAGTGTACAGAAATCTGAACTGATAATCGGTGTTTAAGAGGGAAAAAGGGATTTACAGAAACCGACCACATTTTCTCCAGTTTGGCTTTATCCACATCTTAAAACGAACTTGAAAAAAGGAGTATAAACAGTGACAAAAAATGAGACAAAAGGTGACAAAAAAGTGATGAAAACACAATAGCAACACAGCAACAAATCAAGGAAAAACATTCATTTTAATCAGTTTTGTAGCTTTAAAATGATGCTTTCCACTGGCCTACAGTATATGCTGAAAGCTCCAGTCGAGAAGCTTTTAGATTTGGGTAAAGCTGAACTGGAGAAAACGGTGGGGGTTAAGAGGTTAATATAGGCTGAAGTTCATATTCATACAAGAGTTTACCATCTTAGAAAAAGCTTCTCAACGGTCTTCCATTAAAGCTGTGGAACCTGATTTCTTGGTGTTGTAGAGTACATTTATTTTTTCCACCTCAGCGTATGATGTAAACACAGCAAATCACAGACCTTGTTGTTTTGTCTTCACCTAAAGTTTTAGAGCAATGGATGATAGAAGTCGAAACCAAATTAGTGGAATTATCCTGCTTCACTTGGCACCGCTCAATGCTGTATATGGGTGTGAAATGTGCATATAATTAGAATATTTGAACAATTTGAATACACAGGAGGGACTGTGAGAGCTAGAAACAACCCCAGCTTTAATCGCTCACTTGTAGATAAGTCTAATGTAAGCCCAGCCTGCTGCTAAATGATCTGTAGTTGCTGACGAAGGCTCTTGAGGTGTGAGGCGAACCTTCCTCAACACTGAAGCAACTTATTCTACATTACATAGGAATATTTTCCAATAGTAGATGCCAATAGCTGACTTTTCTTTTCAGTAAACCCTATGTTGAAGCTTTCTCTTTGATATTTCTCCTGCTTCACTGTTTATCCCGATACACCATCATCACCAAGTCACTGTGGAGAAATGTTTCGCCATCTTTTTTTTTTTTACGGAAACCACGATATCGTTACACGCTGCGTGCGACCAATCCCGACAGGATGCCAGACAATGAGCCTCACTGCACACGAGGCGAATTAAAAACCTGTTTAACTGACGTTGCACCATCAGCCGTCGTCCCGCGGCTGAACCGGTGAAGGGGTCAGACAGGTTTGGGGAGCACGCGTTTTTGATATTGACTTAGCGACGCGGGTTCAGTTACTGTTGGCTCCGCGTTGGATCTCTTTGTTTTTTAACCGGAGTCCTGTTTTCGGGGATTATGGGACACTTAGGAAGATGCATCTAGACTTGCAAAGGTGGTTGAGTGTCCCCTCTTTTCTGCTGGTGAGTCATAGCAATTTATTATAATGTATTGTATAGTGTTCTATGATTTTAGATTGATAGCTACTTTCTGAATGGATACTTAAAGAAACACACTGCTCCATTGGACAAGTCAAGTTTTTGATTTGAAAATGAAATTGCCGATCCACTTTCAAGCACTTTCACCTCTATTTTACTTCATTTGTACTTCTTTCTCTATCCATACTGTCCCCTCTCCCTTGTCCAACTCTTGGCAGCCATGTCCCTGCTCTGTGCGGGACGTAGACAGCCGGGATTAAACTCTGGTCAGCGTTTGTAGCCTCCTAAATCTCCACTTTTCAAACAGGTTGCAGCTCTCAGCTTTTTAAAAGAGCATTATTGTTCCGCGCCGCTCGTCCCGGCATTCGTCCTGCACTTTGGGATGAGACGGGACGAGAGCTCCCAAAGCTACCACCAACTCTAATATATATTCTTTTATGAATTATTTTGACTATTCCCTTTTTTTCCCACTACATCTTTATCCCATGTTTTAATTTTTGTCCTGTATTCCTATCACAAATACTGAAACTTTATAGCATTTCTTTGACTATTGACAACATATCTTATGACTCTCAGACCTTCCTTTGGATTTTTTGGTTCTTTTTTGCTAATTATCTTGAAGCGAAGAGTCTTTTAAATGGAGATAAATATGGAGAGAAATGGCATCATCTTACAGCAGTTACAGACTTTTCCACAACACATTCCACATACCAGAAAGACTGTCCAATTCTCGTCAGCAGCATCGCAGACAGTTCTTCAACCATCTTTCCAATACCACTTTGTTTGTTGTTAGGGTAATTGTGTATGTGGGGGGGTCAGAGAGGCCATTGGCACAGAATGGAAGCCACACTCCCTGGTCAGTTGTTGCTCTATTGCAGTGGCTCCCTGCCTTTTTAGTCTCACATGCCCCTTGTGTCTAGTTAAAGTACCCCTAAACTCTAGGGTGCAGCCAATTGCATAGACAATTATCCACTAAACTCAGATTTATTGGTATTTAGTTCTGTACTGTGTTAAAAATGGAGCTAACTTACTTAAAAAGAAATTAAAAACTGAAACACAAGGTGAAAAAAATTGTGGGGGAAAGGGGAAAACATTGGGGAAAACCCTAGAAAAATTTAGGGTGAAATTGAGAAAAAAAATTGTTAAAAATTGAGAAAAAAATATATAAGAAAACTTGGAAAGTGTTTTTTCTGCCCTTTTGTATTTACAGGAAGTTTCAAACAAATGATACAAATGCCAAAGAAATGGAATTGAAGGAAATGGAATAAATTGACATTACTAATCTGGGTATCACTTTACTTTCCACTACACCTGATACATTGTACCTTACTAAATTTAATACAATGTAATGGGCTTTGTAACAATGTGTATTAAGTTGTACCTATAGGTTAGATACACAATGGATTGGAATAATATGTATTTGTAGTTTGTAGGTACATAATGTAGTAATTCTGACTCTAACCTTAACCCCTAACCCAAAAGGTCTCGTGTCCTATTACATTGTGTTCTTACAAAGTACTAATACAAGTTATTCCATTGTGTACGTCCGACATAGGTACAAGTTATTACAGATTGTTACAGAGCACATTACATTGTATTAAATTATTATTATTAGGTATTAAACCTGAATCTGTGTTATTAATCTGTTGTTTTTTTTTCTATTTGACAATTGATTTAGTGGTATCGAAAAATCATTGAGGTACCGGTATTTAAAACCAAATATTGTTTAAGTACCAGTATTGAAAAAAAATGTATGGTACCATAGCAACTAAGTATATGTGATTTATGGATAAAAATGTAACATAAAGGAAGAGACAGGACACGATTCCCTTTCGAAAGTTATGTATCATCATCTCAAGCACCTTGTAACTTGCACTTTGTATTTGTTTATTGCACTTGTAGTTGTAAACTGCCTGTGATATGTAATTCTTAATGTTGTTTTGTCATTTTAATTGTGTAGGACGACAGATGGAAATCAGCATAGTGCTAAATCTGGTGCAGCCATCTTTTTAATGTAACTGCACACTGTCCTTTCAATAAACTAGACTAGACTAAAATAAACATTCAAATATGCAGTAGAGATCCTGGCATCCATATCCTCGGGGCTCTCAACCCAAAAGCGGCTTCCCTTTGCAGATTTCGATGGATTATTTCAGTATAGACGGGCTTAATCTCGCTAAGTCTTGATCTCGTAATGAAACGTGACAGAGAACATCCTCCCCTCTCCGAGCACTGCTTATTTTGTATATTTATAGCCAAACATCATAATGATAGCTCTCTAATTGAACTCTGAAGTGGAAATGTCCTTAGGCACGCTGCTTATAAAAACATATGCTTTATTTTTCCACTTGCGATCAATTTGCGGCAGGAAGCGTTGTGTGGCCTGTTTTATTGATTGTTTTGGGGGGATTGTGGAGATTAATTAATTGGCGTAAGTATTTCTTCCTGTTATGCATTCTCCGTGAGGAAATTTGGGTTTCTATTCTGAGAGGTGCAATGAGGAGGTTTCCCTTGTCTGGCGCTGACAGGCTGCTGCTGCTGCTGCTGCTGCTGCATGGGAAGTCAACTTTAGACCAAAACCACAGCAAAAACTTTCCAAGAGTCGAGTTGGTTAAACAATGTCCGACTGCCTGGAGCGGCAACAACTTGGCAAACTCATGAAATTATACCTAGAAACCCAAGTCATCGAAATGAAGAATAATTAGCTAGCAATGCTTTAAAGCAGGGGTTTGCTTTTTACAGGGATTGGTGGTCATTTTGAACACATCACTGTCTTACATTCAATGTTTCTTGATTTCTTAATCTTAGCTGCAAGTCTCCTCCTCCCTTGCCCCCCTTCAAAACAAATGCCTTGCCTCTCTGGTGCCACGGATTTAGCTTCTGTCGGCGCTGTAGTAGCAGAAGGTGCTGTATGAATTATATGTAAAGTAAACCTGTAGTTGTACCTGTAAATTTCTGATTTACACATGTTCATTTTTACCATCTTTACCTTCATAGTGCTGCTCTGTGTTGAGTTGTAGTGGCAAACCTTCGGTAGATGCTTTAAAGAGCGGGAGCTTTGGGGAAGTCGGAGGAGCAGGCACTTTGCCACATTGCACGGTAGTTGAATATATGAGGGAACATTATTGTAACATAGTAAATTTGCTCTAAGTTGCATAGTATCTCATCCACTTCAATATTTTTCTTTTTTCTTTCCTGCTGGTCCATAAAGGATATAATGACTGGGAGAGGGAGTTTGTATTTTTCATCTGCATTAAAGGGGCTAGATGCAAGTTAGTCATTTTATGCTCACTACTGGTCATACATGTAACTGCAGCTTCTATATGAAGCTCGTGCATGACGGCACTTCAGATCCAAATTAACACCTTTTTGAGTGACAGTGCAGGATTAGAGGCAGTTGTGGTGAACAGGTCTGAGCTCATTCTACACATAAGGACATTGTTGGAACATGTAGGGGGATGAAAATACTTACTTTTAACATTTCTAAACTCCGTTTAGTCCCTTTAAAGACTTGCAATTGTTCCTAAGGTTTAGGGTTAGGTTTTTAAGGTCAGGGTTAGCAATTATGCATATCCAAATCTGAAAGCGTTTTGACTGGAGAGTTTGCAGCCTATATGCCAGTGTGATACCTCATTTGAAAGCCTAGTTTCTAAAAATATGTGTGAGATCTTTGTGAGTGAAATACAACTAGCATCACATTTGCTGTTCCTAACCCTAATCATAACCCTAATCCCTGACCCTAACCTCAACCTCCAGCAAGTAACAGGTCAAGCAAGAAGGAGATTTCAGTTTGGTGTAATTTTTTCATTCAAGGCAACAAATTAGTTGAGTTTTAGAGATGTTAGTGATTACTACTGGTGATAAATGTCATTAAATCGCTATAAAATCAGACATTTGAGCTCAAAGTATAAGTTCTGACTTTAAACACATATCGTAGAGTCCGGTGCCGTGGAGGAGTGGGAACAGCGCTGTCCGGGACCCAGGCAGCCCCATGTGTTTTGGGTAATCACAGGGTTGGTATTCCCAGCTCCACGCGGGAGGGGCCATGTGGTCGAAACCCGCGTGCTGGAGCCTGTCCCGTCTCCTCGTCCCGATACTCCTCCCGCCTTCCTTCCTTTCCTTCTACTTCCTAACCCCTACCTCCTTCTCCTCCGTCCCTCTCCCGTTCAGAGTGTCTGTTTGGGCTTGTCCCAGGCCAAACCGCTCCTGCGCAAGAATTCAAATCTCTCTGTCGCTCTTCCTCACTTTTCCCCCTTCACTCTGTCATTTCCGCTTTTTTGCTGCTTAAAACTTAGTCTCCTCTATCGGTTTTCATGCCACTAGAAGCCACACATTGAAAATAGAAGGGCTTGTTTCTCATTGTTTGGACAGCCAGACTAAACATGCAACTTTCACATAGATTTATGGATCTCCATCAGCGTAATGTGCACTTTATACAGTATTCTTACGCTATTTGGTCAAAACTTTGAGCCTGTGCAATTTTGTCGACTTTTATGTTCTGGCATACGTTCTGTCGTTGTGTCCTTTTGCAAGACACTTCATTGAACCTTGCCGATGTCAGTCTAGTACCGTGTGTGGGGAAACTGAGGGAATAAAAGGCATTTTTCTACACCAATGTAGTCAGAGAGGCTGAGGTGGCTGATGGTTCGGCTGCTGGAGGAGGATTGGGTCACATGGCTAGAACATCAGGGATAAGAGTGCATTTATATGAATAGCGTTTTGAAGTGATATGGCAAGATGACAGAAAGAAGGAATAAGGCATGTTTAGGCTTAGATACAATTCATTTTTAAAAGAAGAAATGATCCTACAGGAAGAGGATCACATTGGTTATTAATAGGATATCGACTTCTCTCCGCACACCGCACTTCCTGTTGTTGAGTGAGTTTGTGGCGATCGTCGGGTCAGTGTGGAGTCTCAGGGTTTTCATGACTTTGCAAGGCTTTATCATTACTACAGAAGGTGTGGGAGGCTGAGAAAGTGAAAAGAGCATTTTTACTCTAGACATGATAAAAAAATAACCGTATGCTCAAGTAAATTTCACACAAAGATTGACAAAGATTCACTATTACCAATATGTGAAGGCTTGAATAAAGTGCGATCATTATTAGGAGATGTAGGGTCTTGTATAAAACATGCCAACCCTGTAGTGTGCAAAATGTGACTTGTGTTTTGGCTGGGAACCCAACAATTGACACGTAATCAACTCAGGACCCCCATTACATAGTAATTTCCTCTTATGCTACACTAGGGAAGATTTTTTTTTTTTTATATGTATTTAAACTTGAGATCAGGTGAGGAGCTCAGTTATCCGGGAGGAGCTCGGAGTAGAGTCGCTGCTCCTTCACCTCGAAAGTAGCCAGCTGAGGTGGCTCGGGCATCTGTTCCGGATGCCTCCTGGTCGCCTCCCGCGGGAGGTGTTCCAGGCATGTCATAGTGGGACAAGGCCTCGTGGAAGGCCCAGGACACGCTGGTGGGACTATGTCTCCGAGCTGGCCTGGTGTCGCCTCGGGGTCCCCCCAGAACAGCTGGAGAAGGTGTGCGTGGATCGAGAAGTTTGGGCATCTCTGCTGAGACTCCCCAAGGGGTCCCGACCCCCACTTTGGAAACCACTGCTATAGACAGTGGGACAGTCTTTTGGCTGATTCTCTTCCCAAAGCAACTCTCTCAATTTATCCAAACTTGAAGCCCAATGACTATAATTTATGCTTCCATTAAATTTCCTTTTCTTTCTTTGAATATAATGTTAATCCTGAAAACAAATTGTAAACAACCATTGATTGACAATAACTAAATTTATCATTATACAACTTCTACTCCAAGTTTAAATACTGGTTTCTGTAGCTGACTTGACACTATAGTCAATAATCGACTGGATCATAGTCTGTAAATGATCACTTGAGCTCCTCTTATTCACTGTGGCATAAGTCTGATCACTAAAAGGTTTGATTTCATGAAGATTAATAGTCTCGGTAAAAGCGCAGTGACATATTTCAGTTCATGGGGTTTATCCAAATACACACATGAACATTCTGCGGATGACTGGCCCCACAGGAGACTTGACCTCAGCTCTGACGCCGGGATACCTCTGCCCCCTCCTCCACCTCCTCCTCCTTTGGGACGACCCTGGGCCTGTTTGGTCAGGTGATCGTGTTTGACTGGCACATGTGGGTCGATGAGGCGGCGGGAGGGTGACAGTTCTCACGTGTGTCCGTCAGCTACAGTGAGCTCGCCTCGTTTACCCTGCCCCACCAAGGGTTTTACGCGCAGAAAGCAAAAGAAATCCGTCAGGGCGATGGCTGCTTCTTCGTGATAACAATACCCGAGAAATACAGGTGAAAAGTGCAGCGTTTGAATAATTTAAGTAAAAGCAAAGAGAGGTTATCAGCCACTTTTTCCCTTTTTAAAAACTTTGTCTGTGTGGACCATTACCTCACTGCGGGGTCACTGGTGTTTGACCTGGTAATTCTGTTTGTACATACTTCCCCATTATCTCCTTCACCTATTTAATCTAAGGCTTTACCAAACTGTTTTCCGGGGCAAACAGTTCCTCGTATCCAGCGACCATTGTTTTTAATCCATGTGGTATTTAAAGCGGATTTGACTCAAGTTACATTTAAGACGTGTTTTACGCGTCGTTCGGTCTGGTGTGAGGTCCCCTCCCTCAGGCTTTCTCCCACAGGTCAAAAATATGTACAGTATGTGTATGTGTATATGTATGTGTATATATATATATGGATGATTCTCAAGTGCTGTTAGAGATGGTTGTTTGTAAGTGGTTGTCATGATTGGTTCGTCTTGCAAGTAATTAGAGATGCACCAATCTGGGGTTTGAGTATCTGCTGATATCCGGTAATAACCGATACCAAGAGACTTTCTTAAAAGTGGCTTTCTCTACAGAAAAAGTGAGCGGTCTTCATATCTCCATTGTGAAATCAATAAAGTCTTATCATTTTTGTCCTGATGTTACAGACTAATTAACAATTATGTCTATTAATAAACTAATGGAAAAACCATTTAGCGAGGATCCCTGGATTTTCAACACTATCTTTGGGACAGTCAATTTTATTTTAATAGAAACAGTTCAGGATTGTGATGTCATATCGCTAAGCATCATGGGATTAGCGGCAATAATAAACTCAAGGAGATTTTAAAGGTAAAATACTAGAGTCATTGTTCACATTAAAACACTTGGACACCACAGAGAGTTAGATGTATTTAACTGTAGTGACTCTACTGCAGCTAATAGAGTTGTTCCACGGCTTTTTTCTCCACTTTTTACACAGTTTTTAGTCGATGGAAAATGTATGCTAACAGCTATAAACATGGCGGATCTCCATGGTTACAGTGGATTTTCCCCAAACACTCGGCCACTCCAACATTGGCAGATTTTATTTTATGTTTTTAGGCTAGTCTTGGTATTTTTTTCATAGTTTCTGTCCCAGGATTGATTAGCTTCCGTTAGCATTAGCATACTGCCGCTAGCTTTAGCATGCTATTGCTAGCCACAGCATTTTGCGGTGATCAAAAATACAATTGAGGATGTTAATACTAACTCAGCGATTGAATTCCCCAGGTTCTTAGCTTCAAAATATACAGCATGCCCATATTCACTTAGAAATAGTTGCTGAAAGTTGCCAAAAGCGGTGACAGCCAAAACTTGTATTGTTCAGTTCAGTTTCTGCAGCTTTTTGGATCCCAAGAGACAATTTGTATCTGTAAAGAGGTGCACCCGGACTAAACTAGGACCAAAAATACTAGACAAATACTAATGCATGTCCAATCCTGCATTAACTTTACTGAGAAAATAGAGGCATTTGCACAGAAAAGCTGGTACCGTATGTGTAGGCCTTACCACTTATCTCCCCCTTGAAACGTTCGCAGAGAACTTTCACCCATACATGCATTTTTCTTGTTCATGGGGTGGGCTTTAGGAAGTGTTCATTCACTTTGATAATGATATTGTTATAATGTTGGTAGACTCGATGTTGCTCATTTGAAATCCACCCATCCCGACTTTGTATGTTAAATGAATCATTATGAGTAGAATCTTGTTAGTCTGCTCTAACTACATTACCTATTGATTTCACCGTTTCCTTCTAAGGATGCTCTTCCCATACATTTCATTAATATCGAGCCAAGTAAAACGTATCTCTGCTTCTATAACAACAATCCCACTTTAGCATCTGTCACTGTTCCATTGCATTGACCGAAAATCTCGCCTCTCTCCACAGGGTAAGGGCCGGAGGGATGGTCTCTCCTCGAGCAGCGACAACCCGCGGCCGCCGCAGGGGTCCCGGGCGGGGCGGGACGGGGGCGTGGCCTGGAAGTGCCCCCGGACCCTGCTCCTGCACAAGAACTCCCAGGGCTTTGGGTTCACGCTGCGCCACTTCATCGTCTACCCACCGGAGTCCGCCCTGCACAACAACAGCTTCAAGGTGAGCGGCCGGGGCATCGACAGTTGTGTGTTCCCTCAATAAAGCAGTAAAATACAGGAAATGCAGATCAAAAATAAGAAACAAGTCTATTCTGCAGGGTAATATTAAGATTACAGCTCTGCAGTTCAGGTTTGTGAGATCCGTAGCACCTAACATGACAAAATGGGATGATATTACAGTGCTAAAACAACAGCAGGCCCTTCAAGTAGGATTTTTTTTTTATTATAGGAGCATGTCCCACTCTGGCACAGCCTCTCAAAAGTGCTACCTTGACCTTGTTTTCATTCAGTCTGAATCCCAAATCGCTCTGGCGCTTGCTAACACTCCTCCGTGGTGATTTTAGGTGTGAGGGCAAATGCCTCCAGATGTGAAATTGAGGCTTATGGGGTGAGGCTTCTAAAACAAAACCCCTATTATTATTATTATACCCACCCCTCCATCCCGCAGCTGCACACAGGCCCTCGCTATGAATGGAGTCTGTTGTCCCAGGCTGGTACCACTCAGAGGAAGCCTCAGCGGTTACAAGGCCTGTCCCGAGACAATAGGCCCAATGCTGCCGTGTCCCGCTCTGGCCTTGGCGCTGCGCTGGTTCCCCTCTGCCTCCAGGGTCACATGCTGTTTTGGGAACAATGGGAATTGACAATGAGAGACACTTGTTCTTATCGAAAAGCCACTCCCAAATTACCTTCGAGCGTCCACTTATCAGAGGCCGGCGGGTACATGACCTTCTGTTTTACCACATGACCTTATACTACGGGTTTGTTTTGCTACATGACTCTCTACTACAGGTCTGTTTTACCACATGACCTTCTACTACGGGTCTGTTTTACCACATGACTCTCTACTACGGGTCTGTTTTACCACATGACTCTCTACTACGGGTCTGTTTTACTACATGACTCTCTACTACGGGTCTGTTTAACTACATGACTCTCTACTACGGGTCTGTTTAACTACATGACTCTCTACTACGGGTCTGTTTTACCACATGACTCTCTACTACAGGTCTGTTTTACCACATGACTCTCTACTACGGGTCTGTTTTACTACATGACTCTCTACTACGGGTCTATTTTACTACATGACTCTCTACTACAGGTCTATTTAACCACAGGACTCTCTACTACGGGTCTGTTTTACCACATGACTCTCTACTACGGGTCTGTTTTACCACATGACTCTCTACTACGGGTCTGTTTTACCGTATTACCAAGAAAATACTAACCATGTTCCAAATAGACTATAGAAGGACAGGTGTGTGCTCCGTTTTGCTGAGTAATTACTATACTTACCATAATTACCATGCTCTTTCTATTCTAATAGTAATAATGCAACTTGTATTGAGTCGACAAGCTACAAAGTGCTACACTGTTGTCATCATTCATTCATTCACTCACTTCCATACTCGGTGGTGATAGTCGACTATTGTAGCCTGAACTGCCCTGGGGTCACTCTTACTACATGAGCCTCTGTCGTCCCCAATGCTAAAACTGTGCTGCAAAGTATCGTGCAACTACTTAGATTATAAAAGCAAAAAAATTATTGTAGCTTAATCTGTTCACCCCTGAACCTCCACCTGAACTGAGCACATTTTCACCAGTTTGGCTTTTCCTAAATCTAAAAGCTTCTTCAACAAAGCAGCGTCAAAAGCAAGGATGAAAATGCAACCAAGGAAAGCAACAAAAGAGCTATTAGAACACAATAAACAAGTGACAAAAACACAATTAAAAAGTGATGAAAAAGCAAGAAAAAGGCCTCAAAAACTTGACGAAAACACAGGAAAAAAGCGATGAAAGAAAGCAACAAAAATGACCCAAAAAACCCTGCAAAAAATACAAGTGTAAGCACAGCTATTGTTTTGTTTAAGGTTCATAATCATAAGCTTCCTGAATGTATTCAAGAAAGGTTCAAACCCAGAGAGACTGGCTATAATCAAAGAGGAACTCATATTTATCAGAAAAGTATATTTGGCCAGATGTGTCTCAGTCAGAGGAGTAAATGTATGGAATACTCTGAATGACACCTTAAACAACTCAGTTATACAGTACTAGAACTAAATCACATATAAACTTTCCTGTGTACACTATGTTTTGTCTTTACAATATAACTGACTGATTCAAGCCAAATATATTGATGAATACTATGATAATTGTTTCACTTCAGCCAAAACCCTTTTCAGTCATTGTTTCATTGTTTCAGTGTCTTCATGTTATTGACTGAAAATAAAATAAACTAAAACTAAAAAACAGACAGACAACAGACATTTCCTCCCCTGGCTCTCACAGAACTTACACCCATTCCTACTGAGGGCAAGGTTGGTGAAGTATCTTGCCCAAGGACGGACAGCTGTGTGGTTGTAGTATCACTTCCTCACAGTGAAAAGGTT
The DNA here is from genome assembly GCF_951799975.1 of Gobius niger. Classification (NCBI taxonomy): domain Eukaryota; kingdom Metazoa; phylum Chordata; class Actinopteri; order Gobiiformes; family Gobiidae; genus Gobius; species Gobius niger. The sequence goes on from NC_136861.1 coordinate 14,748,715, forward strand.
ACAGGTTTGATTCCTGAGCCGGGTGGGGTTGTTCCTGTTTGGAGTTAGTATGCTGTCCCTGTGTCTGGATGGGCCAGAATTTCAAAGGTGACCGTAATATCTAGAAATATTGGAGTTACTGCTATTCTAAATCATTATTATTGAGGGACTTTATTTCGAGATGACATGTTTTACAGTAAAGTAATCCCCAGCGCTTTAGCCTGTAGCATTAATCCGACTTGTTACTAATGTCTCTGGAAGGGCAGTTTGCTCCACTTTCTCGACTTGCTCATCCATAGTTATTGCTGGTGACTGGGGCCTGGTCCGTGGCTGCGGCGGTGATGATGGAGCGTCCCCGGCTCGTGGCTCCGTCCCAGGGTCGTCTGCCTTCCTTTCACTGCCTCTAAACCCCCACCATTGTGTGCCCCGATCCAGGAATTAGCCCACTCAGCTCTGCCTAAAGCCCGGCAGCGGTCAGGCCATCGCTCTGCTAACCCCAAACTGTCCACTCAGCTCACTATAGTGCAGGAGTTTTGTGCTTGTAGATAAACTGCAGCTACCAAGTATCGCTACACATTCAGGTTGATGCTTAAACATGTGTGATCGGGTCATTTGGAGACGGCAGTTTGTTATTTGGAGTAAATGTTATGACTTTTCAAAAATATTTCCCATTAACTCTTCATTTATCAAACCCTTCTTGTTTTGACAATTGCAAAATCTGACTTTTTTTCCTCATACCGTGTTGAGTTATTGAATATCAAGCCATTTTAATTCATCAGGCAGTTGCTAGGTTACGGGGGACACTGTCATTGTGTCCCCTGGAAAGTCACATCCACTCCAGTTTGTTGCCGGTAACGACTGGACGGGCATCTAACAAAAGCTAAGACAAGAAATTCAAGCTATTAACTTGCTCTGGCAACCGTGATTGTGCTACAAGGATATGCTGAAAGATTCAAAATGAAGTGAGACTCGCTTTTGTGGCAATATCTTGTGCTGTGGATGTGTGATGTCACCATTGTGTGTCCTGGAGCGTCACCCAAACATTATGAGCTCATTAAACACGTGGGTTTGTCTTTTAGGCGCGTGGTGCGAGATGCCAAGGCTGATAGGCATTCGGAGAAGCTTGTAAACACTTCTCCAGTGATCCTCAGGCAATAATGGAAATGCGCTCATGAGGATTCCTGCTTCCTGACTCTTTGACCTTTGAGCTGGATGTGTATAAATGCAGGTGATGCTTTTAGTGGGAAAGAGAAAAGCCCAATAAAGTTTAATGATACTGGTGACAGGAGTAGCTTCTTGATCCAATCAGTTTGACTTAATCTCTTTCTTAACGCCCCTCCTGAAATCACCACCTTAACGTGGTGGAGGGGTTTGAGCACCCAAATGATCCTGGAGCTCTGTTGTCGGGGGCTTCGTACCCCTGGTAGGGTCTCCTATGGCAAACAGGTCCAAGGTGACGGGTCAGACAAAGAGCGGTTCAGAAGCTCCTTATGAGAGACTAACAGGCCCAGTTAGAACCACGAGGCCGTTCTTCTGTGGACCCACCACCTGCAGGAGAAGCCATAGGGACTGGTGCAATATGATTTGGTCTCCAACAGCTGCCCCCACGACCCGGCAACGGAAAAGTGGAAGAAAATGGATGGATGGATGGAATCTTTCTTAATGGTTTTACCCAAATCTAAATCTAAGACCTACAAAACTGATCTCAACCAATCTTTTTCCTTGTGTTGTTGCTCATCCATAAAATAAACGTATATTTCCCTAGTTACACATCCATTTCTCAAGCTTTTCAATGAATGTTATTTTAATTAATTGTGGTTGTGGCTTAAATGTTAAACCTGAAAACATAAATTCTACTATGTTTCGTAGACCTTGTTCAGGCCTGAGCTTCGATTAAGTGTTTTTTTTTTCCCCCTCTTTGCAGGACGAAGAGAATGGCAACAGTAACGGAAAGGGTAAGTGCTCTGGCCATTTTCTCTATGACCGGGTCGTAAATTAAAACCATTCACACAGAGGGTTTGCAGCAGATGATGTAATATCGTGGAGCTCAAACCAGCTTTGCTCAGGGCCAGCCTGCCCTCTACTGGGCACAGTGGAGAACTACAGGGTTTGGAACAGAGACTCCCACGTCCATTCAGATAGCCTTTCAAAATGAGGTATTTATAGACAGAGGTTTCTTAAGGTGTTTTAAAGCTTATATACTTGTAGTTTCTTTTGAAGCTGATAACTCTAGGATAGCTTAGAAATATTTGATCAGATCGAAAAATTCTAAATATTGCAGGTGTCAAAAGTCCTTAAAAGTAGCTGCTCTTGTGATTTTAATGTGAATCCCGTAAATATCCATGTGTTTGTGTTCTGTTTCAGGGTACCAGAAGGGCCAAATGGAGCCGATGGACACCATATTTGTTAAAAACGTGAGGGAGAAGGGTCCTGCGCACCAGGCCGGCCTCTGCACAGGTAACATACGGACGACGGCATTAACCTTCCCAACCTGTTTATCTGTTTTATGAGGTCATGTGACATAATTCTTGCTGCATTTAGACTTATTCTACATCATCAGTTGTGCGAGTTGTATTCACCGTAGTTAGGTCAGCACTAAAACAAATATTGGAGCACAAATATGTAAACGTATTCCTTGGCACTCGTCGAGTTAGACACTGCCAAGTTTCCTGTCACTTGGAAAGCAAATATTATGTAAATAAGCTGCCGCTCTGTCAGCAGGAGGCTTTATTGTTTGAAGCCCAGAGAGGTGAAACAGGTACCGGTGTGACAGCTTCAGTGTTCAGGTGCAACTGAAGGTTAATGTGGAAGTGTTCACAGACAGGGCAAACCAGTACGACATGAAATAATGAGAACAAATCTGACATCATACTTTATATAGAAGAGCTACATTTATGCTACTACTCAATTTGTTTGCCACACCCTCCTGTACGCACATGCAAATGACTTAATTACAAAAACCATCCTGTCCATTCGATATTCGGCACTCCTTGCACGTTTGGAAGACAGTCATGTTTGCTTTTGTTCAAGTCTGATTATCACTTACTCGTTGCTTCTATGCTAAAGTAGGCAAAGTAGTGAATGAACCTTAAAGGAGACACATTATGGCGTTTTTGTGAACACTTTAAACTTTGCAAGAGGCAATATTGACCTAAAACATGGAGTCAGCCCTGCCCCTAAGCAAACGTCACAAACCAAAACACAGCCGTCAAAGAACTGTCGCACAACCAGTTGCCGTGAATGTATAGCATGAAGAAAGCGATGGTGAATAAAGCCCGGGAGAGTTTTCTAGTGTTCGTGTTGTTTATGAGACATTAGGCACAGTCAGGCTTAGTGTTTTATATTATGAAGTAATGACTGGAGCTTCTTGCTTGTCACTGCACATTGCATTTCCCTGTAGTTTTACTCACCGTTGCTGGCTCTGCGAAACAGCAGCGTCTTTCTAGTTGGGACTGCTCCAAACTACGTATTTTCCCTATGATTTTTCCGCTGTCCAATAAGTCCTTGATTACTAAGCATTTGCCATACACAAATAAGAGGATTTTGGTCCAAAGGATGGTCGCCATAGTAGCCATAGCCCTTGCAGTACTGGTTGGAGAAGTATATTTTAGCTGACCATTAAAGGGATATTTTAGGATTTTTGACACAGGGCCTCATTTCCTAGTTATCCAGAGTGTTGTTGATTTCTGGAGATTTTCTTTTTTAAATTCATGCAGTCCTTATATTTGAAGAGTTTAGTGGTGCTAGGCTAGTGCTAGGCTAGTGCATGTCTATGGTAACTAGTAGCCTGCATTAAAAACAGTCTGACCCAAGCACAGTGCACCTGAGGCAAATCACTTATAACACCAGACTACCCATATAAATGTCTGTGTTGACTGAATAATTTTTGAAAAAGAACTTATATTTGAGCGGCATCAGCTTCCTGGTTGTATGCTACGCAGCGGCAGAGTGATCTGCTCGGTTACCGGATTTACAGTAGTTTGTTTACCTTCAGCCGGCTTTACTACACGTGGAATTCACAAAGGAGCTTTGTACAAATCAGATATGGCAACGTTTGGAGGACGACCCGATGATTTTGAAGAGGTTTTTAATGCAAGCTACTAGTTACCATAGACATGCACTAGCCTAGCACCACTAAACTCTTCAAATATAAGGACTGCATGAATTAAAAAAAAGAAACACTCTGGATAACTAGGAGATGAGGCCCTTTGTCAAACATCATGAATCATCCCTTTAACATGAACTTGAACATTATTCTACCGTCTCGCTAATGGCTCTGAATCGTCTGTCTGCAGGGGACCGGCTGGTGAAAGTGAACGGGGAGACTGTTCTCGGGAAGACGTACTCGCAGGTCATCGCTCTCATCCAGAACAGGTACGGAGCCGCTGTCTGGGCCTTTGTGTGGACTCTGTTTACTCTGTTCGCGCACACTTTGAAGGAGTGACACACGAGAGACATAATGTTTCACCTGCGCAAAGAGCCGACGAGCACAGGCAATATGTCGGGTGTTTCTGACAGAGCTGAAATACATGTTTACCACACGTGATTTGGATTGAACAGTAGCATCAGTAGTAAACGCTTGACAAACACTGTGCAGTTACTGAAAAGCACACGTCTCCTATCAACAGTATCACATTGCACATTATTATTTTTTATTTCAAGCGCTGGTCATTTATTTTCAGTGGAATGTACACATTACTCCATCATCTCGTGTTTATCTTCATACCTTCCCTTCTTTTTCGCAGCGAGAGTGTGTTGGAGCTTTCTATTATGCCCAAAGATGAAGACGTGCTGCAGTTGGTGAGTGTTTTTTAACTTATTCTGGGCATTTTTGTGGTAGGGCAGAAGTGCATACTTAAGAGGCGACAAAACGTGCCAAAAATACTCCAACTACGTACTGTATTGTGAAATGACAAGCTTCCGGAATAAATTGCAGGCTACAGGAGACACAGCTATTAACCAGTTTGAATAGTTTCAGTGTTAGATCAATGCAGAAGAATAGCATTGGTTTAAAAAGATTGAATGTACAGTCCTTCGTCCTTAACTTTTTACCAAATTCCCTGATGTTCGATATATTGTACATGTGTCAACTCTTCTAAAAATTCTTAGTTTCATTCTCAGACACGAGTACGATAAGTAATGTTGTTAATTCTTTAGGTCACCTGCTGCTGTCTGCATACTTTGTGCACGTTTGCATAATTACTACTGTTAACTCTACGTAAAATGCGGCGTGGTGTGTTTTGAGGCAGGATTCACTGTCCAAGAATGTCACAGATTTTGTCAGCCGTGACTCAGGGCTCCCTCCTTTCGTGTTTACATTACAACACGCGCTCGTCCTGGCCGTCAACACCTCCATTTTGAAAACGCGTCTTGTTCTCGCTTTGCTCCTGCTGTACATTTTTTGACGCTCGGCGCGCGTCACTCACAAGATCGGACTTGCACCATCCTCTGTTCCCTCCCCTCAGCCTACAGTGATGACAACTCGACTGAATGACAATAAACAATAAAATGAGGCTGTTTCATTATGCGAGACGTGTTCAAATCTGGGGCACATTTTTGAGGGAAGTGGCACGTCCCAAAACTATAGACCAATTTGTGTGTCCGTGCGCTCCTCCCCTTGAGCTGTGCCTGTATGTGCTGCATTCCTAGCATGACATCACAAGCGTTGCACACTCCCACAGGGTGGAGTGAAGCGCAGGGAGGAGAGAGAGAGTTTGGAAAGATCTGAGACAGGACAAAACAAGACCAGCAACAGATAAAGTCCTGGGAAAAAAGCGCACAGAGAACGGAATTAAGCAAAAAGACGAGGCGCGATAACGACACAAGGACAGCAGGGTTTAGCTTCAGCGGTAGCGTCGGTGAGGATCCATGTGTGTCCTGTCCTGAGACACTCAGACAGGTTGCCTTCAATGTCTTTGCTGTGTTTGTATGTTTGCAGTTGTGTGTGGGACGTGTGTTTGATAAATGACTAATTTCAAGACTAATAGATTTGTTCTAAATGTATGTATAAGTGCCAACCAAGTACTGTTAATTGATTGTAGAAGATAATAAACTTATTATTAATGAATGTTCTTTATGAATAGTTCAAGGTTAATGCGGACTGTTGTACAATGTTGTGAGGACATGCAGGTTTCTGGTGTTTGTTCTGAGAACAGAGGGCCTGAGGGACTAACTGTGGTGATAGGTTTTCGTTTGTTCCTCTTGAACATGTTGCTGTGTAATGCACATGTTTTCACATGGACTCTGCTTATGGTTTGTGCTGCTGAGAGCTCTGTTGACACGAAGATTAATTTTGATCTAATGTGTATTTTGTGCTGCACTCTCACCTTTTCTTAACCTCTCCTCCCAGGCGTACTCCCAGGATGCCTACCTGACAGGCAACGAGCCATACTCCGGGGGAGCGGACCACCTCCCGCCGCCCCCTCCCATCTGTTACACTCGCACCAAGTCTCAGCCCCCTGCCGGGACGCCCTCGCCTGGGCCTATGGGCCAGAACCAGCTGGATAACTGGACACGCTGGCCCGGCTCTTCAGGCCCTTCTTCACCTTTGGACAACCGCTCTGCTGTGGGCAGCCCCGCCAGCTGGCAGGAGGGGCGTCCCGGAGACCCAGGGGGCGTGGGACACAGCAGTCCCGCCCATCGCACAGAGGAGATCCAGTACGGTATGACCAGTCAGCAGCCCCAGGGTCAAACCAGGGGCCGGTCCTACTCTTCATCCTCATCCTCGGGACCTCTGTCCAGCCCGCTGCAGGTGCACTACCCCAACCACACCTCCTCTCAGGCCCCACCCCGAAAGTCCAGCTCAGCCTGGACCAGTCCCCCGATGCCCCAGCCCCCTGTCCGCCCTGAGCGTGCCCAGCAGGCGCTCTCAGACTGGTACTACAGCCAGCGGCCCGAGCGCTCGGGGCGCAGCACACAGAGCCGACAGCGCAGCTACTCTCAGGACAGGCTCAGCGAATACAAGAGGCACCAGCAGCGCTCCGGAGGCTGGCCTCACAGCGCGTCCCAGGACACACTGTTCCTCCTGCAGCAGTCTGGACCGGGGCCTCAGGGTGAGCCCTACTGGTCCTATGGTGACTATGAGACAGGACCAGGCAGGGGTCACACCTCCTCTAACTACACCCGGACACGCTCTGAGAACCTGCTGGCCCAGTACGACCACCACGGGCGCTCCATGGAGATGCTGGACCGGACCACAGTCTCCCCTCGGTTTGAGAGGCCCGCGTGGAACCAGCAGCCCCCTCAGCCGCCCCCCAGGAACTCACGACAGCCCGGGCAATATGTTCCCCCTCAACCTTCCGTTTCCAGACACCCTCAGCCCCATCCCAAACACCCCTCGGCTCCGCACCCCCAGGCCCCGCAACAGCAGGCCGTGCCCCAGAGCCGGCGCCTGCCGCACGGACAGAGCATGGACGACCAGCCGGTCGGGTACCGCAGCTACAGCCCCTCCTTTTACCGTAAGACCGGGCGCATCATGCAGGCGCACTCCTTCAGGGACCCCTCGTACTCTGGCCCACACTTGAACTGGAACCCGACCAGCCCCCCGGAAGTCGCGCCTGTGCCCCTCGTATCCTCCACCTCCTCCCCGCTTTCCTCCAGCGCTTCAGACTCCCAGGACCGCTCGTACCGGCCCACGAACCACGAGAGGGAGCGGGCCGCAGGGGAGGAGGCGGCGGTGGCACAAGCGCAGGAGGTGGTTTTGAGACAGAAACCCCCCACGGGACGAAGGAACGCTCAGAACATGAGGCAGGCCCACTACGCTATGCCCATAGACGGACTCGAGCCCTCGCTGTTCTCCCCGGACCAGGACCCGGGAGAAGGCCCCGCTCGCAAACCCAACGGCAGCCTCGCACCCCTGCCCATCGAGGACGACTCTCTGGCCTCTATACCCTTCATAGGTGAGTGAAAATATAATGTATTGGTTAAAAACAAAACATTGGTAAAAAACTATTAGTATGATTAGTGTAGCTTCAGTTTCCTTCCTGTCTTCCCGTGTCGTGAGGCATAAGGCTTTTATTTATTATTCACCGGTTTCTCATTGACATGTGACGAAGTGATGAAGTGGGCGTTCGTTTGTCACTGTTTGTCTTGGGAAATACAGGAACCTCCCTCAGTCGCAGTCGTGTTGCTGCTGCCTTGATCTAATCAGATTTGACGGGTTAGGACTGTCCCTGCTGCCTTACGAGACTTCTGAGATGATAAGAAACACCCGAGTTTGATTTGAAACGGCTGACGGCATCTTTCATCCCTCCCCGATATAAGTCATAGTGCCTGCATGGAAGTGTCATTGAATTAGCTTGATTTAGTTTGAGCTGCTTTTACACGTCACTATATTTACCTAGATGTTTGAGGAGCTGCGTGGAAAGGGCTACTTGTTGGAGATACCAGCCCTAGATACAATCATGCTGGACTTTCTCATCTATTTATCACATATACGATTCCCCCTACACTATACAAAACCCTTTCCCTGCTCTCAGACATAGGTGACAGGCAGTAGCTTTTCTCACCAGCTCGGGGCCATATAAACCTATCCTGTGTCGCGATCGTCCTCCGGGCATATGACTAAGCTGCAAGTCATTCAACATTTAACTTCAAATATGGCAGACTTGTTTTCGTGCATCCCTACAGTCCCGGCCTTTGTGTTTGGGGGGGACAGCGGCGTGTTATTTGGATCGTGTCACGGCTTGCTTTGACTGACAAAGGCTTAAAAAAAAAAAAGGAGAAAGGGGGCTCTTCTTTAGGCTTAAGCTTGTACTGTACCGGACAATGACGGCAGCCATTAGGGCCAAACCGTACGCAAATTTCGGCAAGCGCGCTAAGCCGCTCCCTCCCTCGACGAAGGGAGTCAAAATAAAACATGCTAACCAGATTCAAATCAGCTGACTGTGGTTTGACGTGGACTGGAGTGAAGCTCTGTCAAAAACACGTTAATTATTTAAGTGTGTGTAGCCACTGTGGACCAAAATGCAAGGAATACATGTAAAGTAAAGCACATATTACTTATAGGTGTTAAGTAATGCAAAGTAGTAGTTTAAAGTTGTACCGAAATAGCCTAGCGTGTTTCTACAGTACTATTTAGTTGAGTTTGTTGGGCCACATTCCTGCCTTCACCTTGATTCAGCGAAACCAGGTCCTGAGCGCTGCAGGCTGCGACATGTTTAATGGCTCCAAACTGAAACTAGGCCTGTTGCTCCCCACAGACTCTGCCTCTGCTTTTCTTTTTTTCCAATGTTTTATCTTTAGGATCGAGATAATTGAAATCTTGGGATCTAATGAGAGGTGTTGCAAGAACTCTCTGGCTGTACTGACGGAGAAGTATTGCTTCCCTTAAAAATGATCGCTATAACAATGACAGCTAAATATCTAACTGCTGCTACTACTTTTATCAATGCTGCACTGCTATTGTAGGCCTGTCACGATAACAAAATGGGATGTTTGAGTGAGGCAGGAAAATATTGCGTTAAATGATGTTATTGAAGACATTTTAATGACACAGAAACTCTAAATCTCTAAAGCTTAAAAATGACAGTGAAGATCTGTTCAAAAACTACTTCATCTTATCCTCTTAACCCCCGCCTGAATCAAGCACATATTTTTCTCCAGTTTATCTAAAATATGAACAAAAATTAGAGGAAAACAAGGATGGAAACGCACAAAAAGGCATCATACAATAAGTTGATATAGTAAGTATAGGCTTGTGTTATTGTATTGCTCCTTCGAATGATCATCATTTTATTCGAGCAACTTACAAACCAGTGCATTTTTCCTCATGTACATTATGTTTCTTACATATGAATAAAATCATAAATACATGGGATGCATAATCAAGCTTATTCTCATGCTCGAATGGGAGTGGGATGAAGCAGCACTTATTTATCCCCGCCCCAATTAACAAAAAAAAGTATTTCCTAGGATATTAATGTTTTTTTTATCAACTATAAACACTGATATAAGGCAGATTAGACGTAAACACATTCACAAAATTAAATAACAATGATCCACATGAGCTCTAACATTTCTTCCTCAATATCATACTTTGCAATTTATAATATAATTTATAAACAACTCATTTGTTTATAAATTGACCCAACAGGCCACTGTTTTTGCATACTGAGATATGTTCTTACCTGAGCTTAGAGAAAGATGTTGTTAGCATTTAGCATATTCCTATAGCTCCAAAGTGGGGTGAAGTTAGAAGCGACCAAGCTCTTCCACATTTTCCCTATGTGAATACAGTTATGTGAAAAGTTACGCGATCCAAGTATAGTCACACAAAATTAAACATGTCAATTTTATAAGCGGTTTAAAAGGGGCACAGATTGGTCGCTTCTAACTTCACCCCATTTGGAGCTATAGGAATATGCTGGAAGAGGCTAAATGCTAATAACATCTTTGGTGTTTTTGCAAGACCAGACAGTTACGCATCAACTCGTCTAAGCTCAGGTGAGAACATATCTGAATATGTAAAAACAGTGGCCTGTTCCTTTAAGGAGACGAGATGCAAGTTTGTCATTTTATGCTCACTACTGCCACCTCAGGTCTTACCTGTAACTGCAGTCTCTATATAAGTAACACCTTTTTGAGTGACAGTGCAGGATTTTAGAGGCAGTTGTGGTGAATATGTCTGAGCTCATTCTACACATTAGGACATGGCTGGAATATGTAGGGGGATGAAAATACTTTAGTATGTGAAGACTTTTGCATTGCTTGTGCTTAACCTCCAGACCTTTCCACAGTTTGACACCACCCACAGACTCACAAAAACCTTTCCTTGTTTTGCTAATAGGCTTGAGTTTATTCCCCTGCAATCAAGACACACATGACACAACTACAGTATCTTTACTCTTTTAGTCGCCAATATATGAATACACGTATGATTCAAACAGTTATCATCTTGACTGGGTTGTTTTATGATGATATTCGCTCCATACTCGGTGGTGGTAAGCTGTTCTTGGTCGACTGATGAAAGCGAGGAAGCCAATCTGTGCCATCTGTCCCGCCAACCACCACCAACCACTCACACAGACGGCCGGTGAAGTGTCCGGTCCAGAATTCAAACTGCTGACCTTTGGATTCATGGATGAACGCGACAACCAACTAAGCCACAGTTGCCCCACTTTCGATTTGCTTCCTCGTTTGTGAGCATCCTCTGCTCTGGAAACTGGATTTACTGCTCCTCCTGAGGGGAGCGGTTACACGTTGCCCTATAACCTTAAGCTGTCGGGGTTAACCTAGTTTAGGCTCGTTTAACTCGCTGGGATTCTATAACTCCAGTTTCCAGAGCGGAGAATGTTCAGGAGTGAGGAAGCTTCTTAACCTCTTAACCCCCACCTGGATCGAACACGTTTTCTCCAGTTTGGCTTTACCCAAATCTAGAAGCTTCTTGAGGAAAGCATCAAAACAGCAACAAAAACGAGGATGAAAACGTAACAAAACGCAACGAAAAAAAGCCACACAAAAAATAGACAAACTAGTAACAAAAAAGCAACAAATATGTGGCGAAATCAAGACAAAAACGCATTGAAAAAAATCAATGAAAAACCAAAAACTAGGGAAACGTTTATGAAAGCGCAACAAAAAAAAGTGATGAAAACACGACTAAAAACTGACAAAAGTACGACTAAAAAAGCAACAAAAACACGACTAAAAAAGCAACAAAAACACGACTAAAAAAGCAACAAAAACATGACAAAAAAGCGACAAAAACATGACAAAAAAGTGACAAAATCACAACAAAAAAGTGACAAAATCACGACTAAAAAGTGACAAAAACACGACAAAAAAGCGACAAAATCACGACTAAAAAGTGACAAAAACAAGACAAAATCACGACTGAAAAGTGACAAAAGCACCACTAAAAAGTGACAAAATCACGACTAAAAAGTGACAAAAACACAACAAAAAAGTGACAAAAACAAGACAAAAAAGCGACAAGATCACGACTAAAAAGCATGACTAAAAAACGACAAAAAAGCCACACAAAAAAACTGCCAAAACACAACAAAAAAGTTACGATCAGTTTTGTAGGCCTTAGCTTTTAAATGAAGCCTTACACTGTTGTTCTCCAGTCGAGACGCTTTTACATTTGGGTAAAGCCGAACTGGAGAAAGTGCACTTGGTTAAACTGGGGGTAAGAGGTTCAGTTCTTCCTAGACAACTGTGAGCTGAACCAGTCAAAAAGGTATTTGCCCCTAGAACATAAACTACATTCATCTCCAACACAAACACACCATCGTCTAGATCTCTCTCACTTTAGACTTCTAAATAAATAAGGACGTTTGCTATAGTTTGCTTGTTTTCCTTCCAGCAGATGCACGCAGTATAAGAGTGGAAGTCCGGCGTCAGCAGATTGAGCTCTCAGCCCACTCTCCAACATGCTTGAAGCTGTAAATTAGCAGGAGGTTTTTGTGGCATGTTTCTTGTGGGGAACAGTGGGGGCCCAGAGTCTCAGCGCGTTGCCTTCAATGGCCGCTATTGTCCAGTGTGTCCGGACGGAGGGGCTGGTCAGGATCTCTCATACGACGTGGTGCTCATGTGTGGGCTAAGTCTAAAACTGTCCTGTGTTCCTTTTTGTCCCCCAGTGGACGGACGCCATTTTGTCTTACGAGATCATTTCCGCTCTCTAAGCTGGTTTTATTGCTCTTAACAAACGGCAGCCTATTCAGATGTGGGAAGAGCGATGTCGTACCATCAGACATAATGTATGAGATGAAGTGAGAGTAAGTGCTAGCTTAATGACAAGTGGCTCACGTTTGCAATTCGTATGGTTGTGATTATGAAAGACCGCAAAGCTTTGGAAGCACTTATGCAAATGACTAAATATCCAGTCCCAGTGTGGTCTCGCTAACACTGTAGTTTAGATCTCCATAAACATTTTGCTTTAGCACTTCGTATTTCAGTCTTCTCTCAAATGACAAGCAGAATAATTGACAGAAAAAAAGATTCTTGTCGGTGTCTGATTGTAGAAGCCAGAGGGATTTTAGCGTCTGACAAGGAGCTAATTGTGCTAACCACTGGGTCAGATGGGCATCTCCAAAACGCCACAGTGTTCCTGGGTGCTCCCTGTTGACCTCTTGACCCCCACCAGAACCGACCACATTTTGTCCAGTTTGGCTTTATACAAATCTACAAGCTTATTGAAAAAAGCATCAAAAACGAGATGTAAACACAACAAAAAGGCAACTCAAAAAGCCACAAAAGACCAATGAAAAAGTGACCAAAGAAAACAGGCGTAAAAAAGCAAGGAAAAAGTGACAGCAACATGGCAAGAGAGAATGATTAGAGAAAATGCCCTGGAGGCGGGACTAAGTGGTAGAAATCTTAAGTAAGTTCTAGTGCATAATGATAATAACCTTAAAAGAGACCTTATAGAAGCTGGACAGTTCCAACCTTTTCCTCTCAGTGACGTGACACCAGTTTAACTAATAAACACATGAATGTCCTCAATACTCTTCTGCACCCCAAGAAATTACTTTCTTTTTATGCAAATGTAGTTTTAGTAATTGTTCAGGTTAAGTTTAGTTTGTTTGTTTATTTGAGCAGCAAACAAGGTACAAACAACAGATGCTTATGTAAAACCTACTAGGGCTGGGCGATATGGACTAAAAGTCACATCTTGATATATTTGGGTTGAATATACGATATGTATCCCGATATTGTTTCCACAAAGTGAGAGCTGTGAAATGAAATGTTCAGTCAAAGTCAAAGCCAAATATTGAAAACTCTCTATGAAATGTAAACATAAAGACTGTATAACACTGTGCACATTTAAAGAAAAAATCTTTTAGAAAAATAGCCTAGAAAACAAAATTGGGCAGCATTTATATATTAAGAGAGAACAAAATAAAGGGCTCAGTTTAAGAGTAAGATAAACTTAAAAAAAAAAAAATCAGCTTGAGATTGCGTGTTTCTTTTTGTGAACTTAATAGCTTACCTGAATTTGAAATATCCCGATATGCACGATATGGTCTAAAAACATATCGATATATCTTAAATATCGATATATCGCCCAGCCCTACCTCTGATCGGTTTGTACTCGTGTATGAATGTACACATTTTATATTTAGGAAAGTTGAAGGGAATACAAATCATTTACGAAGCATTTTCTTAGTCTTTTGGCAGGTCTACAATATCAGGTTAATATTCTGAAAAGCAATTGATATCACAAACATAATCATAATCATTTTTCCATTTGGACCTTTGTGTTCAGACGCCAAGGCCACTCACTGAACTAAGCGTGTGTAATTATAGTGGGACATTGGATTGTAAACGTTTGTCTAAACATGGAGACAATGCTCCAGGTGCTTCCCTTTTTGAAGCCGTCCTCTTTCGTATTTGAGCCAGTGCTGCCCTCTAGTGACTTGTCCATGCACTACCTCACCTGCTTTAAACTGTCAGATCCTGCTTCACTTTATGCTAATGCCGGTCTGTGTCTTGTCCTCCCTGTCAGTCCGGAAGTGCGAGCGTGTGCTTTGTGGTTTCAGATCCTCCTGGCTCCAACGAAACAAACAAGGCTTTTGTAGCCTATGGCAGTGAGAAAACATTTACCTTTTGATGTTACCTGCCAACTCTTTCTCACAACTCGTCATCGTACAGTCACCAGAAACATATTTTATGATTGATATAGGCCTACTCTTAGATTGACATTTTAATTTGTGTTTATGTGAGATAGATGTTATTGTAAGGCAACTACTTGAATAAAACATTTAGTTACTCTTTCCAAAACCTGACTTCATGTTGGTTTGAAGAATGAATGGATTTTTTCTTATATTTTTGTTGTACTGTCCTGTATGTTCACCAAATGCTTTACCTTGAGCAATTATTTTAGTCTCTACTTTTACAGATTTTAACCTCTTAACCCCCGCCTGAACCGAGCACATGTTGTCCAGTTTGGCATTACCCAAATGTAAAAACTTCTTGAGGAAAAAGTGTCAAAATAGCAACAAAACGAGTACGAAAATACAGCAAAAAGGGACAAAAGAACGACAAAAGCATGATTAAAAATTGATGAAAAGAACAAGAAAAGAGCCATAAGAGAGCAACAAAAAAGTGATAAAAGAACGTGCCGGAAAGCAACAATAACAAAACAAAAAAGCAACAAAAACACGACTAAAAATATATATATTTGTGTATATTTGACCTTTTAGTGCAGTGGTTCTCAACCTTTTGGAGCCGCGACCCCCATTATAGCAGGTAAGGGGTTCATGACCCCTCGCCCGGGTCACACCGTGAGAAATAAGAACATTAGACTAAAAAAGAAAAAGAAAAGAACAAATGGCTGAAATAAAGCTCATCATTCATACGAACAAATAATGGCACTCTGGTCAAGTAGCAAACACATGCTACAATAAAAGAAGAAGAAGAAGAAGAAGAAGATCTTTATTTATATAGCGCCTTTCACAGACATGGTCACAAAGCGCTTTACATGAGACAATTGTACATTCACTCCATACTCGGTGGTGGAAAGCTACGTTTGTAGCTTCAGTTCCCCTGGGGGAGACTGTCAGAGGCGCTTTCGCGACTACACACGTCTGCGCCAACAGACCCTCTGACCACCACCATACATTCACTCACACACATCATTCATCCTGGCCTATTGTGCATGTTTTTAGTGGTAGGGGAAACCGGAGTGCCCGGAGGAAACCTACGCAGACACGGGGAGAACATGCAAACTCCACACAGAAAGGCCCCGTTCCAGGTGGGAATCGAACCCGGACCTTCTAGCTGTGAAGCGAGAGCACTAACCGCTGCGCTACCGTGCCGCCCGAAAAAGATAAAAGATTATAGATTATATGCTAATGCAAAAATATGTATATTTTATCAAAATGATCTGGCGACCCCCAAAATTTGTCTCACGACCCCCAGGTTGAGAACCACTGTTTTGACTAAGTGACTTTATTGGTGCAGCTTGGCAGCTTTGCTTTCCCTCACAGTGGCCTTTATGACGCTCCAGGATCAGTTGTTTTTATGGGTTTGTACCAGAAACTGGCCAGAAAACCCAAAACTATTGATTCTGGAGCATCATAGTCGGCCACGTGAGCAAATATTTTCCCATTTTTTTCCCACTGTGAGTAAGTGACAAACGCTTCATGACAACCGATGACTCATTGTTCAGTTCAGTCACTGTCATTTGAGTTATTATTTACTACTTTTTTTCTTCTTCTTGTCTTAATAAATATGTCTCAAGTAGCAATCCTCCTGCATGAGTAAAATAGCTAATCCACCCTCCTCTGATATGGAACTGAAACTTTACACGTGCGAGACAGTAAAACCAGACTCCACAGGGTTAGCGTTAGCTGATTTGCACCGTCTATGGCAGCAGGAGACACAGGTACAGTGTCTGTGATTGATTTGGATGCAAAAATATGCAAGTGTCTTATCACTTCTGTGCTCAAGTGTTGCTCTGTTTTAACGGCTGCTAGAAATGTGACAAAGACGAGGAGAAAATTCTTGTTTCTAAATGACTGTACCATTCTATTGCTTGAGTTTTTGTTTGTTAGCTGTGGTCCATGAAAAGGAATCTTCAGAGACTTGTCTTCGCTTTTTTAAATCCCAGATAGAATATTATGGCAGCGCAAAGAGAAACATTGTGGTTTCCGTCCAGAGCAACATTGTGTTTCTTTGTTCCCAGTTGTTTCAAAATGGTTGTGTGGTTGCGCTGCTTACATCATCAGTGACATCAGCTGGAGGCAGGAAGTGATCAAGAGAAATACGATTAATAAAACTAGCAATGAAATGTAAAACTACAACTAAAAAATGTGGTCCTGGTGTGGCTTAAGGTGCAAGAACAAGAGGAAAGAAATTTGAGACGATAAAATAAGGCTTATCTGATATTTTCATAGACTGTATATATAATGGACAGCTTCTCCTCACTCCTCCCCGTTTACCATAATGATGCTCGTGGGGGAAATCGTGGCGGATTTACAGACTCCCCCTCCCCAGCTCTGACGAAGCATGTTCCTAAAAAGGACATAAGGGCGGGATCTTCACTGTAGACTCGGCCCTCGTGTGACGTGTAGCTCGCGCTGCTCCAATGCTAACAGTCCCACCCTCATTAAGTACGAGATTTCTAAAATTCTTCTTACGAAAACTAGCCTGATCCCCTTAATTGTAGCTAACCCAGCGTTATCACAGGAGGAATATCTAACTCTACATAGTTCAAAAAAATTGGGACCAGGCTTTAAAGTTGTTTTTAACGTGTCTAAAGTCCAATGCTTTTCAATGAGCGATATGGAGGTACTACAGCAATGGCGGCCCCTACTGCTAACAACATCTTTGGTCTTTTTGCGTGAGTGAGGGCACGCAGTTCTTTCATACTGTGATATGTTCTTACCTGAGCTTAGACGAGTTGATGCGTACCTGTCTGTCCTGTGTGCGTGCCCGTGGAGGAGCGTGGTAGCTTCCAACTTCACCCTTGTTTGGAGCTATAGGAATACATTGGGAGAGGCCAAATGCTAACGACATCTTTGGTCTTTTTGCGTGACTGAGGGCACGCACAAAGACCAGACAGGTACGCATCAACTCGTCTAAGCTCAGGCAAGAGCATATCGCAGTATGGAAAAACGGTGAACTCTTCCTTTAACCATACACAGAGCCATGTTTAGAGCTTACCTATAGCTTGTAGCACACTTCAAAAATCAATCTGGTTTACTGCTCTTGTATTATCAGTAATTGCAATATTCAAATCTCCAAGAACCTCTAAGAAGACTGTGTAGTGTCGAAATTACGTTGTAGACCAAAATAGCCTTGACTTTGCCTAATGCCTCATTGATTGTCTTTATGAAAATGTTATGCTGACGCTGTAACTGCATTGTGTCATAACTAAGTTAAACAGCTCACAGTCAGCATCCCTTTGGAAGTTGCTTAAAGGCCCTACACTTGATTCTTTTGTTTACAAATCAATGAAGGGTCTTTATAATTAGATGCGCTGTGAACAAAGATGTGTGTTTTATTATTATTTTTTACAATATACTGAACAACAGAATGATTTTTCCCACTGCTAGAAAAAAGATCAAGCGTAGGGCCTTTATTTTAGTATAAGTATTGCATTGACCATTTCTTTAATAATAACCCCATGGTTCCTTTCCAATCCTTTGTTCCCGCAACTTCTCTACAAACTAATCCTGCTTTTCCCTCTGCCCCTTTCTACACTTAACACCTTTTTATGCTTCCTCCTTTCCCTCTTTCCATCCTCCTCCTGTCCTCGCCCCGCCCACAGATGAACCGACCAGCCCGAGCGCAGACCTGCGGGCGCGGCATGTCCCGGCCTCTTCGGTGGTGTCCAGCGGCATGTGTTCGGCGCCCCCCGTGGTCACCAGCCCCGCCTCCCCCACCTTCACCTTCCCCCTCACTAGGCTCTTCTCACAGGACTGCAGTGAGTCCCACCCTCCCCCTCCGAAACCACGGCAACGGCATGCAGCCAAAATAACCCAGTCTTTGTATATACTTTGTTTGTACCTGGATGAGCAGTGGGCAGATGCATGCGATCTCTACGGACGATGTTTATTAGTTTGCATCTTATCAAGAAATTCAAAGGTTTAATCACAAAGGGGGCGGGACATCGCAATAAACACAACACCTACTTTATTATTCATTGACTCCCTGCTCATAGTTGTGGTTAAACACCTTTCAAAGCTGAGTAAAGGCTACAAATATGAGATTAAAATAGGTGAAGTCCTCATCCAAATCCATTCTTTGATTACATACTGCATGTGTTAAGAGCATGTCTTGTTATTATACAGTGTTTCTTTACTGTAAATGCCATTGCAAAGCATTCAATTGGATTCAAACCGGCATTGAATCTAAATTTCTTTCATGAAAATTATAAATTATATAAGTTAATCATATACTTACATTATGTTCTAAACTCATTTATCTGCAGCTTTGGCGGAAAATTGACTTTTTTGCTCGAATCCAGTTTAAGTATAAAAAAAAGAATGTCAAAATGTTTCCCTCATTTCGTTGTTTGATGGAATGTTTACAAATATTAAGAAGGGAAATATGTACCGATTTATTTGAGTTTGTGGTCTTTGGGCATTGAAATGGCATTAAAACCTCTTAAATTCGACGTGCTGCTTCCTGTATAAACCTTTTGGTGAAATACAGGAAGGATTCAGTGTATTGGACTGCCACATGTCAAAGCAGCTACAGTTAGGACTCAGTCACTTAAAGCAGAACTAAGCTACTTGTTTCCTTAATATGTCCTTTCTGTAGTCCCTCTGGGGTAATACAAGTGTTAATGGGATGTTTGGGGGCAGAGCTAACAGCGGGCTAGCACCACTTAAACAGTATTTACTTTTAAGTTTGAGTGAAAAAAAATTATCTCTATTGTGTAGTTGGATGTACAATATCCTTCTCTCCCTTTGTCTTTTCTGTCAGTGTAGTATTTACTCTCACGGACAATGAACCAAACTGAGCTGCTGTGATCGATAGTCTGTAGAATAATAGTCACTTTTATTCACTTTAAGTCACTTTTATTTTAAAGCATTCAAAGTCATTTCTTGATAAGGTGTTTCTGCATGCCCGTCAAAACAACATCAGACTCTGCATGATCCAATGTGTATATATACTGTATAAAGTTAATGATTTATTCAACTTTAATTTGAAGCCAAATTTGCATGACATCCTTCAGTGATTAGTTACACCTGCATGTCGGTGATGAGGAAACGGAAAGTTTTGTTTTGTTAAACCCTAACACCGAAACCATAACCCACTCATTGTCCAGCCCCCTCCGCTTCCTCCTGTCACTCTCCCAAATGTTAATCCAATCCTTTTGCGGTGATTGGCATTACGTCATTACATTTTTCTTTTTCTTTTTTTTTTCCCCTTCATTTTCATCCCTTCCCTTTTTTGTTTCTCTGTCTGTCTCACCGCTCGTTCACACTGTCCCTGAGCAGGCAGTATTAAATCGACTCGCCGTTCCTCCTATCTTCTAGCCATCACCACCGAGCGCTCCAAGTCGTGCGACGAAGGACTCAACAGCTTCCGAGACGAGGGCCGCGTTTTCTCGTACGTGTTTTTTTTTAAATCGTTTTAGATCTATTTATTGAATTACAGGAAAACGGGAGAATTTCACTCATGTGTTTTTTTCATTAGCAGGAGGTTGCCAAAGAGAGTCAAGAGTTTCTTCACAGATGGGGTAAGTCGTGTTACTGGCTGCTTAGACTCAGCCCTATCTTTCCTCACACAAAAGAAAGGTGTAGTTTAGGGTAATTAGCCCTGGAACTAACTGGAAATTGTCCTTGTTTGGATCGGTCAGAAAGAGTTAGTGGGGATCCTGAAAGAAAGGAAGGAAGGAAGGAAGGAAGGAAGGAAGGAAGGAAGGAAGGAAGGAAGAAAGAAAAAAGGAATGAAGGAAGGAAGAAGGAAGGAAGGAAGGAAGAAAGAAAGAAAAAATGAAAGAAGGAAGGAAGAAGAAAGGAAGGAAGGAAGGAAGAAAGAAAGAAAAAAGAGGGAAGAAAGAAAGACAGACAGAAAGGAAGGAAGGAAAGGAAGGACGAAAGAAAGGAGAAAAGAAGGAAGAAAAAAGAAAGAAGGAAGGAAAAAAGAAAAAAATGAAGGAAGAGAAGGAAGTAAAGAAAGAAAGAAAGAAAGAAAGGAGGAGGGAAGAAAGAAAAAAGGAAAGGAAGGAAGGAAGGAAGGAAGAAATGAAAGATAGAAAAGAAAGAAAGAAAGAAAGAAAGAAAGAAAGAAAGAAAGAAAGAAAGAAAAAAAGAAAAAGAAAGAAAGAAAGAAAGGTTTCTTCTGTTAGTGCTTCTGGCATAATATAGTTGAACTAGTTTACTTGCCGAGACCTTCAGTTCCGTTCGGTTTGCATTACTGTCAGTCCACCACATGCAAAGCACATACAGAGAATCAAAACTGAATGACTCTCAATCATTTTGTCAAAAAGTCTAAATGTCTTCTTTGAAATGGTTAGTCCAGGGGCAAGAGTAAAAAGTGTAACTTTATACCGTGCTTTGTGAGTATTATTTGTGTGATATAGATACAATAGGGTTTGGTCTTTTCTTATGTTTTTAGTCATTGGACAACTTGGGGTCAGCGGAGGAGGTTCGATCCAAACGGCACTCGACGTCTGAGCTGGGAAACATCACGTACAGCGACGTGCGGCGAGAAGGATGGCTGCACTACAAGCAGATCCTCACAGAAAAGGGCAAAGTGAGCACAGCACTTTTTACAAGGGCAGAATCGTTCATTGAAAGGAGAATTGTTTTGGTCAGACTAATGGAAAAGCGTTCATTTTTTACTATGATGTTTCCTGCTTGTGATCTACAGAAAGTCGGGAGCGGCATGCGTCCCTGGAAGCGAGTCTTCTCCGTGCTGCGTTCCCATTCGCTGTTCCTGTACAAGGACAAGAGGGAGGCGGTCCTACGCGGGGCTACAATCGGGGGCGGGGCAGAGGACGACCAGCCAATCAGCATCCGCGGCTGCCTGGTGGACATCGCGTACAGCGAGACCAAGCGGAAGAACGCGCTCCGATTGACCACCCAGGACTTCTGCGAGTACCTGCTCCAAGCCGAGGACCGCGAGGACATGCTGGACTGGATCGCGGTGATTCGGGAGAGCAGCAAGACCGACAACGAGGTGAGAAGAAGAATGTGGAAAGTTTGAACAACATCATATTGTATCAGGCTTCAATTTACGACATTTTGCAAAACTAAACAGGAGTGGGAGGACATATATGCAAAGCCTCCTTGAAAAGCTCATGTGGTGCTCAAAGTTATCCTTGTACCAACTTTTTAGTGATTAGCAATACTATACATTTTAACATGCAGTATTTTTCCTACAAAGTACTCTCTGATCTGTGTTGAAATGGTTTAGTTCAATATCACACTAATAAAGTTACTACAACATTCAAAACATTGTGCCAAAATCACGGTCTTAAATGTCATTAAAAAGCGTTATATTGGCATTAAATCTGAATTTATTGGAAAATTCTGACGATGCTCAACAATTTTTACTGTATAAATTCATCGAAAATACCAAAGTTAGATGGTATTTTCGATGCCGTGAATCCGTAAATCCCATCACTTGTTGCTTCAGGTAGGGCATTTCCAACTCATCTTAACTTGTTTTTTTGTTTTGCTTTTTTGTTTCAGGAGTTAGGCTTTTCCAGACAGGCCTTAATCAGCAAGAAACTCAACGACTACAGAAAACAGAGGTAATTATTTTGTTTTTACATCTGCCATGTTCTCAAACTACACTGACCCAAGCGTCTGTGTCATGACATGAAACTACCACTTTTTAAATCATTTCCTTTTATATTTACAGTATTGCAAAATTTGTTTGTAATGCTTTTTGTACAAAACATAAAAATAGCATCACATTTGACTCATATAGATTACATTTTTTTTATTAATATGAAATAGTCTAAATGTATTCTTATAGTATATTTACTTTTCATATTCAACAGCACTTGTTTTTCTGATTAAAAATAGCAGTGGTTCAGTGTTATCCCAAACGTTCTCAACTCTCTGTCGCCCTCTGCAGTCCGACCAGTGCTAAGCCCGACTCCTCTCCACGACTGCCACGGATGAAGACGAATTTCCTCTCGGCTAAAACCGCAGAAACCGCAGCCAGTGCCCCACGCTCGCCCAAACCAGAGGGCAAAGGTCAGCGAAATAAAAAAAAAAAAAACCTTCTCAACCAAACTTTTTTTGTTTTTCATTTTCTTTTTCTCTAAGACCTGCTTGGAAACTTTGATTGTCATGACAGAAATTTTCCAGAGCCGTGACTCATAACCGCAGGGACTTCCACAACATGTGACGGATAATTCACATTTTAGTTCAGTTCCTGCTCAGTGAACTTTCTACCAACTCCGGAACATTAGACCGGCTTTATCGCAACGTTTGAGCTGATAAAGTGGAAACAAATTCTCCAAATCTTTCTTGAGTCCATGTAACAGCACTAGTTAAAAGCAAAGCAACTGAAGTGCAAGGAAAAGTATCAAACCGAGCAAAACTCCAATTTTTAATGCAATTATTAAAGCTGGCACTTTCTTTCTTTCTTTCTTTCTTTCTTTCTTTCTTTCTTTCTTTCTTTCTTTCTTTCTTTCTTTCTTTCTTTCTTTCTTTCTTTCTTTCCTTTTTGTTTCTTCCTTCCTTTCTTTCTTTTTCTTCTTTCCTTCCTTCTCTTCCTTCCCTTCCTTCTCTTCCTTCCTTTATATCTTTCCTTTTTTCCTCCTATATTTCTCTCTTTGTTTCTTTCCTTCCTTCCTTTCCTTCTTTCCTTTCTATCTTTCCTTCCTTTCCTTTTTCTTTCTGTCTTTTTCCTTTCTTTCCGTCCTTCCTTTCTATATTTCCTTCCTTTCCTTCTTTCTTCCTTTCCCTCTTTCCTTCCTTCATTCATTCCTTTCCTTTTTTTCTTTCTTTCTTCCTTCCTTTCTTTCGTTCTTTTTCTTCCTTTCCTTCTTTCCTTTATACTTGCTTTCTTTCATCGGACACTTCACGTTAACTGTTTTCAAGGTTAAAACACATTTTTATGGCAGATCGATGAACGAACCCTCTCAGATCATTAACTTCCTCCATGTTTCGTGGCAGTGACGTTAACCGTGTTTGCGTTTGTCTGCAGAGGAGAGCAGTCCCCCCAAATCTCCCTGGGGAATCAACATCATTAAGAAATCGAAGAAGGCGGGACCTAAGGCTTTCGGAGTGAGGCTGGAGGAGTGTCAGCCGGGCGCCAACAACAAGGTGAGCCGCTCAGTGTGTTACAGCCCCGGCCTCTGTGTTGAATCACAGCTATTTTTATTTCTTGTTTTGTTTTGAATTATAGTTTTGACCTCTTCACATATTGTACTTTAGGCCGGTAGTGTGGCTTAGAATCGATTTTTCACTATTATGCAACTTTTTTTTTTAGTGTTTAGGTTCATTTTAGTCAATAAAAGATGGTACTTGGCTATAGAAATGTTTTCAGACGTATGGCTGTTGGAAGGAAGTCATCTCAGTGGAATAAGTAAACTTTATTAGCTTAACCTCCACCAGAGCCGAGCACATTTTCTCCAGTTTAGCTTTATCATATCTAAGCTTTAAAAAATAATAAAATGCGAGGATGAAAACGCAACAAAAAAAGTGACAAAAATGTGATGAAAAACAACAAAAAAGCAGTGGTGGAAAATACTCCATATTCTTACTTAAGTAAAAGTGCAGATACAGGACCAAAAATGTACTTAAGCAAAAGTAAAAGTATCTGATAAAATTTTTACTTAAGTAAAAGTATGCATTGTAAAATGTACTTTATAAGTAAAAAGTAAAAGTATTTAAGAGTTTAATGTGCAGGATTTTTTTTAAATCCTTTGAATCAAACCAGATCTAAAAGAGTAAAGCACTATTACACTGTGTTTATGTGTTACGGATTTTGGGGAAAAAAGGACATTGCACTTTATTTGTAAACTGCCTTTATTTGTAAACTGCCTTTTTATGTTGTATTACCTGTCTTGTGTTATGTAAATTGCCTTTTGTTATGTTATTTTAATTACAGATGGAAATTACCACAGTGCTAAATCTGGTGCAGCCATCTTTTCAATGTCGCTGCACATTGTCCTGATTAAATAAACTAGACTAAACTAACTCAGGTCAAAAACAGCAGGAACCAAACCAGATCTAAACAAGGTCTAAAGGAGTAAACCAGGTCATCATAGAGAGGTCACTTTAAAGCCGCACTGCGTACAATTTTACCCAATAAATAAATTGAAATAAATGAAAATCACTAAAGTAAAGTAAAAGTACCTATGATATGTACTTTGAAAAGGAAAAGTGATAAAAACATGACAAAAACATGACAAAAAGCAATTGAAAAAGCCACGAAAATGTGACAAAAACGCGGCGACAATTTGTCATAGCAGTTCAATTTTGTTGCCTAGGTCTTTCAAATGAGGCGTTGCACTATTGCTCTCCAGTCGAGAAGCCTTTAGATTTGGGTAAAGCTGAACTAGAGAAAAATGCACTCGGTTAAGGCAAGATGTTAAACTTGACTTTCCCTCAACATTTC
The DNA here is from genome assembly GCF_951799975.1 of Gobius niger. Lineage (NCBI taxonomy): Eukaryota > Metazoa > Chordata > Actinopteri > Gobiiformes > Gobiidae > Gobius > Gobius niger. The sequence continues at coordinate 14,773,678 of NC_136861.1, forward strand.
TTCACGGCTAATTAAAATGAAAACAGACGCGAGAAATTATAACAAGCTCCCAATGAAACAGTTTTCAGTCTCTTACTTTTCAATTAAAAAGCCTCAAACTGTGCAAATTCAACAGTTAAGGAGTGAGTCTGTCCCATTGTGCTTTTGCTAAAAGGTTCACTGAAGCCTTGCAATATCAATACAACCATTTGCAACACATTTTGGTCGACTTCTTTTACTGTAGTTTCAAGAATTGTGTGAAAAGTTAACATTAGAACGCCGCTGTATCTAAGTTGTGTTGTTTTTGCCCCAGTTCATCCCGATGATCGTGGAGATCTGCTGTGGCCTGGTGGAGGAGATGGGGCTGGAGTACACTGGTATCTACAGAGTCCCGGGGAACAACGCCATGGTGTCCCAGCTCCAGGACCAGCTCAACAAAGGAGTGGACATCAACCCCACGGAAGAGGTGAGTTCATAACTGCAGAATTAATCATGAATTAGTGACGTACCGTACTGTGCTTTTGTTTGACAGTGCAGTTAATTAAGACATTTATGCAGAATTGTATAAAAAGACAATGACGCTATACAAAGGGTAAAAGCCTTTCTGCCTTTCTTCAGCAGGGAAGGCAGTACTTTCTTTAAATAAAAGCTCTTTTTATTGTAAGAAAATGACAGTCCCTTGGTTGGTGTGTTTTGTTCCTACACTTGGATAAAATCTACAGTCTACACTTTGTTCATTCTCTTTATTAAGAAACAGCTTTTCACTCCTCTCTGTGTGTTTTCTCTCGATCTTTGCAGAAGTGGCAGGACCTCAATGTCGTCAGCAGTTTACTCAAATCCTTCTTTAGAAAACTCCCAGAGCCGCTCTTCACCAACGGTTAGTGCCAAACAAGTCGTAACAAGCTTTTATTTTCACCTCTCGACTCGCCACCAGGAATTTGGTTTTGAAATATGTTCATGTTTTGCCTCTTCAGACAAGTACAACGATTTTATTGACGCCAATCGGATGGAGAGCCCATCGGACAGGCTCAAAACAATGAAGAAAATGGTGCGTGTCATAAACTGCAGAGATAAAAATACAAACATTGCTGTGAAGTTGAAGGATTTCGAGTAACCTGTTTTTGTCTTTGGCAGATACGAGACCTCCCCGATCATTACTACCACACTTTGAAGTTCCTGCTCATGCACTTGAAGACGGTGGCAGATAATTCAGATAAGAATAAGGTGCGTTTGTATGAGCAACAATATGGGTAAATATTTGGTTTACACAAGAGGCCAAGGAAGGTATTGTCTTATCAGTGGGTGAGTGAGTGATAGGTGCCCATTTCACAATCAAACTGTGTCATATATATTGAAGTGTGATCTCCAAATTTTAAGATATGTCCTTCCATTGGATATAACTATTCAAAGCTATTAACACACTGAGTGCCAAAAACAGAAGAACTTGTTTTTTGGGGGGGGGTTTAAATTATGAAACTAGACACTCTAATACACCGCATGTGTGATTTTGGGAGCTTTGTGATGAACAGAACTGAAATAGATGACGATCAAAAATTTGTGAAAAGTCACAATCTGGAGATTTTATATAATATTATTGCATTTCTTTTTTTTAGTCCGGGGGCGTGGTGTTGCGTAGCAAACAGCTGTAAAGCCGACACTACTCTCTCGCTCTCTGGAGTTTGACAAAGGATGAAAAGATTGAAACAGTTGAGATTTTAACATTTCTCAGAGTTTTTAAATGGTTAAAATCAGTCCAAAGATGGCTGAGAAACATCCTGTTAAAGTCTTCAATCCGGGAACCAGGTTGTTTAAATGCACACGCGATAATGATAATTTAGGCCTTTGCCTCTTCACATAACGTTAGTGCCTGTAGAGGAGAGAGGAGGAGAGAGGAGTTAATCAGAAAAGAGAGTGTTTCATAAAACACGCATTATCTCCGTTTCTTGGAAAAAAATCAGTGATTTTTTATCAAAACTAGCCTCTGTTTAGCTTAGTTTTCTCAGGAACAAAAGACACGTAGAGTTAAACTGTTTTCCTTTGGAGAGCTAAGAGTCTCACCGTTCAAACGAGTCATGTGTGTTAAACATACACGTCCTGAATTAACCCGTTTTCAAACAAAGTAGTTGAATAAACTCTCTTTCTAGCTCTCACATACACATCCTGATTGTTCAGGAGTTGATTAGATGCATGTTTCAGTCGGAGCTGAGACATTGTTGAGGCGTGAACAGGGCAGCTCGCCAAAGAAAACGCTGCACCTATTTATACTCTTGCTTCCTCATTCGCCATCGGTAAAAATACGCTATATTTAAACACAACTGGTTTTCTTTCACAAACGCTGCATAAACATTGTTGATCAACTGTGGCAAAAATTCCACTACAACTGCTTTAAGTACACCATAGTTAGGTTTGTGATTACTTTCTTGTTACCTGTACCTACACATGGAACTTGCAGGCTGTAATCTAAAGTCCTACTTTTTTATTCAAATGTTGGGAATAAATCTGGGGAAAAATACACACAAACACTCCAATTCAACACGTCTGCCGTCACGTTTAGATGGAGCCCCGAAACCTGGCGCTGGTGTTTGGTCCCACTCTTGTTCGCACGTCGGATGACAACATGAAAGACATGGTCACGCACATGCCCGACCGCTACAAGATCGTCGAGACGCTCATACTGCACGTGAGAGAGTTAAAACCCAGTCTCGTCATTCAATAAGAAAAGCATGATCTCAGTATTTGCTCAACCTGGCTCTTGTTTCTTCACAGTGCTTGTGGTTTTTCAATGAAGAGAATGACAAGGATGAAAAGGTAAGTTCCCCTGTTGTGTCTCTTACATTTTTCCCATTGTATCCAGTGCGTATAAATAAAATGATTAGAGACTGTCTGGGATAAGAATTGATTTGACCTTCACCCTAACATGTTGCTAATGTTTTATTCCATTTTGGACTCAGTCTGATTTACCCCTGGTTTAGTTCTTGTTTGTTGGTGGTTTAGACCTGCTTAGGCTCAATTTCTGCACTAATCAATGGCTCCACTCAGCACTTTTGTGATGGCAACAAATCCAGGATAAACACCATAGAGCAAGAAGTCAAAGCTTTAAATGCATTCTATGAATTAAATACATACCTGCCGTCGTGATTAACCCATTCTTAACACGGTCTGATGCATACTTTGGTAAATAAACCCTCAAAGAGACATGTAAACTTGAGTAATTAGCATGATTTGAAAATTTCCAATGATATTTATGTTTTCAAACTAGATTTTGATCAATATCATGCAAGTTTGTTGACCAAAGTTTTGTGTTTTGGTTTTAATTGTATCAAACATTTCAGTGAGCTCCTGTTTTTGATGCTTGCTGATTTCAATTACCACTGGCTTTCGCTTGTCACAGTCACTCCATTGATCTAAAATCCCCTGATCTAGAGTTAGTTTGCTGTTTTATTGCTGATTAGGTTTTATTCTTTGAGCAGCAAGTCGATTGAGGCCTTTGATACAATGAGTGGGTGCTTCTGTCAAGGTGTAAGACAAGGTGAAATCCAATTAGATCTACGCTTTAAAGTTCATTGTGATACTGTCTGCGGTTTTAGCAAAAGACCTTGTAAAACCTTGTATAGCTGATGTTATTGATAAGAAGGTTTCAACTAGATTGCGTATGCCTTTACAGCACAGTAAGTACATGGAATTATGATGGAAGTAATCATATAACCATGAAGTAAGGTTAAACGACAGGGGTGTGCTCTGAGTCCATGAGTATTTACCATGTACTTCTGTTAGTCGCCGTGCTTTTCCATCTCATTACCTTGTCTTTTCTGGGCTGTAATGTAAACTAAATCAAGTAATCTCACCAAAACTTGACCTTGCTCGGAGTTTTACATCTGTCTTTTACAAAAGCAACCAAAGAGCTACAAATTGCTTTCATGTCCTCCTCGTCTAATAAGATGCTCTTCTATTTGATGCTTATTTCCCAGACCCCAGTGGACACAGAAGACGTGCAGCCGGCTCCAAACATCGACCACCTGCTGTCTAATATCGGCCGGACCGGTCTGCTCGGGGAGGCCTCAGGTGGGCACGCTGCTTATTGCTTTTCACCAATAACACAAACTGTCCGGGGCCATTGGGATCACCGATGTTGGCCCAAAACTAAAGCTGCGTTCTGACGGAATACGAAAGTAGGGAATGCTCCAATTTGAGTAAAATTAGATCAGATTTGTTGGTTTTTAGATTAGCTGATTAACCGACTTCATTTTATCTACATCAACAACTATAATTACTACTATTACAACTCTTACTTCTATGTTTTAGGCCAGAGTTTCCTAGTGATGAAAAACTGTGCCTTATTGTTGCAACCAGGCTCGTGTAGTGGGGCCAGATGGTGCGCACACAGACCAGGGATTCTAGGCAGATATCCCAGAAAGAGCAGTGGCCACATTTGCTTTAAAAAACCTACTGTGATGCTACTGAATGGCTCTAGGAATATACACACTGTACTTCACCTTGAAGCTGCTCTGACTATGGGGTACATATCCTTGGGGCAAGTCTATTTTCTCGACATGATTCACCAGCTTTTGTCACTGAGCTGCAAATTAATGCAAAGAGTATCGGCACCAAGCATTCTTCTGTCCGTAGTGGAGGTGGGTTTGGTTTTGCATTAACAGCTTACACTTGCTTTGCGTTTTACAAGCCTCTGTTGACAAGTTTTTCAAAGCTTTACACTGTAGTCATTCATTCATTGTGGAAAGCTACTATTGCAGCTGTGCTATTGCGAGGGCTGGGTACCGTCAACGACACCAGTGTGGCATCGGAAAAAAGGTTTAGGTGCTACTGGTTTCGGAATAATTTAAGTACCAAAAGCAAGAGCTGAAAAAAATAGACCTACATCCTCAAAGACCAAGTTTTGATGCCTGTTAGTCCAGGGATCAGCATTAACCTTTTAACCCCTGCCTAAACTAAGTGCATTTTCTCCTGTTTAGCTTTAGCCAAATCTAAAAGGCTACAGCCCATAAGCCAGTGTAACGCCTCATCTAAACAGATTTTTTTTCCTCACGTTTTTGACACATTTTTGCCACATTTTCGATGCTAGTTTGTCACTTTTTTGTCGCTTTTCCGTACTTTATGTAATTTTTTCCATCACTTTTCCAACACTTTTTCCGTGGACTTTTGTAGCATCTTCGTCACACAATTTTGTCACTTTTTCATTGCTTTTTTGTCAAGTTTTTGTCCCTCATTTTGTTGCATTTTCACCGTCGTTTTGGTCTAATTTTTGACGCTGTGAGCGAATGTGCTCAGTTCAGGTGGGAGTTAAAAGGTTAAAAGAAGTTATTTGGTTGTTTCAGCTCAAATAGATGAGACACATTTAAAATGAATTGTCTTTTATGGCATAAATTAACATTAATTGTTCTGTTTTCTGTTTCTAGATGACAATTATTTGAGTAAATAAAAAAATGTGTCGCTCTGGTATCAGTATCTTAAAGCAAGTATCGTTAATCTATAATTAATTCATAACGTACCCAGCCCTAGCTATTGCCATTGGCCCCTCCAACCTCAACTAACCACTCACTCACACACTACATTCATACAGGCGGGGGATAAAGTGTCTTGCCCAAGGACACAATGACAATCTGCACCTACACCTAAGATAGTGGCTTTACATGCGAAATCTGAATTGTTTCCTGCACTACGCAAAACCGCACAAAGCTCAACTTTTTCCATCACTAATTTTTTAACACTAGCTTATTTTCTAATTGTTTCAGGCAAATTATATGAACAGCAATGCTCACCCATGCTAAACCACAACGTTTTATTTCACCTTGAAGCTACAGATCACTTTGGACTTTCGTTTGAGGCCACATTTCCCTACTTTCGTCCGAACTGGAACGCAGCATGACGCGATATGAATAACTCTTGTAGTAGTGCTGTGTTTGATAGACTGTACCTGTTGTGCACTGTTCTGCTCTCTCTCTCTTCCCTCACTTTCGCTGACCTCTTTTGCTGATCTTTCACTGTGCGTTTCTCTGCGTTTCCTCCTCTTCAGCTGAGCCTGTGGAGCAGCCGCAGCGGTAGGACGTGGCCATGTGTCTCATGTCGTTGTGTGTGTGTGTGTGTGTGTGTGTGTGTGTGTGTGTGTGTGTGTGTGCAAGAACCCACTCAGTGCATCGTGTAGTAAAACTGTGTGCAAGCGTGAGAGGAGGTTGTGTCCGTGGATGTGCTGGATTGATTTCTCTGTGTTTTGCCGAGGAACTTCAAGGACCATCTTTCTATTTGCTGTAAAGTTATGATGCTACCCGTCTGTGCCCGAGCAGAAGGATAGATTTACTTGCATGCATTTTATTTTGATTAACAGGAAACCTAACCTGAACCTGCAACACGGCATGGATTAAAAACTCACAGCATCATAATAACAACAACTAGAAAGATGCTCCCTGTAACTTCGACAACTCAGATAGATCATTAAGTCCATTGTGGTGATGGTGGTGTGTCCCCTCCCAGTGTCATGTGGGCTCCCTGTGCTGCAACATGTCACTCCAGTCTTTGTCCAGCCCTTAATAGAAACTTATAAGTCCACTTTTGTCACTAAGAGGCTCTTCACTGTCTGTGTTTGTGTGTTGGGTCACACTGTATCTCCTGGTGTTGCACTCGATCATTTAGAAATGAGCACTTTTCACTGTAATCCACATTTGTTTGTTTCTGATGTGCAACTGCAAGGGTTTGGTTGTTAATATTAGCAAACAGTTGAGACGTGTTGCTTTTGTCAACTAAAATATTTCGTCGTCATTTTATTCAAGTGATATTTTAGCTAGACTAAAACTGAAATAAAAGTAGTAAATGAGACTAAACTGTGACTAAATTTTCCAGATATTTTTGTCGACAAATACAAAAAGTCATCTAATGGTGCGTTCCAGGCAACTGGTAAATTTCCCACCTGCCACTTGGCAAAATGCCTTGGAACGCCGCTCGTGCGGTAATTACAACTTGTAAACTTTGAGACCTCAAGACTGCTACGAGTTCGTATGCGAGAGGAAGACAGTAATGGCGCCCCCCAGTGGAGGAGCAGCTAATGATAAAACTGTAACAAAACAACTGCATGAATGTTATGTTGCATGTTTTTAATTATATCTGGTTTGGATCAACTTTCATGTAGCGTTAGCATTGTATGAGCTAACTGGTGTAGCATTAGCTGTTTTGTTTACATACGAGTTTAATCACCTGGAACACCTTGAGGTCGTAAGTTGTCATTGTCAAGTGGGAAAGATACCAGTCACGCACCATAAGTTTCCAGTGTCACAGTTTGAAAGTTGCCATATTTTTCCTAGGATAGCCTAGTTGGTAGATCAACCAGTCACAATTCATGGGAGTGAAACGTCACACATACAACCAATCAGCTTAACCCTGACCCAGCCCACTAACCTTAAAGGGGGCCTATTATGCAAAATCGACTTTTTCAAGCTTTACATCATGTTATTAAGTCATTCCCTCATTAAAACCATGCCTGAAGTGTTGCCTTGGCACATTCACGTATTTTCGAGTAATCTGTAGAAACTCTGATGGCGGCCATTTTAGGGATAAAACGCCTGATTCCTTCAGGAAACGCCCTCGACCTCCAGGATACGCCTCCGACCTTTCGTCACCAGCCGAGTAACCAACCACTGCTCCTCAGCAGAACCCCCTCCCCGCAGTGTCTAGCCCTAAGATGTAAACAGAGTCATCATGGAGGATTAGCTTCATGTGTTGTGAACCGGAGCCACAGTAGACTTTTACAAAGACACACATCAGTGTTTCTGTTACCGAAACACCCAGGATTAAAACCGGTGACAGGAACACTTATTTCAGTGTCTGGTTCTGCGCTGGGCCTTGATGATGCACAGAGCCTCCGGAGAAAGCTAATGCTAAGCTAAACCTCGAGTCATCACGTGAAAACGAGAAATATGCACAAATAAAGTCAATAAAACCACCACACACATAAAGAACCGTTTAACAATGATCACACACGGAGCCAGGCTTGTTGATTTGGAAGTTTATTGCTCACATTTCATCTACAGTGAGTCGTAGCCGAGTGGTTTTCTCCCGGAGCTAACAAGCTAGCCGCGATAAGCTAACGGGAAAATTCACTGAATACAAGCAGCATATTATGCATTGAAAACGTCACTAAAACAGGCAACTGCTTGAAGCAGCCTTTATGATGATCACACACGGAGCCTGGCTTGTTGATTGTGTAGTTTATTGCTCACATTTCATCTACAGTGAGTCTTAGCCGAGTGGTTTTCTCCCGGAGCTAAGGCACTATTAGCCGCGACAAGCTAACAACCTTCACCTTCACAACATTCATTGAAAACAGGCAGCATATTATGCACAAATAACGTCAATAAAGCCGGCAACTACTCGAAGCATCCTTTACGATGATCACACAATGAGCTTGGCTTTACACATTTGTGGTTTATTACAGACTTTTCATCAACAATGAGCTGTAGTCGATTATAACAAGCTAACGGGGTAACCTCGAAAAACCATTGTCCACCTGCGGAGATAATGTCCGTCTTTGAATCGTATGGGCTCCTGCAGATCCTGGTGTCGTCCATGGGGGTATAGTTAGAGATCCATAGGGCATGGCAGATGCAAAGAGATAGCCTCCAAACAGCAGTTATTTTTCAGGCAAGAGCCCCTTCCAAGCGTCCGGTGTGGAAGGTTCGTTTCCAAATAATATCCTGTGTGGCCATTGTTCACAAAGTGATAAACAGTAGGTCCTTTCCAACAATAAAAATTAAAATGCACCGATCGTAGTTTCAATACTGTTGAGACGACGAGCGCAGTGTTGTTGTGATGCCACAGACAGCGTGTAGAGGGGGCGTGTCGGAAAGGGTCAGAGGTTCTTAAAGAGACAGAGGCCTATTTCAAGTCATTTGCTACCTCCATTTTGAAAGAGCAATTTTATACAAGGCAGTTATTCTAATTTACTGCATTGACAGACCAACAGAAGGTTTCGTCATCATTGTAGTGTGCTATAGACTGGTGCTATGTGGCTGAAAAAAGCATAATACCCCCTCTTTAAGGATAGTGGGCTGGAGCCTAATCTTAAGTTAGTCTCTGATTGGATACCAACTATCCTAGGAAAAATATTTTTGCTGCCAGACACTCCTCCTTTCTTTTCAAAAGAAGAACCGTCTGGGCGGCTGCTCAGCCAATCATTTCACGATTTGACCCACATCGGTCCAATCACGCACCAAGAAACAGAAGCCGTCACCTGTCACCACCATGCACTATTCCAAAACATTAAAGATGGTGGCCCGGCGACTGATACACTGTTTTCTTCTGCCCTTTCATCTGTTTTAAGTAATTTGGAAAATATTAAATCCCTAAACCCAGAGCAAGAAACAGCGTTCGAAGCGTTCCTCGTAAAAAAAAGGACGTTTTTCGAGCGTTTCTCTGATTGGTTGATGCCGCCTGTCAATCACGCCCACCAGGAAATTGTTGAGATCATGCTCGCTCCCAGACTATATGTATCTTTGAAATATCTATGAAAAAGCATGTAGTTTGACAGGCCAGGCAAGTTTGAAAGAGCCTCATATAGTTTCAATTCATTGCCATAGGAACAGGCCTGTGCTTTGTTCGTGTTGGAGAAGCTCCATGAAGCAGTGAATTTGAGGAATTTATTTGAACCACATAATATGAGTGTAAAGTTGACTAAATTAATTTGAAAGGAAATGGAAAGGACTTTATTTGCATCGGGCCTTTCACAGACATGGTCACGAAGCTCAAACATGGGACGATTTACATTCAGTCTGTACTTTAGCAATGCCAATCTGCACCATAACTTGTGCCGACCCCCACTCACTCACTCACTCACTCACTCACTCACTCACTCACTCACTCACTCACTCACTCACTCACTCACTCACGCAGACACTCACTCACTCACTCACTCACTCACTCACTCTCTCTCTCCCTTAGTCTAATGTACATTGTTTTAGTGGTAGGAGGAAACTTACGCAGACACTTGAGAACATGCAAACTCCACACAGAGAGGCCCTGTCTGCCCGATTTTAGATTCAGTCGAATAAATTTACATGAAATTTTTATAGACTATAGCTAAAGAGAAATGTTTGACTAAGTCTTTACTAAAACTATATGACTTTTTCATCCAAAGTCGAGGACGTTACTTTCGGTGGTTATATAATGCTTTTTTTTCAGGCATTTGATTTTCATTTCAAACTTACCTTGATCACTATCTTACATTTTGTTGTTTTGGAAATCTAAAACAGTATCACAAGGCTTTACTTTACAAACATTAACTGATGCTTTTAACCTTATCATCCATTTTTAGTGGAGGCAATTTGGCTACTGAAATGGTCACGAGTCTTAGGGAATTTAAAAAGGCCTCATGACATCAGCAGGATTACTCAAACACACAAAGCACAATCCCAGATATGTTTCCATGAGGGAACTACATTCAAACATGGTGACACATTAGAAGAGTTGTTTTAGAGTCGAAACAGCCACACCACAGTTATCTGGTCATCGTGACCTTTATATGGAAATAGCCCGTTGTGAAATAACATCGGATAATCAGAAACACTGCAAACTAAATGCCATTGAATCTGGAACAATAACAGGAAGTGGTTTCCCTAATTAAAATGTCAGGGCCGGTGTGAATGACATTTGAGAAGAATCTTTCCTACAGTCGTCGTCGTCAGTTTGAGTATGAGTAATGTAAAAACACGTCTGGCCACACTGGTTTGCTTGTAGTTTATGAATAGACAAGTTAATTGATAAACGTAGACAGCTCTGCTACTTTTCAAGGCTTTTCCTGACACAAAGCAGTGAAGTTGTAGTTGTAGCAGAAGGCCAGGTGCATTAATTTTGTTGGCCTTGGACATTATAGAGTTTAGTTCAGCCCCCCACCATTATGAAATCATGTTTTTCCTCCTACATTTATCAGCTGCTAGCGCTGCAGAGTTCCAGCTCCACCAACAAGACATATTTTACTTTTTAAGCGTGGGCATATGCAGGATCCACAGGCACATTTCAAATGTCTGTGAATATTTTAACCACAACCAGTGACAGGTTACAGCTCTTGCGCATCAGAAATAACTCCAGAAGACACCCATACACCCTTTAATCCATACAATTTAGTGCATCTCGACATTTGACTCATGCAAAATGCAAAAGAACAAGGCGTTTTCCCCGTGCACTGGTGTTGACGAGTGTGAAGGCTATATGTGCCGTTTCAATCTTCTCAAAACATTTATATTTCCTCTGCTTTCATCTCCTACAGTGCTTCTCCACTGATTTCTGTTTATCAGTGTTTTGGGTGATGTGCAGTGGTTTTCTTAAATTGGACTCCCATCTGTCCCTGCCTCCCAATCATTGAGTAACTTCTTAAAGCTTTGTTTTTGAAGCGGGGTCAGTCGTGGTCAAAGAACACAGAGAAAGATCCTCAATATGTAACTAGACACAGCACAGTGGCTTCAGAAAAGTGTTCAGCCCACTTTAGATCACTTCTATTTTGTTATGCAGCTGGATATTAAAATCAAGTGAATTTCTCCATTGTGAGACCCTATCTTATCTTATGATGGAAGAACATTCTGCACTATATAACACTGCACTGTAGTAGTGGTTTTCAACGTGACCCAGGTAATTGTGTAGATATACTCTTCTGAATTAATATTTAATCAACAATTATTGCCGTTTTTGCATGCAAAGACATTACAAACTGAAGGGAGAGCAAATTCCTAGAGCAAGGCCCCATTAAATCTACGTATAATGGGGTCGCGATGCTTTGGACTTGATTGCCCTTCAACAATATATCATATTTGTGCTGTTTTCGGGCATTCAAGTTACAGAAGATACAACCTCTATATACAGTAGTGGTCAAAAGTTTGGAAATGCTTTTTAAAACAGTACTAAGTCACTTGTTTACCTTAATAAATCCTTTCCGTAGTCCCTCTGGGGGTAATACAAGTGTTAAAGGGATGACTGGGGGGTCTTTCATCTCCCCCTGGTGTCTCTGGCCAGAAAACCACCCATGCAACTTCCCTGCCTCCGGGTCGGAGCCACCAATACACACTAATAGAATCACAGAGAAGAAGCTAACAGGCTAATGGGCAAAGCTGACTGTGGGCTAGCACCACTTAAACAGTATTTACAGCCAGGTTTGAGTGAAAAAAAATATCTCCATTGTGTAATTGGATGTACAATATCCCTCTCTATCTTTGTCTTTTCTGTCAGCGTAGTATTTACTCTCACAGGCAATTAATGATTAAAAAAACGTAATAAGTTACGACACCTGCAGTGGTGCTTATGGCCTCTAGGGGCATGAGTTACTTAGTACTGCTTTAATGTGTTGTTAATTCTTTTATTTCAAGATCATTTACATCGTAGAATCTCACTGAAGGCTTTGATTTCTGCTTCGCACCCTTTTGATATTTTCTCAGTGAGCTCATTCTCAAGCTCACTGAGAAAATACCAAGGATAAAGGGTCACAATTTTGAAAAACGTAAAACATATGTTGAGCTATTTCGCCCTTTTTTTGTTTCCTACATAATCCCATGTGTTCATTCATAGTTCAATGTCTTCAGTGAGAATAAAACAATGTAAATGCTGTTGAAAATAAAGAAATGCTGATACATAAAAAGTGTTTCCAAACTTTTGACCGGTACAAAAGTGATTATTTGAACATTTCCAGCATTGGACTTCAACATAACAGTGTAGAAAGGAACAGACGAACACTTTCTGAACCCACTGTAGATGCATAACCTGCTTTTTCAATGCAACTGAGAACTGCATTGCTCTCTATGGATTCCTATAATGTGCTATATAATGATGCAAATAACTATATCCTTAAATGAATGCTGACCCGTGTGGGCCTCCCCTCTGCAGTGCATGTATAAAAACGCCTGGTTGAGTTGTGAGCAAAGGCAGCGTCTCCACAGAGAGCAGTGCTGCAGTTTTTTGAGCTGGATTTGTCCTTCAAAAACTGATGATCAAACGGGCTCTACCTCTGTGTCCTCTGCCACTACTGCCCCCTACAGGCCCATTATGTCTCTGAAACTGACCCTAATGTTTTTTTTACCTTTTTCCCCCCAGACTCAACCAACAGTGACTCAGCGAAATCGAAGGTAATGACTTTTCAGAGATAACTACTCTGGTGTAGTTTTTGCATTTAGAGTACCTACTGTGCACACATTTTGATTCAATATTGACCCGTCTTCTTGCCTTGTGAATGAATTAAAAGAGTTCAAACATGAGGTAATACGGTCACGTGGGATGAAGTCTGCAACCAAGTGGATTAATCATGACTATTGAAATAATCCCTGACTTTTTTTGTGGTGAAAATGATCTTATCTACGTATTTAAAAACAGCTGGATCGATGTGTAGCAAGATCCAGACTGAAGATCTGAAGAAAATATGTCTTTTTTGGAGTTCAGATTATTTTATTGTGATCTAATTTGACCAGGACAGTTAGGGATCAGTGACTACGTTTCCATGGAGACCAATAATCTGATCATAGATACAGACGTCACCGCGTCATAGAAGGGGGCGTGGCCTCGCTGACGGGGAAAAGAGAATATTTTGGGAAACACAATTTTTTTACTCTTTTTAGCCATTTTCTGGTGAAACATAAACTTATTATCACATAAAAATAAAGTCAAGTCTAAATCAGGTCCATATGGATGTTTTTTCCGCAGCAGATTGTTCAGTAGAAGCGGGGGGGGAAAAAAAACGGCAGTCGCAGTGTTGTGTTGATCCGTTATTTATGTATTTATGGGCTGATGAACCACTTTGCTTCTCTCCATGTCTTTGTATCATAATCTAGTAGAAAACTATATTCATAATTCAGCATTTGTTAAACTAGTTTTTGAATAATTAGAGAAAAAAATCCAAATTGTTTTCCCCCTTAACTGTTTTCAAACATGACCATATATGGGCGATTCCAGAGATGCCGTCTGTGTCTATAATCTGATTTCTGGAGTTCTCAGATTATTGACGCGGCATGTAAACAGCATAAACCGATATACATTGTCAGATATTCTTATAATCTGATTTCTCTCTGATCTTTCACACGTAAACTATAAACTAACTGGAAAAATACAGCAAAGAAAAAGGTTTGAAAGTATTTTTGATTAAAAGTGAATAAAAATAAAAACACAGAGGTTATCCTTTTGTTTGTAGACAAAGTACAGTGTGTTTCCAACAGTCGACTGGATAAGGCATAAATAAAAGTAAAGTAAATGCATCAGATCTGATTACTCCAGTTATATGATTTTTCTGACCATGTAAACATAGCCATTGTCATGTTACAAGGCTCCACTTAAATCAGCTTTAAATCAGCTGTTCTTACAATTATCCTTGTGTGTTATCATGGCAATAATAGTATGTTAACCTCTTAACCCCCATCTGAACTGAGCACATTTTCTCCGGTTTGGCTTTACCCAAATCTAAAATCTTCTTGGAAAAAAGCGTCAAAATAGCAACAAAAACGAGGATAAAAAAAAGTGACAAAAGATTGATGAAAATGTGCCAGAAAAGCAACAATAATAAACAGAAATGTGGCGAAACATGGCAAAAAAGCAAAGGAAAAAAACAATGACAAGCAACAAAAACTCAATAAAAAGTAAGAAAACACGAAAAAACGAACAAAAACGAAAATGAACACAAAAGTGGGACAAAAGTGACAATAAAAGCGACATAAAGTGCTCGAAAAACCAACTTTATAAATACTATGCGGCGATAACGCGACAAAACAGTTAGGATCAGTTTTGTAGGCCTTAGCTTTCAATGAGGTGCTACTCTATTGCTCTCCAGTACAGAAGCTTTAAGATTTGGGTAAAGCCGAACTGGCGAAAATGCAGTCAGTTAAGGTGGGGGGTAAGAGGTTAACCCCCCGCCTTGACATCTCTTGTTCACGTGTATAAATGTGTTCTTTGTTCTCTTTTCCAGGGGTCATGGGGCTCAAAGAAGGACCTCACCACCAGCCTGACTCTGTCCATCATGTCCGCCGTCACGGGTCGGAATAAGCGCCGCAAGCGCCACAACGGTCGGCGAGTGGGCAGCAGCACGGACGACGACTCCGAGCACGAGCCGAACCGAGCGGGACATTCCGGGGCGGAGGAGGGAGAGGAGGAAGACGGGGAGTCGCCAACGGCCGACGTCGCTCCTCGTGCCGAAGAAGAAGTAGACGACGATGACGAAGAGGAGGAAGGGGAAGTCGCAGACAAGGCGGGGCCGGAGAAAGAGGCGGAGCTTGTAAAGGAGGAAATAGAAGGGGACAGGCACGAGGAGGCAGACACGCAAGTCAAAGAGACCCACTGGAGATCCATAGACGACGCTCGCTCCATCGTGTCCGGCTACTCCACTTTGTCAACTCTGGGGCGGAGCTTGGGATCCGAGGGGCGGGGCGACGACGCGGACGACGAGCACAGCGAGCTGGTCAGCGAAACGGACAACGAGAGCGGGTTTGCGTCGCGATCGCTGACTCAGGAGCGGCCGGAGAAGAAACAAAACGACCAAACCAGCGCGCAAACACCAACGGCGCCGCGTAGCTTCCTCTACACGCAGTACAAGCAGCCCGTGCTGGCGCCCACCAACCTGCTCGCCCCGCCCACGCCCGACATGCCGGGGGAGAGGAGCGACGGAGGGGCGCGGTCCACCACCCCATCGTCTTCTTCGTTTTCTTCCTCGTCGACGGCGCATAAACTGCACACGCGGCCTTCGTTTAACTCCCACAAGCTCATTCAGTGTGACACCCTGGCCCGCAAGAAGCTGAAGGGGGAGAAAGTCAAAGCCAAGTCTTTAGACCTGCTGGAGCTGCAGGCGAGCGCCCACAGTGACAGCTCGGAGGGGAGGACGAGGCGAGACACCTCCAGGACCAACCCATCTTCGGCGAGCAGCCAGGAAAGTCTGCGCTTAGCCAGGCCCAAACCTGCCGTGGCGCCCGTCGAAGCCACCTCCTTCACTCCGAAAAGTCAGAGCGGGGCCCGGTCTTTAGCGGAGCAAGTGCGCGCTCGCCTGATGGGCTCGGCCGACGACCTGCGCATCGTGGGGATGAGGAAGCCGCTGTCCCCCGAAACGCGGCGGAAGAGGAGGGCGTGGCGACGGCACACGGTCGTGGCGTCTCCGACCGAAAGCTCAGACAGGAGACCCCCGATGGTAGTGAACGATTTCCCCCTGTCTCCCGTGAATAACGCGAACCAGGTCAAAACGCAGCGGCTTCCTCTGGACACGGACGGGTCGGAGCAGGGGTCGGGGGCGAGACAAGCACCCACCTCCAGGTTTCACCAATATCTGTGAGGACCCATCCCAGTCAGCTGGCTGCTCTTATGCCAAAGTCTGCCCTCCTACCAAGATTGTAGCGTACCAATCACTTTCACTGGGTGCCAAATCTAAGTGGGTGCTAATAAGTTACTGTTCTGCCAGTCTTCAATGCTGCAAATAAAATAAAATCTTAGTTATCAATGCACTAAATTATTCTTATGTAAAAGTCCAACCCACCACAACAGCTCCTTCATTTATCTGCGTCCTATAAAATCTATTGTGCATTGTATTAGCCCTAAATGTATCCGACACAATTTCGACATGGAGGCAGAACTTGGCATAACACCAGCAGAGTTGTGGTCAGTGTCCATAGCAGTCATTTTAGCAGTCCCCGCTTTTTGTTTTTTTCTTGTTTCGAGGCTCCGATTGCATCACATGGGCCGTTTCAGCGTTGCCAAAGCTTTATTTCCTAATTTGTGCGCTTTTAAAAGACACACTTTTATCACCACTTGTTTAGATGTGGCCAGCGCACATTCATTTTCTCATCAAGTGACCAGAGAAAGGGGCCAGAGCTAACCTTTTTCTAACTGGTGCTTGGGTGTATGGTGCTTTTCTTCGACGCGGTTTGAGTAAATACTATATGTAGCTAAAGAGCCAAAACTAGAGACTACGTCGAGCTACAAAACCAGACGGATTTAATGCATTTCAATAGGGAACTCAAGCTTTGGGGCCAGAACTGACTTTTCCTATTGGTCTTCCTATAAACCAACTTCTCGGACCACTGTTACTTCTTACAGTACATTACAAAATACATGTCTGTACTTGTTAATAATGTGTTTGTGCTATAATATATGTGTGTCTCAATTTGTAACATTTGTACAAAGCCTTGTTAAGTTAACCTTGTAAATAGAAATAATATGTTATTTGTTTTTACTTTCTTTTTTTAGTTTGTTTTTTATGGTTTACAAAAGTGCAAACAAGTGCACAGTCATTTCTTTCAAGACGTTACTTGAAATGTTTCCTTTAATATATTATTATTGTTATTATTATTATTATTATTATTTTGGTTTTCTATTCAATCTATATGAATATTATATATTTTGTATTAAAGTAAGAAATATTGTGATGTCACCTCTCAGTGTAAACCTGCTCCAAGGAAACACAGCAAACCTTATTCCTATAGATGGCCTTTTCGATTTCTAACACTGTGCGAAACCTTTGATATGCACAGGCTGGTGAGTAGTCGTTACATGTAGCAAAGTGTGATCAGGCAATTGGAGAGTTCAAAAGGCAGCTTTAGTCCCAGTTTGTCTAAGGGGGGACTCAAAAAACCACCACGGATTTTGATATTCTTTCAGAGCTTTGAAGAAACGCGCAACGCTGTGCAAAAGTATGAGAAGGGTGTTCAAGAAGAGCTACAGTATGTGAACAAAGTACCTTTTACCTTTACACACAAAATTGACTCTCTGCATAACCTCAAATCAAAACAACGACGCCCAAGAAGTGACTTCCTGTTTAGATCCAGCACGCCAAAATAAAAGCACACAGCTCGTCTCATTGATTAGTTCAGCAGGTGCTTGCAACATTACAAGAATATAATTAAATACACATATTTTAAGTGTTTTGTCTGAACTAATGAACTGCTGAACTAATGAATAAGCTGGTGCTTTTATTTTGCCGTGCTGGATCAAAACAGGAAGTCACTTCTTGGCCGGCGTTGTTGTGATTTGAAGTTATGCACAGAGTCAATTGGAGGAAAGTAACACTTGACTTACAATGCTAAAAGATACCGCTAACTTTAGGTTGCGTTCATCACAACATTGTAAAGAGCCTATAGTTTAAAACTGAGGCGGACTGAGGCGGCAACTGAAAATTACTATAACCATAGTAACGCTCAAAATGCAGATTTCTAGTCTTAAATTATTGCTAATATCTCTGTAATTCCTGGGCCAATTCACATGAAACAAAACCAGTCACAAAGTTCAAAGTCATAATTATTTCCTCACAAAGGCGTCCAAAGGTAGAGACAATATTCAAAAACATGTGCTTGATGTTGGCCTGTAGAAAGGACTTTCAGGTTTGTGAATTCAATCACTGTCAAATGATGATCAGAGAAAACATTTGGACTTTTTCTTCTTGGAAATTTCTTTCAAAACTGTTTCACGCCCATAGAGTTCTATATCGTGAACGCAGCCCTTGCAATCATTTTGGGGATGTTAAAGGGGATAGATGCAAGTTGACTATTTAATTCTCATTACTGCCACCTCAGGTCATACGTGTAACTGCACCTTCTATATTAAGCTTGTGCATGACGGCAATTCAGACCTGAAGTAACACCTTTTTCAGTGACAGTGCAGGATTTTAGAGGCAGTTGTGGTGAATAGGTCTGAGCTCATTCTACACATTCGGACATTGTTGGAACATGTAGGGGGAGGAACATGCTTTTTATTTTAACATATAGTCCCTTTAAGCATTCATCAAACCTTTGGAAAACGCATGTATCTCGCCTTGCTAACGTTCGGGCTCTTCACGTAAAACTAAAAAAGATGTGTGTGAATTAAGTTTGTATCTTTTTGGTCCATATTCTCACATTCTCACAGATGTAAAAGAAATCCCCATTATCTACACCTCTCCTGACTTATGCACAGCGCTGTTCGTCGCTTCATGACCAAGACGCTTAGAGACTCAATGCCGGGTGGATTTCCCAACATAGAGCAGCGCATATAAAAAACTCTACTCTCCCCATCTGTCGCCAACAACATGTTTTCGGCACCTCTCCCTCTGAGGGCTTGTGTCTGTCTGCACGTTTATCACCAAGGGGTTTCACCGTGAGGCGCTTTTCCATAAGGTCAGGGTCTTAATAAAACCTTGGCCAATTTGGGAATATACGGTACACGAGCTGCGATGAGCTCAACTTGGGACTGCTAACACAATTCTGTCATCTTATCGTCTGTACACTTTTGACTGTGGGAACGAGCTAAGATCGCACAATAACAGGGCGAGAGTGGAAAAAGTTTAGAGAAAGTTTCAGTTTCCTTTGCATGGCTTCTTCAGTAATTACAAAGCAATGGATGAGTTGTCTTACCTCAAGATTTTTTCTCTAAGTGCCTGATTTCTGAATGTGTTTTGTCCTGCAGTGCCATGGTCTGTTCTTAAGAAGTTTCCCCCCAGTCTTTTGGAAAATGTGGGATATGACATGTTACTATTCCACACGGAACAGTGGGTTAAGAAAGTCTCTTTTAATCACTCTTGCTTCATTATGTAGCAGCCTGAAATTAAAATCGTATCGTTTTCTATTGGTATTGGTAAAATACCAATAGAAAGTAGTGACATAAGTATTCAGACTGACTCCTTTCATTGCACTTGCTACAAAAAGTTACAGCTTCTATGCAAGAGGAAGGAAGAGTATCAGACTTCTACATAATAGCACGGTGATAAATAGAGAGGCATGAAAACTCTCTAAACCCACTGTAGGTTTGGGATTTGCATATTGATCAGGCTTTTCCCTTTAATTCCCTTCCATTTTTGCATTTATCTTGGTTTGGGACAGGCACAAGCAGCAATTTTAAAGGGATGTTTCAGGATTTTTCACCCAGGGCGTCATTTCCTAGTTATCCAGAGTGTTGTTGATTCCTGGAGATATTTGTTGTATTTTTATTCATGCAGTTCTTATATTTGAAGAGTTTAATGGTGCTAGGCTAGTGCTAAGCTAGTGGATGTCTATGGTAACTAGTAGCCTGCATTAAAAACAGTCTGACCCGCTCCACAGTGCACCTGAGGCAAATCACTTATAACACCAGACTACCCATATAAATGTCTGTGTTGACTGAATAATTTTTTTAATATAACCATTTTGCATTGAAAAGAACTTATATTTGAGCAGCTTCCTGGTTGTAGCTACACAGTGGCGGAGTGATCTGCTCGGTTACCGGATCTACAGTAGTTTGTTTACTTGCGGCCGGCATTACTACACGTGGAATTCACAAAGGAGCTTTCTACAAATCAGATATGGCAACGTTTGGAGGACGACCCCATGATTTTGAAGAGGTTTATGCAGAGGTTAAGAGGTTAATGCAGGCTACTAGTTACCATAGACATGCACTAGCCTAGCACTAGCCTAGCACCACAACTCTTCAAATATAAAGACTGCATGAATAAAATTAAAAAAAATATCTACAGAAATCACCAACACTCTGGATAACCCAGGAAATGAGGCCCTATGTCAAAAATCCTGAAATATCCCTTTAAGGTCCTTTTTTTTTGCCTAACGTGTTCTTCAATTGGCAACTATCACCACCACCGTCTTTGCTCTTGTCTGCTTTTCCAAAACGGTCTGAATTGGTCATTTCCTCATCCCAATCATCCCCCCGCTTTACTCAAACACAGGACAGTTCTTTTTCAAAGTCTTATTGTTGTTCTTCCTCGGTTTCTGTCGTCGATTGTGCTTAACTTTACGCACCGGCACTGACCCAAAGACATTGTACATGTGAGTGTGTACGAGAGAGGCTGTAAAGAGCACACTTCAAGCCAAGGACATGTCTATGCACTCTCTGCATCAACAAAGCGAAGAGGCATCAAGTCTTCTTCTTCTTCTTCTGCTGCTGCTTTACCTGTACCCACCGATGTCGCCTACTCTTGCCTATAATAACAATATGGTACCACACCCTTAAAGCCCTATTCCTACATGAGCAGCATTTAACGACAACCTTATCAACAGGAACACCTCTGGAGTTTATTATGTTGTGTAAGAAGTGCTAAATTTTAAACCTTTTGTACATAATCTTAAATCTGTAACATACCGTATTGTGTACATTTTAGAATTGCTTTGGAACTAATATGACCGGACCTAAAGAAAAGATGTCCGCTTCTTCTCTAGACCATTTCCCTCATGGCTGTGTGCTTTAAGGCGATGTTATATGATGTAAATAAACAGAAGTATGTTTAAACCGTGCTTTGTTTCTTTGGGGACTACACGCAAATGTCACGGGGCTATTGGGAGTCAGGTGCTTTTGAAAACAGGCACAGTGGGGCCCTCTTGAGGCAGGACAGGGGTGTTGCATCTTCAGGTCTGGCACTGATTCCTATAGGCCATGGGGTGGGTAAGTTTCCTCGGTGAAGGGCCGATTTTCGTCATCGTCAAAAGACCAAGGGCCGGACCCTCCAATTGAAGCAATTGAAGTAAAGCATCACTTTCTACACATGCCAGTGTTGTACATCACACACACTGGGAAAATGTCCATCTTAAATTAGATAAATTACTTAAAATCGCTTGAATAGAGGTCTTTATATGTTAAATTTGAGTGGGTTTGAACTAATCTAAGACCAGATAAAAACGCTAACGCCAATGGAGCAAATAGAAATCCCACTGGAAATCAGCCAAATTAACTTTTACTGCAAAAAATATTGATTTTTTTTTCACTTGAAATTATGCAAAAATAATCTGAATTAAGAAACACATGTGCTTGTTCCATTGGCAAGAACAGGCTTTTTCTGCTTTAAGGCCAGACCAAATCAAACTTTAGATTTAATCTCTTAATTCAAGTAGATTTAAGTAATTTCTTCCTTTTAGATGGGATTCTTTAGGATTATGCTCTACTAAGACATTTGAAGGAATTGACAGTATTTTTCCACATTATTAGAATACTTTAACAGGCAGTTGATCTCTGATTTGGGTTATAATATTTCTCATAATCATCTCGGGGGCCAGAGTTTGATGATGGAGGGCCAGTTATGGTCCCCGGGCCTGACGTTTACCCCTGCTATAGGCCGACTACACATTACTGGAATGACGGGTGGCAACTTTATCTATTCAAGTAAAAGTACATCAAAGTCATATTGTGTAAAAGGAAGGAATACAATGTTACTTCAGCGATACCTTGAAGACTTTAAAGTTGCAAGTCCAGAGTAGACTACAAAGAGAAGATTATCAGCAGAATATTTATTGTACAATGAAGTGGCACTAAAGCGTTCCAATCAGTCCTATCAATCCAAAAGATAATAGGCGTGTTTAAGTGCAAAATGTAAGCTTTGAAACTTGCAACGTAAGCTACCGAGTCCAGATTACGTCCCACCACTTAGAAGTGCAGCATAAATCATGTCAGCTTGATGATTAAAAACTCATCACTTTGCTTTTTTTTCCTGGGCCTCTGCCACAGTGAGCGAATGAAATATAATATCTACATGTGTTATTTGTTTCACGACGAGGCCCTCGCCGCAGTCTGCAAATGAGTAAACAGCGAGTAGTCCTATAGTAATCCTGCAAACTTGCCCACATTTATAACCCCATCACAGGCAGCACTTTGGCCTTTCCTTTGGTCATTCATTTGCATCTGCGACTGTATTTTTCCACACTCCCGAGACCCGCGCGTGCACGAACGGCAGGTTAACCTTCATGAAACCTCTCTCTCCATCTTTCACCCCACCCCCCCCCACGCTCGAGCTCTGGCCCTGGTCCCCCTGTTCAGACCATTTCAGGAGCGTCACAAGAAACGCTTTGTGGACGTCTTTCTGCTGACACGAGCTGCGTGCTTTCGCTCAGCTGCTCCATTTCCTGTCTTTTTTTTCTTTTCTTTCTCTTTCAACACACTTCACAACGTTTCCAACAGAATTCAATGTTTTATTTGAACTCATCTTGAACACACAACTGTTAAAATGTTGACTGTGGGATTAATCTTGTAAAACACGTTTGCAAGGTGAACCGACGCGCTTGTTTTTTGGAGGAGGAAATGCCGCATGTGTTGCTCAAATCGATCAGCCAATATTTACCAACTTTTACGCATGAAACAAAATAGTCTAATTTTGTCAGATACAGTCTTTATATAAAAAAAAAGAATAAGATTATTATTTTTATTTTTAATATGTACAGAGCTTGCAGATTTTCAACGGGACACCCTTGCAGTCCAAATAGAAAAAGAAACATCTCGTATTGCATCGCCTCAAAGTCATCATAACAATCGGATTACAGAGAATAAGTGACTTTAAAAGAGCTCTATGTCATTTTTACTTTAAAAATCCTTCCATCAAAACGTCTCTCAGGCAAAGACTCAAGACTATGTGGTTTAGTTTCAACTCATCTGACAGTGAGTTAGAAAATGGCTGTCACTGACAACAGCCCAGTCAAAACAAAACAAAAAACTAACATTTCAATGTAACCCTAAAAGATCAGCCATGAAACAATAATTTATCTGCATGTGGAAGGTGGCAGGATTTGGGAAACAGTGGCTCAAAAAAAACTTATGTAGACAAATTAATGCTCAGATACAATTTTAAATAGAACCTCTCGATTCAACACAATGGCACAATAGTCCGATTCCAAAAAAAGTATTTCAAAGTAAAAACATTACATACAGCCCCTTTAAAAACGGCAGCAGTCCGACGTTTGTTTATCTCACGTGCTGTCAGTTGGCCGCGGGCTGGGTCTGCAGGAGGAGCTCGCTGTTCTGGGCCCTGAGTCTCTCCAGCTCGCACTCCAGCTCGCGGAGGCGGGTCAGGCTGCCCTCCTCCTGGGGCTCCACGGCCCTCCTCAGCCGGTTGTTCTCCTCCTCCAGGCGGGACATGCACTTCTCCAGCTCCAGGTACTCCTTCACCAGCTCCTGCTTTGTCATGTTCTGGAGGCTCTCGACGTGGTACATCTCGTAGGTCTCGGAAAAGTCCCTCTGGAGAAACTCCCCCCCGGAGTTTCCAGGCCTCCCGATGCCGTCGCTGCCCTCCTCCTCATCCTCTTCGTCGTTGTTGTTGTTGGTTTCCAAAAAGTCCTCCTCGCTGCCAGTGTCCTCCAGCCCCACGCCGACCCCGGACTGTCTCCTCAGCCCGCCGCTCTCCGTGTTCAGGTCCGGCTCCTCTCGATCGTGCTCGTCCATCAGGAACTGGGTGGTGTTGTAGGGCGCCACGGGGAGTCCCTTGGCGAACATCTCCTCCCTGACCCGGGACGCCCTGGCGGTCTCTCGCTCGTCCAGGGCTTTCTTCTCCTCCCAGGAAAGTTTGAAGTACGGCTTCCAGTGGCGCTTCTTTCTGGAGGTGCGGCGCCTGTGCCTCTTCTTGCCCCCCGCGCGCGTGGGGTCCAGCCCGGTGTCCGAGTCGATGTGGTGGTCCCCGTCGCCGTTGCCGTGCTCGGAGGCGTGGCGGCGGTGCAGGTGGTGAGTGCCGTCGGGCTCCGCGTGAGGATGGCACTTTGAGAGCTCGTTTCCGGCTGCCAAGTCACGGCACACCCCCCTCTGTTGTGCGCCTTTGCTTTGCCATAACTTGTCTGTGTTGATATCCCCGTCCTGCCGCTGCTGCTGCTGCTGCTGCTGCCGCTGCCTGTCTCTCTGGCGGCCCCTATCGTCGTTCTCGGGGCTTGCGCTCTCCTGCTTGCAGCTCGGGGGATGCTCCGAAAGAGGGTCTCCGCTACTCCCACCTGACGGGCTGCCTGGAGTTTTCAGGTGATGGCTCTGCTCCGATACCTCTGACATGCCGGCGGTCTTCTGCGCACCTCTCTTAAATCATCTTCACGCGCTTGCAATCGAGCCCTTTCAAGTTATCAAAAACTTAATTTTAACTAAAAAAAAACAAAAACAAAAACTTTGTCCAAATATGATAAAATAACACTATGAGAATAAACTATCTCTGATGAAAAGTAAACTTCGGAATACGTAAACACTTGTTACTCCACCAAGGGTTTGTCAAAGCAACTGTCGCTAACTATCATTAACTATTTCGGTGCTATTGAAGATATCGTTCACTCAGAGGCCGCGTTTCACCGTCACAACAAAGTCCAGAGTGCTGCTGAAGAAGAGGGAGCTCCCCTTTATATACCAGCTCCGCCTCTACTCGCGCGCATGTTACGGCCTGCTTTGACGGTTGCATTCTGGGACTTGACGTTCCCGCTTACGCCGAGCGCGAACGGTCAAACGCCTTCTGAACTGCAAGTACCACAAGGCTAGAGTTATTGACGGGCGTCTCAACCAATCATCTTTTAGAAAATTGGCCACGATTAGGGCCAGCCTCCTCTCCGCTGATTGGCCGAGAACTCCACTTTTCTGTTGCTAAGCTCGTAGTATTTTTTCATTGGTTGACTCAGTTGTCAGTCAGACGCACGTAATCCACACCAAGAAAGCAGTCCGGCGCATTTTGTGGACGTAACCATTTGCATCTACGGGGATGAGCGTAACACAAATGTCTGTTAATTTATCATCACGGTGTAAAAGTGTCGAACTTACAGAGTGATCTCCCGTTGGCGAATCAGACAAATGACAAGACCCCGTTTAGCTACAACCGTAATCTTTATCAATTCCGACAACAAACGTGAGGTCTTGCGACACTCCCCCCGTTTTTAAGTAAAATGAATGAAACCAATCGCGGAAAGTAGTACGATTGTGGCGTTTGTGCAATAAAAACGATCCATTTAGTTGATTTTGTGACTGGGCGCGTTGCTTGAGGTGTTCTGGCTTGAAATGCACGGCGTTTGGGCGAGAAAGACTGCATGAAATTCATAAATTTTCCGCATACGGTTTGCGCGGAGTGATACGGTGTGAGGCAGAGACGGGGCGAAATACGGGAGCACCGTAAACAAACGGCATTTACAGTCGAGTGGCCGAAGCAAGTGCATCTGCAAGTTCTTCGTTGTCCAAGGGAGGGTCGAGCGATCTTACACTCGGTCAATAATCCTGTTTTCCACTGGACGGACTGGTGTAGATCCGTTTTGGACCTTTCCGAGCGACACGTTTTTCTTACAGTGTTATTTCTCACGTTACACTGATGTTTCGTGTCGCTGTTGCGGATAACTGACCTAGCTAACGTTAGCAAAACGTTAGTTAGCAAGCGAGCGCCTCGTCGTTACGCTCAAATGCAAATAAAAGTGTTGATCTTTATACAATGTTAAACAATAAACACACATTCAACTTGATAAGTACGCGATATACGCGAACAAATCGCCATAAATAACCTTTGATGATACTCCGTTTCCTGCGTTATGCTAGTTTAGCTTACGCGTAATGCTATGTAGCTTACAGTGTTGTTGCTTTAAACACGTATATTACGCCTCACTGTGAGAAATAATGATAGCTAGTATTTACGATTGTGGTGTAGAGGCACGTAAAACAATACTTTACTAAATAACGTGTCTAGTAAACCCACGATAACCCCATAATGGTTACTTGACTTTCTGCTAACTAGGCCAGTCTGTTTGCATTGGTGTCGGTCTATTTGCTGGAGCACAATGTTTCTTTTGAGGACTCCGCCTTTGGGCTTTTAACGCCAGTCCTTTTGCTACAATTATTCACCAACGTGTGGAAAAGTGTTTACCATCGTTAAAAAATAAAACACTCTGAGGTGGTTTAAAACAACGCCGCCTGGCTTGCTAATCCAATAAATCCATCGCAATAGGATTTTTGTTCCAGGTAATAGACGGTACCTCGCTGTTGCAAGGAAGCAATGAAGCCTTAGTTTACTTTACAGCTTATCAGCATTGTACCTTATATCCAACTATTGGAATAGATATTCGAAAGTCTTATTTTAATGTCTCAGTTTTACATACAAGATTGTGTGTTGACGCTTTTCTTCACTCAAATGACCTAAAATATACATAATATATGGTTCCTATTAGTAGTACACAATATTAACTAGCCTAAATAAACAAACAACCTGAAGACAAGTTTTGTATTTTATGAGTTGTCATGTTTAAGTGGTCGTGAGTCCTTAGTTTGCATTTATCATGCATGCAAAATGTGTGGTTGGCAGCATACTCTTTGATAAAAAATTATCTGCTTCAACTATCAAAATAATAGATTATTGTGGGACCCCTTGATGTGAGGTGTGTACTGGACTCGCCTAGACCTCTGTGTTAAAACTAGCTATCCAATAGCTCCAAACAACACTGACTTACTGTTTCTACTAATAGAAGCAGGCAGAGTTTCAGCTCTGGTAAATAGGCAGGCTCAACTGGGAGTCCTTTGAGGAAGAAGTGATATGTTACAGTTAATGTGAAACCTAATGACCACGGAGATTGAGAAATCATTTTGAAGGTTTTCCATGTTCTCAAATCCAGGAGAGGTGCAGCCACAGAACCAGAGCAGCTCCTGCATAGATCACAGCTTGTGAGGATTAGCAGGCATGACTTAATCTCTCTCCCTGTCTAGCATGGCTGTTGCTGCAATTGAGTGTAGATGAAAGATATAAATTATGGGCACCAGCAGTGGTTCTTTTAGGCATTAAGTGATAAGCCACACCAAAGTGAGCCTCTACAAGAACTGTGCATTGAATAGAAATACGTAACTGATTGCAACGTCTAAGCATCTCACCAAACCAATAATCTGAAAGTGCCCCAGTGATTGTAAGTAAGCAATAGCCTATTACATTGTAGGCTTTTATATCCTGATTGCTCATATGGATCCCACCTCTCTCAGAAGTCTTTACAATAGTCCATACTTTTATCCAGTCTTTATGCTGACGCCCAGATCTACTCAAGTGTTTCCAATTGTGTCAATGTCAACCATTTTGAAAGCATTCGTGCAACAGCATGGTACTGCATTAACTGAGTTGCACATAAAAAGATTGTTGTTTTGGGTGTTCGCTGGCAGTTTCCTTGTTTGGACACCAGAGAGCGCTATTTCATAATTGATTGTCATTAAACTGCGTGTGTTGATCCATTTCCTGAATGTGGTCCTGTGATTTAAGCCCCGGTCAGCCTCACACTGTTTACTCAAAAAAAAGCTGTTGATTTGACAGTAACTTCTTTGCACTTTTGTGTAAAAACTTCAGGCTTAGTCTTTCTCGCCAGGTTGGTACGACGTGCACCTTTTTGAAAAGACAGGATTTTTGTGTGTGGCTATTTTTGTTTTCCCTGACGTCCTTCAAATCTTGGAAAGAGCGTTGCGTAAAGTTTCAGACATTTGTTTATTTCTTTAAAAATGATCTAGAGCTACAAGTTTATTATTATTATTTTTTTATTTGTTACAAAGTTACTGAAAAAACGTTATCTCATTCCGAACTTATGCGGTGTTTTTTACCAGTGCCGGTGGGTTGGAGAAGTTTTGATGTGGGGTGCGTAAATGTGCGGCCGCTGGACTCGTATTACGCACCGATATGAGGAGTGGGTCGGACTGCGGTGGAGGAGGGACTTGTGGGACATGTGGACTGGAGTTGCCGACTGAACTTGCCTCAACTGTTGAACTTAGTTTACGTCTGTCTGTCTGTCTGTCTGCTCGGGGTGTCTGGTCTGGCGCGCAAACACACGGGCACCTGCAACTCCGGGGGTACGCTGCTGTACTTTTTTTTTTACACAGAGCAGCTTAGCACCGCTGCTGCTGAGAAGTTTGCGGTTAAATCACCTGGACCTTCTGTGAGTTGCTGCAATGCTGGGTAGCGCTAAATCCCAGGCCACCAGTGCCAAAGAGCAGAAGAGGAAAGTGGGCGACAAACCGGCGGACCCCATGAAGAAGCTGGGTAAGCACTGCACTCAAACTGGACGCTTTCGTATTGGGGTGCAAAACTGTATTTTCACCACACATTTTCGTCTCAAAGCATCTTATATGATGAATTTCTGTGAATTTATGATTATTATTTGTATTTTAAATGTGCTGTAATAACCCATTTTATGATAGCACGTCTTATTATAGGCTGCAGCTTTAAAGTCGTTTTTTTCCCTCCCAGCTGCAACAGGTAGAACTCTTTATCGTGATTAAATGTTGAGAGGGAAAAAAGTAATATAAAACATTTAATATAAAATGAAGTAACTGATATCTGTGTCGTTAATGATACCATTAAATGTGACTAGTTCGAGCCACTGCTAGGAATGATGAAATAGCGTGTATGACTGAGATTGGTCATTGATATCTGAGTGTGACCTTATGACAGATTTTTATTTTTAATGAGATTAGCAGGCCACTCTACTGTTAATCAAGCTTACTCACAGTTGCTAAAAGGTGTAAGTCATATGCATTACTATAGTAGAGATTTAAATACTAATGCCACTTTTGCTCTTAAGCTTTTCTCCATCAGACCAGCTCCCTTTGCTTGACTTTAAGAACAATGAAGCTACTGTCCACTCCTGTCTATTGTTGTTTATTACAAAATTGTAGGTATAACATTAGATTAGAGCTTGCCAAAGCATACTTCAAAGAAAAAAAAATGTTCTTGGACTGTTGTAGGGAGGTATGACTCCTTATCATACAGTTGAAATGGGAGGAATATATGACTAAATGAGCTTTACAACAAAGTGCAAGTCTGATCAGTGGAATTGCATTAGGCAGAGCATCCATAGTAATAACCTAATGTATGTACAGGTTATTATGCCGTAATTACATTTAAAAATGTAGGTAAACGACTAAACGTAGCCTACATTGTCTTAGAGTTGACAGTTTTTGTTGCTGATCAGGAGACTGACGGGCCGCTGACGGACACATCTCATGCAGCGCTAACGGGGAGTGAATGTGGGTGTAGCTGAAGTGCTCATGTTTTTATGGAGAGCTTGGATTTGCCCTGCTGTGATTCAGGCTCCTAACCATGTCCATCTCAACCTACTCCTTCTCCCAAAATAGACACCTCACAGCAGCTTTAGCAACACCCATAGCACCTGTTAAAATGGCTGGATGTCTGGGGCAATCTTAATGCATAGCTGTGCAGTTGTAGCTGGGGCATCGGTGACACGATGCCGGTGCTGTAAATCTGGTGTGGGGACTTAGCTGCTTTACAGGAACCAAAGAAAGGCTGGGTCAATTGTAAGTTGCATAGAGATATGGCTGGCTTGCAGTGGTGCATTGGGAATGTAGGTCAACACGCCAAATATACACATTGAAATATGGTGAGCATTGTTATGTCATAGCAGTTTATGTCTCTGTATTTGGTTAGTTTACTTATAAATAATGGAAACGTGAAAGGCTTTAGGTTTGTATTTATTGCAATGTTTTATTGTCTAAACAAAAGATTTAGTAGCAGAGATTTCACATATTCTTAATAATATCAGTCAAAGCAAGTCAATGAAACCTTTGGCCTTCATATGTAAAACTAGGTTCTATAAGGAAAGGTATTTGGTGTTACAGCCCACTTATGCCTATTATATTATTAATAGCCTCATTCTGTGATTGTTTTTGTTTCCAACTAGGGCTGTAACTAATGATTATTTTGGTAATCGATTAATCTACCGATTATTTTTACGATTAATCAATTAATCGCTTGGCTGTGAAAGGTGCATGGAATGATGAAAAAAAATAATTACCATATAAAGCTAAAGTGGCAGCCAGAGCCGCTGCTGGTCCTTCTGGGGCCCTAAGCAAAAATCCACACGGGGCCCTACAGTTCACATCCCATGATTATTCAACGAAGAGTGAACCCATTTACAGTCAAAACAGTTCATTAGTGCAGGGCAGAAGTGGAAAATAATTACCTCGATTCAGGCCCCGTCCCTCTGTGTGAGAACCACTAACCACTAAGCCACCGTGAGACTGGGATTTAGGACTACTATAGTCTATTTTCCAACTTTTTAAAATGGTAAATGGTCACATTCTCTCACCTCTGGTCCCTGACCCACAGTTTGGAGAACCAGAGTTACTGTAAGTAACTGCGCGCATGAGAACCGTGTGGATTCAACTCCTCTTTGAGACAAAATAGGCTCGAACAACGCCTTGATTAATCAGTGTAACAACACTGTAGTTCGACTGAGGACTTGAGATCCATACGCAACTTGCATAGTTTGCCTATGGAAAAACTGGCTCTGGTGGCACCGCTTGAGGAGTACAGTCACATTAAAGGTACATTATGCAAGTTTCTATGCAAGACAAAAAAGTGCGTATTTGACTTTGTAGTGACCAAGTGGCTGTATGAGTGGTCAGCATGGCGTCTTTACTTTCAATCACTGTGCTCTCGAGGACGCTCCAGGATTGATCCACATTGATCCAAACAATTGATCCTTCTATGAAGAGATGCCACCTGTATCTATCAGGACAGGAGGAACTTAATTGTCCAATTTCAAATTTCACTCTCTCCTCACTTCCGCAATCTTACAGACTATCCCTTTAATGTCTGCTCTTACTGTACTTAGTGTCATCACGTAAGGGCCTGTAAGCAGATAGTTCAAACAAAGTAAATGTTTTGCTCATCCATTCCTGTGGCTCCAGCACCTGTCAGGCCGCGACCTTGGCCCTGACACAGTTATGCTAAACCTGCGGGACACTACAGGGTTACGAAACTTGTAGCTCGTAACTTTCCTTAAGTGATGGATTTCGTAAGTGTCCCAACTAAATTTGAAAGCCTGGTCTGCGCTGATAACCGGACGAGACCCACACCCCTCCCATTACTGTGCCCTGTGTGTCGTCATAAATCCACCAGCTGGCCGTCTGCAATGCTGTTCATTCTACTTTACCCACAGAGTCGTCGCACATATCTGTTCCCGTCATGCGATGTTGGCTCGTTCTAATTGGTTTAAGGTTTCGCTTCATTAACGGCAAAGCCCCCAGTGTGAAGTGGCACGCCTGGACTCTGACGCTGCCTTTTTGTTGGTTTTAGATAAGTCTGTTTAAATCTCAGCAGCGCTCACCGGCTTTGTGCACACAGAAGAGAAAAGGGTCCAACGCCGAAAACCCGAAATGCTTTTTCTCTCTCACTCGTCCATGCTGCTTTGCCACACTGTCTGCGCATTTCAATAATTCACATGAGCAATCAGAATGTGCGGGAGGTATTGTGAGAGCTAGAACGGAGCAGGTGCAAGTGTATTGTCAGCTAGCTCCTACTTTCACTTGAAAATGAGAAAAAAACAGGCACTGTAGCTTTAAGAATTATGGAGAAACCTGGCTAAGAGAGAAAGCAAGGACATTTCCTCCAAGATATCTTACATCAGATATAGCAGTTTGGAAGTAGCCATGGAAAAATCACCTCTGTCCAAGGACCTCAGGGAGGGTTCAAGCTGTGTTTTAAATGTTTTAAACTCTGCTACTAAGTGATGCCGCTCTTTCATTCAGGCTCACAACAAACTGTCGCCTTGACCAGATTTAACGGTTTGGACGGTTCCCAGGCTCTTACACTTAAGCACCTCAGATCATGTGCTCGGAGGGGCCTCATTTTAAATCATTTGCCTTACCTCTACTTACGGTGGAATAACACTTCCACTTTTGATGTAACAGTCCCTCAATAAGATAAATGTGACTTGTGTTTGTGCCACGGTTTCAAGAAATAGGGTTAGCCTACTGGGCACAATAATTAAACTGAGAACTATAGGCCTATATTTCATCAGTGTTGGTAAAGAGGGAATGGATACAAAGTGTTGCATGACTTTTATGTTGAGCTCTTAAAGGGATATTTCAGGATTGTTGACATAGGGCCTCATTTCCTAGTTATCCAGAGTGTTGCTGATTTCTGGAGATAGTTTTTTTGGAATTCATATTTGAAGAGATTCGTGGCGCTAGGCTAGTGCTAGGCTAGCGCACTTCTACGGTATCAGCTAGCCTGAATTAAAAACTGTCTGAGTCGCTCCACAGAGCACCTGAGGCAAATCACTTATAACCTCAGACTAACCATATAAATGTCTGTGTCGATAGAATAATTTTTGGAATATAACTGACCTTGCATCACATGAATGATCGCATTTTGAGGGACTATTTTCTAGCAGATCTCTCTGCTAGAAAAGATAAGTTATAGATAATTATCAGATAAGTTATTCTAAATGCAGAATGGTTAAAAATATTCTATCAACACAGACATTTATACGGTTAGTCTGGCGTTATAAGTGATTTGCCTCAGGTTTACTGTGCTTGGGTCAGACTGTTTTCAATGCAGGCTACTAGTTACCATAGACATTCGCTAGCCTTGCAGTAGCCTAGCGCCACAAACTAGGGATGGGCGGATCGATACCAAGGTAACGATATATCGATACCAAACGGCTACTTTTTAAGTATCTATATTGGGCAAAAAGTATCGATACTAATTTGCATATGTAAAAAGAAGGAATTGTCAACCCAAAAGGATGATTTATTTCTTTGTTCTGAGCCAAAACAGTCCACAACAACAAAGGATTGAACTGAGCCAGCCATATCATTCTGGTTTAGGTTCTGTTTGTCATTTAAGTATTAATTAAACATTTTGTTTATGTATTTAATTTCACATTAGTATTGTTTAATTAACCAGTTAAAGTAATATAATTTTAATTGACCAGTTAATTATATAAATAACCAGTTTTAGAAATGTATATTGATTGAAATACATTCACCCATATGAAATGACCAGTATCGGTATCGGTATCTGTATCGACAAAAATGACCCCAAAAGTATCGGTATCGTATCGATTCCAAAAAATGTGGTATCGCCCATCCCTACCACAAACTCTTCAAACATAAGAACTGCATGAATTACAAAAAAATATCTCCAGAAATCAGCAACACTCTGGATAAATAGGAAATGAGGCCCTATGTCAAAAATCCTGAAATATCCCTGAGAACTATAGGCCTACATTTCATCAGTGTTGGAAAAGAGAGAATGAATACGTTGCATGACTTTTATGTTGAGTTCTTAATTGGCTGCATATTTAAAATCACAGCATACCAGTGACTCATGGTCAGGGGAGAATTCTTTTACCTGAAGAGAGATGCTGTAATTGTTGAGGGGAAAATATTCTATCATTAGACATACTGTTGTTCACCTAAGGGAAATGTGCTCCTACCTTCTTTTACATCTTCATCTCCTAGATTTTACATCGACAAATAAAATGTCTGCAGTTTTTCTTTTTATATCTGTGACCCATTTCTGCAATGTTCTTTTTTATTCCTAACAGAATCGCTGTAGCAAGTGATTTTCCCTTTCTGTGTGTAGAGATTTGCATTTTGATTTGGCATGGATTTCACGAGCAAAGCAAACGGCAGAACGTCACCTTTGAAACCTTGCATAATTTGTTTTCCGCCACATTTGACATTGTCCACTTGGGCTTAAATGAGAACCACCTTGAGAGATTGTAACATCATACTACTACTGTTGCATAAAAACAGTCATAAAGTGTGTAGGTGCTTTTATAAATGTTTTATTCGAACATTTATTAATGAGATAAACCATATTAGTGAAGCAATTCCAGTTTTACAATGGTGACTTGGCCAACAGGAACCAAGAAACAAGCAACGACATGACTGGCAGACATTTCGGTGGCACTATTAGGAAGGTTATTTTCTCGGTACTCTATTGCTTTCACAAGTCGTAGCTAAAAAGAAAATGTATGAATGAGAAAAATGATCATTAATATCAGTCACTGGGTCCATGATCGCTCTGTACAAGACCAAAAATATCCTCAAAAACAAAATAATTTTTCCTCTATATAATAGTATAGGCATTTAATTAAGAATGCTGTGATGTCACCTGCAACCCAGCAATTGCAGGGGTTTTACTGAGGCTATGTGAAATCCAGCATATCGAAATTAGCTGTTGAAATACATGTTGTAAACTTGATTATAAATGTGTCCTTGGGCAAGACACTTCACCCCAGTTGCCTCCAGTGTCTGTGTACATTGGTGTATGAATGAGGGAATTAATGGTTGACTGGTTCCTTGAAGTGCTTTGGGATAGAATGATAGAAAAGTGCTATATAAGTTGAGTCCATTTACCATTGACCATTTCAATGTTTTGCTGTCCTAAAGGAGCGGCCAGCCAACATATGGATATTTTGCAATATTGGCTATTCGCCAATATCTCAGAAACTGAAAGTAATAGATCTCCACAGTCCTCTCCAGTCCGGAAGTAAAATTCCCCTTGCTTTGAGACCATATTGATTTCAAATATAGTCTTTAACTCCGTAACTACGTCAGCTTGGGCTGAATCCAGCTCTGTGGTTATAAAGCGACCACAAAGTCAGATGCAAGTGAAAAAAGCAAGTATGAGTATATCTAGTTTACGAAAAAATACAGTTTAACTGCGGGCCTTCGTCCTAGAACTACATTACCCAGGATGCTCGGTAGTCCCATGATCTACTACAAGAATTTGATTGGTGGAGCCTCACGTTCCCACACGTATTTATTTATTGTAATGTAGACAACATATTATAAACAATTTAGTAAAACATAATGCAGGCAGATAGTTGACGTTTTATCCATATCTAAAACTGATAGTAAGAAAAAACGTCAGATGTCAATCAAAAAAATGATCCCAACGATCCAATTAAACGAACCACCGATCATTTTTATTCCAATTAGCAGGATTCAGATTGTTTAATAGTGAAATAATATAGAACTTTTATCTGCAAAGTAAAAGAAACTCACTGTGTTTGCTGAAAACCTCGTTGCCTTGACCAGCGCGCGTGATGTCGCAATGGTTCTTGGGATACGGAGTTTCTATAGTCAGGAAGTGAATTATGTCACAGCCTTGTACCTTTGCCTTTTCTTCAACATTATGTCTTGTTTTTGAATTGAAATGAAACATTTTATGGTCACGAATTGCTACATAGCTGATTAACTTTTGTGGTGTCGTTAAAGTCTTAATATTAGAATTTTGGGAAAATCGACGGTCGTGAAGACAGGGATTTTTTTGCTTCCGGACCGGAGCAACAGGACCGCAAAGGGCGGGACTGTGGAGCTTTACAGCGACTTCCCGTTTTTAAAATGAACAACCTCCTAGGCCTCAGGGGAGCTGAGAAACATTGTTGAAAATTTAGTTTGTGCACCTAAGACTGTATTTTATATATTTTATGTTGCAAAGTTTCGCTTATAATTTCAGAACCATA
Source organism: Gobius niger (assembly GCF_951799975.1). Lineage (NCBI taxonomy): Eukaryota > Metazoa > Chordata > Actinopteri > Gobiiformes > Gobiidae > Gobius > Gobius niger. The sequence goes on from NC_136861.1 coordinate 14,809,566, forward strand.
AGACGTAGAGACCTATGTTTTTTTTGTTTTGGCATATCGGCATCTGTGGGTCAACATACCCAAAAATCGGCATCGGCCTGAGAATCACTCATATCGGTCGACCTCTAATAAAAAGCCTATCATTTGTTACATTTCTCATCCACAGCACACTTGGTCCAGTTCTTTGTTCGCCTTTTCTCCTATAGCCTCTGCCCATCGTGTTTTGGGACTGTCCTACTTGCCTGGGCTCCTCTCGAGGGGACAGCTGTGTAAAAGGAATTTAATTGGCCCATCACCGGACCGTGCGAACCTCAGCTATACCTCCCCTCTCCTTAAGTCCTCTCTGCCCATGTGCAGGATCCTTGCAGGACGTCTCTGGTGACAGTTGTTATGCTGATAGAAACGTGAACCGCGTCCGGGGAGAAGATGGCATGTGGGGCTCAAAATGGAGGACTCGTGACCCTCTTCTGGAGTGTTTTTCTGTTTTGGAAAAGGCCCCACTGCGCACAATGTTGACGGAAACCCAACATGCCGTCCAGCATTCATCTGATTGTTTATTGTGCTCTCAATATGGTTCTAGATTTCAAAGTGATGTCCCGCATACAAAGCATTTGACCTTTAGCACACTATTGCCTTGAGGTTTGCCTGCGTAGCTTCCCAGAAACAATAGATGAATGCTGGCATTTAATATTAATTTGTAGATTACTCGTGTCAGCATGTTTTTTTTGCCAGCATAAGCCTTGTTTTCTTCTAACTCAAAGGAATACTGGATTTCACTCATTCACTCAAAGACTCACTCTCTCATTAATTCAATCAAACCTTTATTTAGAGTTTTATCATTTATTTGAGCTGAAATTAACTGTCTGTAGGGCTCTGTCTCAGGACTTTCCAGGCATCAGAACTTATATTTATGTCGGGTTTCGGCACCAATTTTTTTTTAAAATACTGATAATACTTGAGTTTGATACCATACTGATATTGTTTAATTGTCCCCTACCCAAATAAAAAATGAGGAATAAACAGTGTCAACAATTACACCTTCACACTTCACTCTTAGTGCATGTTGTGGTGTTTCGGTACGACTGGTATTTTAAAAAGTATTAAAGCAGGTACTGAAAAAATTTGCTTTGAGGCAGACACTGTCTTTCCACACTGAGATATGTTCTGAGCTTAGACGAGTTGATGTGTACCTGTCTGGTCTTTACGCATGCGCTCAGTCACGCAAAAAGACTGAAGATGTTGTTAGCATTTAGCCTCTCCTCCTCTCCTCTATGGGGCCAAACTGGGGTGAAGTTATATTGTAAGGCGTAACAACACCTTAGGAGCACTTCAACTTTACTGCACGGACGTCAAAGTGCTCTTTTTATCTACTTAGAAAATCGACATGTTTAATTTTGTGTAACTATACTTGGATCGTGTAGCTGTTCACATAACCGTATTTAAAGAGAGAAAATGTGGAAGAGCTTGATCGCTTTTAACTTCACCCCCGTTTGGGTCCATAGAGGAGAGGAGGAGAGGCTAAATGCTAACAACAAAATGTTTTTGTGTGCCTGAGCGTAAAGACCAGACAGTTACACATCAACTCGTCTAATCTCAGGTAAGAACATATCTCAGTATGTAAAAACAGGGGTCTATTCCTTTAAAGCAAGCGACTTGGTTGTTCCACATCAAATAAATTATACAGAAATACTCTTTTATGGAATAAACTAACATTATTGTTCTGTTTGCTGGTCATAGGGATTAATATTTTAGTTTGGGTTTTGAAAACAACAGCAGCTACAAAGATTGAAGGGGTAGACATAAACAAGCAATAGCATCAGCCTATTCCTTTGGGCATTTTTATATATTATTTTCTTTCTCTAATAACTTTTATCCTTGCTTGAAAAAACAACAACAATGGCTGAAATGATAACACTAAAAAGTATTGTTCGGGTAAACCAAGTATCATTAAAGTACAATAGCGGTATCGGAAAAAAATGTAATGCTCCCCAGCCCGACTTATAAGCTTTATCACTTCTAAGTCATAGTAAATTGAGGAATTAAAGGATTTGCGAACAGAGTATTATTTTAAACAAGAGACGCACTGAATAGACTCTGCCACAAGTCCCATTCAATAAGGTTACACTTGACTCTTATCAGATGAATAATAAGTAAATGATTATGACGAATTAATACAGTAATTCAGTAAATAACCTCATCATGTTCTTCACAGGAAAGGCATGCAACATTCAGTAGTGTTATAGTGAGCACTCTGGCCGCACTGCTAAGGCCTGCATTGGACCTTTTTGTGTTTTGTTTGCATGGTCTTGTGGTTTTCCCCGTGTGCACCCCCACCTGTTTTCCAATTCGGCATTTCCCAAATCTAAAAGTTTCTCGACTGCAGCTTAAAGCCAATAGGTCAGTGCCACGGATCATTTGAAAGCTAAGACCTACAAAACTGATCTAAATTGATTCATTTCCGTGCGCTGTGGCCGTGTTATCGTCACTTTTTCATCACATTTTTGTTGCTCTCGTATTGCTCTTTTGTAGTGTTTTCATCACATTTTTCCTTTTTTGTCACTTTTTCATCACATTTTTTGTCACTTGTTCATTCATTTCGTCACATTTTTGCCACTTTTTCAACACATTTTTGTTACTGCTTTTCATTGTTAATTTGGTCTCATTTTTGTCACTTTTTCATCATTAATTTCATCGTTTTTTGTCTCTTTTTCATCATTAATTTCATCATTTTTGTCACTTTTTTATCATTAATTTTGTCACATTTTTGTCACTTTTTCATCATTAATTTCATAGTTTTTTGTCACTTTTTCATGATTAATTTTGTCACATTTTGTCTCACATTTTTGTTACTGCTTTTCAATGTTAATTTTGTCTCATTTTTGTCACTTTTTCATCATTAATTTCATAGTTTTTTGTCTCTTTTTCATCATTAATTTCATCATTTTTGTCACTTTTTCATCATTAATTTCGTCACATTTTTGTCACTTTTTCATCATTAATTTCGTCACATTTTTGCCACTTTTTCATCGATTTTTTGTTGCGTTTTCATCACATTTTGCCACTTCATTTTTGTTTCTTCTTTGTCACTTTTTGGACACTTTTTTTGTTCAAGAAGCTTTTAAATTTGGGTAATGCCGAATTGGACAAAAATGTGCTCAGTTAAGATGGAGGTTAAGAGCTTTACCTACCAACAAAAACATGCTGATTGGCAACAAACAACATTATTATTATTGTACACATATGTAACAAATCAATCTCTGTATCTTCATCTTATGTAAACAATAAGGAATGAGTATTTTATAAGTTTAGTCTGTTTGTCACCAATGCCCCTTGTCTAATTCTTCAGGACGGGATGCACTATCATTTAAATCACCTAAAATACAGCAGCCTTTTGCCGCCAACATGATTTTCTGCACAAGAAAAGAAAATGCAGCTACACAGACACTTCTTGTATCAAAAATGCCACAGCTAACGACAGAAAAGAATCTCTTGTTTGCGATTCTAAACGTTGATGTGCTGGGTTGAAACACTGGCGGGTGTGGAGGCTGTGGCGAGGCTTTGGGCACTGACCTGCAGTTAATCAGACCCTACGCTCTGCTGTGGGAATGCGGTAACAGCTTAGAAAAACAAGGGTTGTTATGGACCCCGGCCTGGCAGCGGGACTCCTTTGTGTTTTAGCCCAATGGGAAGATGGCTGCACCCACTTAGCACAGCCTGAGCGGAGGAGGAGCTAATTGCTTTGTTTTGGGGCCTCTCTTTTGGCAGGGAAAGTAAAGTGAGTTTCCCAAGTCCGAATGATGTAGCCTATATTACTGTATTTCTGTGAGCCGTCTTTGAGTGTCTTGAAAAGCGCTATACAAATAAAATGTATTTTTATTATTATGATGATGATGATGTTCTTAGCAAGATGGCTGCAATCTTAAAACATTTGTTATTTTCTCTGGGGTGGCCGTCAACCTGCAATGATTCCCATTTTGATTTTGGCACAAAGACATGTCTCTGACGACTTGTAGCTTCATTATGTAAAGATTATTATAATGTTATTGCCCTCGTATCAGCAATAGACTTTTTTGTTTGTCTGTATCTTATTCATTGAGTCCAAATGTGACAACTTTTCTGCACAGGCCCAGATATACAGGGGTGCACCCTCATTTTAAAGGGACGAGATGCAAGTTGGTAATTTTATGCTCACTACTGCCACCTCAGGTCTTACGCGTAACTGCAGGTTCTATATTAAGCTTGTCCATGACGGCGCTTTGGAGGATTTTAGAGGCAGTTGTGGTGAATAAGTCTGAGCTCATTCTACACATTAGGACACGGCCGGAACATGTAGGGGGATGAAAATACTTAGTTTTAACATTTTTAAACCTTTTAAAATGTTTGCACCCTCAGTTTTAATTGGATCCCGATGTAGTTTAATAGCAGCATTCTCTATTTGCACCCTTTTGAAGTTCTGACACACCCTCAGTCAGTTGTGGAGCCGGCGCTGTTTCTGCTTCTAAAACTGTCATTATTCTAAAGGCAAGGCAAGTTTATTTGCACAATTCATACACAAGGCATTTCAAAGTGCTTCACAGTTGCATAAAATTACAAAAGGGCAGATCAAATCAATAAAACATCAACATAAAAATGTATCAATTACAGTAAAAGGCAAGAGTGCAGATAAAATACTTTCAGTCATATACACAAGTAAAAAGAACTATTTTCTGCCTGGATTTGAACATTATCAGAGTTGAGGCCTGTCTCACATCCTCGTGAAGACTGTTCCAGATTTTAGCTGCATGAAACGTATACGCAGCCTCCCCGTGTTTAGTCCTGACTCTGGGAACCACCAGGAGGCCCCTCCCTGAAGTTCTCAGGGCCCGAGATGGTTCATACGGCTGTAACATGTCAGAGATGTACTTTGGCGCTAAACCATGAAACGACTTGTACACAAGCAGAGCTGTTTTAAATTCTATTCTCTGAGTGACAGGAAGCCAGTGCAGAGACCGGAGCACTGGACTAATATAGTTGTATTTCCTGGGTCTTGGCAGAACTCGAGCAGCAGCGTTCTGGATGTACTGCAGCTCTGACAGTGAGCAGCCGTTACAGTAGTTTAACCTGCTGGAGACAAATGCATGGATATAAGTGTCTCTAAGTCTGGTTTTGACACTATTCTGATCTTAGCAATGTTTTTTCAGATGGTGAAAAGCCGATGATGTTCTTGCTTTGATGTGGCTGTTTAACTTCAGGTCTGAGTCCACGATTACTCCTAGATTTCTAACCTGATTTTTTGGTTCTGTAAAGATTGAAAACAGCAATAAACACTTGAATCCTTGTCAGGCAGTGATTTGACTGTGACTGGGAAGTAAAAGTTGCTTTGATGGACTTGAAAGAGAGTAATGAAAGGTAATGACCCTTCCACTGTTGGTCTTGTGATTGGGTCGTGAGGATTTAACCATTTAACTCAGAAAAGATCTTTTATATAAGGTTCATTATTACACTGACCCCAATGCTTTGGTCTGGCGCCTCTTTATGTCGTGAAATGAAGCAAAACATAATCCCTCATGCTACACACTCATGGTGGTTGGTCCTGGTTTGACCTTGGTTTAGTCTCGGTCCCTATGAGTATTTTCTGGGTTTAGTGCTGACCCGGTCTTGGTGGAGTCACTTCAAAAATTAAAACAGGGAAAGAACAAAAGGCTTTCTCACCATCATAATCACTAAAATCACTATCATTACAAGTTGAAATGTTGTGTGTCTTTTTTGTTCTAACTTCCCAGGGTTTGCTTTGTCTTGTTGAAACCTGCAATAATCCTGGCTCTCAGCAAAGTCTTTACTTTGCCAAGATACCAGGCAAACCATACTCGGTTGCCTTAGATTTATTTCTTTTAAGTAACAACACTGGTGTCAGGGCAAAGAAGGCCTCCTTTCATGAGTGGATGTGGTTTTGTTTAAATAGGTTTTATGAGCCACTTTTGGTGTTCAATGTATTTTTCCTTTCATTGATTCCTGCAATGTCCACAAATGACGCACAGATGTTATTGCCCTTCATTGGAGTTAGATCTGATCTAAATCCACAAAGGCACATCTATGTAATCACTGTTAAGACGCCCTGGAAAGAGCACTGTTTGTTGATGCAATGTAGGAGTGTAAACATGAATTATGATGAGGCATTACTCATTTTAAACTCCCACTGCATGAAGAATGAAGGACGTCAGGACAGATTCACCGATAATGTTTAAGTGACAAAGTGTTGTACAGCAGCAGCAGCAGCTTCTCTCTTTATTTTCACGTCGAACAAATGCTAGACTTACAAGGAGGAGATCAAACATACTGGCAAGATGAGACCTGGTGCATCTTTATTACTGACTCATGTCGTTTATAGATTATGTAAGTATATCAAAATAATATTGTTTTTGGGAAGTACGGTCTTTCAGTTTCAGATTAATATACCGTACCTTATCACATATCACACTTCCTCCATTCTATTGTGTTCAGAATAACTCGATTGTTATTGCAATATTAGGTGATGCTATATCCAAATCACAAGAAGCCACAATATCATCTCACTGGGATTTACAGTTTTGCCTTTAATGGAACATAAATATAAAAATATTCTAATATGGCAACAATCTCATGACCTGGCCCTATTCTGAGTGAATGTATTTATTGTGTTTCCTCAGGGCTGGTGGAGAATACAGACGTGCAGTGGATGATGCAGGGCTGTAACATGGTGAAGGTGCGCTCGTCCCGCTGGCAGAAGAGCAGACACCTCCGGCTCCTGGAGGACGGACTTACCGTGTGGTGCGAGTCCACCAAGAGCTCCCGCAAGGCCAAGGCGCGGCAGACCTGTGAGTACCCGAGCCCGGCAGTGTGACGGAAGTCAAAATCCCATTCAAAATCTCCATGTAACATATTAAAGAACAATGAAAGCCAATCAGCTTTGTGGTAAGTCATGGACATAAAACAATTAGATAAGATAAGATAAGATAAGATAAGATAAGATAAGATAAGATAAGATAAGATAAGATAAGATAAGATAAGATAAGATAAGCCTTTTATTGAGCTCACAATGGAGAAATTCGCTTGTTACATTAATCTCTCAGAAACGGAATAGACAAATCTAATAGTATAATAATAATAAAAATAATTATAGTAAAAAGAGGTATCTTATATACAATGAATACCAAAAACTTAAAGGGGCAAAAAGTATAACAGTAAAAAAGTAAAATAAATAGACTATAATAAAAAATGTCAGTATTAGCGGTGCAGGTTTACATCATAGTGGAAGTGGTTGATAAAGTGACGCAAATAAAGTGATGTAGATACAGACATTATTGCACATAGTTTTGCAAAGAGGTTATTGCACATGTTACTTTACAGTTGTGTTGTACAGTCTGACAGCAGTCTGTGCCTCAGTCTGCCACTGAAAGAGCTGCTCAGCTCCTCTATTTGGTTTTAAGTTATAAAGCATACAAATTATAAAAGCAGTATATTTTCTTGTAAAATATCCACTTTATGGTCAGTAGTTACCACATAGTTGATGAGCTTAAAGGAACAGGCCACCATTGTTACATTCTGAGATATGTCCTTGCCAGAGCTTAGATGAGTTCATATGTACCTGTCTGGTCTTTGTGCCCGTGGAAGAGCGTGGTAGCTTCAAACTTTAGTCTTGTTTGGAGCTATAGCAATACACTGGAAGAGGCCAAATGCTAACAACATCTTTGGTCGTTTTGCGTGACTGAAGGCACGCACAAAGACCAGACATGTATCATATCAACTTGTCTAAGCTCAGGCAAGAACATATCTCAGTATGTAGCAATGGTGGCCTGTTCCTTTAAGCCTTATAGTCAAAACAATACGAGGCGGCACGGTGGTGCAGCTGTTAGCGCTCGTGCTTCACAGCTGGGTTCGATTCTCACCTGGATGGAGCCTTTCTGTCTGGAGTTCGTATGTTCTCCTCATGTCTGCGTAGGTTTCCTCCGAGTACAGCGGCTTCCCCTACCCCTAAAACATGTACAGTATAATAGGCCAGGATGAATGAGAGTGTATTTGAGTGTGGGACAACAGATCCAAATTAGCCCATGGCTGCAATCCAGAGTGTCCCAACCAAATAAACATAAAAATATATATATATTCTACCAATGGCTTGCACGTGTATTGTGTTTTATAAGCCCATGTCATCAGTTTCTCTTTCTCTATTGTCCTGGGTGGTGGGTGAAGTGTCTCGCCCATGGATTACAATGGCAGTTATGTCCAAGAGTACAAAGGGAGTAACGTTATTAGACTCTTAAATATTAGACTCTTAAATTTTTAAGTCTCGAGATTTTCAGTGGGATTTTTACTTCCAGGACAAGGCTGTTGAGTTCTCACCTCTCAACAAGAAGGTTCTGGGTTTACTCCTGTATATTAGTCCTGACATTTATAAAGACCCGTGACGACAGATTGAACAAAGTAAGATTGTGATTTCGATTAAATTGCCTAGCACTTGAAAAGGGGGATGGTGAGCTGGTTCAGTAGATTGATAAACGCCATTATTCAACACCTACTGCCTCTTCAACCACCACCAATCACACGCTCACAGCTTTAGTCATAAATAACCAATGTGGGTTCAAGGACATAATGACATTACGCAATACCACTTTGTGAACAAAAGGTTAATAAAGAGCTCAAATATATGTGTTTCTTGAAGCCATAGCAGTAGAATTAGTAGACAAAAAAGAAAACAAAAACAAGTGTTCCCACCCTCTTGGCTGCTCGGAGATTTGACTGTTTCCCCCTTACTGTGGGGGAAGTGATAACAACAAACTGTGTCATGTGAGATTTGATCCTGTGACTTTCTGGATGGAAGGCCAAAGCAAAGCAAGAGCAGTTGCCCTGGCAGAATACTGTGACAGTAATGCACAACGAACCATGTTTCAAATGAAATTCCTTCGTAATCCTCTGTGTCCTGGAAGGAATTAGGAAAGCTGCTCAGCCATATACCTATATGTGCAGTGCTCTACCATCCTATTGACTGGGGGCAAGTTGCTTTAGTCAATAAAGGTCAATAACGAAACATCGAGCTAGTTTAATCTCACTCATTTAGCTCATTCTGGATCACAATCACTTTTTTTAACTGCTGCACTCTCAGGCCAATCTGTAATCTGTTTGAAGTGAGTGCAGACAAAGTAAAGGCTTTCGGCTCGTGACTGTGTTTTGGCCACATTTAGTTAAAGATTAATGAGGCGGCTGTTGTTTCATGGGCCATTAACAGGTCACTACAAGACGTTAAAGAGCATTCCTCTATGTGTTTAACTGTGACTGTCGCAGAGGGCAAAATGCTCAGCTTTCATGTGCACCCCAGTCTACAGCCCCGTTAGCATCAGGAGTATGCCAGTGTGGTATATGAATGGTTAGGAGACCATTTTATGTTTTCGTAGGACATTTAGGCAGAGTTGTGTAGATAGACTTTCTTCTCTACATCCTCCCAAACTTGAGTGTCAATGGGGACACTTGTCAGGAGCAGTGGGTGACAAGGTGCAGCGCCAGGGGATCCAACTCTGTGTTTTCAACCAGGATCATCACCAAGAGCACCCAACTGAAGGATTAACTAACTCCACACAGCAATCAATTCCAGTCCCCCGGAGAGCCGAAGTATAATTAATTTTACTCACTACGGCAGTAATGAGCATGCATTCATTATGCCTCTGTGTACTGTATCTGAAATTAAACATCTGCTAATTTTATGAGATGTTCTACTGCTCAAAAAGGCCATCCATCCATTTTCTTCCGCTTTATCCGGGGTCGGGTCGCCGGGGCAGCAGTCTCAGCAGAGAAGCCTAGACTTCCCGATCCACACACACCTCCTCCAGCTGTTCTGGGGGACCCCGAGGCGACACCAGGCCATAGTCCCACCAGCGTGTCCTGGGTCTTCCACGAGGCCTCCTCCCAATAGGACATGCCTGGAACACCTCCCGCGGGAGGCGACCAGGAGGTATCCGGAACAGATGCCCGACCCACCTCAGCTGCTCCTTTTGATGTGAAGGAGCAGTTACTGAGCTCCTCACCCGATCTCGAATAGTGCGCCCAGCCACCCTGCGAAGGAAGCTCATTTCGACCGCTTGTATCCGTGATCTTGTCCTTTCGGTCTTTATCCAAATCTCATGACCATAGGTGAGGGCGGGAACGTAGATCGATCGGTAAATCGAGAGCTTTGCCCCCCGACTCAGGTCTTGTTTTAACACAATCTGGAGATATGTTGCTTTTTCTTCTCGTATTGTACAGCCAAACTCAAAAGCAAATTGTATTAGTAGTATAGTATTGCCGCTATTGTTGTTGTACATATGAACAAATAGAGTTTTCAGTGCATCATAAAAGTCTGCCTGCAATCTTTGAAGTACAATCTCACAAACTAGGTCAGAAGTGTCAGCGCTCCCTTTGCCTCCTGCTTTTGTTTGCCTGAATCTTCAGTCGTTTAGTTCTTCCTTTATGACGCTATGTTTAATGCACACACACAAAGCGCCGCTCTGCCCCAAACACATGGGGCAGGTTTATGGGTCAGTGGGTGGTGAAGGTCGCGTCACTTCTGCTACGACAGAAATAGAAATGTTTTGGTCCCTTTGACACGTCATTCACTGCTGTCAATTAACAATGAATTACAAGTTTGGCAAACACAGCAATATCCATGTTTTAAGATACAAAAGTTATACAAGTTATACAATTAGGAGCCAAAGATATTTACCATAATTTTAAGTATGCTTTAATTTACCCCAGTTTTGAGTGTTCAATCTATTACCTATAATCATAACAGTTGCAATATCTGTGGGGAAAGCAGTTGTGCAAATATTCACCAAGGAGTCCAAAGGTTGATTACCTCCTTTGCCCCCTTTCACAGTACACAGGCACAGTGTTAAGCCCAGAGGTGACTCCTTTTGTCAGTGCGGCACCAGGACCGGCCCATGTCTTTCAATGTTTTGAAATGATCATTAACACTTAATTGTCCACATTCTGCTGCATTTGTGTTTGTCCTTTTTCGTTACCATTCTCCAATATTTGCTATTGTTTGGTTATGTATTATAATTGAACTTATAAAAGGCCTCAGACCCTTAGAGCGGGATGGCACTTGGCCAATCAGATTTCAGCGTTTGACATGTGCTTCCCCTGGCCACCCCTTGACATGTTCCTGGAAGGTCATCCTGCGTAAAAATTGCCAAATTACCATGTGACTAGTTTGCTGTGATGATCCATGATAAAAAAGGAGCAACTGAGGAAATAAACTGATTCATAAACTGCTATAGCCATATTCAACAACAGTATTACTCCAGGCTGGGACAAAGTATTGTTTAGCAAATATCTTTATCGCAATACGTCTTTATTTGTTATACGTGTATTGTATCAGAAACTGTGTATCGTAATACTTTTGATACTTTTGATACTCAACTCAGTTCTAGAAAAAATATATACAAATGTTTTTGACTCAGATAGTTTTGTTTGGTCCAGATTTGGTGCCACTTGGTTTAAACAAAAGGCTTTTGCTCTTCTCAACATCAGACTGATTTTGGAAACGCCACTTGTACTTTTTTGTTAACTTAATTTGGGGTAAAATATCGCAGTTTGTCATAGTGTCATAGTGTCATAGTAAATTTACTTTGTTCACTGAGATGTGTTATATCGTAATAATATGTATCGTATCGGGCCCTCTGCATTCGGATTGGTATTGTGTCTTAAGTATTACTATTAACTACTTGGACCAGGTCTAATTCTGATATTGCATTCTCAGATTTCACTCAGCTCTATTTGGACCTGGACACTCCACAGAAGTGTAACTTTTGCCACGGCCCTGCCATCTGCTCAAAGCCAGGAATGTGCAGTGATTTTGAGGAGGTGGAGGGCCGCGTCTCCACGGCCCACAGCAGCAGAATGAGCCTATTGTGTGACACAGTCACTTCCAAGCGCTCTGCCGACCAAAAGCATGAAGTACAGGAGTTCTTGTGTTGTCTGCAGTTGTTGTGATAGAAACAGTGGCCAGTGTTGGTGTTTGGAAAGTCTCCCAGGCACCAAGAGCTGCTGGGCTCCCTCACAACATAGATCAGATATAACATTACAGGAGGCGAGCCCAACTGACAGAATGATGAAGTGGTGAAAGTGGCTTAAAGGAACAGGCCACCGTTTTTCCATACTGAGATATGTTCTTACCTTAGCTTAGACGAGTTCATTTGTACCCGTCTGGTCTTCACGCGTGCCCTCAGTCAACTATATTGTAACAGTAAAGGGAAGATATTACTGTGCGGATGTCGAACTACTCCTGGTATTATTACGCCTTACAATATAGTTCCCCCTTTTATCCGCTTAGAAAATCCACGTTGTTTAATTTTGCGTAATTATACTTTATCGTGTAACACTTCACGTAACCATATTTAAATAGGGAAAACGTGGAAGAGCTTGGTAGCTTCACAACGTTTGGAGCTATAGAGGAGAGGAGGAGAGGCTAAATGCTAACGCCATCTGTGCTGTGTTTACGTGACTGAGGGCACGCGTGAAGACCAGACAGGTACAAATGAACTCGTCTAAGCTCAGGTAAGAACATATATATCTCAGTGTGGAAAAACAGTGGCCTATTCCTTTAAACACAACAGCAGCAAAACATGTGTATGAGTAAGAATGATACTTTCAAATGATTTGATTTGAGTCGAGGTAAAAGAAGTGACCCAAATAATTATTCAAGTAAAAGTAAAAAAAAAGTAAAAAATTCAATATTTTAAAACGAAATAGACCACAACAATAAGATAAGAGAAAAGAATAAGAGTTAAATTTACCAAAAAAGCAGTTACATATGTACTTTGGTAAATATAACCAAGTATTAAAAAAGTGATAATTCAAAGTGTAGATAGAGAACAATTAGTATGTGATATTGGCATTCTTATATCCTTGCTGTATGTGGAGCATGCAGGCAAAAGTCAGTCCTAAATCTGTACATGCATTATTACATAGTCCATTAGAGGGTGCATGAAGCTGCTTAAATAAAGCAACATTAGCTGTTTGGCTACGACTAATATCCTACTTTTACGACCATTACTGCTTCTTGTCCTTACCTCTCTTGCTCCCACTAATTATCATCACCGTCTTTGGCATAAAAGGACGTTTCTTAGACTTATCAAGTAAACAGTGAAGTCGACCAAATGATTTTAGCTGAAGTATCCAGTTTCGTGTCTGCCTTGCCTGAGAGAGAAAGAGAGATGAGAGCCAAGCTAATTTTATCTCGTTGGGAAGTCTGTATTGCGTGAGCGATCAGCGTGATGCATTGCTTTGTCACTGTGTGTGGTAGGATTTATTATTGGTGACCTTTACCTGCTTGCTGCCGGTGTGAGCTCAGCTGTTTACTCATCAACACCGTGTCCTCTGTTAGCATTAAACCCCTTCCACTAAAATGACCGAGACCAGGGTGCACCGTGACCACACCGTGACCACACCATGACCACGAGAGACACCGAGTAATGACCAAAGGTGCAGCCACAGCTGGTCGACAAAGTACTTAATCAGCTGATGTCATTGCTCAGCTTAGTTTGCGACGCCATATGAGTAAGTTGTGTTGATTCAGGCACATTACTATTGCATTCGTGATGATTATATTTTGTGTGTGTGTTTATATGGCATATAAACACACACACAAAATATAATCAAATGCTACCGGTTGAGGCGTGTGGTAACTTGTTAAATAACCATTTGGCTCCTGTTGGTTCACTGTGGTAGTCCTAAAAATAAACAAAAGGGGGAAACTGAAGGACAAAACAAACAAACAGTTCTGCTCTCAATGAAAGAAGCTTTGTCTAAAAATACATTACTCTGGTTTTAGGGTCCAAGACAGGACACATGAACAAATCTTATTACCCGCTTGCAATACATTTAGATTTGCATCTTATTTTTCAAAAGATGAGTAAACTGAGAGGTTTCCAGAGGCGTACCTTGCCATTAGGCAAGGCAGGCAGCAGCCTGGGGCCCCCAGAGGGCCAACAGATTTGACAGAAAGGACCAAGAGAATACAGTCACTGCAGCAGCAGTGACAGGATGCAACGACAATTGGCCGTCGCATACACCCTGAAAGGGCCCCATGAGCCCAGCCCCTCCTTCACGTGCTTCTCAGGAGAAGGAGGGAGAGAGAGGGAGAGGGAGAGAGAACGTGCACAACATGTTGGACGTAAACAGACACAGCTTAAGCTTTAAGCTCCAGCGTTCATGGCTCGTCCGCTTCCCAGCTGTGCTGCGACCCACCTCCACCCCTTCACCTCCTCTTCCATCCCTGGCTTCATCCTTCGCCAAAGTCCCATACCACCAGTGACCAGGCTCCGGGGGAAGATATCCCTGTTGCTAACCTACCCATCCATACTAACCATAATCAATATATCGATGTCTACTGCCGGGGTCTGATCGCCAAAAATATTAATGTCAATGAATCTTTCTAATTGCTGCTATTGTCTCTGTTTGGTAGAATTAGTTTTCTAATTCTGGATTCATTCTGATAATACCTATGCAAAGAAGAAACTTTATTATAGCACCTTTTGCAGCTAGATCTTCAAAGTGCTTCACAATAAAACAAGTAAATCAAAAACGACAAAGGATTACACAAATTAAAATAGAAACAATCGTAACTCATTGTCAAATATTACCATTGTCAGTGTCGCTGTGTCACATTAAAAGCAGCGTTTGTGTTTGCCAGTGATGCATACACAGAACCTGGAGAGTTCCACATTGTGTCTCTAAAAGTCACTGACAACTCACATATTAATTCTTCATATTGTTGTCTCTTCCCAGTTGCGGTGACGGAGGTGGAGTGCGTTCGTGAGGGCTGTAAGTCCGAGGCGCTCAGGCAGGTTTCGGCATCGGTGCCGGAGAGCCACTGCTTCACGGTGGTGTTCAAAGGAGCGCGTAAGAGCCTGGACCTGCTCTGCCCCTGCGAGGAGGAGGCCCGGCGCTGGGTCAGGGGGCTGCGCACGCTCAAGGACAGTGTGGCCAACATGAGCCAAAAGGAAAAACTCGACCAATATCCTTTCACAGGGTTCAATGTCTTAACTTTCACTAACCCACAGTTCTCACTCATCGGTACAATGATTAAAAGTTAGTGCTGCACAATATTGTCAGCAGAAGGCTCGCAAAATCACTCTGACTGGAGATTTACACACTTTTTGTTCACCTCTTAATCCCCACCTGAATCAAACTGATTTTCTCCAGTTTGGCATTACCCAAATCTAAAAGCTTCTTGAAAAATAGCATCAAAATAGTGACAAAAACAAGGATGAAAGTACAACCAAAAAGTGACGAAAAAGCGCCAAAAACGGGCCAGAAAAACGACAAAAACACAATGGAAAAGTGACGAAAAATACGATTAAAGAGTAATGAAAACGCAACAAAAATGTTACGAAAACTCAATGAAAAAAGTGACGAAAACTCAATGAAAAAAGTGACGAAAACTCAACAAAAAAGTGTCAAAAACTCAACAAAAAAGTAGATTTGGGTAAAACCATAATGTGCTCAGTTAAGGCGGGGGGTAAGAGGTGAACACAGCCCTAACAAAAAAGCATGGGAATTGGTACAAAAGTTTATTTTCCTAAGTTAGTCTGTAACCGACACAAATTTTCTACTCTCTTTTCAGGTTTACATCAGTCCATTTAATTCATTTCAGGGAACAAGACTGGTGTAATTAAATATTATGTTCCCACAGTTACATGGGGTTTAAAATACATAGAGCACCTGCTGTTGGGACGTCCTGCATCTGCTCTTTTGTCAGATGCTCTAGTTGTGTAAACTGTTCTCCCACAGCTAGTATATTGATTATTTCTGCAGGAAACTTGATATCGACAGTGACAGCAAAACAAACAAATTCAGCACAATAGGTAAAGCACCTGGTGGAGTAAATTGTATTTTCATCTTTCTTAAATAGATATTTGAGTCTCAGGGAGTCACAAGGCACGGTGCAGTTTGTGCTGGTCTCGTGCCTGGTTCCAGTTCAGCCTTATTGCTTAATGAAAATCCTTAGGTGAGTGATTAAGGCTGCAAGCATGTGCTGTGCAGTAAACGCCAGCCTCAGCTTTACGTTTTTGACTTCCCGCTCCGGCTATTTTCTGAATATCACGTCCTGCTCTTCACCCTCAACTTGCCTGTCTAAAAAAGCCTAGGTTACAAATAAAAAGAAAACAATTGGTATCTGACTGACTAATGACGCAGATGAGACTAAGCTGATATATATTTGTACCTTCCACTTGCTCCTTAACCACGTCTACTTGGATCCGTGGGTACCTGAGGCGAGCGGATCAAAACCAGGACGGTAAAATGAGCTACGACGAAGTGAAGACGCTCCTGCAGATGATCAACATTGACCTGAGCGAACAGTATGCACGAAACCTATTCAAGGTCAGTTTCTCTCAAACCTCACAGCGTCCCTTCACTAGAGCAAACAGGAGATTTGGTGATATTACACTGATATTACACTGATATTACACTGATATTACACTGATATTGGAGCCTCTTCATGTGAGAAATCTGTGCAATTTTGACACCAGTCGTGAACCCGAGACTGACCCTGTACACTTCCATCGTCCACATAGCAAATCACGAGCTAGTTATTTCTTTGTAGAGGGGTATCACTGCCTGATAAGTCCCACTGCAGTCTGTTAGAGTGGAATTGCTGGTTTCATGCTCTTTTCAAAGCCGTTTCTAAGTGTGCCAAGCCAAGTGTGAATTTTATTTCATAGTATCTCAGCCCAAACACAAAATGAATGCTTTCCACTCCAGGATCATTTAACACAAATCCTCTGTAGCGTCCAGTGGAATGAATGAATGAGCGTACAAGCAGTGCAGGGGATAACGTATAACAAAATGAACAAATTACAGAAATATAATACTTAAACTAAATACGGTAATATATAAATCATTACAATTTAAGTAACTTGAGTTTGTATTGAGTATGAACAAAAAAACACCAAACTCCCCCCAAATAAAATGCAGCACCAAGTCGGAGGTTGGTGAATAAGATCTGCAGTTGTGTGTAGTTAAAACAAAGCAGGAAAATGGGCGAAAGCGAAGGAAAAGGAAATCTTAGACTCCACCTTTGCTTGGCGGTATTATTATTATTTCAGTTTATTTTGCTACTACTAACACAAGTTACACAGTCCAAGTACAGATGCACCCACAGACGTCAACGTGCTCCTAAGGTGTGTAACTTTGTGTAACTGCACTTGGATCGTGTAACTACTCAAGCTCAGGAATGAACATATCTCAGTATGGAAAACGGTGGCCTGTTCCTTTAACAAATGTTTTATTAGATATTACTGTTTCAAAATGTAACTGAGCTACACTACTTTGAGTTACTTCTGAGTTACTATTAGCAAAATAAACTGAAAATAGCAATGATACCACCAAGCAAAAGTGCAGTCAAAGATTTCCTTTTCCTTCGCTTTCGCCCATTCTCTGTTTTGTTTTGACGACATTAACCGCATTTAAAAAGGGAAACATGGAAGAGCTCGGTCGCTTCTAACTTCACCCCCGTTTGGCCCCATAGAACATTTTTTAATCACACAAACTTAAACATGTCGATTTTCTAAGCGGATAAAAAGGGGTACAGTAAAGTCGAAGTGCTCCTAAGGTATTATTACGCGTTACAAAATAGTTCCCCTTTTTATCCGCTTAGAAAGTCGACATGTTTAATTTTGTGGAACTACTCACATAACCGTATTTAAATAGGGAAACATGGAAGAGCTCGGTCGCTTCTAACTTCACCCCCGTTTGGCCCCATAGAGGAGAAGAGGAGAGGCTAAATGCTAACAACATCTTTGGTCTTTGAGCGTGACTGAGGGCACGCACAAAGACCAGACAGTTATGCATCAACTCATCTAAGCTCAGGCAAGAACATATCTCAGTATGGAAAAACGGTGGCCTGCTCTTTTAAAGTTGTAACTACTAATATAGAATACAGTATAGTACAATGTTAAAGTAAATTGCTCAACACTGCACATACCATATGAAAGATTAATACAAAGTTTTACAATGAAATACAGCAATAAAATAAATATTTTACCTCTTCTCCCCCATTCCAACCAGGCTCTCGTATTGAACATTCGCACCCGGCATCACAAATTAAAACAACTCCGGTTACAAAAAAGGAAAATGACGATAATGATTGATAATTTAGCCCTAGAGATATATCAATTTATCCTGATATCACGACTATTGATCATGAAACGTCATATGCAACAAACAGGTGGATCTGAGTTATTTTTAATACCACCAAAGTTTTTGTTGAGTGGTTAATGCTCTTACAGTAACAGTAAAAAGATCACAGGTTTTATTCCAGGACCGTGTGGGGCCTTTCTGAGTGGAATTTAATTTTTCTCCCCCTGTATGGATGTGTTTTCTGTTCCATAAACCTGGCTCGAGATCTGGACATGGGTTTGCTGAAGGTGCACTGTCCACTGCTCCTGACATGATGGGTCAAACGCTGAGAACGTATTTCCCTACGGGTACAAATACTTCTAAAATCTCTTCTTCTCTGTCTTCAGAGATGCGACCGCTCAGGTGACGGCCGCCTGGATCACATTGAGATCGAGGAGTTTTGCCGCGAGTTGCTGCGTCGGCCCGAGTTGGATTCCGTTTTCAGACACTACTCCAGTAACGGCTGCGTCCTGTCCACCGCAGAGCTCAGGGACTTCCTGGGAGATCAGGGAGAAGACGCCTCACTGCTGCACGCTAAGAACCTAATACTCACCTTCGAGCTCAATGACTGGGGTGAGTCTGTGAAGCAGCGGTTACTGTCTTAGTTTTCAAAGAGTCTGGGAAGTCTCGGCATACGTCCTGTAATTTCACCCAACAAACTAGTCATTTTCCACCTTTTTGCAACTGTGGCTTGAAAGAAACAGATAATATCAATAAAAGTGAAAGTAGCATGTAATAGTGAACTTTACTGTTATAATTCTGATAGCTTTGTTCCATTTTAGCCTTGATTTAGCACTTAAAGAGACTAGATGCAAGTTGGTCATTTTATGCTCACTACTGCCACCTCAGGTCTTATGCGTAACTGCACCTTCTATATTAAAGGGATATTTCAGGTTTTTTGACTTAGGGCCTCATTTCCTAGTTATCGAGAGTGTTGCTGATTCACTCCACCGCCGCGTGCAAAATGGTTAAAATGATTCTATCGACACAGACATTTATATGGTTAGTCTGGTGTTATAAGTGATTTGCCTCAGGTGCACTGTGGAGCGGGTCAGACTAGGAAATGAGGCCCTATGTCAACAATCCTGAAATATCCCTTTAAGTCTTGTTTTGACACAATATCAGCTTCTTGTCCGAGTAAATTACATGACATCAAAACTCATGGCTCTGGCCTCTGTATTTCCCCTCGTGTTGTAGCTCAGAAGAACCAGTTCATGACCCAGAACGGCTTCACCATGTACATGCTGTCTCTGGAGAACGACGTGGTCAACCCTGACCACTCCAAAGTGCACCAGGACATGACCCGCCCCCTGTCCCACTACTTCATCTCCTCCTCTCACAACACCTACCTGACCAAGGACCAAGTCACCAGCGCCAGCAGCACAGAGCCATACATCAGGTCAGCAAAGTTTTATCAGTTTATCACAGCGCTCGGTTTGTGCTTGTACCTCGCCACAAGGTTTCAGGTTTTATTGCCAGACTGTGTGTGGCCCAGTGTTGGGCAAGTTACTTAAAAATTGTAATATATTCTATATTAGTGATTACAGCTTTAAAAATGTAATATGTTTGTATTACATATTACTGTTTCAAAAATGTAGCTGAGCTACACCACTCTTAGTTACTTTTAGTTACTTTTGGCAAAACATAAACTGAAAATAGTAATAAAGCCACAAAGCAAAAGTGCAGTCAAAGATTTCCTTTTCCTTTCCCCCATTCTCTCGTGTTTTGTTTTAACGACGTTAACTACAGACTGCAGATCTTATACACCAACCTCCAACTTGATTTGTTGCTGCATTTTATTTGGCATTTTTTTGTTCATACATTTAAATGCACTTTTACCTCAAGTTACTTGAAATGTAATGACTAATATATTCCCGTATTTTGTTTCAGTCATTTGTTATATTCCTTAGTTACTCTAAAAAGTAAAAAATATATATTAAAAATATATATAAAAATATATTTTTGTTACTTTATTCTTACTCGTTACTTTTGTAACACGTTACCCCAACACCGGTGAGGCCTTTCTGTGTTTAAAGTGCATATGACAGGTTTTAATGCTTTTGAAAATATGACTTATTTAGCATCAGTTGCATAATTATCACTTTATTTCAGTGAAGCAGCAAGAAATTTTATTTTTATTTGAAAGGAACAGGCCACCGTTTTTCCATACTGAGATATGTTTTTATTTGAGCTTAGACGAGTCGATATGCACCCCCTTTCGGAGCTATAGAAATATGCTAGGAGAGGCCAAATGCTAACAGCATCTTTGGTCTTTTTGCAACCAAACAGGTACTCATCAACTCGTCTAAGCTCATGTAAGAACATATCTCAGTTTGGAAAAACGGTGGCCTGTTCCTTTAAGCTGCTGACAGGAAGTGACATAGACGAAGGTAAAGTCCCAAAGCAGTTTGACTCATTCATATCCCATTGACTAAACATGACTGAAGGCAAACTATGTCACTTCCTGTCAGTGTCCAATAAGGAAGTGAAACTATAAACATCACAACAATGGCCAAACTGAAGAGAGCTGGGTAAAATCTTTAGCAAAATCTTAAATATAATCGTGTTAACTGTGTTTCAGCAAAAATTGTGTCTAATGTGTCATATGCACTTTAAAGGCTTTGCAATCCTCCCACTGGGTTTTCCTGACCAAGATGTAGTGAAGGGTCGTCTGTAAGGGTGGGTCAAATGCCACAGGACAAATATCTCTACAAATGCTCCGTTCATGTGGTCCTCTGGAACCGGGGAAAACATTTTCCCCACTGACTTAAACTCTGCTACTTTTTTGACTTTAGTGTGAGCTGCTGTTGTCCTCAGAGTAACATGCCTTCAAGAAAAATGCAAAAACCAAAAGCAGGACTTCAAAGAACTGAAAGTATCTCAAAGTATCTCAAATCCAAAAGCACAATAGAATCCACAAATAAGACAAAGAACTGAACCTCAGCTGAACCAGGGCTGACAATGAACCGACAAGGAACAAGGGAAACACTGGTGTGAATACATGAGGGAACGAGGGGAAAAAACAGGGAAACAGAAACCATGTTGACCATGTTTTATATAGTTAGTTAGAGTTCCCTTTTTTGAATCAATAAATAACCTCTCATGTTTATTGTTTTTTTTGCAACTGAGACTATTTTCTGTGATGATTTACGAACAGATGCCACTACTTCATCGCTTAGTCCATTAAGCCAGCCTTTAATGCGATCTGTTCAATGGTTTGCAGGGCTCTGAACCAGGGCTGCCGCTGCGTGGAGCTGGACTGCTGGGATGGAGATAAAGGGGAGCCTGTCATTTACCACGGCCACACACTCACCTCCAAAGTGCCCTTTAAGGAGGTCATTGAAACCATCGCACACTACGCTTTTAAGGTCAGTACGACAGATTTATTTCACCCGCACCGCATGTGCAAACCCCGGCACAAGGGAAGCGTCTTCTCTTTACTGCTAATGAAATGAGGAAAGCACTCAGTCTGTAAACACATCCTGACTCACTGCTCCCACTGGTTTCTGCACAGATTGACGCTACGCTTGGCTCGAAGACCGTGCTTTTGCTTTGGCACAGTGTTGCGTTAGTCCTCTGGGTACAGGTTTTCTCCAGTAGGTTGCGTACACGTGGCATCATAACATTCTGAGAAGGGTATAGTTTAATACTGAGGAGGAGGAAAGGCCAAAATTCTGCTGTCTGAATTAACAAAGATCATTTATTGTAGGATCCTAAACTGGGTGAGTCTTAATGAGGGTAATATGACATCACAAGTGTGTGGGTTTTATGTTTGGTGATTTCTTCCCCTGTCCTCCATCTGAAATCATCACATCAAAATCCTTCAATGTCGTGCATGCAGCCTATTAAACTTTATGCTTTAGGATTTCCTTGTGTTTGTGTCTGCAGGCCTCTCCGTACCCTCTGACTCTGTCTCTCGAGAACCACTGTTCTGTGGAGCAGCAGGCCGTCATGGCCAAACACCTCCGCGACATTCTGGGAAAGAATCTGATCACCAAGCCCCTCTCCGACGAGCCCCTGAAGGAACTGCCCTCCCCCGAGGTACAGCACATAAGGGGGTCAAGTGGAGCAAATAAACTACAACTCCAGTTGCTGAGATATTTCCATTTCGGCTCACTGGAGAAAAACATTTCACCCCTGCTTGTTAGAGCCATATTGAGCAAAAAACCTAAAAGCCCTTCTGCCAGCTTATTTGCTTGACCCAAATACATCACAAGAAATCTGTCAAGATGCTTTTTTAGTTTCTTTAATCTCCCACATTCCAACATTTGGTGTTAGTTAACCAAATGCAAACATTTACTCCAAACCCAGTCTTTCAATCAATCAATCAAACTTTATTTATAAAGCGCTTTTCATACCAAAAGGCATCACAAAGTGCTTTACAGATTACAACATTTAAAACAATACGCCTGGAACACCCTCCCATATATGGCTCCTCTGATGTTGTTTCCTCACCTTGGTCATCTGTACCCAGCGTTATGTATTTTATGTACTTATTTTGATTCTGTGTGTGAGTGTAGGGTAAAGGTAGGGGAGTAGGTGTGTGCATTGTGATAACTGTATATATTGGGAGGATTTGATGGGCGATAATGTTTTTAAGGTCTTTTTAAATGTCAAGCACTTTGCGATGCACCTGTGTATGAAAAGCGCTCTAGAAATAAAGATTTATTGATTGATATTTTATATATTAGGATTAAATAAATAGATGTCATTTAAAAGCTAAGCTAAAAAGGTGGGTCTTGAGCCTGCTCTTAAAAACAAGAACGTTCCCTGAGCTCCTCAAGGCAGGTCGTTCCAGAGGTGAGGGCTGAAATATTGGAAAGACGCCTCACCGCAAGTCTTTTTGTTGAATAACTAGAAGACCCCTGCCGGAGGAGCGAAGGGGCCGTGAAGGTTCATAAGGTAAAAGCAGTTCTGAAAGATAAGAAGGACGGAGACCATTAAGACATTTAAAAAACATTAAAGGAACTTTAAAGTTGATCTTGAAACACACGGGGAGCCAATGCAGCGATTCTCAATCCGGTGTAATGTGGTCCCGCCTCCTGGTCTTCGTCAGGACACGAGCTGCTGAATTTTGTAAAAGTTGTAAACCTGAGATCCTCTTTTTGGAAAGACCAGAAAGCAGGGCATTACAGTAGTCGATGCGACTGGTGATAAAAGCATGCATTAGCGTCTCCGTGTTGGCCCGAGAGAGAATGGGGCGGACTCTGGCTATGTTCTTTAGATGGTGAAAACCTATCTTTGAGATATTCTTAATGTGCGGAATAAAAGTCAGCAGAGTCAAAAAGCATGGCCAGGTTTTTCACCTGCGAAGAAGGATTAATAGACAGTGAATGTAGTTTGGGTAAAAGTTTCTCTCTCTGGGCTTCAGGGCCAATGATTAACATTTCAGTTTTGTCCTGGTCTTTCTCTCTTGTATTTATGTGATTTTGTCTATTTCTCTATTTAAATATCATCACTTTTTATATTTTGTTTGCTCTCTTGTCTGTCTTTGTAGGAGTTGCAGTATCGTATCCTGGTGAAGGGGAAGAAGCACATCCCTCACTTGGGCCAGCTGTCCAAGACGGGCAGCTCGGCCAGTTTCTCCTCCAGCTCTGATCTGGAGGATCTGGCGAGCAGTATCAAAAACACGCCCAAGAGGGATCCCACGAAGGTCAGTTTTAGACACTGCCATTCAGGTGTGACCGGTATGTCCAGGCTTTTCACTTACATTTACATACATTAGCTGTGGGAACAGGTTTTTTGGACGGCCAGGGCCTTTCTTGTGCAAACCACTCACAAAACCATTACTGAAGATATCCAAACAAAGACTTTGCTGGGTCTAAGCTTGAAATAAACAGGGAATGAACCAGGACTTGAGTAAATAGTAATACAGTAGTACAGCAACAGAGGAAGCATTGCAGATGTTTTAATTGTTTTCTTTTACTGTGTCTGTGAGCCTCCAGTTCAGTGGATCTGCTGTGTGTAATGAACCCATGTTGTTGGTTGTTCTTAGGTCTCTTCCAAGTTGAGCCCAGAGCTGTCGGAGCTGGTGGTGTACTGTCGCAGTGTCGCCTTCAGCGGTTTTGAAAACACAGCTGAAAAAGCTCCAAATGAAATGTCCTCCTTCTCTGAGAGCGATGCCCTGAAGCTCATCAAAGACTCTGGTACGGCTCTGGACATAATTGTGTTTTGACATCGCAGAGACAAGGGGCAGCCGAATGTGCAGCAAAGACGACCAGCCTCCAGTGTTTTATGGTATGCCCTTTTGTTTGGATTTTGCTGCAGGAAAGCTCTTTGTACGACACAACAGCAGGCAGCTGAGCCGGATCTACCCCTCCGGCCAGCGCCTCCAATCGTCCAACTATGATCCTCAGGAAATGTGGAACGGTGGCTGCCAGATGGGTAAGTACTCCTCCAGTCAAGAGGCAGCAATTCTGATAATAGCAAATTAAATTCTTTGTCAGTGCAAAAAAAACACACTTTGCTCTCAATATTCACAGCTGCAGAACCATTTTGGCTAAACTTTTGAATTTCACATAAAAGAGGCACATCTACACAAATTTAAATGACTTGTATTCAGAAGTTCGTTTTGACACGTTAAGACATGCGTTATGTCTAGGAAAATGACCGACAGTAATCAACTCTGCAAGGACTGCAAAATATATCCCACATTTTTTGTCTCTGCAGTATTAGCTAAGGCAGTATATACATCATAAAAAAAAGAAAAATTGCATCTAGCCCTAAACCTGACAGAGATTTAGGTTTGGGTCCCGACTAAGTTCAAAGCAAAACTGTGAAGTAACTTAATTTTATCCTTTCCTTTCCGTAGTCCCTGTGGGGGTAATACAAGTGTTAATGGGATGATTGGAGGGTCTTTCATCTCCCCCTGTGTCTCTGTCCAGAAAACCACATTTGCAACTTCGCTGCCTACGGGTCGGAGGCCCCAATACACACTAGTAGAATCACAAAGAAGAAGCTAACAGGCTAATGGGCAAAGCTAACTGCGGGTAGCGCCACATAAACAGTATTTACAGCAAAGTTTGAGTGATTTTTTTTTTAATCTCCATTGTGTAATTGGATGTACAATATCCCTCCTTCCCTTTGTCTTTTCTGTCAGCGTAGTATTTACTCTTACGGATAATTAATGAGTAAAAAAACGCAACATGCTACGACACCTGCAGTGGCGCTTATGGCCTCTAGGGGCATGAGTTACTTAGTACTGCTTTAATGTCTCAATAATGTCCCGCTCTACTCTTACCGTGAAATACCTGAAAGGATACGCAGTTCTCAGTTTTGGTACATATATTGAATAAGAAGTGTCAACATGTCATGCATTGCAGTCACGGCCGCGCTGCCCCTGAGTGAAAATGTGTCTTACAAAGAGGACTTGTTTCTATCTTATACAGAGTAGGAAGGGCTATACTTCAGGGTGAATATTTATCATTAGCTTGATACGTGTTCAAAAAGGATTGAATGAAAGGTGATCGGAGTACGAGGCTGGAGCACTGTGACCCTGAATCTTATCTATAGGCGAGAGAGTTGCCAGTTTGTGTCTTCTTGAAGCAGTCTCTTTACTCTACAAAAAAGAACGCTCCATTCTCTATATATTAGACTATGTGAAAGTGTCCCTTTAACAATACCATGGTCAGTGAGAATTCTAATGCTAACTAGCGTGCATTATTTTAGTATAGAGTTTGGGAAATTCCACAGTTACCATGGAGATCCGCCATCTTTGCAGCTGTCAGCATACATGTCCATAGACTAACATTAGCTAAAAACAGTATAAAAAGTGCAGAAAAAAGCTGTGGAACAACTCCGTTAGCTGCTGAGTCTGCTGGTAAATATATCTAACACACTGTGGTGTCCAAGTGTTTTAATGTGTACATTAACTCCAGTATTTTAAGTTTTAAAATCTCCATTAGTTTACTCCCATAATGCTTAGCAATATGACATCACATTCCCGAACTCTATAACGCACAGTCTGGCAACAAAATCACGTTCTATATCATACCACTGCAGCAGTTTCCATTGTAACAACAAACAATTGAGCCGGAACTAGCTTCAGGTAAAACTCCTGCCCAGGACAAAAGAAAGAAAACAGGACCAAATGGAAAGTTTCAGTTTTTTGTGGGACCATGGTATAAGTGGATTTAAAGCCACACCGCGTAGGATTTTCACTAATAAAAAAATTCAAATTGGAAAAATACCTCATAAATGGACAAACATGTGCCTTTGCTGTGAGCGGCTCAGCTATACTAAGACATGACTGTATCTTTATCGAGAGTGGGTGCGTCTCCAGCTCATCTCCATGGAGATGTGACAAAAGTCAGTAGAATTTGAGATTCTCATCCAAATCCATTCTTTGATTATGCACTGCCGTAATAGCATTTTCTGTGTTGAGCTGGTCAATAGGAGCATGTTTTGCATGTTTTGATGGCAACAGTATAGTCCAAAATGTTACGCAGTGTCCCTTTAACAACGAGGAGCCGGCCATGCATTTAACTGTTTTAATGCACTTATTAGTGGACACCACGAAGTGCATTAAAACTGAGTAATGCACGGCTCCTCGTTGTTTAATCCTTATTTATTAACAGTAGCTTGATTTAGTTGTTTCCTTTTGTCTGTAGCACAGTTTGACTGGGTGCCCACAGGGTTCTCTGTCTGCGAAGACAGGCTTAGATTTGCAAAGGGCGTGGACTGTAATTGATTTGTGCAGTGAAAAGACAATAACTGGTAAAAGGTCAATAACTGGTGTAAAGTGACTGTAAAGTAACAAAGGGACAGATACATAAGATTGATCCTTTCCATTCAAACTGCACTGACTCGGCAGCTTTGATGTGAACATTTTAATGTCACTTTTGCATGAAATAATTGGTAGGGAGTTTGTCCTGCTTAAAGCCACACCATGTAACATTTCAAGATAAAGCATGTATTTTATTACAGTTTGAATATCAATGATGATATGAATCTGAATAGACTATTGTAGATTCAGGTTACCTTTAAAAATGAAATAAATTCAAACTCCGTGCAACTACTCAACTCAAGGTCCTGTAATTACTCACTCAAACATTTGTAATTGATATTTAAAAGTCTCCTCTTGTTTTGTGCAGTGGCTCTGAACTTCCAGACGCCCGGGGAGCAGATGGACCTGAACCAGGGGCGCTTCCTGCAGAACGGTCGCTGTGGTTACGTGCTCAAACCCAGCTTCATGTGCATCCCCAACTCAGAGTTCAACCCCGAAAATACAGGAGGAGGGCCCGGCCATGTCCCCACTCAGCTGACCATCAGAGTGAGAACCGAACATATCTTTAGTTTTATCTATTTGTTTATTTCTAACTAATTTGAAACATAATATTGTCCGAAATATTGTTTTCTATTCATTATTTTTAGATCATATCGGCACAGCAGCTTCCTAAGATCAACACGGAGAAGGCCAGCTCCATCGTGGACCCTCAGGTCTGGGTCGAGATTCATGGGGTGGCTATCGATAATGCAAGAAACAAAACCCAACGCATCGACAACAACGGTAAATCTACACTTGCATTGAAAATAAGTCTTGCTATTTTTATGTCAGCTCCAGGTCACATCAACAACACACAGCAACTTACTGGCCGAATTATTTATTTATTTAGTGCCTTTTGTAAACATGCACTCTTGTGAGTGTTTGTATGAGAGAACAGTGTGTTTACAGCTCTTGTGCGCCCTCTGCAGGATTTAACCCGAGGTGGGACTGCACTCTGAGCTTTCAGCTTCAGGTCCCGGATCTGGCTCTGGTGCGGTTTGTTGTTGAGGACCACGACCACACTGCAAAAAATGACTTTGTGGGGCAGTTCACTTTGCCTTTTACAAGCCTCCGAACAGGTCTGTAAACACATCCACGGTATATATCTCACTGCTGTCACATCATGTCACTAACCAGTGATTCTCTGACTTTAGGATATCGCCACATTCACCTACTGAAGGCAGATGGTTCCAGTCTTTCCCCGGCCACTCTCTTTGTCCACGTCAAAGTGGCGCGCAGAGGAGTTCCCATCAAAACCGTGTCAGAGCGAATGGCCAGTGCCAAAGGCAAAGCATGACATGAATCTGAACAGTTGTAAAGCTGTTATTTCAAAACAAAAATGGCTTCAGAGGAAACTTTCAGTCCAACTACGTCTGCTGCAGCAGTTCTCCAAACTCCTGGACCAGACCTCCAGTGGTCAAGCTCACGAAGAGTCCGACGGATACAACGAAGAAGAACCATGTTAGCGCTTAACAAATGGTGTGCCTCAGGCTGGATCCATGTGAGAGAATCTGTTAAAGGCACTGAATATTAATAATACATAGTACTTAGAGTTTATTGTATTTTTAAGATGATCAAAGAGACTTTGCAGAAAAGACAAACGAAAACAGGTTTTTAAAGGCAAGGCAAAGAATGTTGTATTTGAGGACAGTGACATAATGTGCCTTTAGTGTTTTAGATACTATTTATACAAACTCAGTATTAACCCTAATGAAGTGAAAATAGGGTAACACATTTTACTTATAATGGTTATGTTTTTACGGGATTACACTTGCATGACAATTGATAAGGATTATTACTACATTGTCAGTAATTATCATTTGAATATTGGAAGTTATAAATGTTGTATACTATAGTATAACATAATAAGTGTTAAACAAGGTTAAACAAATGGGTGTTTCCACACCCAGTCTTACTTGAAACTTCAGCTCTATGTCAAGCACTTTGTGAATAATATCTACAAAATATTCTCTAACTTAAACAAACATTTGTCGTTTACAAAACCTCTTAATTAATGTTTTGGTTGTTCTGCACAGGACAAGTCAAATTGTGGCTTTATGTGAAGAAGCTCACTTTGCTGGATTACATAATATTACTTAAACACTACTGCTTAATCTTAAAAATACTGACTGAATTTATGTTGCTGTATGTTCTTATTGCTCTGCATTTAATTATTCTAAATGTGGTTGTTGTAACACAAGAGGCAGTGTGTTATATTTTTATTAACAATGTGAATTCTGCTAAAGCTTGTTTTGTGTGAACAAAGGATCCTTTTGTTAAAAACTTAAATGACGTGTCAAAAACTGTAACTTTTTACAGATACTTTAAAAGCTCATCATTATTGTTTTTTGCATGTTTATTGTCTGTCACTTGTTAAAACTTGACCTTACCACAGGAGTAAAAATAACCACTCAGGTTGCAACTTGAATAATGTAGCCTATTTCACTAAACCCTAAACTGAATGTATTGGGAAAAGACCCCTTTCCCAATGTTTGGAATAGAATTTATTATCCGACGCAGTTTATTATGGCATTTGTGTGAATTGAAATAATGTTCCCTTTTCTTTCTGTAACAAAAGCTGTCTTTATGTATTAAACACATTATTTTAACACGAACAAAGCTCAAGGCTCAAGTTTTCCGCAACGGATATAAAGATTTACTAAATAAATAATATGAAACCTTAAATTGTGTACAGTTGTGGTGAGTTCTAGGGCTGAACGATATGGACAAAACGTCATATGTCGATATTCATGCCAGATATCCCGATATAGATACAATAAGATATAACCATGGGTTTGGTGAAAACTAAAAAAAAATCAGAAAAATCAAATCATAATACAACAGAGTGCAGTTTTATTGATGAAAATCCTGATTGTTTATATCTTGCTTTTTCAATTTTAGTATTTTGAATGTTCATATCTCGATATGTATGTATATAGTTCATACGCATGTTTCAGGATTTTCAGGTATACTATTTTTAGCTACTTTACAATCAATAAAAATAAAAAATAAAAAAGATGCAAAGCACACACAAGTATTTTCCCTACAGAAAGATAAATGAAAGCAGAAGAAATCAGGGGTAGAACCTTTAAAAGAAGGCGTTTCTTAGAGGGGACAGGGTGGGCTCCTCTGAATACGAACACCAAAGCTCCCAAATGAAAGCTATGTGTGACCAAAAGTGAAGCGTCCATATCACACATTTCTATCGCTGCACAGACTGAACCAATGGCATCAAAGCAGTTTTAAAGGCGTCAGGTGGGAGGGGGGCACGCGCATGCGGTGGCTGCTCACTTCCGTGTTGAAGATGGCGGATGAGAATGAGACAGCACCGATGCCGGAGAAAGAAGATGTAGAGGACCACGGACACTGCAGCGACTGTGAAAACGAGGAGCACCACTTTGACGATGGGTAAACGACAGTGTCTAGTATCGTAGCGGTGCAAAATCGACCGCGTGATTGCGCTACTATTGCATTGCGATCACAGAATAAACGCCAGACGAGCTGCCCCGGGTCGACAGCACTTTGGTAGCTGGAGTCCCGCCCACTCGGCCTTATCTGATTGGATGAAGCGGTTGTTTGTTTGCTTGTTACGCGTTCTGATTGGTTGTGGCGGCTTTCAGTTCCGCATGTGGGCGGGCTCCGCGACGCTTTTCCTTGAGTTCAGCTTTTAATGTTGACTCCCTGAATGTTCGGCATTTCGTCCCTGTGGGAATGGTTTAGCGTGGAGTTTCCCACTGACACTGTTGTAGATCTTGGTGATTTGTGTAATATATGAGAGGATCGTGATAATAAATATGTGTTAAATTGTTAAACTGGTCAAAATTTCGTTTCGGTAATTCGGATTTGCTTGTTAAAAGTTATTCTATGCGACAGTCTTTGGGTTTGGGTTCGTTACTAACAGAAAGAAATAAAATATGCTTCTATAAATGCTTTTCACTGTTTCTGAAACGGAACCATTATGCAAATTTGACGATTTGGGTGAGATTTCTTTTAATTTATGTCCTTTTGTACGCATTTTTCTGGCACTGGACTCGGATCCGCCCCGGACGAAATGCCAAACATTTAGGGAATCCTGTTAAGATGAGGATCAAAAATGTGCTTGGACGTTAGCCATAATAACGTGTTATTTGTATAAATCTGCTTGCATAAACTACACCCATTGGCTTTTAGGTGTGACCGCGTTTTTACAATTTGCATGTCGCTACAAGGAACATGCAGATTAACCGTTTGATCCGCATCCTCATTTGACATTTAGTAAATTAGCTCTGAGGCTAATTTAGCTGTCAAACCCCCATTGTGTTAATCTGGGCACAATTCGCACAGCTGAAAGCGAAACAAGAATGGCGTATGTCTTCGTGGAGATGTGCTTATTGAGCTTTTACTACTCGACATTAGCAACCTGAGCCCTTAATCCCTCTCCTAATCACACGTGTCATAAAAGATCCTTGCATTGAGCATTAGGCGACACGATGGACATTAGCGTTCGGCTTTTTGTTCTTTAATCAGTATCTGCAGAGAGTAGTAACAAATAAACGAGAAAAAAAATTAGGCCAAAAATAAGGCGTGACTTGTTTGCAGACGGTTTTTTTTCTGTTAAACAACAAACCCAAAAAGCTAGTTACGTCGTCCCTGCGTAACGAACGTCTTGTGAAATTTGTCTTTCCAAAATCTTTTTTTTTTTTTTAGGTGGATATAACCTACAATGTACTAAACTTTGTGTATCACATTTTTTATTACTCTGAATTTATTTCTCTGATATCAAGAAAATGAGACACTTTATTAGCCGTTCGGGAAAAGAGTTCGGCGAAATCCACAGTTACCATGGAGATGCGCCGTGTTTGCAGCTGCTAGCGTACATTTTTCATAAGCATTAGCTAAAAACTGTAAAAAGTGGAGAAAAAAAAGCTGTGGAACACCATTAGCTGCAGAGTCACTACTGGTACATGCGCCTAACTCAGTGTGGTGTCTCAAGTGTTTTTATGTGAACAATAACTCTACTATTATAACTTTTTAAATCTCCATTTGTTTAGAATTGCTGTTAATCCCATGATACTTAGCGATATGGCATCACATTCCTGAGCTGAGACTGCAATAGCAACACTTTTCATCTTGCCAGTTTCAGTATATTTTCACTGAAGCTGGCAATGAATGTAAATGAAATGAAAAGTAAACGAATCTTTGATAAATCATGTCCCACATTTTAGACATTTCTTCCCGTTCATCTTTATGTATGCGCTGTGAGATGTTAGAATTGTGTAAAGAAAGTTAGGAATGAGTTTAGACTTAAACCTTTAATTTAAAATGTACGTGCTGGCTCCTTTGTTGTTTATCACCCAAAAAACATCACATGTAGGGTTTTATGCAAAATGTGAGAACAATGGTTGTGCTGAAGATTTGCTATTATAAATAAAACACTTGAATCCGCAGAGGCAAATTCAGAATGATTTCTTTGTTGATTTCTCCAGTAAAAGGAATGTGATGACCTTTAATCAATTGAAGCAAATATGGACTTCTCTTTTTAGACAAGAAAACAAAGCCTTATTCTGGCGATAAACTGGACTAGAGTGATGTAGTGGAAGCTCGTGGAACAAACCATTGAATGCTTTGTTGTCCATTGTCCATAGAACTACTCACTGACCCCTGGTTCATACATGCGTAACACACTACCCCTCTGCAGAGGTCATGTGATTCGCCATCTGTGCTGCTGGTGTCACAAATGCGGCCAGGGCTCGGCCTTGCTCCCCCCTCGGACGCTAATGAGATTATCCTCTGTAAGTATTCAGGCGCTCACAAGAGACAGGAGATGGGACAGATGAGAAGGGATGTGTGGCTGATCAAGTTTGGACAAAAATTGAGTACCTTTTTTGAGTCACCTAGAAAGTAGGTCCTAAATGTAGATGATTGATTTGGGGCTATTGTATCCCCGCACACTGGCCAATAATGGCTAACGTGGTCTTTTGCTTACTCGTCTGTCAATTTCCTAAACATTTTAGTAAAGCTGTGTCACACATTGCTTAAGGGATTTTAATTGAGTTTTTATTTTTCAATAGTCAATCATTTGTTTTACTGTTTTTATCTACGGGTGACGGTGGTTTGTTTGGTAGAACTTATAACCTCTCATACCCAGAACGTTGGTGGATCGAATCCCAGCTCATGTGTCCTTGGGGAACAGACTTCACTCATCAGTGAGTGGTTGGTGGTGGGCGGAAGGGCCAATGGCACAGATTGGCAGCTTTGCTTTCACCAGTGTAGCCCAGGGCAACTGTGGCTACAATAGTAGCTTACCCACCGCCAAGTATGTAGTGCATGTGCAAGCCATTTTTTTTTTGGTGCCTGATTGAAACCTAAAGAATTTGTGTACCAGTCAATCCCACAACAGGGCTGAGTTGAGTGTGGAAAACAAAAATGCAAAAAAATTCTAATATAAAAATAGTTACTATCGTATATTTAACTACCTGAGTGCTTTGAGTTGATGTCTGTCTCTTGGTGTTCGACATAGTGATGACTGAATATCTTTTTCTGCAGCGACAAGGGTGAGGGTGAAGACTCTGGCACCAAGAAGAAGAAAAAGAAGCAGAAAAAGAAGAAAAAATCTGGCGCCACAGAAGGAGCTCAGGACCCTCTTGCCAAGGCATGAATTTCTCTGATTGTCCCAAGTTTGATCAGTGATAATTGGTAATTTTCCAGATTGTGACGTAAAGATATCAGATGGCGCAAAAGGGACTAATTTATCATGTGAGCAGAAATACTCGCCCTAACCAAGTCAAAACAGCAATGCACTTTCTAACATTGTTTGCTTTCCTTGATCAAATGTTTAAACTATTGTGTCACTCGGAGTGCTGGGACATAATGTGAACACAGCTTGTAACATGTCCCTCCATTCAGGTGAACTCATTGCCAGCGGATAAGCTACAGGAGATCCAAAAGGCCATCGAATTGTTCTCTGTTGGCCAAGGCCCCGCCAAAACCATGGAGGAAGCGACTCGCAGGAGTTACCAGTTTTGGGACACGCAACCTGTTCCCAAACTAGGTACAGCTTTGACAGATGCTGCAAATGAGAAAGTGTCACGTTTCTGTGCTAATTTTAAAGTGTGTTTTCCTCAGGCGAGACAGTCACCTCACACGGCTGCATTGAACCTGACAAAGACCACATCCGAGAGGAGCCCTACACCCTTCCACAAGGCTTCTGCTGGGACACTCTGGATTTGGGCGATCCTGCTGTGGTAAAATGGATTATTTTAATTACATTTTCATTCATCCACGTTTTTCAGGATTCAATGCTCTAAACGCTGTCATTCTCTCTAACAGCTTAAAGAGCTCTATACTCTTCTGAATGAGAATTACGTGGAAGATGATGACAACATGTTTCGCTTTGACTACTCCCCTGATTTCCTGCTCTGGTGAGGCCTTTTCTTTCTCTTTGATTTATCACAGACGTACAGTGCTATAGCTTTGCAGGGCAGAGCAGCACTTTAAAGACTGCGAATGTTTTCTCAGGGCTCTGCGACCTCCGGGTTGGTTGCCCCAGTGGCACTGTGGGGTCAGAGTGAACTCTAACCAAAAACTAGTAGGTTTCATCAGTGCCATTCCAGCCACTATACGCATCTATGACATGTAAGTGGAAACGGTAATAATTTGTGCCTGATACAAACATCACCTCATAACCAATTTTGAATCTTTGTTGAATGTTTTGGTTCTTGTCTTTAGAGAAAAGAAAATGGTTGAGATAAACTTCCTGTGCGTCCATAAGAAGCTCCGGTCCAAACGAGTGGCTCCGGTGCTGATCAGAGAGATTACCAGACGAGTGAATCGGGAGGGCATTTTTCAGGCGGTGTACACTGCTGGTGTGGTGCTGCCCAAACCGGTGGGAACATGCAGGTGGGTTAAACATCTGTACTCAGGCATACAGTATTTTTAACCTAAGCCGAATGATGCAACAGGGCTAAATCCTGGACCTTTTCATCAATCTTGGACAGCTATTTGTAAAGAGGAGTCACTTTCGGTCGGGTATTTGCGATTTGTTAGATCACGCTTAAAGCAGTACTAAGTAGCTCTTGCCCCTAGAGACCATATAACTGCAGGTGTCGTAGCAAGTTACGATTTTCTAACTTATGAACTGTCTTGGAGAGTAAATGCTACGCTGACACGAAAGGCGAAGGGAGAGAGGGATATTGTACATCCAATTATACAATAGAATTAATTTTTTTCACTCAAACTTGGCTGTAAATACTGTTTAAAGTGACGTTTGCCCGCAGTTGGCTTTGCCCGTTAGCATGTTAGCTTCTTCTTCGTGATTTCATTAGTGTGTATTGCTTGCTCCGGTCCGGTGGCAGTCAAGTTGCAAACAGAGACACCAGGGGGAGATGAAAGACCCTCCAATCATCCCATAAACACTTGTATTACCCCCACAGGGACTACAAAAAGGATTTATTAAGGTAGACACGTTACTTAGTACTGCTTTAACATATGGCCTTTTTTTGTGTACAGGTACTGGCATCGCTCGTTGAACCCCCGAAAACTAATCGAGGTGAAGTTTTCCCACCTGAGCAGGAACATGACTATGCAGCGCACCATGAAGTTGTACCGTCTGCCTGAGGTTGGTCAAACTAAATTCATATAACATCTTTTTAAATCTAAACCATCTTACAGGATTGTCTGCACTCTTTTCTATCAGGCCCCAAAGACGTCAGGTCTGCGGCCCATGACCAAAAAGGATGTGCCTGTGGTGCATCGCCTGCTGCGTGAATATCTGAGTCTGTTTAACTTGGTGCCTGCCATGAACCAGGAGGAGGTGGCCCACTGGCTGCTGCCCCGAGAGAACATTATTGACACATTCTTAGTCGAGGTAATGGTAATGAATGTTAGGTGATCAGC
Source organism: Gobius niger (assembly GCF_951799975.1). Taxonomy (NCBI): domain Eukaryota; kingdom Metazoa; phylum Chordata; class Actinopteri; order Gobiiformes; family Gobiidae; genus Gobius; species Gobius niger. Next base: position 14,845,348 of record NC_136861.1, read on the forward strand.
TCAGGCACACTGCCTTTAAACACTAAGGCCTGCAAACATGAAAGTACATTAGTTAAATGACCAGTATTCAGAATATTGATCTTCCTTTCACAGTGCTGACTAGTTTGACTATAAATTAACCTTTTAGGTCGAGACTATTTCACATGATTTAGACGTGTTTTGCTGATTTTAACAGAATGACGGTAAAGTGACTGATTTCATGAGTTTCTACACACTGCCCTCCACCATCATGAACCACCCTGTGCATCGCAGCCTGAAGGCCGCGTACTCCTTCTACAACGTCCACACCACGACCCCGCTGCTCGACCTGATGTCCGACGCCCTCATCCTGGCCAAATCGGTATGTTTCCTTTAATACAGTATTAGTCATGTTTTTGTTTACAGCTTGAATGGCATTTGTAATATTTGTTTTCCACAATCCATTAACAGAAAGGATTTGATGTCTTCAATGCACTGGATTTAATGGAAAATAAGAATTTCTTGGAGAAGCTTAAGTTTGGTATTGGAGATGGCAATCTACAGTATTATCTGTACAATTGGAAGTGCCCCAGCATGAGTTCGGAAAAGGTAAGTTAAGTGAATTGTGTAAACCACACTGTTCACACAACAGAAACAATTTGCTGCCACAACCCCCTTTGGAAATCACACGTTTAAAATTTGTTCAGAAATTAATCCTCTTTCAAGATTACCTGCAGTGCATTTGTGAGCAGTAAGAATAATCACATTAATATCTGTGCCTCTCTGGGATGTAAAAACACAGCTGAAGATGAGCAATGCCTTATATGCATGTCAACTCTAAAAAGCATCTCATTTGCACGTCTTTTTCAATTGCAAATGAATCAAAGTAAAAGATGCTTTGTCAAATTATTAATTAAAGCCACACTGCGTAGAATTTGACCTAATAAAAAAAACTGAAATCCAATCATTTACGTCTCCAGCTCGTCTCCATGGAGATGTGACCAAAGTCAGCAGAATTTGAGATTTCAACAGGTTCTCATCCAAATCCTTTCTTGGACAACCCACTGCTCTAATAGCATTTTCTGTGTCGAGATGGTCATGAGGAGCGTGTTTTGCATTGATGATGGCAGCAGTATAGTCCAAAATGTTACGCAGTGTCCCTTAAGTGAAAGTATTGAAGCATTTACTTTGGAAAACAGTTAATGGATTTGTACTTTCTACTTTGAATACTTAACAATTATTTTGGTAATCGATTAATCTACCCATTTATTCTCACAATTAATCGCTTGGCTGTGAATGGCATATGCATATGTTATTATTTTTTAATCACATAAGACTTAAGTGGTACCGCTTGAAGACAGGTTGATGGAGCAAACTTAATGTGAATGTTTGTAAGAAGCTCTAAGCGCTGATTCTGATTTCTGATTGGATGAGACACAGATATTTATGAAAGTTTCAATGTACAAAACACTACATACCTCAACTTTAAAAACAAAGTAGGTTTTCATTAAAAAATACACAATTTTCCTGTCATTTTTGCTCTGTTTGACTTTTTGTTTACTAGAAAACGATTATTCGATTCCTAAAAAAAACTATTTCAATAATCGATTAGTTGTTGATTAATCAATTCGTTGTCTCAGCCTGACATTGAAGTGTTTTGGATAAATAACTGTGCAGCTTCAAAAACATAAAATCTGAATTCCACACCTTTATGGCAACAGGGCAGGGGCAAAACTTCTTAATTGTTGTGAGCCAGTGCATCTGCACAGCGCCACCTACTGTCCATAGCACACACAAAACATATTGGCAAATTTCCTTTTTACTTTGATGGCCTTTTTGTAATGGAGTAAAAGTAGAAAGTTGTCAACAAAAATCCGTCTCAAGTTGAGTACAGATCCTCAAAAACTCTACTTACCAGTAAATACTGTACAGCAGTCAATGTACTTTGATACTGACCCCCTCTGAAAATACATAGGTGTTTTCTTTTCTTTTTTTTCTTTTTTTAATTGAATTTGTACATGGCACATGAATCACTGCATTGTATATTATGTATAACACAATATGAGTATACATAAGGGAATCAGATAACACAGAGCACCAGGAACACAAAAAAAGAAGAAGAAAAAAAAAGTATAATGATATGAAAATGTAAATGAATTATTATTTTTTAAAAGCAGGCAGTGGGGCTACACCTCTTGAAAAAAAGATAATACATAGGTGTGATGTCACTGCATTTCTTCCTGGTTGCAGTGAGCATTTCAAATATTTTTAGTAGCTGTAAACCCATGGACTTTATCTCAGCAATTGTAGCGATGTAAGAATGATGATGTAATGTAAAGGTGTGTAACTGTTTCTTGCGTCTGTTCCCTCAGGTTGGGTTGGTACTGCAGTGATCTTAATCGCCATAAACAGTGTAAACGCCAGGAGACGGCTCCATCTCGTCCCACTGCGCAGAAGGACGGACACCTCTGCTTCAGAGAGGACTTCACCGCTCAAACATCCATCACTTTTTTACTTTTTGAACTTTGTCCTGCACTACTGCTGCCAGACAGAGGGGGGCGCCGGCTCTTCTTCTGAATCACACGGACCTTAAGCCATTGTAGTTAACATCCCATACAACCATAAAGAAACGAGCGCTGTTTTGATTGTACCACATACAATGCAACCGAACCGTTTGCACTGATCAATATGAAACACTGTTGGCTCAATGTCCATGTAAATATCCAAACAAACTGCAGTCCGTACAGAAACCGATGACGTTTTCTTTCTAAATGTTCAAAATGCTTTTCACGACTCGATCTGGCGCCAGGTTTAAGGAAATCAAATTAATAAAAGTATTTTACAGTGGAAGCTCCGTGGACTGGGGGTGATGAATGCCAAAATGATAAGGGCTTTTGTTACACGAGTTCATGTCGCGCTTATTTTCCCTTCGGTTCGATTGGCGTTCATGCTGTTTGGTTTGCCACTCATTCTCGACTCTGCTATGGTTAACGTGACTTAAATTCAGAATGTTAAGATAAAAAAAAAACGTTCTTGAGCACCCTGTAATTTAGTGCTCTAGGCAAGATGTTTAATATATGTGACAATAACTATTACACTACAAAGAAAGATCATTATTCAGATAGTAGTTTAATTTGTTTTTAATCTGAAAGGGTGAATTGATAAATACTTACTTGGTCTCTCCTTCTAAGTGTGTGTGTTTACTCCTAGGTAGGAAACACTGACTGACTTGAAATGATCCAAATTTAGACTTGACGTGAAGTAGATTTTCTTGCCGCCTCGTGTTCCGGATCCAAGTTTTCCATTAATTTTTCCCATAGATATTTGACTTGTAATTGAAATGATGATTGAAGGTAATCGGCCCATGAGCATAAAATAGAAACTGTATTAGAATTTATTTTTATTATTTATCCGGAACTTAACACACCAAAGCGTTTCCAAAGCATTTTGCCGTGTTTTCAATCATTTGGAACTTTCTTTCACGTGAAACTATCTTTCCTTTCAATCTTTTCTAAATATTTAACTTTTCATCCAAGTCTATGGAAAAAATTAATGTTTTTTTAACTTCCGGAAACAGCTTGTTATGAGGTGAACGGGGCTGTTCCATTGGCATTGGGTTTTCTTCCCTTATTGTAAAACACTTAGTTTCTAAGGATTTCTGAGATAATCTAGGTCCAAAAGGCAAATAGATCTTAAAGGGATATTTCAGGATTTTTTAAGTAGGGCCTCATTTCCTAGTTATCCAGAGTGTTGTTGATTTCTGGAGATTTTTTTTTAATTCATGCTGTCCTTTATATTTGAAGAGTTTAGTGATGCTAGGCTAGTGCTAGGCTAGCGCATGTCTATGGTAACTAGTAGCCTGCATTAAAAACCTCTTCAAAATCATGGGATAGTCCTCCAAACGTTGCCATATCTGATTCGTAGAAAGCTCCTTTGTGAATTCCATGTGTAGTAATGCTACACATGGAAGTAGTTGTAGTTGTAAACAAACTACTGTAGATCCGGTAACCTAGCAGATCACTCCGCCGCTGCTAGCTTAAAACCAGGAAGCGGATGCTGCTCAAATATAAGTTCTTTTTTAATGCAGAATGGTTTTATTAAAAAAAATATTCAGTCATCACAGACATTTATATGGTTAGTCAGGTGTTGTAAGTGATTTGCCTCAGGTGCACTGTGCTTGGGTCAGACTGTTTTTGATGCAGGCTCCAAGTTACCATAGACATGCACTAGCCTAGCATTAGCCTGGCATCACAAAACTCTTCCAAGTATAAGGACTGCATGAATTAAAAAAAAAATCTCCAGAAATCAACAACACTCTGGATAACTAGGAAATGAGGCCCTGTGTGAAACACCCTGAAATATCCCTTGAACACATGAAAACTCTAAAATGGTCAATAATATTCTGGACAAGTCATTTTAATTGGTGGTAGACTTTCATACTATTTGCGTGTTTGTGTATTAGCTTTCATGTTTGTCTCTTTAGTTTTTGGCACTAACCGAAGGAGCGTGATTTAGACGATAATGAAATACTGACTGTTAATAATAAACCAGCTCAGTCTTTGAACAGAATCAGAGTTGGGACTTTTGCATTGACCACAATCTGACGGGCTTTACTTGAAGACTTTTATCAGCAGGGACTTGGACAGAGTTGCAATTCCCACTTAACCATAAATACTGTATTATGTGCAGGTTAATTCAAGATTCTCGGTTTTGACGCAGCTGAACGGTTTGGACAAAATATTTATGATTGCAATTTCTCTGCGGGTTTGGCAATTGTGAGTTCAGTTCACTGTTGAAGTCCGTGTGTCATTTCAAACAGGACTGAAACCTGCTAAACAAGAATCTCTTGCATCAGATAACGCGTTTGTTGAGGTCTAAACTACAGGATTAGCAGGTTTTATGCATAATCAGACCCCAAGGAGACAGGTGATTTTGCTGTTTACATAAAATCGCAGTCTTTGCGATGTCCTGATTGCGATTTCAAATGTGGTTAGTCTCGCAAACCTAGTTGTATGGGCTGTGTAATTAATATTATCCGGTTCAGTTTTAGTAAGCTGAGGATGTTGGCGCTGGACCCCGATAGGAAAGCATTTGCAGGATAACATGGCAGTAGGGAACGCCTTATGTAAGTACAGTGTTTCTTATGTAAAAATGCCAGTTTTATTTGCAAACGGTTGTTTATAGAAATACTTGGTCTCATGGTGGAGTGTTGCAAGAGAAGAATGTGAAGATGTGGGTGATTTTTTCTCTCTTTTTGAGCAAAAAATAAAAATAAATTAAATCTAGAAGTGTGTGATGCTTTTGTTTCCCAAATTTGAATTGTTATTAGGGTCATTCCAGAATAGGTGGCGTTCACGAATTGTGATGTCATAATGTCGGGTGGAGGGCAGGGCCGATACAACTGTATGGGAGAAATACACTTTTTGGAAGAAATCTCCAAAATGAAAATTGACAAATGTTTTTCCTGATCAGTATTTGGTAGTGACTGGATTCACAAACCTGACATTATTTTAGGTCTGAAAGTCCTTTCTGGCCAACATCATGCTCATGTTTTCAAATATTGTCTCCACTTTTGGACACCTTTATGAGAACATTATTGGACATTAGTTCATTTGTGCTGACAGAGGAGACAATGAACTTTGAAACAGTTTTTGTTTCATGTGGATTCTTCCACTGATGATTGAGATATTAACCAAAAACTAAGACAAAAAAATCTACAATTTGCCATAGGTACCGTCATAGAAATTTCAGTTACTCCACCTCAATTTTAAATTATTGGCTCTAAATTTCATATAATCCATTTACAAAATATTGAGCAATGTCCTAATATGTAGAATGAGTCCAGCACTGTTCACCACAACTGCCTCTAAAATCCTGCACTGTCACTCAAAAAGTTGTTGCACAAGTTTAATATAGAAGGTGCAGTTACGTGTTAGACCTGAGGTGGCAGTAGTGAGTATAAAATGACCATGTGGAGTCTAGTCTCTTTGAGCAAAATTATGAAAAATAAATCATAATTGTTTTTTAAGTATTGTACCCCTAGTTTTTACATTCATAGTGTTATGAATTAACCATTTAAGTGCAATTTGTGGATATACTTTTCCCACTGTGCCAAGTCTAAAGAAATGACTAAAGCTTCATACTGGCTGTGTCACAACATTTTTAAGTTTACATTTCTTGTACTCCCCTTCATTTTATAATTTTTTTTTACTAATTATGATCTCGGAGCACCTACAAGGTCATACATTTTAGCCTGTTTTAATGCTGTTGAGGCATAAGTAACCAGTCCCTTAAATTTCGCAATGTCACTAACTATCAACGTAAACTGCGAAGTCACTGTGGCATTGCAACTTTTCCAAAAGCCCACAACTTTCCCACAACTGTTCCAATTATCCGCAATTTCCTTCGCAAATGTTTTAACTCCACAACTTCGGCACTGAAACTCAATGTCCTGTGTGCAGCTGCCACCCCAGCTGTCACTCCGTTGTCATGAGGTCATCTGCTCTAGAAGCTACTTGGGTGCTTAAAGAGGCTCACTCTCAGATAGTACTTTTTTGACAAGACAAAGAATTATTACAATTTTATGGCTAAATAAGGAGCCAGGTGCAACTCCTGTGGCTCCCAAGTTGACGATTTTTTTTTATCATTATTATTATTATTTTTTTTACAGAAGTTTAAATTTTACCTGAGTGATAAACTCCCGACTTATATTGTGGATAATCCTGCTATTTGTGTATAATTTTAGGGGGCTCAGTTTGCATCTAAACGGAAAAATTGCCTTGTGATCAAGCAAAACCTGCGTACCCCCGTTAAAAACATTCGACATTGCCACCCCAGAAATGATCCCTGACCCTGTTTGCCACCCCGAGATTTTGTTTCCGCCCCTGCCTGTGTGAAATAAACAGATATTCCTACATTCAAAAGCCACGTTTCCAGAGCTCTGTTTAACAGGGTTCTGTCAGAGCCTGTGATCACAGCACAGACAGGTGCCTGTTTGCCCCGCCCACTGTCCGCAGCTGAGCGGACAGTGGGCGCTCAGCTGCGAAACACTACATGGTAGTGTTTCTTATATGATTCGATTATTTAATGTTACGCATATTTTAAGTCTTTTCATATTCCCCATAGTCTCTTTGGTTGAAGCTGCTCTGGCATTTGTTTCCTGTTAAGTTAAAGTGTTGAAGTTTTTAAAAAGAATTTGAGGAATAACTGACAATTGCTCATTTTCAAAGGTCTTTCATATTTCGTAACACACTAGTGATATAATTGTTTACAAACACAAAAATATAATTTATCAGATTAATCGATGAAAAAATCGTCAGAAAACTCGATTACAAAAATATTCAATAGCAGCACTATAAGTCTCTCATCTGATCTGGCAACCTTTATCCCCCTTGGCTGAGTCCTTTCAACTTCCTCATTCTCCACACAGGAGCAGCAGCGACGGCGAAGATGTGGATCGGTGTAGCCATAATATGTGCGGGTTTGCTCGCACTTGTGCTGAAATATATCTTCACAGCGCCCGGCCCCAATCCTTTTGCGAGAGACACATGTGAGCCAGTGAGGGAAATATTAACCAAGGAGGAGAAAACTAAAGTTTTGAAGCAAGGTAAGTTGGCCCGTTAATGCTACTTCTGTTGCAGTCATTAAGTATGGTAAGGTGTATTTTTTAATTATATATATATATTTCAATATTGTTGAGTAGAATATGCACCTTTGGGTTCTTCCAGTGTCATGCTCATTTAGGCATGTGGAGTTGATTAAAGCAGTTGCTGATTTACAGTAAGATAATAAAACTCACAGCATTCGTATCTATGCTTTGCAGTTTATGGACAGTATCTCTAACCTGGCTAACTCCAGACTGCTGTGTGCGCTCAAATCATTTCGAACTGCACAGCAGCCTGGGGACCATGGCTGAAATTTTTGCGTGGATTTGGGAACCAATCACAGAACGAGGAGGGACGGCAAGACGAAGACGAGCTATTCGATATACGGAAGCTTGTAGTTTATTTACGGATTAAAAAAAAAAAAGTTTATTTACGGATCAAACATGACAGCAGCAGACGCGACGCTATTTTTCGATCAAGCTTTAGACCATGTTCTAAATAGTTTAGCTCAAAAGTTTACAGCGGGTTCGTCATACGTCATCGGATACGATGATATGATTGGCTGTGGCTACGTGCAGACGCATGATAGACATTCGTAAACCACACCTCTTCTACGAGAAAATGAATTGGTGGTCCCCAGACTAAACATCACTTGTGATTTGAGTCTGGTGTTAGCCAGGCTACAGTATCTCTGCAATTAGTCAATTTCTTCTTTGTCAGCAATCCAGATAAAATGATGATTTGCATTAAAATTAAAATTTTCAAACTAAAAGCGTTCATAAACATGACCAATTATGTACCCAGAGATGCATTATAAAGGAGTATTCAACTCACACTGAAGGAGACCCATGTTTGCAATATTGTGTAGTCATCACTGTAAAGTCCATAAACTCGAGTACATAATCTTTAAAATGGATGGCATTATAAATTTTGCCTTTCTTTTTCCATTAAGAGGAACAAATGTTCAAAAGGTCTCTCATTCACGCCTCCTCCCGAAAGTTATAAAGACTGACATTTCTTTACTTTGTTGCAGGTTTCTTGTCCAGTAAAGTCCCTGAGAATTTGGACGCAGTTGTGATCGGCAGTGGCATTGGAGGGCTGGGAATCGCGGTGCTTTTGGCCAAAGTCGGGAAGAAGGTTCTGGTTCTGGAGCAGCATAACCGGGCTGGAGGATGCTGCCACACCTTCACCAAGAAAGGCTTCGAGTTTGACGTGGGTATGGAAGAGGAAAAAATCAAATGGGGCAAAACTCTGGTCAATGATCATTTCCCTACATGTTACGTCTGGGTCTAATCTCAGTGGCCGCGCTACATCGATTGAATCTCAGCCTACCATTCAGCGCGAGGGGGAGGCGGGTGTTGTAGGTGACATCAGGCATTTGCGCTGGATCTGCTAGTTGTTGTTTGGCAATGGCGGCAGATACGAAAGTAAAGGAAGCTCTTCAATCCATTCTGGCTCGGCTCCCAAATATCCAGAAATTCAAAAGGAATGCCCCCAAGAGTTATGATAGTTCACGACCAAACACTAGCGACAATCAGATCCAATTGTGAAGTTCCAGACCCTCTGTACGCAATGAGTACGAGGGTATGGTAAAACCAGGCTAGGGCGAGAGTAAATGTTTTCTTCAAAGACTCGAGCTGAACTTCCACAATCCCAGCATCTATCCCCAATAAAGTCATATTTAGTGTTAGTGCAGCCCTGCAGAATGAGGATGGTGCCAATTTTGCTTGTCCTTACGCAGCTTAAGGCAACCCAAGTTCATTTGTTGTGCCTTTTTTCAATCACTAAGAGAGTACATCCTGCAGCTATTACCTTCAATCTTGCCCAGAATTTGCATCTGTGAAGTCTTAAGGGAACAGGCCACCGTATTCCATACTGAGATATGTTCTTGTAGTTGATACGCACCTGTTTGGTCTTTGTGCGTGCCAGCGAAAGAGCGTGGTAGCTTCCAACTTCACCCCCGTTTGGAGCTGTAGGAATACATTGGGAGAGGCCAATTGCTAACAACATCTTTAGTCATTTTGCGTGAATGAGGGCACACACAAAGACCAGAGAGGTACGTATGAACTCGTCTAAGTTTGAGTAAGAACATATCTCAGTATGTTAAAAAAAGTGGCCTGTTCCTTTAAGTATGAACAGTATAACCAAGAACATTTTCTCACACTACCTCATATTGCCCTGAAACTGAAGAAGCCGAATTAGTACAATGTAGTAATGCCCACTGGCCCACCTCATAGAGACCGACATTTGGTTTGTAGCAGACATATTTAACACAAGTGCAATACTGGTACAAAGTTAAAACAATTACTCAAAAAGGCCTTTATCCAACTACTTGTGTTGGAACTACATTCTTGCAGGCATCCACTACATTGGGGACTTGCAGGAGCACAAGCCTTTCCGCTGCATGCTGGACCAGCTGACGAATGGGCAGCTGCAGTGGGAGCCGCTGGATAACCCGTTTGACTGGGTTGTCATCGGACCCCCCGAAAACCGCCGGCGCTACCCCATCTACAGCGGACAAACCCGCTTCCCAGAGGAGCTGAAGAAGTGCTTCCCAGGAGAGGAGAAGGCCATAGATGAGTACATAAGGATGTGCAAGGTGAGACTCCTGTTTAGTAAGTAGCTATTACACAGAACTATGAGCTGTAGAACCTGCTTGTCCCGTTATTAAGATCTTTGTCTTTCTAAAGTCCGTTTAGAGCTTAATATTTCAGAACTATGAGCTGTAGAACTGGCTTGTCCCGTTATTAAGATCTTTGTCTTTCTAAAGTCCGTTTAGAGCTTAATATTTCAGGGTCCTCTCATGTCTTTCAGTACCTGTTATTACAAGAACATTTTTAGTCTTTGTTATTACACTTTTTATACAATTCATGCAGTAAAATAACATTTTATTTTATCTACCTCGCCAAGACATTAGGAGCAAATATTGTTACTGTTCACATTGTAATTTTAATCATATTACTGTTAATCATTGCATGTGTATGTTTTACTTTTTATAATGTATATGTGTAATATCTATCAATTGTCACTAATGTTGCTGTTCGTCCCCTGTAGAAAGCAGGACGAGGCATCTGGCTCCTGGCTCTGCTGAAGCTCGTCCCGACTCCGATCGCTAAGTTCCTGGTCTACACCGGTCTCTGCAAGCGCCTGTCGTACTTCTTCGAGATGGCGGATCGCAGCCTGACTGAAGTGGTCAACGGACTGACGGAGAACAAGGACCTCAGAGCCGTTTTCACCTATATCTTTGGCACTTACGGTAGGAATCGATTAAGATCCATATTTACACCACTTAGTTCTAGAGTTGCCATGGGTTACTGCCAAAGAAACTGTGTGAGCTCCACAAAAGTCACAACTATTAACAAAGTGTTGTAACAGGTTCTGAAATATATTTTTTATCTTGTATATAACAAAATCTACTATGAAACTCTCTCTCTTCAGGGAATATACCAAAAGATTCCAGCTTCTCGATGCACAGTCTGCTGGTCACTCATTACCTGAACGGGGCTTGGTATCCAAAAGGGGGCGCCACTGAGATCGCCTTCCACATGATCCCCATCATCGAGAAGGCTGGAGGAGCCGTTTTAGTCCGGGCTCCGGTCAATCGCATCCTGTTCAACAGTGATAATGAAGCGACTGGTGAGTTTGTGTCACTTGAATTTCTAAGAACCTTTTTAATGGACTGAGAACGGGACAAAATAGTGAATGGAAATAACCAAGACCGTGACATGATCCATTTGCCGTTCTCAGGTGTGAGTGTGATGAAAGGCCAGGAGGAGGTCCATGTCAAGGCCCCGATGGTCATCTCTGACGCTGGCATCTTCAACACGTACCAACAACTGCTGCCCAAGCACCTGCAGGCCACGCCAGGTCTGACACACCACAGTATCTGTTTCTTTGTTAAAGTATGCAGCTCTGTGAAAGACTATCACACACAGTATGGGCTTATAAGACACCAGTAACAGCAACAAACGTCCAGTTGCCAGACAGCAGGCACAATATACATGAATCTATTTAAATAATCAAGTCTACCGCCTCATCCAGGCTTTACAAAGAAAAGTAGCCAATTTAAACACATTCAAATTTCATCTTGTCGTCATCACAACATTTCAGGCTTTTGAACAAACAATTCATTGTTCTTTTTTGATCCGAATAACCAAATGGAATTTTGTGCCAAATTAAAGAAATTTCATGAAACATTTTTTAGTGTCCATATAATTCCTATGGGGGGCGCTATTGCAAGTGTTTAGCACTGGGTCTTTAACAACTCATAACAAAATGATCAAAATCAGGCTTGTGTTTTCGAAGAATTAAAAAATTTTATCATACAGTTTATGGCTTTGCCGCATAAAAACAGTAACATTTTAGGCATTTGGATAACTTCTGAAGTTCTACGTCTCAAGATTATTTTCCACCCCAAATAAGCTTGTTCCAATAAAGACCCTAGGAGGAGATAGATTTTGTACAAAGTGATAAAAAGGCGGATTCCCGCTTCAGTGGCTGCCATACAAAATGGCTGACATCCAATATGGCGGATGGCATTGCCGTAATACTATTTTTTGCTCAACTTGTATCAGCTTTTGCGGTATCATAACCTATATTTTCTGAAAGTGCTCGCGCATACCTCATGGTAGGGGTCCTGGGCTCTCAGATGCCCAAGGACTTTTATTGGCTCTGTACAATTACAGTGTTCGTTTTCCAATAAGCGTTAGTTGACCGATTATAAGTCAACTTATACTGTGGTGCGATATATCAAACAGTTATCAAATAGTTAAATTTGATAACTATTTGATATGTTATATCAAATAGTTATCAAATAGTTAAATTATATAACTATTTGATATGTTATATCAAATAGTTATATAATCCCACAATGTTTGTTATTTTCACACTGGCAGAGATTACTCTTACAAAGAAGGCTAATTGCGAGCGATAAGCTAGATGGCCTTAGCTAGAGGAACGCGTTCGCAAAGGAGAGCTTGAACAACGCGCTGCCGGGAGAGGCTTGTCAACAGTGCAGTTACACCTCCCTGCCCAGGTAGTTGCTAAGGCTGGTGTGACTTATTCTCCGAAGCGACTTATAGTCCGGAACAAACGGTATGTTTAAGACGAGGCGAGTCCTCGTGTTCGTTTTGTGCGCTCTGCTCTACGATTTTAAGAGCCCCTTGAAAATTATGAGGATTTGTTTTTTTGCTCAGACATCCTATGAATCCTATGTTTTTGCAATGGCCAATTTTGATAATTACAAATAAGAAATGACAGTTACAGTGAATAAGCACTTAAAGATTGCTCGCGATTACATCTCTAGTGTATTTCCTTTTCCTTGCAGCCATCCAGAAGCAGCTGAGTTTGATGAAGAACGGAGAGGGAGGCCTGAGCGTGTTCATGGGTTTGGACGGCACCAAAGAGGAGCTGGGCCTGAAGGCGGACAACTACTGGATCTTCAAAGAGAACAACTTCAATGAACTGTACGTGGCATTTTTTTCACTATTTATAATGTTTACTAATGACACCATACTGATATAAGGTCCTTTTCCCTGTTTAAATGTCCATATATTTAGGCCTACAATGTGTCAGAGCCATTTCAACCTAAATATCTACCTGTAATTTGATAACTTTTTTGAGATTGTTTGTTTGTGCCTCTTATGTTTGTGCTTATTTTCTTTCACAGTGTGGAAGAGTATATCAATGGCGACCGGGAGGAATCTGCTAAAAATGTGCCACTACTGTTTTTTGCGTCTCCTTCGGCTAAAGATCCGATCTGGCAGGAAAGAAATCCTGGTATGACACATTTAGGCTTATTAATTCTAGAATTAGTATACTTGTTTAATGCTTTAATGACATGTCAGATTTAGTTTCGTGCTCTCCCAGTCCAGGCTGTGAAGAGTTGTTTTCTTCTGTCGTGTGTTTATAGTAAAACACTGCCAGTAAAATGAATGAAAGCTGGCTAAATGCAAAAGAATAACTTTATTTTCTTAGGCAAGTCGACTGTGAGCCTGTTCTGCTTTGCCAACTACACGTGGTTTGAAGAGTGGAAAGACGGCAAAGTGAAAAACAGGGCACCCGAATACAAGGAGCTAAAACAGGCTTTTATCGACGGGATTCTGGAAGTGGTCATGGACGTCTTCCCAAACATCACGAGAGACAAGGTAATGCTGTGTTAACTGTGAGGCTTATGACCACATGACTCTGTGAGGAGATAATTATATACTCAGGGTCAAACAGCTTATTTTTGCTTGTTGCACTGGTTTGAAGGTGGGTCCCCAAGCTACACCATTTGAGAACCGCAGTACTTTGCGCTCATGCTTCACAGCCAGAAGGTCCAGGTGTAAAGATTTTAAACTACCCCCCATTTCAGGCTTCCCCCCGGTAATTTGAAATCGATTTAAAGTTACCCCCCTGATTTCAGATTACCCATCTCAACTACTTTCACTGATTTCTTCGTCCATTATAGAAATACCTTACAGGACCTGGGCAAATTACAGCCTGCGAGATGATTGAATTGTAGGTTCCTGAGTATGTCAAAAAAAAAAAAAAAAAAGGACGTCTCGAGTCCAATCCTTTGCAGAGTTTTGATTTTTTAAAGAAATTACCAGAATGTTCACTCCAGCCACCAGGGGGCTGCTTAAATAAAAATAAAAGTAAAGAATTCCACACGTGTCCAGCAGAGGGCACTGACAAAATGAGAGATCAGGATACAAGCAACATTGGCTACAGTCCTGTCAGGCTCATTATTATTCATTTATTGAAAAATGTTTCCTCAATAGCATTTTCCCAATCAAAACAAATTTTTATTTAGGAGCTTTTGTTAATGTACCCCGGCAATACACTTCCCATGTATGTTTTGGCCCCTAGGGAAATTTACTTGGAGACCCCTGCTATTGCTTCACTTCCCACAAACTCCGTTTGCAGGAAGCACAGAGGTGCTTTCAGTGCGATGGTAGAAGTTAAAGGGGCTGTATGGAAGTTCTCAGTTATACTCACTACTGCCACCTCAGGTTATATGTGTAACTGCACCTTCTATATTAAGCTCCTGCATGACGGCAATTCGGACCCGAATCAACACCTTTTTGAGTGACACTGCAGGATTTTAGAGGCAGTTGTGGTGAACAGGTCTGGGCTCATTCTACACATTAGGACATTGCTGGAACATGTAGGGGGAGGAAAATACAGAATTGTAACATTTTTAAATTGCTCAACTATTTTTACTGTATAAGGATTACGGTTAGGGTGGACATTAAAATGGCATTATAAAGCATTCAATCTGACCTGCTTCTACCTGTATAAATCCTGCACAGTTAATTATCCTCTTCTGTGCCTTTAATCTTGACATATCAATTGTTTTCTTAATCCTAGTAAAAATGAATGAGAAGTGTACTTACGGAACCCTCCTCCAGTGGGGCAGGGCAGCAGAGGGAGGAAGTAGTGCTGTTTTTACTATTGTTTTGTCTGTTGTAGATTGAGTACGTTGACGCCGGGACCCCCATCACAAACACGCACTACATCGGGGCTCCGAAAGGTGAGATCTACGGAGCGGACCACGGGATCGCTCGCTTCAGCCCCGAGCTCAACGCCACCGTCCGCCCCCAAACTCCACTGAAGAACCTCTATCTGACAGGTACAAGATGTTCAACACTGAGATAGTAGTAAAGGTCTGGACTGTTGCATGTCCCTTATCCCTGTAAAACCTTTAGCATATTGTCAAGGTTCAGATTTCCTTCTCCATTAAGCTCTCACTACTTATAATAATAACAATGTACTTAATGTAGTTTCGTGTTCTTTCTGCTCCAGGTCAGGACGTGTTCTTGTGTGGTTTTGCCGGAGCGCTCGCCGGAGCCCTCACCTGCGGCTCAGTCATCCTCAAACGCAACCTGCATTTGGACACCATCGCCCTGGCCAAGAAAACCAGATTAGTTAAACAGAAGGGAGACTAGTTACAGCAGTAAAACAAACATTTGTGATGTAATTAATTAATGTGCATCAACATAAACAAAAGTGCAAAGGCAAACCCTTTCTCTAACTGAAAATCACTGTGCAGTGTGCAACAAAGATTGTTGAACATCCAAATTATTTATACTGTATTTGGATTGAGCCAATAAAACAAAAATCTGTAGGTGGGCTCTGTTCTTCTTAGCACATTTGTACAGCAGGACCTTCTTCAGAGGGCAGAGAGCTAAAAAAAAAAGTAAAAATTATGATATTTTTTGAAAATATGAATCGATTTGACCTACCAACTCGATTTTTAAATCAAATCGTTTTTTTCCCCAGCTCTATTTGCAGGACAAATTGGCTGTAGGAAACACCTTCCTCTTAAAGTGTTTCTTATGTAAAAATACTTTATAACTGTTGTTATAGAAATATTTGGTCTCATGGTGGTGTTGCAAGATGTGTTTTTCTCTCTTTTTGAGCAAAACATAAAAAATACATTAAATAGAGTAGTAGTAGTAGTAGAAGTGTGTGATGCTTTCATTAATAATTGATAATTAATTCATTGATTTATTGGGTTGAAGCAAAGGTTTTCAAAAAGTCAACTCTTGCTTTTCTCCAATGCTCCTGTACAACATGGAGCGAACAAACAGATGAGTAACATTCATCGTAACATTTTATATTCAAGCAACATTATGCAGAATAAATTAAATTATTGCAAGTGCAACTTGTGGATACTTTGCCCCTCTGTGCCAAGTATAAACAAATGACTAGAGCTTCATACTGGCCGTGTCACAAAATGTTAAAGTTTACATGTCTTGTACTCTTTCTACAATTTTATTCTATTTTTTACTTATTATGATTTACCTGTTGTTCTCAAACTGTGCCACATGTACCTCAACTTTGTTTAGACACAATCTGACATTGCAGCACCTTATTGAGTCTGGGAATTGTGGCATGAAGCCACACGTGACGTTTAAAGTTCAAGAACCAGTGGTCAATTCTTTGAAAGACACCAGACTTTGCACTTTATCTGATCTATTGCTCATTTTGATTACATAAACACAGACTTTGCTTCAGGGGTCACTCAATGGCCCACACTTGTATGATTTTTCTTACTGATATTACTGTGAAGACGCTCAACTTGATAACTTTACCCTACTCTCGCTCATATTACGTAACAATACCACGCTGTGTTGTAACAAGGCCTATGGGCGGCCCCTCGAGCGACGTAAAAAACATGTCTTTGGGGACGAGAGTTGCCAGATTGGGCCATGTTTTGCTCAATGTAAAAACATGGCCCAACAGCTGCGCTTCGTCCTCTGGGCTGTAAATCTCTCATCTGATCTGGCAACCTTCCTCCTCCTTCCTTCTGGCCTGCGTCCTTTCCACTTCTTCATTCTCCACGCAGGAGCAGCAGCGGCGGCGAAGATGTGGATCGGTGTAGCCATAATATGTGCGGGTTTGCTCGCACTTGTGCTGAAATATATCTTCACCGCGCCCGGCCCCAATCCCTTTGCGAGAGACACCCGTGAACCGGTGAGGGAAATATTAACCAAGAAGGAGAAGAATAAAGTTTTGAAGCAAGGTGAGTCGGACCATGCTATTCTGTCTTCTGCAGTAAAGGTGTATTTTTTATTTCATTGATATAAAGTAGAATATGCACGTGTGTTTTCATACAGTGTCATGCTCACTTAGCCCCATGGAGTTGATTAAAGCAGACTAAGTGCTGTTAAACAGTTGGGAAAGAAATAAAACGCACAGCATGCTTATCTATGCTGTGCAGTTTATGGACAGTATCTCTGCAATTACAATCACATCCTTCTTTGTCAGCAATGCATGTGGTCATTTTGTGGATTTGTTATCTGTTTAAAGTGTATGTTTTTGTATATATCTCATAAACATGACCCCCAGATATGCGTTGTAAAGGAATATTTAACCCACACTTGAGTAGACCCTTCACATCTGTGTAATATTGTGTAAAAAACACCCTAAGCTTGTGTATGTAGTATTTTAAATGGATGGCTTTATATTATACATTTCCTTTTTTCTCCATTTTAGCCAACATTAAGAGTGTTCAAAATGTCTCTCATGCTTCCACCTGAAATGTCTTTGACTTTGTTGCAGGTTTCTTGGCCAGTAAAGTCCCGGAGAATTTGGACGCTGTTGTGATCGGCAGTGGCATCGGGGGCCTGGGAATCGCGGTGCTTTTGGCCAAAGTCGGGAAGAAGGTTCTGGTTCTGGAGCAACATGACCGGGCTGGAGGATGCTGCCACACCTTCACCGAGAAAGGCTTTGAGTTTGACGTGGGTAAGGAGGAGGACAAAAGTGAATGGGGCAAAAGTCGGTTCTCCAAACGAGGGCTGAAGTAGAGTAAATGTTGGAATTTTCTGAAAAGACTCAAGGTTGAGGAAAATCTGCACTTCCACTATCAAGCATCTATCCCCAATGAAGTCTTAATTAGTGCAACCCTGACACCACTAAGGTTAACTTGCCCAGAAGAGAAATCTATAGTATGAACAGCATAACTAAGAGCAGAGTTTTGTCTGGTCTAGTTTACCCGATGTTGCCCGGGCACTGAAGAAAATGAATTGGTATAATGCACTAATTCCACAGGTTTAGCAGGTTTTACACAATCTAACACCCTACGGACACATTTGTTTTGTAGTAGTGTTGTCCTGATACCAGTTTACCCCTTCGATTCAATAGCGATACTTGCCAAAAAATGGAGCTTTACAGTTGGAAGGTCCTGGGTTTGATTCCCACCTGGACGGGGCCTTTCTGTGTTGAGTTTGCATGTTCTCCCCGTGTCTGCGTATCTACAATCTGGCGTGGCGTGTGTACATGCATGAGTCCTATGTATGTTCATTAGCATGCACTGTCCCAACCAAATAAACAAATACATAAAATATACTTGGGTTCCGATGGGACACCTATACCGAGTACTAGTTCGATACCACAGAAAGTGAATAGAAACAATAACAAAGCCTGGGAAAATATGCCAAAACCTACTGCACATGGCTCCATCCATCCATCCATCCATCCATCCTTTTTCTCCCACTTTTCCATTGCCGGGTCGTGGATCACATTGCACCAGCCCCTTATGGCTCCTCCTGCAGGTGGTGGGTCCACAGAGGGACGGCCTCACGAGTCAATGGCCATGGGAGACCCTACCAGGGGCACGAACCCCCGACAACAGAGCTCCCAGGATCATTCGGCCGCACAAACCCCTCCACCACGTTAAGGTGGCGGCTCCAGGAGTGGTGCACATGGCTCATCATGCATATTCAACAAAATCGGTGCACTATGATGTATGCGCCTTGATTCTACCTCGGCAAAAAACACAATTTGGTTTGGGTTTAGATTCTCACCGATACCAGGAAAATCTGTGGTATTAGCATAAAAGCCTATACAAGTATCGGTATCGGAGCAACCCTAGTTCATAGCGGACATACACAAGTAAAATTCCATTTGTCCATTCATGTGTATCCACGTTCTTGCAGGTATCCACTACATTGGGGACTTGCAGGAGCACAAGCCTTTCCGCTGCATGCTCGACCAGCTGACGAATGGGCAGCTGCAGTGGGAGCCGCTGGATAACCCGTTTGACTGGGTTGTCATCGGACCCCCCGAAAACCGCCGGCGCTACCCCATCTACAGCGGACGCACCCGCTTCCCAGAGGAGCTGAAGAAGTGCTTCCCAGGAGAGGAGAAGGCCATAGATGAGTACATAAGGATGTGCAAGGTGAGACTCCTGTTTAGTAAGTAGCTCTTACACAGAACTATGAGCTGTAGAACCGGCTTGTCCCGTTATTTATGTTAAGATCTTTACATTGTGTTACTAAAGTCTGTTCAGAGCTTCATATTTCAGGGTCCTCTCATGTCTTTCAGTACCTGTTATATTACGCTTTTTATACAATTCATGCAGTAAAATAAGTAATTTTATCTTTGCTACAAATGAATATGTGTTCTATTACACAACCATTTTACTTTATCTTTACATTACTCTATACATTCCAAGTTCATGTTCCAACTTTCCTCGTAGCCACCCTGCCTTTCAGCACAGAATGACAGGCTTAGGCAGAGCCTGCAGCTGAGATTCCTGAGGACGGTGTCATAATTGACCTATGACATGGTTCCAATCCTTTAAAGGGACTATACAGAGTTTAAAAATGTTAAAAATGGTGAAGAATGAGCTCCGACCTGTTCACCACAACTGCCTCTAAAATCCTGTCACTCAAATCGTTGTTGCTTTGGGTCCGAAGTGTCGTCATGCACGAGCTTAATATAGAAGCTGCAGTTACACGTATGACCTGAGGTGGCAGTAGTGAGTATAAAATGGCAAACTTGCATCTCGCCCTTTTAAAAGCCCACCCCCCCCTTCATACAATTGAATTATAGAAATAATTCTGTAAATTTATATTACTAATTGTACTCCTGCAATCACTCCCCGAGGCTGACAAATACAGCATATTGCTGTCAGTGGCTTCTCAGACGACATCACGCTACAACATTCACACAGGCGAGGTGGTTTGAAGACTGTTGCCCAAAGATTGCTTCATACAACCCTGTAGATTTGATATCATATCAGAGTCCAAGATGTTTGACAGTTCTCCGGCTTCACTCTCTGTCCCTCTACACATTACTGCCCCATTCACATCTAACTGTGATGTCCGACGTGCAGCTTTTCTATCAGATATTCATATCTTAACTATTGCATCAGCTTCTACAGATAAGTTTTGCCTTGCACCCAGGGGGCACTGGGCTTTAGGCTTATGTTTTTATCTTTGAAAGCTCTGATGTAATAGTCTCACAGCCGTGCATTTTCAGTTTCAGACAGTAGCTCACTGTGTCCTTGTAATGTGCATATCTTAACTCAGTTGAACAATGGAGCCTTTACTTCCCACATGCATTGACTTGGACCACTGTTTGTTGATAAATGCAAACTACAAGAGCTTCTGTTTTGTACATTATATAGACTGCAAGAGTAATTTCTATTGAATTCAAATTCCAATCTGAATAGTTTTCATGTTGTAATTAGTGCTGTCAATTGATTTTTACTTGAAAAACAAAAATCTGATTAATTTGAATGAATTGAATTTGATTAATCAATATTAATTGCAGTTCATTTTGAATGTAATTATTATATTCATTATCATTAGTGGCCGACATAAAATGCTCTAATTTAAAGGATTTGCAAACATTTCTGTAACAAAGTCATAACTATGTCAATTTGTACATTGTCTTGTGCTCTGTCGTTCTGTGTTTGAAATACAAGAGTGTGTTTGTTCAAAACATATGATTCGATTCATTTGCGATTTATCCACCATGATCAACAGTTTATTTTGTCATGAGTTAAAGCGTTGATTTTAACAGCCCTAAGTAATTAACTGTGTGTTTACAAACCTTTTTAGCCATTTTACTTTTATAACATTATGTGTATATTTGTAAGCATCTCTGGAATCGCCCATATATGGTCATGTTTGAAAACAGGGGGGAAAACAATTTGGAGAAAAATCGAAACTTTCTCTAGTTATTCAAAAACGACTTTAACAAATGCTGAATTATTAATATAGTTTTCTACTAAATAAAGATACAAAGGCATGAAGAGGAGCAAAGTGGTTCAACAGCCCATAAATACAGAAATCACAGAGAATGCTAACATGATGCTTCATGTTCATGATGCTTCATCGTGCTAATGCTAACGGCTAGCTAGCGCTAACTACGCCGCTAACTACGCCGTTTTTTCACTTCTGCTGAGCAATCTGCTGTGAGAAAATATCCATATGCCCGATTTACACTTGACTTTTTTATGTGTGGTAAATAAGTTCATATTCCACCAGAAAATGACTAAAGACTGAAAAATGTTGTTTCCCAAAAGATTCACCCCCTTGGAGGCAACTGAAAATTGATGGTGCTGTATTTCTCCCATAGAGTTTTATTGGCCCTGTATGTAGTTGTATTGGCCCTGGCCCCCTATTGTCACTAATGTTGCTGTTCGTCCCCTGTAGAAAGCAGGACGAGGCATCTGGCTCCTGGCTCTGCTGAAGCTCGTCCCGACTCCGATCGCTAAGTTCCTGGTCTACACCGGTCTCTGCAAGCGCCTGTCGTACTTCTTCGAGATGGCGGATCGCAGCCTGACTGAAGTGGTCAACGGACTGACGGAGAACAAGGACCTCAGAGCCGTTTTCACCTATATCTTTGGCACTTACGGTAAGAATCGATAAAGTTCCATATTTACACCACTTAGTTCTAGAGTTGCCATGGTTTACTGCCAAAGAAACTGTGTGAGCTCCACAAAAGTCACAACTATTGATAGATTAAACTTTTAAAAATCCCTAGAAAGTGTCTATTTATTTTTGTAATAATCTCTGGAATATATTTTCTATCTTGTATATAATAAAATCTATGAAACTCTCTCTCTTCAGGGAATATACCAAAAGATTCCAGCTTCTCGATGCACAGTCTGCTGGTCACTCATTACCTGAACGGGGCTTGGTATCCAAAAGGGGGCGCCACTGAGATCGCCTTCCACATGATCCCCATCATCGAGAAGGCTGGAGGAGCCGTTTTAGTCCGGGCTCCGGTCAATCGCATCCTGTTCAACAGCGATAATGAAGCGACTGGTGAGTTTGTGTCACTTGAATTTCTAATAACCTTTTTAAAGGACTGAGAACGGGACAAAATAGTGAATGGAAATAACCGAGACCTTGACATGATCCATTTGCCGTTCTCAGGTGTGAGTGTGATGAAAGGCCAGGAGGAGGTCCATGTCAAGGCCCCGATGGTCATCTCTGACGCTGGCATCTTCAACACGTACCAACAACTGCTGCCCAAGCACCTGCAGGCCACGCCAGGTCTGACGCACCTACAGTATAACTCTGTTTCTCTGTTAAAGTGTACAGCTCTGTGAAAGTTCAAGAGCTAGAGGTTGATCGTTTTAAAGCTGATGCTGATTTTTGGGGATTTTTGTTGGCCGATGCAGATATTTAAAAAAAATAATAATTAATGTCTGGTCTATATAATCCTGTGAAAACATAAATACTTATTTTACTGCTGTAGGTGATTCAGTCATAGTTTCTGTCCCAGCTTTGATTAGTTGTCGTTAGCATTAGCATTGCGTTTACGTGACATCACAACATTCTAAAGAGCCTATAGATACAGACGGCATCTCTGGAATTGCCCATATATGATCATGTTTGAAAACAGTTAGGGGGGAAAACAATTTTGAAAAAAATCTAAACTTTCTCTAATTATTCAAAAACTACTTTAGCAAATGCTGAATTATGAATATAGTTTTCTACTAAATAAAGATACAAAGACATGGAGAGGAGCAAAGTGGTTCAACAGCCCATAAATACATAAAAAAAACTGAGAATGCTAACATGATGCTACATGTTAGCATCGAGCTAATGCAAACGGTTAGCTAGCGCTAGCTTACAACTGCCGTTTTTTCACTTCTACTGAACAATCTGCTGTGAGAAAATATCCATATGGGCCCGATTGACACTTGACTTTATTTGTATGTGACAATATGCGAAAACTTGACCGCGATGTTCTCCAATAGAAAGGACTTTCAGACATAAAAATAATATCACAGGTTTGTGAATCCAATCACGATCAAATACTGATGAGGAAAAACATTTGTCAATTTTCGTTTTGGAGATTTCTTCCAAAAACTGCATTTCTCCTATAGAGCTGTATTGGCCCTGCCCTCCATCTGACATTATGAAATCATCACTTTCTAAAACGTGAACGCCACTTATTGAGGTGAAAACTAACTCATCGATTTAATTCTGCGATCCAAACTTATTCCTACATTTCCTAATGCATTTCAAACATCCTAATTCTTCACAGGAATGAGTTCTTGGGCACCTTTCACAGGAGCAGGGAGAGTAGCTTGCCCGCTAACACTGGGTCAGTGCTTTGAGCTGCTAAAAATAACTCATAACATGAAGCAGACTCTATGCAGCACCAGGGGTCGACCTGTTTTCCACAAATCTCTCAGAACACAATGTAATGAAAAGGGGGGAAATGGGTGCTGACTTGTGTATTATTAACAAAACAGTTATTTTAAGTCTCTTGGCAAGAGCTGCTGGAAATGTAAAAATACAAAGGAGTTTACAGTGTTTCAGCGTTATAATGACCTTTTCCTTGCAGCCATCCAGAAGCAGCTGAGTTTGATGAAGAACGGAGAGGGAGGCCTGAGCGTGTTCGTGGGTTTGGACGGCACCAAAGAGGAGCTGGGCCTGAAGGCGGACAACTACTGGATCTTCAAAGAGAACAACTTTGATGAACTGTATGTGGCATTTTTTTAATAGTGTTTACAAGACAATAATACCATTCTCATATAAGGTCCTTTTTCCTGTTTAAATGTCCAAAAATACCCTTAGGCTTACAATGTGTCAGAGAGCCATTTCAACCTAAATATCTTGTACGTATTATTTGGGGGAAAGGCTATAACACTGTAAATATATGATGGATCCAAACTACGTAATTGAGAAATGTGTGACCATATGAAATAACTAACTACACAAGTAAGTGTTTAGTAAGCCATTTTAGCTCTCCCATAATAAGTTAAATTTGACACCTTTGTGTGTTTGCAAACGTTTTTGTCACTACTTTTACCTGTAATTTGATACTAACTTTCTTACAGGATTGTTTGTTTGTCTCGGTTTATTAAAGATTTTTTTTTTCTTTCACAGTGTGGAAGAGTATATCAATGGCGACCGGGAAGAATCTGCTAAAAATGTGCCACTACTGTTTGTTGCATCTCCTTCGGCTAAAGATCCGATCTGGCAGGAAAGAAATCCTGGTAAGACATTATTGAATCGAGAGTTAATATACTTGTTTAATACTACATTTTCTCATAAATTAAGTTTAGATTTTGTTTAGTGCGCCAATATGGTGTCAATAAAATGAATGAAAGGTTGGTTAAATGCAAAAAAAAGCTCACTTTATTTTTTCTTAGGCAAGTCGACTGTGAGCCTGGTCAGCTTTGCCAACTACACGTGGTTTGAAGAGTGGAAAGACGCCAAAGTGACAAACAGGGCACCCGAATACAAGGAGCTAAAACAGGCTTTTATCGACGGGATTCTGGAAGTGGTCATGGACGTCTTCCCAAACATCACGAGAGACAAGGTAATGCTGTGTTTACTGTGAGGCTTATGACCACATGACTCTGTGAGGAGTTGATTGTATACTAGAACAGAGTCAAACGGCTGAAGGCTCTTATTATGAGGTGAAATTATTATTGAAGGTGGGTTCCCAAGCTACACCATTTATTGACTAGAATGAGGTGAGAAATAATCAGCACATGTCCAGGCAAAGGGTGGGTTAGTGACATCATCAAAGGTTCATGAAGCAGAGAAGGGGGCGGGGGAGCGGCTCAAGCTCCTTTTCCACATGCAGGCGAGTGTCAGACAAATTTCACCCGCTTTGTCGAGCTTTTCCATAAGAATGACTAGGTATAGGTTTTGGGACTGACCTCTGGGCAAAGCGTGCTAGTCCGTGTCTGATGTGACGTGAACAGACTCTGGCCTCTGATTGGCAACGAGAGAGTGGACAGTCCCTCACTATTGACGCGCAGGTCATACGGGTTTCATATTTTACAACATCATACCACTGTTCTAAAAGGGGATTTTGCCGATATTAGCATTTAGCCGCAGCTAGCGCAACTTTAGCTGATGTTAGCATAACATTTGCATAACATTTGCATGTAGCTTTCCTTCATAGTTGTCTTTAGCAGTTTCTTTTCTGTTTTAATACAGCTTGGCTCCTCTGAATGATTCCATAACTCCCACCAGAAGGCAATATTTGTCCACATTTGTTCTCATCGCGCTTACAAAACCTTTAATGACGATCTGTACAGCGTGCTCCTCTGTGCGGCGCCGCCTACAACAAATGCGGGTGTGTGTGTGTGGTGGAAACAGGCCGGGTCGCGTTATGTGGAACGACGGCTAAAGTGGTTCAACTGGGCCACGCTGCGCCCTCTTCAAAAAACACCAAGCTAAAGAAATAAATGAAAACAACTCGTATGGGGGGAAAAAGAAAAGTAGTGACAGAACAATTCACTATTCCTGCGTCCAATGTGTATAATTAATGACCCGTTATATTTTCTGTTTATGTGTTCAGTTTAATATCGCCACAGCAAACCGCTTCATATTTGGTTCATGATACACACATATGCATTGCATGTAATACGATTTCTTTTGTCCACATGATGGGACAGTAGAACAAATGAATAATCTTGAAGTGTTGGTAAATGAGTCAGCACAGTTCGGTGAATGCTTCGATGCCTCATTGGGCCTCATCTCACCATCACTACTTAAAACGCACAATTATGATTACTACATTTATCTGAAACTTATAAATCAAAATTATAAAGCACTTTCTGTCATATTCTGAAGCATTTGGTATTTAAGATAATTAGCCTATTTTGTGCCTTTTAACATTTTCATATTCATTGTTTTCTAAATCCCAATGACAAAACTGAATGAGAAAGTTCAAATTTGCAGTGGGAGGAAGAAGTGCAGTTTTTACTATTGTTTTGTCTGTTGTAGATTGAGTACGTTGACGCCGGGACCCCCATCACAAACACGCACTACATCGGGGCTCCGAAAGGTGAGATCTACGGAGCGGACCACGGGATCGCTCGCTTCAGCCCCGAGCTCAACGCCACCGTCCGGCCCCAAACTCCACTGAAGAACCTCTATCTGACAGGTACAAGATGTTCAACACTGAGAGAGTAGTAAACTTAAAAGTCCTTGTATGTCCCTATAAGATCTTTTCATTTACTGTATTGTAATAGTTCTGATCTTACTCTCCATTAAGCTCTCACTACTTATAACAATAACAATGTACTTAATGTAGTTTCGTGTTCTTTCTGCTCCAGGTCAGGACGTGTTCTTGTGTGGTTTTGCCGGAGCGCTCGCCGGAGCCCTCACCTGCGGCTCAGTCATCCTCAAACGCAACCTGCATTTGGACACCATCGCCCTGGCCAAGAAAACCAAATTGGTTAAACAGAAGGGAGAGTAGTTACAGCAGTTAAACATACATTTATGGTTTTGTTCTAGGGCTGAGGGGAAATTGAATAAGAACCACAGTTTGACTGATTGCAATTGGCAAAAATGTTAAGGCAGCAACTACTGAGGTAAAATAATGTCTTTGCAGAAAACTAAAAACCCTGTCTCCATGGGGCCTCTGCTGTATATCATAAAACCTGCTCACCCTGTAGTTAAGACATGTTCTGAAATGCATATGCAGTGAATATTTCATTGTTCTCTCAAATGGGCGATGCCCCGGGACGTGTGGAAGGTGCTCTGTG
Organism: Gobius niger; assembly: GCF_951799975.1. Classification (NCBI taxonomy): domain Eukaryota; kingdom Metazoa; phylum Chordata; class Actinopteri; order Gobiiformes; family Gobiidae; genus Gobius; species Gobius niger. Next base: position 14,872,159 of record NC_136861.1, read on the forward strand.
AACTGAATTTCAATTACATATTATTTAAATGCTATTGAAAAAGTTGTCAGGTTTGTTTTTCCCTGAAGTAAAGCATTTAGTGAATGACCACAGGAAGCACTTGAATAGAAGCTCAACTCAACCAACCCAGTCCAGTCGATGGTTTAAGCTTCACTACGAGAAAGCACTTGAATGTTAGCGGACTTTTGTAATGCCCCGTGGGTGTCAAATGCCCTCGGGACTCCTGCTGAAAAAATATTCCCTTTTTTGAATGGGGTGATGGAAGGGGATGGGTCTCCACTTATAATATTTTTCAGTGTGTGACCCTTGATCAAAATGAAGTTCGTAAAATCAACATATTTGCTTTACTTTTTGTTTGCAGTAGAACCTCTGTGTGAGTAGCACTTTCACTACATGCAATAATTTATGCAGCCAGTATGTGAAGAACTCATTTTTTCCCGCCTGTGTTTGACTTCACTTATGCACTACAACCTCTGTGTGGTTTGTAACAAATCGTGCGACTGAACCAACTTGTTAACTTTATGCAACCGCTTCACGCCTCGTCCAGTTTTTCATTGTGCCTGATGACTGTGTGAGAAATGAGAATGTTTGGATAATAAAAGATTTGAATTGTTGTTTATTTCCTGGTCCTGAATCTGTGGTTATAATATTCAACATAATGCAATATGAACTCAAATGTTGTTATGCATTTATAACTTTTCATTCAGAATTATTTTTTCAAAGAGATGAAAGGCTCTTATTTTTAATTACATTTATTTTGTTTATTGTCATTAAAATAAACAGTCCTCCTCGTGCCCATGCCCAGAGCACGTGCCTTAGTGACCAGACAAAACTGCAACTTTTGAGCCCTCTGATTAGTTGGGAGCATAAAGTGGGTGTGATTTTCTCAGATGCGTAAATGTAGTTTTTCTCATTTTATTCCCACGAGTATGGAGTGGACGATCACACGAGACTAAAAGGTGAGTCTAGTTTGACATGCAATGACATAAACCAGCTTAACTTTGCAAGTTGGTTGAAATGTATGGTAGAAGTCCAGGAAATGGATTTGTTTTGGGGGTTTTGTGACAGCTGGTAATTGCACGCTAGCTAACAAGGGAAATGTATATTTTACCTCTTGTTTGGGACATAGCAGTACGTTTCTGAGTGCAATGCAGTTTTTTTTTCTTAAGTTGTTCGGGGACATGTTTCTTGGATGCTTTGCTGTACACATGTTGATAACTAACTTTTTATTGCAGTCTTTTAATTCTGTCAAACTATTATTATTTTATGCACATTTGATCTTTCTGCAAAAACACAGTCCTGAACTTGGAGCATCATGGACCCGGTGGGCACTGAGGCAGTTTGCTATGAGCTCCTCGCAGAGATCGGCGAAGGCTCCTATGGAAAGGTCTACAAGGCCCGGGAGGTTGGGGGGAAACAGCGGCTCCTGGCGGTCAAGAAGATCAACATCCGCCCAGACTCCCCAGACACCGGCATCCCCGCCTTCATGATCCGCGAGGTGGCGCTGCTGCTCAAAATGAAGTTCTTCAACCACGCGAATGTCATCAAGTGAGTCACTCGGTGGATGAACAAGGGCGCAGGACCGTGGCCAAGCGCGCGGTTTGTTTGCGCAAGTGTTCAAGTGTTTCAAACTTTTGCTTACGCTATGTTTTTCAAGTTTTCTTTTTGCTGGACGATAGGGGAGGTGGGCATTGCTCAACCTCTTACCCCCCACCTGAACAGAACACATTTTCTCCAGTTCGGTTTTACCCAAATCTAAAAGCTTCATGAAACAGAGCGTCAAAAAGCGAGAAGAAAAGGAGGATGAAAATGTAGGCCAAAAGAAGAGCGGCAAAGATGTGCCGGATTAAAGAGCAACATAAAAGCCGCAAAAAAATTATGAAAAACTGACGACAACACAACAAAGAAGCAACAGACCAAAGTGATGAAAAAGCGACAAAAACACGTAAAAAACCTATGAAAACACAACAAAGAAGCGATAAAACTGTGATAAAAATGCGATAACAACGCACCAAAAAGTGAAAGTCAGTTTTGAAGGTCTTAATAATACTGATAATGCATTGGTTTTATATAGGGCTTTTCTGGACACTCAAAAAACGCTTTACATTGCACTATGGTGGTAAGCTCCAATTGTTGCCACAGCTGCCCTGGGGTAGACTAACGGAAGCGAAGCAACCAGTCTGCGCCATCGGCCCCTCCGACCACCACCAACCACTCACTCACTTCCTGGTGTTTCCCAAACGGTCTCCCATCCAAGCACCGACCAGGCCCTTCCCTGCTTTGCTTCCGAGATCTGATGGGATCAGGCTAAGCAAAGGCGGTGTGGCCACCTTAGCTTTCAAATGAGGCGTTACACTGGCCTGTCCAGTCAAGAAGCTTTTAGATTTGGGTAAAGCCGAACTGGAGAAATTGCACTTGGTTAAGGCGGGGATTAAGATGTTATGGTAAGGGCAAGGAGAGGGAGATGTGTGGGGTAAGGACAAGGTACTGTGTTAATAATTGATCCATTTCCTTTATTGTCCCCCTGCAGGCCTGTAAAACACTAACTTTGATTTGAAAAATGACTTTCTGGTTCGGAATAAAGTACATCATGTCAATAGAGACTATAAACCACACAGACCCCTCCTACATTACATGACAGAAAGTATTTTGTTTTTAGTGTCATATTGTGTGTTATGTTTACTAACAACATTTGTGTGTCAAAGGGCCACAATGTAACTTTTTTAAAGGGGTGATTAAAGGTTAAAAATAACCTTAAATCACCATAACCCTAACCCCAAACCTAACCCCTACCTCCAAACCGAACCCTAACCCTAACCCTTTGATGTAGTTGTCTTTTATCAGCAGTGTGAAATACTTCTGGTATGTTTATAAACACCGACCCCCCTTGCAGATTGTTGGATGCGTGTGCGGTTCCTGAGGGCCGCAGAATGGACCTCACACTGGTGCTGGAGTACATCGACCAGGACCTGTCCACCTTCCTCTCCAAGGCCCCTCCCCCCGGCCTCAGCCTCGACTGCATCAAGGTGTGCCAAATACCACAGAACCGGCCTCTTCTCTAACATGTTAATGCTCCGGTGCAAAAACGTGCCTTCCAGTGATTGAAACATGTCCTGCTATTCTCGTTCTTGTTTTTCCTTTCCAGAGTGTGATGCAGCAGTTGCTTCAGGGGCTGGACTTTTTGCACACGAACATGGTCCTGCACCGAGACCTGAAGCCGGAGAACATTTTGATCAGCAGCCGAGGAGAGGTCAAGATCGCAGACTTTGGGCTGGCACGGATCTACACGTTTAACATCGCTCTCACGCCAGGAGTGAGTACGAGACGAGCGTTGCACACAGTAGCTTTAGTTACTTTTCTCTTTTCTCTGTTTGCAGGTGGTGACTCTGTGGTACCGAGCCCCTGAGGTCTTACTGAACTGCGTGTACATGTCTTCAGTCGATGTTTGGAGCGCCGGATGCATCTTTGCTGAGCTCTTCCTCCTCAGGTGACAACTTTATACAATAGTAAATGGTAAATATGTCTTTTCTATGTACTAAAAGTTAAAGCTTGTATGTATTTTTTGAAGACCGTTGTTTCGGGGCTACACGGAGATTCAGCAGCTCCAGAAAATATTTGAGTAAGTTCTTTTGGAAAGTACTATTGCTGTATATTGGGGTAGGCAATCCGGTCCTCCAGCATAGAAGCTTTGGGCCTCAATATGATTTTGAGAAATAGCTTTATACTAGTCTGAGATCAAAGGCCTGTTAATCTCGTAAACCTCCATCTGACCCGGCTTTACCCGAATTTAAAAAGCTTGAAAAAAAAAGTGTCATGAGAGCGACAAAAATGAGGATGAAAACGCAACAAATGAGTGACATAAAAGCGACAAAGACGCAGCATAAGTGTGACGTAAATGTGGCGAAACCAAGACAAAAAAAGCAACAAATAAGCCGGCGAAAACACGCCAATAAAAATGACGGAAACACGACACACACAAAAAAAGACAAAACTGAGACAAAAAAAAATCACAAAAAATGAGACAAGAAAAAAAATCACAAAAATTAGACCAAAATCACCAAAACATGACAAAAAAAGCGAAGAAAACAAGACAAAAAATGACGAAAACACGACAAAAATGTGGCAAAAACATGACAAAAAAATGACAAAAATTAGACAAAAAATGTGACCAAAAAAATGACAAAAACACAACAATAAATGATGAAAACACGACAAAAATAGACAAAAATAACAAAAAAAACGACATAACCGTGACAAAGAAATAAAATGAAAACATGACAAAAAACTACAAAAACGTGACAAAAAGTTTTGTAGTGTTGGTCTTCGCTTTTACATGAGGCGCTCCTCTGTCTGGCCTGTAGGCTGTCAGCTCCAGAAGCTTTTAGATTTGGGTAAAACTGGAGAAAATGTGCTCGGTTAAAGTACTCAAAAATGTGAAACACACAGTCAATTCCTTTACATTGCTTAGCAGAACACCCACTGAAGTCATATATGATGTATAACAACTGGCATTTGTTGAAAGTGATGCTTCACTTCGGAAGACACAATTGGGGGGTTCAGCCCTTAAAGAAAAGAAAAGAACAAAGAAAATCGTCCGTCCACCAAGCAAACTTGCCTACCCCTGCTCTATATCTTATGTTATGATCAGTGTGTGTAAATGACTAACTCTAAAGACAAAGGCAGACTGTGGTTGTAAAACAGTTGCTATTTCTTGCCAGGGTGATTGGATTCCCCTGTGAGGAGGACTGGCCCAAAGAAAGCCCTATCCCATATCAGACACACTGGGGACCCGCAACCTCCTGCACCGATCTGCTGACCAACCTGGGCCCCGACGAGAACGACCTTCTCTCCGTGAGCTGGTTTTATGTTCAAGGAGCAGGCCACTGTTTTTCCATACTGAGATATGTTCTTACCTGAGCTTAGACGAGTTGATGTGCACCTGTCTGGGCTTTACGCAAAAAGAACAAGGATGTTGTTAGTATTTAGCCTCTCCTCCTCTTCGTCGAAGTGCTCCTAAGGTGTTATTGCGCCTCACAATTATTCTCCGGGACCAAAAGTGATAGAGATTTCCTTTAAGCTTTAAAATGAGCCCACAACTTCCTAGGCCTCAGGGGAGCGGAGAGACATTGCGGTAATTTTGGAACCATAAGAGACAGACATTTACCGTTTTTTGTTTTGGAATCTACTGATTTTTTTCTTTCAAACAAGCTCCCTCAGAAGTCACTACTAAATATAATTTATACAGCGCCCCCCGCTGTCACAGTTCAACACTGACACATTTAGAAGCTTCATACACAGGATTATAGACAGTTCTAAAATTTGGCCTAAAATATCAGTGGTGCATACAGGCATTGGCCAATCAAATTATCCGATAGTTGCTGAGTACAGAGAGATCATGGACCCAGTGACTGATATTAATGATATATTTTTTAATATATTTTCTTTTTAGCTACGACTTGTGAAAGTGTAATGCTGTTAATAGGAAAAACTGGCTCCCCCCCCGCCCCCCCCATTAATATCATTCACTGGGTCCATGATCTCTCTGTACAAGACCAAAAATTTCCTCCAAAACAAAATAATTTTTCCTCTATATAATAGCATAGGCCTTTAGAACGATGTCACCGGACCCAGTGGGGGGCAGGAGCCAGTTATTATTAACAGCATTACACTTCCACAAGCTAAAAAGAAAATGTATGGATTAGAAAAATGATCATTAATATCAGTCACTGGGTCCATGATCTCTCTGTACAAGACCAAAAATTTCCTCAACGGCAAAATAATTTTACCTCTATATAATAGTATAGGCCTTTAGAACACTGGGATGTCACCTGCAACCCAGCAATAGAGGGGTGTTCACGATTTAGAATGTGATCTGTCATAATGTCAGGTGGAGGGCAGGGCCAATAAAACTCTATGGGAGAAATGCAGTTTTTGGGAGAAATGCAGTTTTTGGAAAAAATTTCCAAAAACGATAATTGACAAATGTTTTTCCTCATCAGTATCTGATCGTGATTGGATTCACAAACCTGTGATACTTTGATATGTCTGAAAGTCCTTTCTATTGGACAACATCATGATCATGTTTTCGCATATTGTCACCACTTTTTGACGTTTTGGTAATTGGACATTTGTTCATATGTGCTGACAGAGGAGATAATGAACTTTGTTACAGTTTTTGTTTCATGTGGATTCCTCCAGTAATGACTGAGATGAGCCAAAAAACAGACATAAAAATATGCATTTTGTCAGTTACCATAGTTACCGTCAGTTGTTCCATCTTAATGTGAAACTTTGGGCTCTTTAGAAAGTTGTGATGTCACGTGCAGTTACATTAAAAAGATGTCTGCACCAGATTTAGCACTATGCTAATTTCTATCTGTATATATATATATATATATAATATATAATACCCCTTTTTATCCGCTTAGAAAATCAACTTGTTTAATTTTCTGTAACTGTACTTGGATCGTGTAACTACTCACATAATCGTATTTAAATAAGGAAAATGTGGAAGAGCTTAGTCGCTTCTAACTTCACCCTCTTCGGAGAGGAGGAGAGGCTAAATGCTAACAACATCTTTGGTCTTTTTTGCATCACTGACCAGACAGGTACGCATCGACTCATCTAAGCTCAGGTAAGAACATATCTCAGTGTGGAAAGCCTGTGGCCTGTTCCTTTAAATAACACTAAAAGCTACTATTACACTTTGTTATGAAATAAACTGGTCACATGTTGTGTTTTCACTTTCAGAAATGTTTGGCGTTCAGGCCCAGCAGCCGCGTCTCTGCTGCTAAAGCCCTGGCTCACCCTTTCTTCACGAAGCAGTGAAGATACAATATTTATCAAAGAGAGACGAGCTTTGAGACGCTGGGCTGAGATGCTACGCTTTGAACCTGAGTTGAACCTGGGAACATCAAGTCACGTGCGTCGCGAAACAGTTCAACTTAAACACGTTGCTGCTAAAATGGAAAAGTTCTGAATCCTCTGGGACAAAACCTTAGAGCAGGTTATGCTGTTCCTTGTATTGTTTACATTTGTTCTACACTTGCACACATTCACGCTTGTACATTTACTTTTTATTTTTTTTATGGAGATATTTATGGTGCAGTAAATGATGCTCCTGTATTTATGTTTACATTAAAGTGCAGTGTGGTATTTTCTAAATCCGTTTCATTGTTCCAGAATTAAGCTTCCACCAAAATAAATAAATATCCAATAATGTAAAACCTCTCATCTCATTTATTGATTTTTTTTGTGGTCATAGTGTTCCTTTTGCAAGACTTTGTGTGGCCATTAACCTCTTACCTCCTGCCTTAAAGGGATGCTGCATAACATTTTGGACTATACTGTTGCCATCAGAGCAAAATATGCTCCTATTGACCAGCTCAACACAGAAAATGCTATTACGACAGTGGATAATCCAATAATGGATTCAGATGAGGATCGAACCTGTTTAAATCTCCAATTCTACTGACTTTAGTCACGTCTCCATGGAGACGAGCTGGAGACGTACCCACTCTCGATAAAGATACAGTCATGTCTTAGTATAGCTGAGCCGCTCACAGCAAAGGCACATGTTTGTACATTTATGAGGTAATTTTCCAATGATGAAATGATCTATCATAGAATAAATGCTAGTATTTCAATTTTATTTATAAGTGAAAATCCTACACGATGTGGCTTTAACTTAGCGCATTTTCTCCAGTTTGGCTTTTGCCCAAATCGAAAGCTTTCTTGAAAAAAGCGTTGAAATGGCGACTAAAGTGAGGATGGAAAAAGTGACAAAAGAGCCACGAAAATGAGACAAAAACATGACCAAAAAAATAAAATAAAAACATAACAAAAATTAGACAAAAGAAGAGACGGAAGCGCAACAAAAACGCTTAAAAAATGTGACAAAAAGGCGACGGCAACACAACAAAAGGCCTTAGCTTTCAAATGGGCAGTAAGCTCGATCCATTCGGGAAGCTTTAAGATCTGGGTAAAGCCAAACTGAAGAAAATGTGCTCGGTTAAGGCGGGGGTTAAGAGGTTAAAAAGACCACACAAAATAGATGCAATTACACAGTTTGAACAGACGAGGGCAGTGAATATGAATCTTCTGGATATTTGGTTTGTTTTAAACAAGTTTGCAAAAAAAACTTGGGCTGTGATGGCGCCGGGGAGTGAATTTGAGCAAGTATATTAAACATTATTTTTCAAGTTATTCATAGTAAATAGTCAACTTAAAATTTGATTTAGTTTCTTTGTCTTTTCTAGGATTATCTACAATGAAACTAACCTATGCAATGTTTTTGGGCTGCTCTGTAGATGGAAAGCAACGCATCAGTTATTTTCATAAAGAAATGACAAAGACCCTCCCTTATTTCAGTTATATTGAACCTGTCGCTGTGTGTCTGATATAAACATGTGCTGTGCCTTGTCATCTGTAGGATATAGAACTTACTAGAACATGACTATATCTCCTCCATCGCTCTACAGTGCGGACATTTCCACTTTTGAGCGGAGAAGCAGCACTGGAGTTTGCCCATCTATTAATATCCCCGGCCCTTAATACGGAGCGCGGTCCACAGCTGCGGCAGTGACTCTATCCAGTGACTACATTTGGACTGACAGCGCGTGGTGTGGGGCAGTGGGGAGGGCGGGCGCAGACCCACTCGGACTCGGAGCAAATACAGTAAGCGACTTTACATATAACACTTTAGATTCAAGTTAGTGTTTGTTTGTGCGGTTTTTTTTTATAAAGTTGGTTTGTGCGCGTAACAGGTGCGCCATTTGCCTTTTCGCTACGGCTCTTTCATTCATCGATTATGATATGGACGGTGTAATGGCAGTGGCTGTTGTACGAGCTGAACTGTCCAACCTTGAGCTGTTATAGCGGTGTTAAACTTTACCCGGTGTGAAGTAAAAATGGAGCTTTACGCACGGGATTCGCCTTTACGCACGAATGTGAACCAAAAAAAAAGAAATACTCTTACCACTTTTACCTTATGTTGGCTAGACATTGTGGGGGAATTACGACTATCTACATGTTTTATCATATTACCTAAACATATAACTCTATTTTTTTCTTGTTTTATCCAGGCACAATTTAACTCCTTTAACCCCTGTTCCTTTGGTCTATTATTTATTCATAATTAGCGACCAAACGCTGCTTTACTACAGTGCAATACTGTGCATGTTGCCAAAATCGTAACTTGGATGTTTAAAGCATGGTGACATTTTCATTAGAGAAACAGGACACCCCTCATTCTCTCTGACCATGACTTTGCTGATTAGTCTATCTATTACTGATGAAAAGCTAATCCCAATTATATGTTCTACAAAGCCACTCGTGCCTTCCAGCGACTTGTCTGTATCGTGGAGATAACAGGGTGGAGAATTGCACTAGTATTGCCATGACTTGGAGTTATGCAATCCCTATCCATTTTAATGATACATGTTTCCTTTGATATGCTGTGTAAATAGGCTTATGTAGTCTGCGCTGTGGGGACGCTTTGGGGCAAGTGGTTCAATCGGGGCAGGTGGAATTGGTCAATTATCGGTTATTCTTGGCGGGACTTGATCCAATTTTTTTTTCATAAGGGTCACGTCTCGGGTTTTTCTTATCATAAGACAGTAGCGACAATGAGTATGGATTAAGCTGTTGTGTTGTCTGGTTAGTGCCTTTATCTCACAGAAAGTTGTCCTAGGTTTTGCTCCTGGTCCTGGATCATGTGTGACCTTTATGTGCGGAGTTTGTGAGGACTCCCTGTGTCTAGGAGGTGCTCTGGTTTCCTCCACATATACAGTATAACCCTCCAGATGGATAGCCTTACAATAAAGTACACCTTAAACCTTTACCTGTGAAATGATAAGAACAAGGTTGTATTGGCATATGCACATCACTTGCAAATGGCTGAAGTAGGCTGACAATCGTGCATGTGTGTCCGAATAAAAGTTCATTGACACTTTTGAGGAAGTTGACCTCAAAGCTAAATTTGAATATTATTCTTTGATAACATCTCACTCTTCATTTTCCGCTTTGTCATTCTGCATTTGCATGTTACAGCAGTGAGGACAGTGCAGCCATTTAGAGCCGGTTCTCTGTATCTGAAGGCTGAGTCAACTATACCGCCGCTGCATTGGGAGAGAGTGATCCCAGTTGAGCCTGGACGGCATTGTCCGCTCCAATTGACAATCCTCCTCCAGTGCAGCGGTTATCGAAATGTCCATACAGACTCGCAATACTTTTATTTGTTTTAGCTGCTGATATTTTAGGAAGACCACAGCTATGTTTATGTTGTTCAGTGTTGAGAATAACTGTGTTTTTGTGTAAGGTAATACATATTGACCCATATTTTGTTGATACAGAGGCTATCAGGTTATCAGAAGCAGCGGGCGACTTAGTTTCTGAGGAGCCTTATCCAGATCTTGAGAAGGGAAATTGGTGTGAAGAACCCAGCTGGAGAATAACATGTTGTGCACGTTGAAGTTGACGTACTCTCACCAAACAAAAAGGGGAATCCAGAGACTTTCTTAATGTGTATAAAAAGCGCTGAACTACTATGCCACTCTGCTCAACTTGACTCCATGGTCCTCTTTTGAACAGACTCAACATAGAGATTCAGCCTGAGATCTGTGGGAAAATGTCTCATCCGAATTGATCGCTGTGGCTGTGTTTTCATGTTTCTATTTTATTGCGAGTGTGGCTGAAAAAGAGAACGCTGGGAGCTAAACAGACACTGTGAACAAACTTTACTGCACCAGAGGACTGTGTATTTCATTCAGAATGTGCCATAGTAAATTTATCAATGCAAAGAATGAGGCCACCACAAGAATGAGACATCACAATATGATAGATCAGGGGTGTCCAAACTCCGGCCGCCGGGCCAACTGCGGACCACTTTTAATTTGCCCGCTGCAAATTCTAAAAATATAATATTTTTTTTTTCATTCATTCCTTCCATTAATAGAAAGCTATGATGTGATTTTACTTTACACATTCAATTAAAAAGCATAGTTAACATTTTATTGAATTTGGTACCTTTAATACAATAGAGGTGAAGTTATATATCTGACCTCTACTGATTGCGGTCCAGTTGTTTGTATATTTTTGTGTATGTGGCCCTCAGTGAAAAAAAGTTTGGACACTGGAGATGGAGCCTCTAAGTTAAAGTTGTGGAGCCAAGACGTTGATTCAAACTCAAATGTCTTTGTCTCACAACAACAAGAACCACGTAAACAGTGATTTAGTACCGTACTTTCTGGACTATGAGTCGCTCCAGAGTATAAGTCGCACCATTAGCAAACTAGTTCCTCTAGCTCGTCTAGCTTTTAGCCCACGATTAGCTTTATTTGTTTCCTTGTTTTCTTCATTACAGTAAGAGCAACCTCCGCTTTTCGCCAGTCCCTCACAAGTTTCTCGCTCCCTCCAAACTTTCTTTCTGCTGCTCGATTACCGTTATCGGCTGCATATTTCACTACTTGCAGCTTGTAATCTGCAGAAAATGATTTTCCTTTTGGGGGCATTTGTGTTCAGTTTTAGCAGATACTGGTACACAAGCATCGAGCACCTTCTAGTGACTGTCAGTGTGAAAATAACGAACATGTGAAATATATATTTTGATATATAAGTCGCACCTCCAGCCAAGCAATGAAAAAAAAGGAAAATAGGGTAACCTACGGTTTACCCATGGCCCATCATTATGTCTCACACTTATGTCTCTATGGCCTGGCTCTTGTGGCTCTTTGACTTGTTAGTTAAGGTGGGTCTGGGATAGTCCTGATAAAAAAAATGGCTTAGTTTCTTAATCAGACATGCTTTATTTAAATTCCTACGCTGGTTTTTGTCCTTGTTTAGACCGGATTTCATACTGGTTCAGCCTTCTACATTCCTGCACCAATTATGTAATGTATCTGCAAACAAATTTCCCACCACCCTTTCATTTAGAAACTGTGCTGTGTGTTGTGATTTCATGGGAAACTACCAACTCCTTTTAGTTCCCCAGACTTTCACTGTGTGGCCGCTCAGTTTCAGCCCAGTAGCGTGCCTCCTCTGCCGGGATAAGTCCGCGGCTCACCCGGTCTTTGTTCGGGCTCCATTGTGCTTCCTGTTTTTGGGGGAAAGCGTTGGGAATGCTGAGCTCCACACTTTTAGGAAACACGTATGCAGACACACGCCGCTGTTTGTACACATTAGAGTAGCGCACATGCTTTTCTGCCTTTGCCCGACCTGTTTGCTGTGGTTTAGACGTGTGGCAAATCGCCTTTTTTATGGAGGACTTTACTGCAGCAGTTTGCTCGTTTCTGGGAAGACCCCCGCTGCTTGTTAAGTTGTGTCGTGTGTGGCCATGGCTTCTAAATAATATATAATAATGGAGAAAGTGTTTTGTAACTTAAAGGCGATGTACCTGATTTATGTAAAGTAAAGTCAGACATTTGTGAGAAACACACTACGCATCTAATTATAAAGTTTTTGCATCAATTTCTTGAAAAGAGACCCCGCAAGTTGTGAAAAGTGCCTGTAAACCTGTTTGTGAAGAATTAGGAATGAGTTCAGATCACAACTAACATTAAAATTTAGTGGCTTTCTTCCTTTATTGTTTGTAATAAAAAAAAAAAAACAGGTATAGGGCCTTTAGTATGAGCTTGCCTGTGAAGGATAGTGATCCACAAGAATCCATGTCGTTGACTGGAATACCATAAGGCTTTCCCGGGAACATAAAACGTGTACAATATGGTCCATATGAGGCCAGAGCTCCCCTGTGTTGCCAGGTAATAGGAATGAAATACTCGAAAACAAAGTTTAAAGGAACAGGCCACCATTGTTACATACTGAGATATGTTCTTACCTGAGCTTAGACGAGTTGATGTGTACCTGTCTGGTCTTTGTGCGTGCGCTCAGTCACGCAAAACGACCAAAGATGTTTTTAGCGTTTGGCCTCTCCCAATGTATTCCTATGGCTCCAAACGTTAGTGAAGTTGGAAGCTACCACGCTCTTTCACGGAAATGCACAAAGACCAGACAGGTACGTATCAACTCGTCTGAGCTCTGTATGTAAAAACGGTGGCCTGTTCCTTTAACAGTTAGTCATTTTTGACGTTGAGAAGTGTCCCCGTATCTCTTGCTCGCACTGTAAACGCTAAACCTCCAAACCAAATCTATCCCAATCCACTGCACTGCAAAGAGCGGCTAAAGCAGATGATTACGAGCACTTTTCAAATCAACCCAAACAAACTCAGGGCACAGTAAACTGTAATATGCACCACGTGAAGGACCGGGTATGGTGGAGTTCAAGTGACAGGCGATACCAGTTGATGGGGGAAGTGATGAACAAAACAATGCAAAACGATAAAAATAAGAAACCAGTTAGTCCGCTCGTACCCAAGCACATTGGAGACCAACAGAGGTTCTACACAGAGCGGACTAACTCAAAACAAAAACACTAAACTAAACTTAACAACAGAAAAGATTGCAGGCACCGTACAAACATTGGTCATTACAAGGACATTCTCCCTGCCATCTGTAGAGAGCTCTAAAACCTGCCCATGTGTTTTAACCTTTGGCTGCACACACGCTTAAATGGACTATACGGAGTTCAAAAATGTTAAGGGGAGACACTACAGGCAAAACTAAATTTTTTCAGGTTTTGGCCCAAATTGGTCTAAGCTTTCACCCGGAAACAGAAAATATACCTAATCTTCACAATAACATGTTTAAATATTGCGCTGATGCAATGTTTGCCCATAGACTTATATGGGAGAATGCAATTTCAAGGGCCTTTTTCTCAAAACACATTTTTCTGTCATTGTGGCGACACTATGTCCACGTCGGTAGGACCTAAAGACTTCACATTTTCCAGCCTTGGACTGAACAATATTTGGAAGATTTTTTCAGAGGGATTTTTTATTATTTAATTCCTAAACCCCATTTATTGAGTTTTGAATGTCAAAAAATAAGGCGAAAATTACATTTTTACAAAATTTTCCACAAAAAAACAGATTATTTTAAAACTAAACAAGATATCCTAAATCCCCTCTGGAAACGTCTTGGTAACTCATTCATCAATAAAATAAAACCATAAATTTGAATGTAGCTCAATCCATTATTCAGATTTCGTCGCCGAAAAGATGGGAAATTTGGGGCATTTTTAGGCATAAAACACCTTGTTCTTACATGAAAAGATAAAATGACAGAAAACTTGCAATGTATTTTTTTCTTACATTTATGCCAGTGATCGACAGCAACAGTTTCATATTGATGTCTGTAAATATACATTTTTTCCCTATTCACCTGCAGTGTCTCGCCTTAAAACTAAGTATTTTCCTCCCCCTACATGTTCCAGCCATGTCCTAATGTGTAGAATGAGCTCAGACCTGTTCACCACAACTGCCTCTAAAATCCTGCACTGTCACTCAAAATGATGTTACTTCAGGTCCGAAGTGCCGTCATACACGAGCTTAATATAGAGACTGCAGTAACACTGTAACACCCGAGGTGGCAGTAGTGAGTACAAAATGACCAACTTGCATCTAGTCTCTTTAAAGGTGCACTATGAAACTTTTTATGTAAAAAATAAATCTCAATATTTGTGCATATTTTACCTTTTAGTGACTTAGTGGCTTTATGAGTGCATCCTGGTGCCTTTGCTTTCCCTCACAGCGGCCTCTACGATGCTCCAGTTTTGGGGTTTCTGGCCACTTCCTGGTACAAACCCCTAAAAACAATTGATCTTGGACCGTTATAAAGGCCACTGTGAGGGAAAGCAAAGGTGCCAGGCTGCAGCCATAATGCCACCGAGTCACTAAAAACTGTAAAACTGCCTGTGGCTCATTCACTGATATGAATTTAGTGTTTTCGGAATGAATTGGCTTTTTAAAGAAACCCCTGGACTAAAACTGGACTAAAAGACAAACTAAAGGACCCAGGACTAAAGAGAGCAGCTCTTAACCAGGGCTAAATAGGGTTAAACCATATTGAGCTTCTCATCCCTATAATTATACTCTGAACCCCCGCCTTAACCAAGTGCATTTTCAACAGTTCAGCTTTATCCAGATCCACAAAACTCATCTTTCCTCGCGTTTTTTTGTTTTTGTTTTGTCGCACATTTTTGTTACTTTTTCATCACTTTTCTGTTGCTTTTTTTGGCTAATTTGTTGCATTTCTGTCTCACATTTTTGTCATATTTTCATCCCTCTTTTGTCACATTTTTGTGGCTCTTTTGTTTAGTTTTTGTCACATATTTTGTCAATATTTAAATGCTTTTTACTAGACGTTTTTGAATTTAAGTATTAGCAGACTGGAGAAAATGTGCTCCGTTCAGGTGGGAGTTAAAGGGGCTAGATGCAAGTTCGTCATTTTATACTCACTACTGCCACCTCAGGTCTTATGCGTAACTGCAGCTTCTATATTAAGCTCATGCATGACAGCACTTCAGACCCGAATTAACGCCTTTTTGATTGACAGTGCAGGATTTTAGAGGCAGTTGTGGTGTGGTTGGTTGGTCTGGGCTCATTCTACACATTAGGACATTGCTGGAATATGTAGGGGGAGGAAAATACTTACTTTTAATATTTTTAAACTCTGCATAGTCCCTTTAAGAGATTAAGAATTAAAAAAAACAAAATAAAAAGCACTTGTACTTAAATAAAACGACATTGTACTTTTAAAAATCAGTAAAATGGGAGAAGCAGGTGTGTCATCATAGGTCCATTCTCCCCAGTTTCCTCCCATGTTTTCTGAATTGACTGGAGCCAGGTAGGAGCTGGTGCCAGGAGGCCTGAGGCTGGTGTGGTGTTCAGTTTCAGTGCAAGAGGAGCGTCGTGATGGCACTGTCGCTGGTACAGGTCAGCTTTCAAAGTGCCACAAGCAGGGACAGGATTTTACATTGTTAATTGACAATAATATATGGTTTTAGCGGCTACACTCTTTTACTGTCTAGAAAAAAAGCTTGTTAAGACATAATGTATGATTTTTACCCCCTTTCTTTTTTAGGAGAATTGACTTTATCTTCAAATGAACTAAAGATTGTCGAAGCCCGCATGGGACCCAAACTACAATCTTCCTCTTCTGGCTTCGGATGCTCAAGAAAGTCAACGCCGCTGTCGCTCTAAATGCGGTGGAACCGTTTCACAAGTTGGATTATCCCACTCGAATTAGTCGGAGGTTCAATCAGGCGTCATGGAGAACTCGGTTTTGGAGCCCAGAGCTGAGCGCATCGCCCGGTACAAGGCCGAGCGGAGGCGGGAGCTGGCGGAGCGGTTCGGGACGCCGGAGGAGCTGCCCGTGAAGTGGACCAGGCGGGACGGTCACAGCGGGATGGTGAATTCGGAGAGCGCCCCCGTGTTATCGGAGAGACTTCACAGCAGGACGAGGGCGATGTCGAACGGAGTCGAACCAGATGAGTTTGTCTACCACAGAAGGTCAGTATGAAACAATAAGTACTTAAATAATGACATTGCTTGGCTTTTTAGTTCATTTTTTTTGCTCCAGACATTCATAGAAGAAACAAATATGGTCCAAAACCTATATTTAAGGTGTTGCTGAAATTTTCTCTGTTTTTCACAAAGCTTTACTTGTTCCAACTTGCCTTCGAATGTCTAAATGTCCCTTCATTCTTCTGTTTGATGATTGTTTGTAAATCTAAAAAAGAAATTGAATGCATTGATTTTGTATTTGGGTTTTAAAAGGGCATTAAAAAGCACTAAATTGAACTTTCTGCTGCTCCCTGCAAAAACCCTGCCCCTGGATGACGAAGCCCAAATAAGATTTGTTTTATATAATGTGAAAATATTCCCTCATATTATTGTTGAATAACCTTTTAGCATTAACCTCTGAGCACATTTTCTTCAGTTTGGCGTCACTCGAATCTTTAAGCTTCTTGAAAATGGTGTCAAAATAGCATCAAAAACTAACAAAAGAGCAACAAAAAATGACAATAAAAAAGCTACAAAAGAGCAACAAAAAAAGTGGCAAAAATTAGATGATAAAGAACATGAAAAAAGTGACGACAACACAGCAACAACGTGAGGAAAAAGATCCATTAACCTCAGCTTTCTAGGTCTTAGCTTTCAAATGAGGCGTCACTCTGGCCTATACAGTGGGAGGAAAAAGTGAGTACACGGTTTGGAATTGCTCACATTTCTGCCTATATTGTTCACTAAATGTGGTCTGATCTTCATTAAAATCACAGGAATTATTAAACAGTGTCTGCTTGAACTAATACCACCAAAACATTTACATTGTATCATATTTTTATTGGACACAACATTCACGGGACAGGGAGGAATAAGTAAGTGCACCCCCTGAATCTCGCTGAACTGCAGCAGTTTTGTAAAGAGGAATGGTCCAAGATCGTTGCGAGGGTCTAATCTGCAACGACAGAAAAGAAGAGTCAGCCAGCTATTTAATACAGGGGTTCACTTACTTATTCCATGCATATTGTGAATGTCTCAGGTTTTTCTGCAAAATATCTTGATAAACTTGTGAATTAATTACTCTATTCTTGATATCAGGTTGTCCAGGCCCTGAGGCAACAAAACAGCCCCACATCATGATTCTCCTGCTCCAGACTTCACAGTGAGGATCGGGTTTTGATGTTGATGTGCTGTTCCATTTTGCCTCCACACATGACGTTGTGTGTTCCTCCCAAACTGTTCAACTTTGGGTCCAACAGTCCACTGTGTATTTGTGCTGTTGTGCTGTGGAGCATCCAAGAGCTCTTTCGCAAACCAAAGTTGTATAGTTTAGGAGGAACACACAAGGAGGAAAAATGGAACAGCATCAACATCAAAACCCTATCCCCACTGTGAAGTATATGGTGCAGGAGAATTATGGTTTTGGGCTGTTTTGTTACCTCGGCCTGGACAACGTGCTGTTATCAATGGAAAAATGAATTCACAAGTTTATCAAGATATTTTGCAGAAAAACCTGAGACATCCACAACATACATGGAATAATTAAGTACAAATTCCTCTTTACAAAACTGCTGTAGTTCAGCTAGATTCAGGGGGTGTATTTACTTATACCTCCCTCTGTTGTTTGCATGTTGTGGCCAATAAAAATATGATCAAATGTAAATGTTTGGGTGGTATTAGTTCAAGCAGACATTCCTGTGACTTTAATAAAGATCATCAGACCACATTTTAAAACAAATTTAGGCAGAAATGTAAGAAATTCCACACGGTGTACTCACTTTTTCCTCCCACTGTAGTCTGTAAGCTCCAGTTGAGAAGGTCATAGATTTGGGTAACGTCGAACTAGAGAAAATGCATTCGGCTAAGGCAACTTGTAAGATGTTAGATAAGACCCATAAGCTGACACTATATCAACAACCTATCAACAGTAAAAGAACAGGTAGTGTTTCTGTACTTTGTAAGTGGATACTAGTTACATTTTGAAGAGGAGATGTTGGCTTGCTACTTGTGCGTCCTGATCCACCATTTCAGCACCATTGATAATAACCCTATCCTCATGACTATCTCTTCCACTCCTTGTCTTTTCCTCACTGTTATCAGGTCATGAAATCGTTCCCTTGTCTGTATTTAAAGCCAGGCCCATCAACTACAGCGCTTTAAACAGCTGGGTCTGTGCACTGGCCTTTAGACGGACCAGGTGCTCGCCTCTTATAGTTGTGTGGCACTCCTTTGTTTCTAATAAAGTCTGACAGGTCTAAATCAGTGGCTCTCAGCGGGGGGCAGTGAAGCCGGGCTGAACCGTCCCGGCTTCATTGGCACTGACCTGTTACTTTCCCCACTGCCCCGGCATCAGCGGCTTCAGCAGATCACAGTTCTACTCTGCGGTTGTATTTTCGTAATGTGGTCTGACTGAGCCGCGCAGCAAAGGGATGAAATACAGAATGTTGTGAGAAATATACCATGAAATAATCCAGTTTGTGCCTTTTAAACCTCACCTAAACGGGGCACATTTTCTCCTGTTTGGCTTTGCCCAAATCTGAAAGCTTCTAGAAAAAAGCGTCAAAATAGGAACAAAAATTCAATGAAAATGAGGATGAAAATGCAGCAAAAGAGCAACAAAACTGTGACAAAATGTGACAAAAATGAGACAAAAATGTGACAAAAAAATGGCAAAAATGTGACCAAACAAAGGCAAAAATTTGACAAAAATGGGACAAGAAAGTTACAAAAATGTGACCAAAAAATGGCAAAAATATGACAAAAATGTGACAAAAATGCGATAAAAAATTGGCAAAAAAGTGACGAAAAAGCAAAAAAAAAATCCTCAAAAGAGCAATAAAAAGTGCCAAAAAGTGATGAAAATGCAATGAAAACAATGAAAACAAAAGTAAACAAAACAATGCAGCAAAAACACGAGGAATATGATCTGTTAGTTGTAGGTCTCAGCTTTCAAATGAGGCGTTTAGATTTGGGAGACAATGCGCTCGGTTTAAGGCAGGGGGAAGAGGTTCAAAGTTCCTCTTAACTCCTTCCTGAACCAAGTACATTTTCTCCAGTTTGGCTTTATCCAAATCTAAAAGCCTAAAAAAAGAGCATCAAAATAGCGACAAAAACAAACAAAAAAAAAAGTTAAAAAAAATATAATCAATTATGTAGGCCTTAGCTTTCAAATGACACTTCTGGGTAAAGCAGAACTGGAGAAAATGCACTCTGTTCTGGCGAGGCTTAAGAGGTTAATGCATTTTCAGTTTTCCAGTGCAGCTTTACACAAGAGAAAGTCGATCTTTAGCTCTAAATCTCCTTGTGATTCCCTCCCTGTTGTCCACTCTTCTCCCTGCCTCGCACCCCTCCAGACCGGGGTCCCAGGACGGTGTGGAGGGGGAGGGGCCGGCTGATGCCCCCCAGCTGCACACTCGAGTGTCAGTGGGCCAGCTCAGAAGTGCCCTCCTACAGCAAAGCGGGACAGGAGCCCAGCCCGAACAAATGTACGGCAACCTCGTCGAGCACTTTATTCATAGTGCCCTCCATTATATCACATTGTGTTCATATTTGCACCCGAGATGTCATTTGTGGTGACGTTTCTGACCCAAAGACACAATATTTCATACATTTTCAGTTCGTGAAGGTCTGGATGGAGTTTTTTTCCCCGCTTACACTATATAAAAGTTAATGAATATGAAGGCTATTTTTCTCTACACACTTTCGTATTTGTAAAGGGTGCCAATATGAGTGAAGGGCACTGTATCTCAGCCCTACCCTCTGTCCTAACACTCACCACCGTGTATTTCTACCCCGTTGTCCTGATGGCAGTGGTTCAGACGCTGCCTCTGCTTCCCTGGACCTGGCAGTGAAGCCGGGCTCAGAGGGGCCCCCCCGGAGGCGCACCCGGAGATACCTGCCCTCCGGGACAGCCCCCGCCGCCTGCCGCAAAACCAGCGACCGCTTCCGAACGCAGCCCATCACAGCCACGGAGAGGGAGGAGAGCAGTGGGTACGCCCCGTGTGCCGTGGAGTGGATTTCTCAAAAGATGATCTTGTTTGCAGTGAACTACAACGTTTAACTTGTTAACTCACAGGTTTAGATGCAAAATCAACTTCTAACCTTATTTAATAAAGTAACAGTAGTGCTTTATGCATGCTGGTTTGAGTTTTCCTGTTTGCTTTGCATTCATTCCACTCCGACTACAGAAAGAACTTTAACTGTGGCACCACCACTTTGTCACAATGCTGTTATCTGAGGCTGGGACTCTGGCTCTTCTTAACTAGCGGAGACAGTAACGACGCTGATCACTTTTCTTGACCAGTCATGTAGTGTGCATCAGTGTTAATGTTGACAACATATTTTAATTTAGTTTTAGTCTTTTGACGAAAATGTAATTCAATATTAGTCGAGATTTAGTCAAAAAAATATCTTCAATTTTAGTCTAGTTTTAACTAAAATTGCAAGTAAATTTAGTCGACTAAATTAAAGACAAATTTAGTCGACTTTGCATTGATAATATTTATTATAATCATATATAATGGTCCTCGGCTTCATGGAGCTGCTCCCACATGAACAATGCTCAGAGCTGTTCCTTTGGCAGAGAATTACATGATATGAGGCTCTTTCAGACGGTCAACAGAAGTTTGGATTATTTCAGTCTCTCATTTTCATTTTTATTTAGTCTCATTTTAGTCGACTAAAATATCTGGACGTTTTAGTCATAGTTTTAGCCTCATGAACAACGTTTAATTTAGTTTTAGTCAAATTTTAGTCAACAAAAATATCACTTTGACTAAAATTAAGACTAAATATTTTAGTCGACGAAATTAACACTGGTGTGCATGGTCTTGGAGAGGTTCACTGTGATGTGCACACTTAGGAACGTAGTGCTGGTCTAGCCTGGCATCAACACTAATCTCCAATGTTTATTAATCAATAAACAGGACAGGTCTGGTTGGCGAGACTAGTGCTGGTCGCCCTCTCCACTGCAGCACCGTTGATTGTTAGAGGAGCTGGACCTGCGCTCTTCGAAAGTCCACAACAATCGCTTTTGTCTTCTCCACATTTAGAGAGAGATTGTTGGCCAGACTGCTCAACTCACTCCTGTAGTTTGACTCGTCTCTGCTGCTGATGAGACCCACCGCTGTTGTGTCGTCTGCAAACTTGATGAAGAAGTTTGAGCTGTACTTTGGAGTGCAGTCATGGTGGGTCAGCAGAGTGAACAGGAGGGGGCTCAGCACACAGCCTTGGGGAGCCTCCGTGTTCAGTGTGATGGTTCTGGAGGACTTGCCGCCGACACGTACAGCCTGTGGTCTCGTGATGTGTAGATCCCCAGGTGGAGCAGTTTGTGTTTTAGCTGCTGTGGGATTTTAGTGTTGAATGCTGAGCTAAAGTCTATAAACAGCATTCTGACATAGGAGATGAAGCGCAGTGGAGATGGCATCTTCAGTTGTGTTCTTTATTCCCTTTGCTGCCAGTAGAGTGCGCTCCAAGCAACTTTAAACCACTTTAACCGAGCACATTTTCTCCAGTTCGGCTTTACCCAAATCTAAAAGCTTCTTGACTGGAGCCTATTGGCCAATGCGGCGATACAAAATTGTTCTAAACTGATCTTTTTTCTCTCTTTGTCTTTGTGCTGCTGTCACTTTTTTGACTGTTTTTGACTTATCACTCTTCTGCCACTTTTTTGTTGCGTTTTCGTGAAAATTTCATCACGTTTTTGTTGCTCCTTTGCAGTTTTTTTGCGTGTTTGCGGCTTTTTTTACGCGTTTTCATTGCTTTTTATCATTTTTATCATTGCTTTTGTTACTGTATTAACACTTTTTTCCCAAGAAGCTTTTTGATTTGGGTGATCAAATTCACTTTACATTTACACTCTTTCATTGAAGTCATAAAAGATACCAGTGCTGAGGTGCCAGAAATAAGATTTGGATATGAATTAGATATGTCTAATTGCATGATATATCCACTTTCAAAACTGTTTTAAAGTGACTATACAGAATTCAAAAATGTTGAAATTAAAGGTGCACTATGCAACTTTTTAGGTGAAAAAACTAAAATCATGATATTTGTGCGCATTTGACTTTAATGACTCGTTGGCGTTTTGGGTGCAGCCTGGCACCTTCGTTTTCCCTCACAGTGAACTCTATGACGGTACAGGATTAATTGTTTTTAGGGGTTCGTACCAAAAACGGGTCAGAAACCCAAAAACAATTGATTCTGGAGCGTCATAAAGGCCACTGTGAGGGAAGCAAAGGCACCAGGCTGCACCCATAACGCCACTGAGTCACTAACAGGTCAAATACACGTAAACATCAATTATTTTATTCCACATATAAAGTTTTTAAGTATTTTCCTCCCCCTACATGTTCCAGCAATGTATTCACCACAACCCTAACCCTCTAAAATCCTGTCACTCGAAAAGTTGTTAATTCGGGTCCGAAGTTAGAGCCTGCAGTTACGCATAAGACCTGAGGTGGCAGTACTGAATATGAAAGGATCAACTTGCATCTAGTCCCCTTTAATGAAACAATATGTCTTAACTAATACACAGCGAACTGCCAATAATAATAGTTTCATAAACAGAATAAAAAAAACAAGAGTCTGCTCCACAACCATCCTGCAATTGGAGTAAAAGGTGGTAAAATACTTTATACTTCCACCAATCCTGCCAAGTATTTAAAACAATCTCACATCACATTGGACTCCTTTTATTTGCAGCCCTCCTGTGTTTTTCGTTTGCGTTTTGTGCGTGTATAGTCGAAGGTGTGGCGGTGTTTGCATGTGTTTACTTTACCCATTAACCTCCACTGTTGACTGCAGCGCTTTGAGCAGATAATGTCCCGGTTAAAGAGGTTCAGACTCACAGCGACCGCAGGAGCTGAATGACCATCGACTGCATTATCCTGCTGTTTATCTTTGTATCATTCACCCGTGTGCCTTTGCGTCATTACAGAGCCCTGGATGAAGAGGACGAGGAGGACGTGAAAGGTGATTTATCTCCTTTGCTGTTTTTACTTTATTAGCCTCAAAGCATTATTACCCTAAATACCCTATACTTTTTCTGGTATTTGTGACCTTTTCAACCATCGTGAACTAGCAGGGTAATGGTTTACAATATACTGTGACCTTATTGCTCCCTGAAAGTTGTGAAATGTGTTTAGAAACTCCTCCCTGTAAGCGTTAGGAAAGTTGGGAATGACTTTGGATCCTTAATAACAAATATGTCCTCTTCATTCACTGTTGTATAGGGCCATAAGTAACTATAGAGCCATAAGTAACATAAGACTTTAAATTGACTTTTTGTTGTTGTAACAAGGCTTCTTATTGGTTAAGCATATTCCATGTCACCTTAAGATAAATGTACCACAGTTTGCCAATTTAAATCTATGTATAAAAACATGGTCTTCACAAACTGTAGAGCTGGATATTAATTATAATTTAAACAACAATTTAAACAATCAGTAACATTATTGTCGCTGGATTTCTATGGCCGTGATGTGTACATTGTGGAAAGACATTCATAGTTTGTAAAACAATTGTTGTAAATATTGAGTTGTGCAAGTTGTTGTAAAAGAAGAACGATATGAGCTTCTTTTGCTCCTGTAAAAATATCAAGTAGAAAGGGGGTGGGACTAAATAAGGTCACACTTCAACCCACTCCTTTTTGAACAATTGCTGTATTGGTATCCATTATTTGTATTATCATTGTTTTTAAATTGTTCGAAATAAACTAAAAAACTAAAAAAAATAAAAAATAAAAGATTAAGCTGTGTTTGTAAAGTAGCTTGAATCAAACAGAAACATCAATTTGCACCAAAAATGATCATGCTATGAGGCTGACATTATATATTTCTCCTGAACTACAGTAGTTCAACATGTTCAAGGTCTATATGACTGAACGTCTCTTATGTCTATTATTACAGTGCGTTACATCACCTTAGTGAAAAAGCACATTATGTCATTATACACTGCAAAGATGACGGTTACATTCATGCTCACCCAATAGCCCTTATTTTAGTTTTTTCAACAAATGTCTCTTATTTTTGATACATAAGCATTACCATTTTTACTCCCCTCTTTCAAAAACATACAACAGTCTCTACCAGTCGAGAACCACTGCTTTATTCTATATATTGATGAGTACAAATAGACACATCATGGTTGGTTTGACCTTCTTCTTCCCGCAGGTGACGTCAAAACAGACGACAGAGCCAAAATGAGCGTCGCGGCCAAGATGTCTTTGTTTAAAGTGAGTCCTGAGCTGAAACATGAGCTTTATTGCCTTTCGGGACCTGCTTATTTATTTTCACTGTTGTGTGCCGTCCCGCTGGATGCTTGTGTCTAAAAATGATTCTGTGTCAAGTGCATGCCCCTCTCTCCCCCCGTCTCTTTCTCTCTTTCTCCTCCGCTTTCTCATTCGGCAGCTCAATAATTAATGCCAAAGATGACCTCATTCCCTGAAATTCGGGATGTTGCATTGTCAAACTCAAGTGCTACTATTTTTGTGAGAAGAAATCAGCGCAAAAAGGGGAAGAAAGAAACAGTGCAAGTCTGAATTCAATATGAGACAATTGTATAAGCAAATAGTTTTTTGTTGACTTTAGTTTTGATCATTGCATTAACAGTGTTGCATAAGGGTCAGATATGCAGTGCTTGGTTATAAAGCCTTGGTCTCATTTTACTTGTGTGTATGTTCAGCCAGAGCATGTTGAATATGAATGGCCAAACAGGTGCCGAGTGGAGCTGCAGTTTATTTTGATGCTCTCCATACATATAAAAAGAATGGCTAAATTTACAATACATTTGATATGCTTAATACTTCCCAGTGTTTTCCGATAGAGCTTATGGACATTTACTCAATATATGACTTTTTTTAATTATTTTTTTTTACTTCTCATTAGTGCAGAACTTGCTCCTTGCTCCTCTCTCTCCACCTCTGGTTTTAGTCTCGGATTGCCAGGTGAAAATTTGTCAGACGCCTTTCGCAATTAACAAGCATAGCAGCTGCGTTATACTTAGCCCTGTAGTCTGCAGGGACTGGCCGGAGGTAACTGAAGCCAGGGCGGATCTGGTTTCACCGAGACTCATTGGGCTGCTGTGCTATCCATGTCTCTGTGTGCTCCACCGACCAGCTGACTCACCTCCACTCCCACCTTCACCTCTCCTAATGGGACAGGGGACACCAGTAGGAGGATTTCACTGCCGTTTCGTGGTCTTCTTTCTGTCTCATTACACATTAAAGGGTCGGTGTTATCCTCAGCTGACTTCTGTGAGGCACTGTACCCGATTTTATAAGCGGAATACTTTATTTTCCCTCTAAACACATTGAGTGTCAAAAACGTAAAAACTTGTTTTTGCATTTTTTATTTATTTACGAAACTAGACACTCTAATACACTTTTTGTGTGATTTTGGGTTCTGTGATGAACAGACGTGAAATCAAAAACTTGTGAAAAGTCACATCTTGACATTTTATATATATTATTGTGTTTCTTTTCTTTTTTTTTGTCCAAGGGGACGCAATGTTGCGTAGCGAACAGCTGAAAGACGATTCTTCTCTCTCGCTCTCTGGAGTGAGTTTGACAAAGCTGCTTTGAGATTTTAACGTTTCTCTGAGTTTTGAAATAGTCAAAATCGGTCCAAGGACGGCTGAGAAACATCCTGATAAAGTCTTCAATCCGAGAGCCAGGCTGTTTAAATGCACAATAACAGTGATCGATAACACGCAGTGTTTCAAAACGTGTCAGCAGTGTTGTTGAAAATTGACTTGAAACTGATATATTTAGGCATTTGCCTCTTCCCATAATGTTAGTGTCCGTTCAGAGAGGAGAGAGGAGGAGAGAGTTGGAGAGAGGAGTTAATCAGAAAAGAGAGTGTTGCATAAAACCCCGTTATCTCCGTTTCTAGAAAAAAATCTGTGATTTTGATCAAAATTAGCCTCTGTTTAGCTTAGATTTCTCAGGAACCGAGGTACGTAGATTTTAACCGTTTTCACCTACGGAGAGCTAAGAGTCTCACCTTTCAAACGAGCCATGTGTCTATAGCTGTAACATAGAATATGCTGTGGTGCTACAAATGTCATGCAAAATGGTCTGGTGTGTTGGCACTCAACAGCTACACGGCCTGACAAAAAAAAAACAAAAAAAAGAGATTAGCCGACTACCTGAACATCCTAATGAGCAGGTTATTCCATCAATGGATTTTTTCTTCCCTGATGGCACCAAGAGGGTCTAAATGCAGCCAATGGAGAGTCACATGATCAGTGGAGCTCCAGACTTCAGACAGGAAATGACGATCAGTCCCACTGTTTTCCTCGCAACATATCTTTAAGTTAAGCTCATTAAAATGCCTTTAGTAAACGCCACTATCCTTAAGGTTAGGATGAGGTTTAGCATTTGTTTGGATTAGTTTAAACTAGCGTTGTCCTGCGGAGGTGATGTCATTTCCTGTGGAAAAGTGGAGCTCCACTGGTCACGTGCCCCTTGGCTGCGTTCAGACCTTCTCGATGACACTGGCATATTCCCAGATGAAAATGGATCTTTAATTGAAAGCTAAAGTCGGTGAAAATGAAGTATTACAGCTTGTGACTCTTGGCCTTGTTTTTGGTCAAGAGTCCATTTTGTATGAGTATGCTCTCTGTCTAAAAACATAAGTCCAGTTCTGTTATTATTTTCTAAACCTGGAAGACGTGAATATGCTTTAAATCAGACCTTTTATCAGCTTTGTTGTCGTTGACTGCAGGAGCTGGAGAAGACAGCGCCTGCCGCCTCTTTCCTGAAGCCGCGCTCTGGGAGTGTGAGCCATGAACGAAGAGCCAGGAGGAACAACGACTCCAGGTTCATGACGCAGCCCATCACCTGTGACGAGATGGTGGCTATAAGGTGAGTAGAAGCAAGAGTCAGGTGAATCTCTCACTCAGACAAAAGAAATGTCAGAGCCTTTCATAGAATCTGACAAAGGACATTATTCAAACAGACACAGATTGGTTTGTTTTTCACTGATGTTACTGTGATGTCACCGCAGTGCTCCTAAACCTGCCCCAACACGAACAGCACCAGAGCCGGCAGACCCAGAGCAGGAGGAGGACGATGAGAGCTGTAAGATGAGCATGAGCGAGAAACTGGCCCTCTTTAACAAACTGTCCCTGCCGGAGCGGATGGCAGGGGGCGCTGTGGAAACTGCCCCGGACAGACGCCGACAGAAGGGGGCTCGGTACCGCACCCAGCCCATCACTGTGGAGGAGGTCAGCCTGGTGAGTGACAACAGCACAGAGGTAAACATAAGAAGTAAATGTACTTTAATGTACAATGTCCCAGTCAAGGCAAGGTTTCTATTATAGGCCTGTACTCGTAACGCCCATTCACATCAACGCTATAGGGTAGATTCCGACAGTCTGTGGAGGTCAGTGAAGCCAGTTTTGGCCAATTGCGTCTCCCTGTCACCGCACTAGGAGCGCTGTGATTGGCCTCGTGTTACCAGCTGGTCAGCCAATCATCTGGATATTAGAAGGGGAGCTTTTCTAAGGTTTTTATAGGGAGTTATTAAACTCTCTGAATTCAGCTCCCTCATGCTAATTTTGCCTGTTTGATCAACTAGCTGGAAAATATACAAGCTTCTTTGTGGCATAAACAGAAATAAAAAGGTGATGGGACTCTCTGAGAAAACAATTCAATCGCCAGAGACTACCACCAGTGCTAGAACGGGGACCGAGGTATTTTGTTTACAATTTTCTAACAAATGTAGGCCAAAAACATGACTAGACTTCCTTTTAAAGCTTTTTTACTCCGGTTGAATTCTCCAATCAAGGCATTCCCAAAGCTACAGTATGTTGTCTTCAGCTTGTCTTCCCTGGGGCTTCCACCTGACAAGACAGAGAGGTGAAGCAGCCGAAACAGATGTCACCTCAGCTGGTCCTCTACTCTGAGCTCCTCCCGAGTTTTGTCTGCTTGTATCTGGGATTTTGTCCTTTCACTATTTTTTTTTTTTAAAGTGCAGAGTCATAGAGTGGCAGTAGTACAGTAAGTTAAACTTTCTGAAATGCCTTTATCTGTGCACATAGTAGATTGGCAGTGTGTATTTAATACTTCAGATTTAACATGCCCTTTTCTTAAATAGGCCAAACCAAAGCAAGTACCCAGGCCTACCTCAGCATCATTACAGACATATAGTTGTGTTTTGTTTCATTTATGCTTGTTTGAACCTTACTCTGACTCTGGGTAGAAATCTCTGCCTCTTCGGTATGTGGTTGTGTCTAGACCTGATATAAAAACCTGCCAAATCCCTGTTTAACTTGTTCAATCTGGCAACCCCAAACAGAAAGATAACCTTGCTTGTATATATGTTTGTTCTTTCTTTAGCTGCAGAAAGGCCCCGTGCAGCTCCCTGCCTTCTCCCTGGCTCCACATCTATCCGACAGACAGCAGGCCTCGTCTGTCAACTTAAAACCCAGCGAGGTGCGCCTTTCTCAGCCGAGACTGGACCCGAGTGCTGAGTGCTTTTCAGCCCAGCCCGACCAGCACCATCTGCCCCGCACCGAGTCCGAACCGGCTTTGAGGGGCATCCTGAAGAAAAGCCGCTCTGGAGGTTCTGACTGGACCAGGACTGGGAGCTGTAGCCAGTCGGACACGCCTGCTATACCGGAGCAAAACGGCTCCGATGCAGAGACGTCTCCGGTAAAGGAGGAGAGACAGGACGTGACGCCATCGCAGCCGCCGCACAGGCCGAGCGTGGACGGGCCGGCACCGAGTAGAGCTCCATGGAGGCAGAGGGCGCGGGGCCGGAGGGAGACGATCGCGTGCACACCAATGAGATCAGACCAGGAAGAGATTCAGAATGAGACGCACAGGCACTCCCCACTCCAGTAAGTCAATAAGAAATTAAAAGAATACAATGTAATATTAACCTCCCGGCTTTACCCAAATCTTAAAGCTTCTCGACTGGAGAGCGACAGTGTAATACCTCATTCTAAAGGTGCACTATGCAGCTTTTGAAGTGAAAAAAAAATCTTAATATTTGTGTATATTTGACCTTGTAGTGACTCGGTGACTTTATGGCTGCAGCATGGCACCTTTGCTTTCCCTCACAGTGGCCTCTATGACACTCCAGGATCAGTTGTTTTTAGGGGTTTGTACCAGAAACTGTCCAGAAACCCCAAAACAATTGATTCTGGAGCATCATAGACGCCACTGTGAGGGAAAGCAAAGGTGCCATGCTGCACTCAGGAAGCCACGAGTCACTACAAGGTCAAATATACACAAATATTAAGATTTTCTTTTTCACTTCAAAAGTTGCATAGTGCACCTTTAAAGCTAAGACTTACTAAAGTGATCGTAACTTTGTCACGTTTTTGCAGCATTTTTGCCACAGTATTGTCATGTTTTCATCTCTTTTTTGTCTCTTTTTTTGTCATGTTTTCAATGTTTTTTGCTGATTTTTTTATCGCTTTTTTGATGCTTTTTTGTTGTGTTTTCGACATGTTTTTGTCACTTATTTGTTGTGGTTTCATCCTCGTTTTCATCACTATTTTCATGCTTTTTTGGGGGGGATTTGGGTAAAGTCAAACTGGAGAAATTGTGTGTGTTAAGAGGTTAATACAATACAATAATAACCTTTACGCCTTGTTCTCGGTGTCGTTTATTTTCTATTGATTTAGTTCATTACTCAAAAGACAAAAGATAAAAGATATTAAATGAATTGGGCCAGAAATAAGACCTTAAATAAGACATTAAATTGGATTCCAGCTACAATTAATTTATTATTAATTATTATTATTGCATAAGTCTAACAAAAATATAAATAATATGGTCCAAAATATGCTACACTGCAGCTTTAACTAAAACTATCTGTGTATTTCTTTTTGTTTTTTACTTAAAGGTTTTGCACAAAAGTTGCATGTTGAGTCCAATGTACCTTCACATTCCTCTGTTTAGTGGAAAGGTTGAAAATCTTTAGGCATGATAAACACTTTTAGGCATTAAAAACATATACCAGGACATTGAAATTTATTGAAAAAGCATTTAATTCCACTTGCTATCAGAAGAAATCCTTTTATAACTCAATTCTGTTTGTTAGAAGTTTTTTTTTCTTTTTGAGTGACATTGTCCAATAGTGCATAAATAACCAATGTCAGTTTTAGCTTTTTATTCTCTACCTCATACTTTTTTCAGAAGGAATGGCCATGACAGCAGCGGCGAGAGTCTGAAGAATACAGAAACAACATCAGTGAGACAGGCTTCACAACATGACAGCGCTCAACAGAAACCCTTCGCCAACGGCCGCAAGAGTAAGGTGAGAAATACAGTAAATGCCAATGCTGGGATGTTTTTTTCCCTCTTTCTTGCTTCTTACTTGTCTTTGTTTAGAGATTGTAGAGATTGTCTAAAGCTCACAGTTGTTGAGAGTCCCCCTCGATGTCTTAAGCATCCAGGGCTGAATGATTTGTTGGTTTCTCAGCTGCTTTGCTTTTGACATAATCTTTGATCTGCGGAGTTGCATTTAAGACTCAGCGGAGGAGTGCAGGGTTAAGAGCAAAGGGAAATAGAGAGAGAGACATAACATTGTTAGGTTTGGAACATAAACCTACATGTTTTTTCTTGTTTCAAGTAATCAAATAATGTTGGGCAGAAATAATAAAGTACGGCACAGTGAGTTGGACTCCACAGCTGCAGGGGTAATCTGTGATTTATTTTCTTAAAGGGATATTTCAGGATTTTTGACATAGGGCCTCATTTCCTAGTTATCCAGAGTGTTGCTGATTTCTGGAGACATTTTGTCATTCATGCAGTTCTTATATTTGAAGAGTTTCGTGGCGCTAGGCTAATGCAAGGCTAGCGCATTTCTATGGTATCAGCTAGCCTGCATTAAAATGTTTATATTTGAGCAGCATCAGCTTCGTGGTTGTATATGTTACGCAGCGGAGTGATCTGCTAGAAAATAGTCCCTCAAAATGCGATCATTCAAGTGATGCAAGGTCAGTTATGTTCCAAAAATTATTCTATCGACACAGACTTTTATATGGTTAGTCTGGCGTAATAAGTGATTTGCCTCAGGTGCACTGTGGAGTGTGTCAGACTGTTTTTAATGTAGGCTAGCTGACACCGTAGAATTGTGCTAGCCTTGCACTAGCCTAGCGCCACGTAACTCTTCATATATAAGAACTGCATGAATGACAAAAAAAATATATCCGGAGATAAGCAACACACTGGATAACTAGGAAATGAGGCATGATATAATATCCCATTAACCCTCGTGTGATCCATAAATTTTGCACCTTTTCGAGACCCTAATGTCAAAAAACGAACACTCCAAAAAAGAGCCATAAAATCACTATATATTCAAAAGAAAAAATCTGCTTCATTTTACAAAAATCTCCTGTGGCTTTTGGGTCATTTTGATGGGCTGTGGCTCCTGTGGCTTTCGGATCAAAATGACCAGACGGGATTTAAAATGATGTATTTTCCTCCCCCTACTTGCTCCAGCAATGTCCTAATGTGTAGAATGAGCCCAGACCTGTTCACCACAACCGCCGCTAAAGCCTGGGCTGTCACTCCAAATCTCCATCGTCATGCACAAGCTTAACATAGAGACTGCAGTTACGCGTAAGACCTGAGGTGGTATTCTTTTCTGTATGTACGTAGTTTTATTTTTTCAAATTGTATGCAATATATTCAGAACAAAAAGGGAATGCATCTAAAACAGGATTGACTAAGCGTAAGAAAGCCTTTGTGTTGCTACTAGGTGTGGAGATCTAAGGGTTGGCGATCCCGGCAATACAAGGTTTCATTTTTACAGTAATGATGTGCCAATGTAATCAGCCTGTCGTATTAAATGCAGGGGTTGCAGGGTTCGCTTTTGCTCCTCGCTCTTGTTGCTGGAGTGAGGAGATGCTTGTGGTCAGATTGGGACTTTGGTTGCTCCAGTGAAACCAGAGATAGCATCCCTCTGAGACTCCACTCTACTTTTGGTATGTGCTAAATGTTGTGAGATCAGCATTATGTTACCGGGACTGCTCAGTGTTTATGTGCCGGGATACGGGCGCAGGAATGTAAACAAACCCATTATTCAGGCAGTAAAAATCTAACCCCTTCTTGACCTTTTGGTGTAGGCTTCGCCATGGTGACAACACATGGGCATCGTGTATATGAATTATGGGATATTACATTCATGGAGTCACATATCGGGGCATGATTTTCTCGACTTATCGAAGCTGCCTAAGAAAAAGCTATAACACTTAAAGGAACAGGCCACGTTTTTTTCAAACTGAGATATGTTCTTACCTGAGCTTAGACGAGTTGATACGTACCTGTCTGGTCTGCGTGCCTGTGGAAGAGCTTGGTCGCTTCTAACTTCACCCCCGTTTGGAGCTATAGGAATATACTGGGAGAGGTCAAATGCTAACAACATCTTTGGTCGTTTTGCGTGACTGAGGGCACACGCAAAACACAGACAGTTACATACCAACATACTAAGCTCAGGTAAGAACATATCTCAGTATGGAAAAACGATGGCCAGTTCCTTTAAGTACAACAATTTATAATGATGAAGTAAGAATACCAGGCATGAAGAGAAGCAGATAATTATAATAATAAGACAACATACTCTGCCATTATGATAATAGTCAAAGCTATTAAGTAAGTGCTTTATTTGTCATTGTACAATTGTGCAACAAAATTGCATGCAGTTGTTGGGATAGTCCGGAGCCGCTGTGACTGAGTGACCTGACCCGCATGTTTTGGACGTAGAGGAAACTATAGCACCCAGAGGGAGCTTGGCTGGCTGCCTTCATTCCTCCTCTAAAACAATGCAGCGCCTCCGCGGTTTGCCTCTGTTTCAGAGCGTGGTGTCCAGCACTGGTCCGATCCTCCTTCCTCTTCCTCCTGCGCAGCTGGCGGAAGTCTTTTACCATCTTCTGGGAAGAGCATAGCAGACGAATATAATCCGTCTTATTCTCCAGTGAATGGACATTAGCCAGAACAATGTTAGGGATAGAAGATTTGTGTGGCTTAGCAGTGAATCTTGCCCGGATGCCTCCTTATTTGTTCCTTTTTTGCTTCCTGTAGAGCCTCTTGTGACGCCTCCGTGGGGGGTCTTGGTGTCTCTTCAGTGTTTCAGACATTTGTCGGCCTCAAATGTCCTTAGCTCATAAGCTAGCTGTTGTTTATCTTTAAAAACAAGGTTCCTTCATGGCTTGGTGGCAAAAAATCAGCTGAACCTCAGAAAAACACAGCAAAGATGTACAAAAGTATTCAGTAAAGCAATGTGGAACACATAAACTACAAATGCAGTAAAAGGCAAGAAACGCTGCTGGGAAGTTGCTGCCTGTTTTCCTCTGTAATGACCAGGCTAATTAGGATTACTTTCTTGGTTCTCTTTGTTGGTTGTTTTTGGGTTTGAATAAACTAAAAAACTGTGTTATTTCGTATAATACTCTTTGTTCCCAGTTCCCACATTTTACGGGGGCATTGGTCATAATTAGTCCCGTCTTGACTTCTATCTTTGGTTTTAACGTTCTTACATCTGCCGCCCCCCTCTAGGACGACTCGGATATCGCACACACTGACAGCAGCGACGCTCCACAGTCCTGGGTAAGTTTGTATCAGTTTTTAAAAAATGCATGGCTTTCTGTCCATCATACAATATCACATCCCGCTTTAGCTCCTCCCCCCTTCCCCACTCTCTCGCCTCTCATTCCTCTCTCTCTCTCCCTCCCAGGGCCCCGTCTTTGCCTCTGTGTTTTCTAGCAGTAGGCCTCAGTACATTATGTGTTTCAACCAGGTAATTGCACGGCTGATGCTTTTGCTACGGACTTACAGGTTGGGTTTGCGTTTCGTAACTTGCTCATGATGAATTTTCTAATGGAGGGCACAGGCCATTATAGAATAACTCTACGGATATGGCCAGGTTTTTGGAACAAACCTTCACATTGAAAATTGCAGAATGTTTTCTCTTATCGCTGTTTGTGAGTGACAGGCTCTGCAAACTTGCCACAATATATATTTGTGCTGTAACTGAATGATACCACCAGTTTTTGCGACTTTAGTTTGGGCTCGTCCGAAAATGTATCACATGAACCCAACCTATTTTGTGCAGTGAATAGATTTGCACATTTCTGCGTGACTTTGACATGTTGTACGTGTGAATTTGTGCTCTCACGTGCCGACTGTTACCTGCCGAGTGCTTTCCAATTAAAACTCATGCATCACAGCTTTTCCCATTTCTCTCTTCTACTCAACCCGTTGCCCCCATTTTCTAACAGCATTACATCATTGATCATTTGAGTTCGTGGAGTTTTCTCTCTGCATTTACGGCGGAAAAAAGTGGCATTGTATGATGCACTGTATACAGGCACATATCAATACTGTAAGTAAGGAAATAGGTTGGCTTCAACAGTAGGTATTTCTCCGGAGACATTCGGCTTATACTGTACAAATCCAAAGAACATGTGGTTTAAAATGTCTTCATAATGAGCGCACAGGCTCATAAATCAAGTAAAGAAACTGATCCAAGCTTTTTAATTTCCTTACTGTTAATTGCAAGTGAACAAAAAACTATGCCCATTATTGATATGTGCCGGCCCAGCCTGACCTTATGTACAATCCGAATAACGCTATTATAAGTCAAAGTGGAACATAAATTTGATGTATTTTTTTGGTCAATGCACAGTGCACCAAACACCTCCTTTGTATACATGCGTTTCCAGTGACATCACGCATAGTTGTGGGCGCCATTTTGAATACCGAAGTAGAATTATGCAATACAACATGTAACAATATCTCTACTCAGATGAAAATGAAAGACAACTGATTGACAATGGCATTTTTATGTACTCGTAATCATTGCTCGTGAAGAAACCAGCATGAGGTTATGTTTAAAGGCACAGACGCAGCAGCTCTGTCCATCGAACTACAGCAGATTTACTAAAGATCTGCTTCACTCCTCAGTCTAAATTAACACATCAAAGTGGAAACAGAAAACCTTTCTCTGTGATTTTACAGCTGGTCATGTCAACAGAGTCTCAGTCTGAGTCAGTGTTTAAGCTGCTCAAGACGTTAGCATGGTAACGGTTAGTATTTAGCTTCAACGCAATAAACACAAGTGTGGCTCACATCTATGAACACTGAGGAAATACTTCAGTAACAGCTCAGCTCTGACCTCTGTCACATGTTGTATCCAAGGCTGTTACTATTAGTCTACACATGTGTTCTTGTTGAAGCTAAATGCTAACCGTTAGCATGCTAATGTTTTGAGCAGCTTAAACACTGACTCTGGTTTCTTCACATAAATGTGCGTCTCTGTGTTTTTACTGTCATCTTTTTGAGTCACATGTTGTAGTAATGCATAATTCTACTTTGGTATTCAAAATGGCTGCCATAACAACAAAAGTCACATGATTTTGCATTTCTTGATAATGTAAAATACTCTCGATCTTATTACTCTTATCCTTAGACGAGCCATTCATTTGAAGCTCAAGAGGTTGCGTCATCGACACAGCAACCTGTTCAGCCTCTGTGGAGGAGGAAGGTGATGCAGTTTATTAAAAACTATGGTGGAAAGTTACTGATGTTATGAAGTTAAAAGTTGTCAATGTCTCGCCATAGGGAAGTGAAGAAGGATCCAGTGCTGTAGAGACTAAAATAACAAATGGGCCTGAACAGAGAAGGGAGGAGTCTTCTGTGGATGAACAGAAAGACAAAAAAGGTGAGTTCAACTATCAAATCATCTGCTCCTGACAACTGTACTAGGCACACTTGTGTAACTCTGTGAAAAGTAGTAAAATGCTTGTCCGTGAAAACATCAAATAAAAAGTTAACATTGTCTTTCAGAGGAGCAAACTGAAGCAGGTTCACACACAGGCAGAGTGGCCCCTGAGGAGGTGAAGGATGCCCACGCTGCCTGTGAACCGCGACTGTCTGATGGAGGTTTCCACGGCGACCCTCCCCCTGCCTTCCCCTGTGCCCCGCCCCAAAGAGACGCCTCTGCCACAGACACGGAGCAGGACATCTTCTGTCAGACCAACACCCCCGTGTAAGTCACTTAGGAGTCATTTTTTGTTAGTGAAATTAAACATCTAGAAAGATCATTGCTCTTCTTTGATTACACTGCTGTCTGCAGCACAAAAGACATCATCCAAAGCTTCACAAACTGAGTACAAAGAGCTTTTTCTAAACACCCAAAGCATTTAGTTTTATATTAGGTTGCAAAATGACACTCATGGCTCCAATCTGGCTTGGCATGCTGCCCCAAAAGAATACATTTTCATACAGCATATACAGTATACACTGCGTTCCAAATTATTATGCAGATTGGATTTTTGTGTCAAAAAGGTTAAAAAAAAAGCAATAATAATGAAACTCATGGATGGTGTCGTGTCTTGGGGTTCTATGAATCACTGACATAAATCTCAGAGACCTGGGATGATTAGTTGTCAGGTTAAGCCCAGTTAAGGGAAAAACTACTGAAAAAGGGTGTTCCACTTTATTATGCAGATCATCATTTTCAAGCAATATGGTAAAGAAAAAGGGACTTTCTGCTGAGGAAAAGCGTGAAATAGTTGAATGCCTTGGTCTAGGTATGAAAACCTTCGATATTTCATGAAAGATTAAGCTTAATCATCGTACAGATAAGAGATTTGTGGATGATTCAGAGCACACTCCGTTTTGTGCCGATAAAGGCACAATATGGACGGTTTCTGCCAGACAAACACATCAGGGAACACATATGGGAACAGATGCTACAAAGCAGCATACAGGTATTTGAAGCTGCTGGTGCCTCTGGAGTCCCCCAAACATCAAGGTGTAGGACCCTCCAGAGGCTACAGTTGTGCATAAACCTTCTATCCGGGCCTCCCCTAAACGGTTCATTGAAGCTGATGAACAGAAACGGCTGCAGTGGCTCAGAAATACATTAGGACTCATTTTCAAACAGTCTTGTTCACTGATGAGGCCGTGTAGCCCTGGATGGTCAAATCAATGGAGTAGTGAATGGTTGGTGAATGACCACAATGTCCCAACAAGGCTGTGACGTCAGTAAAGAGGTAGCGGAGTCATGTTTTGGGCCAGAATCATGAGGAGAGAGCTGGTCGGCCCCTTTAGGCCCTTTAAGGATCCCTGAAGGTGTGAAAATGACCTTTGAAAAATATGTGGAGTTTCTGACTGACCACTGTCTTCTATGCTACAAAAAGAAGAGCCGTGCTTTCCCTAACAAAATCCTCTTCATCATGACAACGCACCATGTCATACTGCAAAGAATACCTCTGCATCACTGGCTGCTATGGGCATAAAAGGAGAGAAACTCATGATGTGGACCCCCTCCTCCCCTGACCTCAGCCCTATTGAGAACCTTTGGAGCCTCAACAAAAAACACTTCTATGAAGGTGGGAGGCAGTTTTCATCCAAACAGCAGCTCTGGGAGGCTATTCTGACATCCTGCAAAGGAATCCAAGCAGAAACTGTCCAAAAACTTACAATTTTAATGGATTTAAGAATTTTGAAGCTGCTATCACACAAGGGCTCCTATGTTAAAATATAACTTGACCTGTTAATATTTTTTTGATTGAAAAAGCTTTTGATTTCAGTAAGTATGATCTCCTAATGCTGCAAATACAACAAATGACCATTTTCAGTTAATTACAAGCTTTAAAATGTATTGAAACGATGAGTTGCATAATAACTTGGAACAGTGGATTTTGAGGTTTTTACTATATTTATTTTTGAAAAAAATACTGTTGTCACTAGGAAATTTTTTCCACCACATTTAAATGATCCTCTACCAGTTAAAGACTTAAAGATTATGCTGACTCTCATTTGAGTTGACAATTTGGAAAATCTTAGAAAAATGTCATTTGCATAATAATTTGGAACGCAGTGTATATACACTTTTTATTCCCCCAGACTTACCTCAGCTGTGGCAGAGCACAGGCGCTCGGTTCGCCCGTCCCGTCGCACTCAGGGCTCCAGGAACCCGCTCCGCGCCCTCGCTGCCAGAGAGGACATCCAGCCGGACTTCATGGGAGAGACAGCTGAGGAGAGACTACAGGCTCAACAGAGTAGGTCACACACAAACATAAGAAAAACATTGTGAAAAAAGGTGAAAACAATTGCTCTGTGGGCTTGTAGCTTCTTTTTTGTGTTCAATGTGAATTTTATAGACCTAACTATTGTAACTATTGTATTTCAGAATCAAAGAACTGCTCTTCAACTCACTCTCAAGCTCCCAGATGTGACGAAGTTTCCAGCGCGTCCCATTTGCCTTTCAAGAACCTCATGCTCATCCTCATAAAAGGTCTCATTATATTTCATTATTTATTATGAGTGAAATACAGTCCGTCCCCTTTGCTGATGTATTAAAAAGTTCATCTGCTGACAGGAAGGCGGCATGTCCAAGTCAGACTGGTAGAGCCCTGTGTTCGGTCTCTGAACAGCGGAGACTGCTACCTGCTGGTCACTCCGGAGCACTGCATCGTGTGGAGCGGAGAGTTTGCCAATGAGCAGGAGAAAGCCAAGGTAAATAAAGGCCTATAAATCTAGCTGAAAGATCTACATGTTATACCAGTTCAGAATGAATTATTTTTATGTGGAAACATACTTTTTTTTTTAATTGAGGAAGGTTCGTAAACTTTCTTGAAAGCGAAAATTGCTGCAATTTTGTGTTTTTTATGTCAACAAAGTGAAAGTAAACCTGCCCTCTCCTCATTCAATTTGCACTAAAAGAGAACATACTACTCAAAATGTTTTCTTTTAGAGAAAGAGAGAGATTTATTTTGATCATATACAGGTGCTCGTCATATAATCAGAATATCATGAAAAAATGCGTTCACTTCTGTTATTCAACTTAAACTATGAAACTAATATATGACATAGACTCATTACATGCAAAGTGAGAAATGTATAGCCCTGTAAGCCATAATCATCAACATTATAACAAACAAAGTCTTGACACATGTCACTTTGCATGTAATGAGTCTATGTCATACATTAGTTTCACATTTTAAGTTGAATTACAGTGACCTTTTTCACGATATTCTAATTATAAACACAAAGACAGGGAATCATTTGCAGTACAATGTTGACATAAATGTTGATTACATGCTCGAAAAGGAGTGGGATTTTTCACTAATTATTACTTACTCGAACACAACAGCTTCCTGTATAGTCTCATAAAACTACAACAAATGACATTAAACTAGTAAATTGAGAGTCATTAGAATAAATGTTTCATTGTAATCGCTAACTAGGAATGTCACCATCGCAGCTAATACTGTGTTTACATGCCACAGAACAAATAATAGTTTTCAAACAAAATCAACATGAGTACATCCTATATACACTGCTCACAAAAACTTAGGGCACACTCAAAAAACACATCCTAGATGTCAATCAATTTGATTTTTAGCATGAAAATCTTTATTCATAGTGTCGGGCAATGTGTTGTGAACAAAATAACATAAGAATGATAAATGGAAATCAAATTCTCAGCCCCTGGAGGTCTGGATCCAAAATTATAGTCAAAATCAAAATGACAAATCAGGTCACTGGTTGATCCATATTCTGTAGAAATTCTTCCAAACGAGTCTGTATCATCCTCAGTAGTGTGTGTGGCCTCCACGTGCCTGAATGCACTCCCTACAACGCCTGGGCATGCTCCTGATGAGACCACGGATGTCCTCCTGAGGGATCTCCTCCCAGACCTGGATTAGAGCATCAGTCAGCTCCTGGACAGTCTGTGGTGCGACGTGGCGTTGATGGATGGACCGAGACATGATGTCCCAGATGTGCTCTATTGGATTTAAGTCTGGGGAACGTGCAGGCCAGTCCATAACATCAATACCTTCATCATACAGGAACTGCTGACACACTCTTGCCACATGTGGCCTGGCATTATCAGGCATCAGAAGGAACCCAGGGCCCACAGAACCAGCATATGGTCTTACAATAGGTCTGAGGATCTCATCCCGGTCCCCAATGCCAGTCAGGGAACCTCTGGCTCGCACATGGAGGGCTGTGCGGCCCTCCAATGAAATGCCTCCCCAGACCGTCACTGACCCACCACCAAACCGGTCATGCTGGATGATGTTGCAGCAGCAGAACGTTCTCCAGGGCGTCTCCAGACTCTGTCACGTCTGTCACATGTGCTCAGGGTGAACCTGCTCTCATCCGTGAAGAGCACAGGGCACCATTGGCCAATCTGCCAATCGCTGTGTTCTCGGGCAAATGCCAATTGTGCTGCACGGTGTTGGGCAGTAAGCACCGGCCCAACTTGTGGACGTCGGACCCTCATACCACCCTCATGTAGTCGGTTTCTGACCGTTTGAGGACCAACATGCACATTTGTGGCCCTCTGGAGGTCATTTTGTAGGGCTCGGGCAGTGCTTCTCCTGTTTCTCCGTGCACAAATGAGCAGATAGCAGTCCTGCTGCTGGGTTGTTGACCTCGGTCGCCCCCCAGGTCTTCTGGCCTGTCTCCTGGTATCTCCTCCATGCTCTGGACACTGCGCTAGGAGACACAGCAAACCTTCTCGCCACAGCACGAATGGACGTGCCATTTTGGATGAGCATCACTCCCTGAGCGACTTCTATGGGTTGTAGATGCTCCTCATGACACCTCTAGTGGTGAGAACACTGGACAAATGCAAAAGTGTTCCAAAAACACGGTCCAAAGGATGAAGACAGGGAAATGGTCTGTGGTCACCACCTGCAAAACCATTCCTCTTTTGGAGTGATCTTGCTAATTGCCTCTCATTTCCATATGGTGTCTGTTTAATTTCCACAACACCAAGTGAAATTGATTCACAATAAGCGTGGCTTCCTAACTGGACAGTCTGATATCCCAGAAATTTGACTGACTTGGAGTTACATTGTGTTTTTTGAGTGTGCCCTAAGTTTTTGTGAGCAGTGTACATATAGTAGTAACTCCTTTTTCAGCTTCGTATTCATTAAAACGTCCTTTTAATTTATTCCACTGTTTAACTCCACATACCGATACAGTAAAGCTTTTTTTGTTTTTTGAATCTGGTCCTTTAAATCAAATCTCATTTAGAAAACGCTTTACAGGATCCCCAGTTGATCCAACCGTTGAGAGTGCATTATAGATAAACAGCACAGAGCCCAGGTTTATATTTTGTTTGTGTATTTTCAGGCTGGTGAGTTGGCGCTCATCATCCAGAGTCACGGAGACTTGGGCTGCGGGGCGTCCCAGGTCATGCATCTTGAGGAGGGCTTGAACTCGGACAGCGGGCCGGGAGCAGACTTCTGGAGCCTTCTGGGAGGACGTGCTCAGTACAGAGGTGAGCAGACAACATCTAACAATAACATGTGTGTAAAATAATGCTGAGACACTTCACCCTCATATCCTGTGTGAATGTTCATTTTCCTTCATGTTTTTTTGCAGGTGCCAGTGCTGCCGAAGAGGACGAGCTTTTTGAACGTGCAGTGATTGAGTCGAACTGTGTGTACCGCCTGGTGGAGGACAGACTGGTGCCCCATGAAGAGGCCTGGGCCTGTGTTCCCTCTCTGGCTCTGCTGGGCTCCAATGAGGTGCGACCACTACTTTTTAAGGGGTGGGGTTAAACTGCATTCTCTTGAGTGTAACACTAACCTGGTGTTTGCAGGCTCTGGTGTTCGACTTCGGCAGCGAGGTGTACCTGTGGGAGGGGGAGGGCGTGTCCCAGGACAGGAGGGGCGTGGCTCTGCAGTTGGCTCAGCAGGTGTGGGCCGGACCCTACGATTACTCCAACTGTCGGGTCAACCCCCTGGACCCCACACAGTGTGACCCCACTGTGCAACCGTGAGTACATCAGGCTAACAGCACAGCTGAATACAAAACCTTCATTTTGACTTGATGAAATCGTAATGAAAACCCCAACATTGCATTTTTCCTTAACACTTTGAGTGCCAAAAACTTTTCACAGGTTGTTGATCTTCATTTATTTCAGTTCTGTTCATCACAGAGCTCCCAAAACTACACATAAGATGTAATGGAGTGTCTAGTTTCATAATATATATATATATTTTTTTTTAAAACTGCAAAACCACCTTTTTTGTTTTAGTCGATGTTCTTTTCTGAAGCCCCTGTTTTCAATCACAGCTCAGTGAAGAGAGTGAAATGAGGGAGACAGTTGTGTTTCTTAAAACACGCAATATCTATGTTTCTAGAAAAAAGTGATTTTGATCAGAACTAGCCTCTGTTTAGCTTAGATTTCTCAGGAACCGAGGCACGTAGAATTAAACTGTTTTCTCCTACGGAGAGCTTAGAGTCTCATCTTTCAAACGAGCCACAGCATGTGTCCATAGCTATAACATCAAATACGCTGTGGTGCTACAACTATCATGAAAAATGGTCTGGATTGTTGGCACTCTACAGCTAAATCCCAAAACAGTTTGGCACTCAATGTGTATGAGTGCAAACGGCAGATGTCTTTCCTCACCAAATCAAGGGCAAATATTTATTTCTAGATGACTTTTTGCAGTATAAACCAGTAATATAACAACAACATTAATGAAATTATTAGATTTGAAATGCTACTACAGTATGTGAACCACTGATCGAAAAAAGGTTGTATTCTGCACAATACAAAAAGTTTGGCAAATTATCCTGCAAGTAAATACTAATACCACACGAATGTCAAAGTGCTGACTCCTTCTTGATGATATTTTTGACTGCAATGATGTCCAGCATGTCCTCACCCACCTGTGTATGTCTGTCCACAGGATGGGCGAGGGGCGTCCCAGCTGGGCCCTGTTTGGCTGCATGTCCCAACACAGCGAGACGTCTTTGTTCAAGCAGAAGTTCCTGGACTGGACAACGAAGAGCGGAGACAAAACTGCCCCCGTCCCAGTGACAAATGAAACACAGGTGCACAAACTTTTGATAACTTAAAGATAGTTTTAGATGCGAGAAGCCGTGGGGAACAATGATTTTATGTCAACACGGTATAATTTAAACCTAAAGCTCCAAGGATCACATGGATATTTTTCATTATGGTGATAAATTCAGATTAGCTTTTGAAACTTTTAGGCTTCTGACAACTTGAAAAATCTTCTTTTGTGGTTATAAAGAAGTAACTCCAGATTAGTCCAGAATTAGACCTGGTTTATCCATCCTTCACCTATTTCAGTCCTTCTTTTTGTTTGGTCTGTGTAGATTTATCTTCATAAAGTACTTAACAAAGCAAGTTTTGATATAGTTGGTGTACATTTTTTAGTATTTATGCCCAAGGGAATTCATTAATCAAAAATCATTATAATATTACTTTGTTTGGTCTCCAGCCCCAGCCTCCCTCCTCAGACCCCCTCAGCCCCTGTGATGCGAAGGCTCTGGTCTCGGGACAGTCTGTAGAAGAGGACGTCCTGGT
This sequence comes from Gobius niger, assembly GCF_951799975.1. Lineage (NCBI taxonomy): Eukaryota > Metazoa > Chordata > Actinopteri > Gobiiformes > Gobiidae > Gobius > Gobius niger. The sequence continues at coordinate 14,915,885 of NC_136861.1, forward strand.
GCACAGCGTTTTGGGCGGGGTGGACGTTCAGCGAGGCCACGGGGTCATCTCTCTGGACCAGGGGCAGGTGGAGCTGAGCACTTTGGCCGTGGACACGTGGCTGGTGCAGGAGTTCGACGACACGGAGGTCCCGGTGGAAAGTACGGGACAACTGCACGAGGGAGAGTCCTACGTGATCCGCTGGACGTACACCTTCAACAGCCCGGGTCAGTGACTTGTATAGGATCTACCACAGCTGGGGTGCCCATGTTCCTCTGCAGTTCTAATCTTTCATTTGGAGACACTTTTAGTTGTGGATTTGTCCTCCTTTGGGTTTGACATTATTCAGAACTGCTTTAGTCATGGTTCAGGCCTTTTATAGTCCTGTTATGGTTTAGATCTAGTATTACATAGAAAGCCAATTCTTATTCTTTAATGATAATTTGTGCGAAAAGCTTGAGCGAACATATTGAACCTAGGGAAGGAGGGCCATCTATTCTGCCTCTGTGCATACGGGTCTAACTTCTCAATGGTATTGTTGTTTTACACCTTTTTACTGCAAGTGGGCACTCTTTCTTGCAACATATTGATCAATATATATTTTTTAGGATGCTCAAGTTAACTGTTAAAAATGTTTAACTTACCCAATAGGTTGCATTCACATGACATCACAACATTCAAGAGCCCATAGATACAGACGGCATCTCTGGATTCGCCCATGTATGGTCATGTTTGAAAACAGTTAAGGGGAGAAACAATTTGGAGAAAAATCTAAACTTTCTCTACTTTCTCAATTATTCAAAAACTACTGTAACAAATACTGAATTATGAATACTGCTAAACAAAGACATGAAGAGGAGCAAAGTGGTTCAACAGCCCATAAACACATAAATAATGGAGAATACTAACTTGATGCTACATGTTAGCATCAGGCTGATGCTAACGCTAGCTAGCCTTGCTACGAAAGCCGTTTTTTCACTTCTACTGAACAATCTGCTGTGAGAAAATATCCATATGGGTTCGATTTACACTTGACTTTAATTAAGTGTGATAAATAATATATTCATATTCAACCAGAAAATGGCAAAAAAAGAGTGGAAAATTGTGTTTCTCTAAAGATTATATTTTCCCCCTCGGCGAAGCCACGCCCCCTTCTATGACAAGATGCCGTCTGTATAGAGCAGTGGTTCTCAACCTAGGGGGTCGTGAGACGAATTTGGGGGGTCGCCAGATCATGTAGATACTTTTTTTAGTGTATATTATAATATTTTATTGCAGCGTGTGTGTGCTATTTTACCAGAGTGCCATTATATGTTCGTAATTTGATGAATTTTATTTTAGCCATTTGTTTTTTTCTTTGTTTTTTAAGAATTATGTAGGCTAATGTTCCGATTTCTCACGGTGTGACCTGGGCGGGGGGTCACGAACCCCTTTTACTGTTATAATGGGGGTTGCGGCTCCAAAAGGTTGAGAACCACTGGTATAGAGTATAATATTGAGATGGAGGGCAACTGAAAATTCCATAGCAGTAACTATGGTAAAGGTAAAAATGCAGATTACTAGTCTTAGTTTATTAGTTATAAACAACCAATTTTTTTCTTTTTCAGGTTCTAGATGATGTGATGAAGTCATGCTGCCAGCTGGGGGGCAGGAGCTAGTGCTTCCTATTAACTGCATTACACTTTCACGAGTCGTGTCTAAAACGAAAATGTATAAATTACAAAAATGATCATTAATATCATTGACTGGGTCCATGATCGCTCTGTACAACACCAAAAATCTCCTTAAAAACAAACGTTATTTTACCTGTCCCCCACCTGTATAAATATTATAGGCCTTTAGAAAATACTGTGATGTCACCTGAAACCTAGCAATACCCAAGCTAACCCTAGAGTTACTGTAGCTTGAGTATTTTGTTTCCCACTTGAACTTAAACGTTATTACTCTATTAAAGGTGCACTATGTAACTTTTTATATGAAAAAAAAAGTTGATATGAGTGCATATTTGAGCTTGTAGTGACCAAGCGGCTGTATGAGTAGTTAACATGGCGCCTTTACTTTCAATTACAGAGGCCTCTACAACGCTCCAGGATAAATCGTTTTTAAGGTTTCTGGTAGGTTTTCACCGCTGACGGACCCTCTCACTAGAACACCTAGAAAACAATTGATCCTGGGACGTTGTAGAGGCCACTGTGATCGAAAATAAAGGCACTATGCAAACCCCTCATACAGCCGCTGGGTCACAAATAGGTCAATAATGCACAAATATCAAGTTTGTAAATTTCTAGTTTGAACTGACATTTCACTGAGATGTGTCATTGTGCCTGATTTACAGATGGAGCAAATGGTTTGGACACCGGTTCAGAAGAAAACACAGCGTTCTTTTTGTGGCGCGGACGTCACTCGAGTGTCACCGGGCGAGACACAGCTGCTTTCCTCTCCATCGGGGTCAACAACCAGGAGGCATCACAGGTGGGACGGGAGAAAAATGATACGCGGTTTCTTTTGCTATTCTATAGTGCTGTATTTGTCAATAAACAATTGTACAATGAAGTAAAAACAATATATTCCTCTCGCCATAGACAAACAATGGGTTAGAGGTTGTTCTGGGTTAACTCTCATTGATTTTATGTTTTTGTTGTTGGAAAAGGTGGTGGTGCCTCAGGGAAAGGAGCCGCCATGTTTCCTGCAGCTGTTTAAAGGCGGTCTGGTCATTCACAAAGGCACTCGTGAAGAGGCCGCTTCCAAAACAGGTAGCATGAAAGTACCTTGTTAACCTCTTAACCCCCACCTGAACCGAGCACATTTTCTCCAGTTTGGCTTTACCCAAATCTAAAAGCTTCTTTAAAAAAAAAAATTGCAACAAAAAGGAGCCGGATGAAAAAAAACATGACGAGAAAGTGATGAAAACGCATCAAAAGAGCAACCAAAGAAAAACAGAAAAGTGACAAAATGTGACAAAAGAGTAACAAAAAAGTAATGAAAAGAAATGTCAAAACTGGTTGCGACAACGTGTCAAAACGGTTAAAGCAGAACTAAGTAACTCATGCCCCTAGAGGCCGTAAGCGCCACTGCAGGTGTTGTAGCAAGTTGCCGGTTTTTACTCATTAATTGTCCGTGAGAGTAAATACTACACTGACAAAAAAGACAAAGGGAGAGAGGGATATTGTACATCCAATTACACAATGGAGTTCATTTTTTTCACTCAAACTTGGCTGTAATACTGTTTAAGTGGCGCTAGCCCACAGTTAGCTTTGCCCATTAGCCTGTTAGCTTCTTCTTCGTGATTCTACTAGTGTGTATTGGGGCTTCCGACCCGTAGACAGCGAAGTTGCAATTGTGGTTTTCTGGCCAGAGACACCAGGGGGAGATGAAAGACCCCCAGTCATCCCAATAACACTTGTATTACCCCAGAGGGACTACGAAAAGGATTTATGAAGGTAAACAAGTTACTTAGTACTGCTTTACGGCGGGTGCTAAGAGGTTAAATGAGATAAACCACGTCAGAATAGGATGGGTGAAACCAGGACTTGAAAGACTAAAACAAGTTACAACCAGGTATGAACTAACACTAAACCTAAACTAGGACCAAATCAACTCTAGTCTAGGTCTAACCCTGGTATAAATGATAACTTAATAAGTTCTAAACTAGGTCTAAAGTAATACTCATGTTATGTATCTATAATGTTGTCTTCAGGACTCTGGCGTCTGTTTGCTGTCAGAGGAGAGCTGCCGGAGGAGGGCTCTCTGCTGGAGGTGGACTGCTGCTGCGCTGGACTCAGATCAAGGGGCTGCGTAGTTCTCTTTAACAGCCAGCAGGGGGCAGTGTACCAATGGACCGGCTGCAAAGCTCAAGCCAGCACCAGAGAGGTCGCCAAGAGGACAGTGGAGCGGCTCACTCAGATGTAAGTCATGCTGTGTGCTTACCGCGGTGGCATGATGAAATGCCGCGCAAGAGTAAACAATGTAACCCCACATGACAGGATTCACTGTTTATACTGTCCACAAACTTATTCAGTATTTTGTTTAGGCTGTATTTACAGTTAACTGTTTGGGTAATCAATTCAAAGTAAAAGGACAGACATAACATCTTAACTATAAGGGAGACAGACAGAACTACCATGAACCGTGATAGTGCGCCCTCTGCTGGATAAGGCGGATCTAGACCGATCAGCTTTTAGGGAGGTCGATGTTGATTGATGTGTTGATCTACTTCATGCACTTGTGGAGTTAGTAGACTGAGTTATTTAAACTTTTTCATGAAAACAAAACACATTTCTTATGAACACATTTGGAAAGTGTTACTTGATGCTTCTGTTGATTGATAAAGGATAGATAAGCGACCCTAATCTTAACCTGCCCCTAAACTAATCCTAACAATAATTATAATATACTAACAAATAAAACCTCTTCCAGCAGAGGGCGCACTATATCTGTCTTGGCTTCGGGTCTGCAGCTTTCTATTATTGTGCCATTCCCATTCTATTCCCAAACTGATGCTGTGGAGTAAAGTAAAGCGTAGATTTTTTAAAGTAATGTTGCTCTGTGGCTGGTTATGAAAGATGACCGTTATCACATTCTGAGATAGTTGTACTAACACAAAAACAATTTCCCCTACCTCCAAAAACATGCTCATGCTGAGACGCAGCAGCTCAGGAATAACTCAACACCTGAACGCAATTTCCTAACAAATAAAGCACTTACTACTTTAGAAATAATAATCGAAAGCAGTGAAGAGTGACCTTGTTATTTTTGTGCAGTATTTTGATATGTTTACGTTTATTCTTTGTCTTAGTGATAATAATCTTCACTGTTTTATTACTTGAGCTATAGACCCTTTAATTGTAAACATTCCTGGCTTAGTTGGAGGCAGGAAGTGAGATTCCTATCTATTTCCATTGTAGCTGTTGTCAAAGTAACGATAAACAAATGTCTAACTGTTGTTGGAAATATCAGATAAACCTTGTTTTATCGCCTCAAATGTCATTCCTCTTGTTCTTACACCTTAAGCCACAACAGGACCACATTTTTACACTTAAAATCGCTAGTTTAATCTTATTTCTCTTGATCACTTCCTGCCTCCAGCTGATGTTAGATGATGAGGTAAGCAGCGAAAGGGTCTTTAGTAAATCGGTGTAAAACCTTTCTTGATTCTGTCGACATGAGACTGATTCAAACTGCTTTGTGTCCTGTGTTCACAACTCACAACTCAATCGTGACAAATGACAAATCTGATTTGTCTTTCGTGTTTTGTTCCTGTTGTTCCTGTTGTAGGTGTCCTCCTGAGCTGGGCCTGAGCCGGCCTGACCCCCTGAAGGTGCATGTGGTGGACGAGGGGTCTGAACCAGCAGAGTTTTGGACGGCACTGGGACACATGGACAGAAAGGCTTACGACTGTATGCTGCAAGGTACGCATTCAAACTAATAGATATATTCCACCCTTTCTCACATATTTAACCACATCCATTTCTCTTTCTGTTTATGCACATTTGATTAGATCCCGGCAAATACACCTTCACTCCTCGCCTCTTCCACCTGAGCGCCTCTTCGGGGCGGTTTAAGGCCGAGGAGCTGCAGAGTCCGAGTCGACTGCCGGGGCTCGTCATGGCTATGCCCTTCACCCAGGAGGCGCTGTACTCTGTCCCACAGCCTGGTAAGAAAGAGTAGGGGAGACCGGGGCTATTTGTCACACTTTTTCTTCTAGAGTTCGCTGCTCATCAACACGGCCTCTATAAAAGCTCTTGTTAAAATAAAGTGATCAGAAAAACATATTCGACACAAAAGAAAAAAATGTCCCACCGTGTTATACCCTATGTGACAAATGACCCTCAGTTTTTGTGACAAATAGCCCGAGTGTCCATTTTACGAAAAATGTAAGCTAGCTAACAAACAACTTTAGCATGTTAGCTCTAAAACGGCTCAAATCGAAGCTAACATCTGTGTCTTTCAGATCAGTGTTTTCTGTTTATGGCACTAACAAAAGGAAAGCTCTCATTACAAAAATAACCCAGACATTAAAGTTGGTAGAAAGACATGAAAACAATTCAAAGTTGTCTCCTTGGGTCTTCAATCCAAATGAGAAAATGATGATTGGAAGAGAAGATGAATACTAATACACATATTATATATCAGTACCTCGTCCCCCAGCCCTTGTTAGTGTGGCTAAAAAAGCAACGTGACAAATAGCCCCGGTCTCCCCTACATCATTACAGAAGTCACATTCTTTTACACACTCATAGTTACTGTATGTTGAGTTTGCACCAAGGCTGGTCCAGCTCTTTGAGGCTTTAAGAGAAATTGAGTTATTAATCCCTATAGAAAGCCTCGGCCCCTGTGAGTTGAATATTACCTAAGTAGATTCCACACGTAAACACTGTAGTAGAAGTACTTAGTTTAACCTGTTAAGGACCACCTATTTTGATGTACTGTTTTTGGAACTGGAATCAGTCCTTGATCAGGGACGGCGGTCCTGAACAGGTTAATTGTAATACTAAAAGAACCAGTTCTTCTATTGGTAGATTATAAATTATAGTCTTTATAGACAAAATAAGTCAATAAGATTTAATACTTTCTACTAGTTACTTGATTCATTTATGTACCTCAGTAATTTCTTTTTTTTATTTGCAGATCTGCACTTTTTATGCTGCATTTTCCACCAGAGCATAAAAGTCCAGAAATGTTTTATTGTTGCAAAATTTATGTATAGACATATGACACTGCATAAAAGCCTATTGACTAATGCGTAAAATACAGACAGCAATTTTCTTAGCTCATTAATATCTCTGTCTCTTCGGGCCTCAAAGCACCTTTAAATCTTGTGCCGTCTTCACCCCAATCAATAGTTTTCTTGCCCCTAGAATTTGAGCCGAGTCTAATGTTTGTACTGTATCATATACTGTGCTGTTTGTGTGTGTCTTTTAGCTCTGTTTCTCCTGGATAATCGTCTGGAGGTCTACCTTTGGCAGCGCGAGCAGCCTGATCAGACTGATGTAGCTGCATTTAGCCGCTGGCAGAATGAGCGAAGGTGTGCCATGCAAACGGCACTCCAATACTGCAAAGGCAAGGACACTGAATCGAATGGGCTTAGATAGACTGTTACTTATGTAATTTAATTCATGTTTTGGAACAGAAATGAATCCCAGACGCCCACCTCAGGCCTATCTCATCTATGAAGGGGCTGAACCGCTCACTTTCACCAATGTGTTTCCGAACTGGGACAGGAGCCTGGGATCCCAAACACAGGTACAAATAAAACAATTACACTGGGTCATAAAATGATTTGGAACATTTTTGCTATGCAGAATCAGAAAATGAATCTTATACATTTTTTACATTGGGCGTTGCCTTATTTGAGTACAGGTAGTTTTTATTTGAAATAAGCCCAAATGCAATTTATGTTGCAACCAACCCCAGTCTCCCCCTAATCGTGGACAGACTGACACCAGGACAGAAGACATTATAAAGACATTATACCATGGTCTGGGTGAATACTCGATTCTGATTGGTTAAATCACGTTCTATAGATACAGACGGCATCTCGTCATAGAAAGGTGGCGTGGCATTGCTGAGGAGGAAAATAGAATTTTTAGAGAAACACAATTTTCCACTCTTTTTAGCCATTTTCTGGTGGAATATGAACTTATTTATCACACATAAATAAAGTCAAGTGTAATTCGGGCCCATATGGATATTTACTCACGGCAGATTGTTCAGTAGAAGTGAAAAAACGTCCGTTGTAGCTAGCGCTAGCTAACCCTTAGCATTAGCCCGATGCTAACATGAAGCATCAAGTTAGCATTCTCCGTTATTTATGTATTTATGGGCTGTTGATCCACTTTGCTCCTCCCCATGTCTTTGTATCTTCATTTAGTAGAAAACTTTATTCATATTTCAGTGTTTGTTAAAGTAGTTTTTGAATAATTAGAGAAAGTTTAGATTTTTCTCCAAATTGTTTTCCCCCTTAACTGTTTTCAAACATGACCATATATGGGCGATTCCAGGGATGCCTCTGTATCTATATCACTCCACTGAAGCGGTTTCCATTGTAACGATAAACAACTGAGCTGGAACTACTTTCAGGTAAAACTGATTAAAAAGTGAAATAACTCCTGCCCCAGGACTTAAAAAAATGAGCAAACAGGCCCCAATGAACAGTCTCAGTTGGCGGGACCATGGTGTAAGCGGGATGATGCACTCCGAGGTGTCCATTATCAGAATAACTGGAACCGCTTCGCGCCTCCGCGTCGTCCAGTTATTTCTGATAATGGACACCTCCTCGTGCATTATCCCTTACATATCCTTTGGCTGAGGGATGCAAAATTGACCAATGTGATTTTTGTTTTTGGCACATCAACACATCATCATCAGCTCACAAAACCTAGACACCAAATTAGTTGTTAAGCAGTGTTATGTGTCCTAATATGAGAAGACAATTGTCAATATATGCTGTCTGTTATCTCTGGCCGTGAGGCAGTGTATTAATGTGGTATGAGTGGTAATGAGTGTGGTGGTAATTGAATGTTATTATAGAAAACGTTACTTTGTCAAACTCCATTAGTTCACTACCTGGTAACATTATTTTACATCTTAAAATCTTAATTAAATGAGTTTATTATTATGGAAGGCGGGAGGAATCCCAGAACGGTTTTGATGACACCGTCCTGACATCTTATGTTTATGTGACTTTATTCCATGGGGGTCAATGGTTTAACCTCTTACCCCTATAGCTTTTAGATTTGGGTAAAGCTGAACTGGAGAAAATGTACTCGGTTCAGGTAGGGGTTATGAGGTTGATGTAAAGATGGACAACAATAGAGATTAAATTCTATTGTTGAAATGCATCTTGACTGTCAAAAGATTTGAGATTAACCTGGTCTAATGTTAATGTCTCTGTATTTACTGGACATAATATACAGGTGCTCATCATAATATTAAAATATCATGAAAAAGTGCATTCACTCCTGTTATTCAACTTAAACTGTGAAAGTAATATTATACATGCAAAGTGAGGTATGTAGCCTTTATTTGTTATCATTTTGATGACCCCAAATTAAAAATCTCAGAAAATGAATGGACTGTCAGCCATAATCATCGAAATTATAACAAATAAAGGCTTGACATATGTCGCTTTCCGTGTAATGAGTCACCATGAGTACCATATATTAGTTTCACATTTTCAGTTGAATTACAGAAATAAATTAACTTTTTCATGATATTCTAAGCACCTGCATATGTATTTTTACAGATTCAGATGTTTATTTATCCCCAGGGGTAAATAATGTGCAGCTTCCCTGGCATGTATCCATCCATCTATGAAATATGACAAAACATAAAAGCAGAAATGCATATAAAAGTCGATGATGTTTGAAAGGTCCTGGGGCATCGCCATAACATCAGAGTTATATTGACCCTGCCCTTCATCTTAAATCGTGACACCAAATTATCCTTATCCTTTTCTTCATGTATTTTATTTTGTGTTAATGTATACAATTACAAAATGTCAATAGTGTCCATTGTAATCCCCCCTTCTCCCAGGCTGACATGGGGCGGGTGAAGCTGACTTTGGTGCAGGACGCCTTGGCCCAGCTCATGCAGACGCAGTACCCCCTGGAGGAGCTCTGCCACAGCCCGTTACCGGAGGGAGTGGACCCCCAGCACCACGAGGTCTACCTGTCCGACCAAGGCTTCCAGGTAAACGGGACTGTGTGTAGGAACAGTTTATGGCCAGCGTGAGGTAGTGTTCATCAGCAGAAATGGGTCCCAATTTTTCAACTTTTGACACTTCAACACAAAGAATGAAAATTACTTTAATTTGCCCATTATACCAGGGGTGTCAAACTCATATCGGGTCATGAGATGAAATACAGCTCCCACGGTGGGTCGCGGGCTGCATATGTTAAAGAAAATGTTTCCAATAAATGAATAATAATAAGCTGTGATTTGGTCAAAGCCCCATCTTGACTGTAGCTTCATTAATAGTTGCTATTAATTACACTTGTATTGCACTTTACAAGCCTGTGTCACAAGTTCCTCAAAGTACTACATAGTAGTCATTGTTCATTCACTCCACGATGGTGGTAAGCTGTTATTGAAGCCACAGCCGCCTTGGGGCAGACTGTTCATTTACCATGTGTTGGTTGTTCATACCCAGAGCTCTTTTTATGTCAGTGCCCTCTGCTGGACATGTGTGGAACTTTTTCCTTCTTTTAATTTAATGCCCGAAGTGGCATTCTGGTTATTCTTTAAAAAAATCCATAACTCCGCACAGGAATGGGCGAGAGACTTTATGCTATAAAGGGCAGGGGCCGGATGAAATCATCTAGTGGCCGAATCATCCGGCCCTCAGGCCGTATGTTTGACACCCCTGTCTTACACTATACTATATAAACTTAAATGCAGATTTTGTTCAGCATTTTCATAACTCATAAATAATTTGCTGCAAAAATGTTGCATGTTCTCCCTGTGATAAAAAATGTAAAGCACATTAGATGCAACTGTATTTAAAGCAGACCTAAGTAACTCATGCCCCTAGAGGCCATTAGCGCCACTGTAGCTGTCGCAGCATGTTGCGTTTTTTTTTACCCATTAATTGTGCCACAACTCAATTACACTCAAACTTGGCTGTAAATACTATTTGAGTGGCGCTAGTCCACAGTTAGCTTTGCCGTTAGCCTGTTAGCTTCTTCTTCGTGATTCCATTAGTGTGTATTGATGGCCGCAACCCGTAGGCAGGGAAGTTGCAAGGGTGGTTTTCTGGACAGAGACACCAGGGGGAGATGAAAGACCCCCAATCATCCCATGAACACTTGTATTACCCCCAGAAGAACTACGAAAAGGATTTATTATGGTCAACAAGTTACTTAGTTCTCCTTCAAGAGGACTATAAGTGAAATAGCTATTTTTGCTTTAACGATTGGGTTAAATTACTTCGTACTGAAAAGGGTAATTTGGAACCAACCATAATCTTAATATTGGCCAGATTTCGAGTGCTTATTTCAAGTCTGCAAGCTCACAAATCAATTCTGAAACACATTTCTCTGTGAATAAATCATTGCTGTTATATTTCAGACTATTTTGGAAATGAAGAGAGATGAGCACGCCTCTCTGCCGCGCGGGAAGCAAATTGATCTGAAGAAAAAGTAAAGGGCCGCTGAGCTAGACGCATAATACATCCACGGCACGACGGCACAAACAAAGCCACTCGGAATCATCTGCCGAGGAGGCTTTGTGACAGCAAAATTATTGTTATTGTTGCTGAAGGACGCCACACACTGTAATAAAAAGAAAAGAAAACTAATTTATTTATCGAATCACTACGAGTGGATTTCTCTGTTGCTGTTGTTCGCCGTAAAACATATTTTCTTGTTGTGTCTTTACAAATGAATGAAAACAAAAATATGGTTTTCCTTTGACATCACTTGGAGGGCAGTAACCATGACAACCAGGACAAAACACTGAAAACAAAAGATACGTCTTTAGATGCTTGACAAGTCCAAAAATATACAAAACCACAAATTTTGTCGTAACAGTGAGCCATGCAAGGCTTTCTGTCCCGTTTGATGAAAATATGCAAAAAAAACGAAACTTGAAAAAGGATTAACCCGCTCGCCTTCCAGTCAAGCGTTACCATGGCGATTGCTAGTGTTTTGACCTCCAGGGACGTCACATGAAAACTGTCTATAAGTGGAAGACGAATAGTGTTTACAAAAATCCTCCTACATATTCTAAACATAGGAAAACGTACATAACGCTTGTTTTTTTGTTGTTGATATTTTACAGTCGCGGTTCACACGTGTACATTTGCCAGCCTGCTCGTGTGTACAAAATGTCGTTGATGTGCCATGTACAATGTAGCTCAGTTCACTCACTGACGAAGCATTATGAAAGGTTCCTGTGGGATTTCCTATTAGCGATGCATGGGCGGGCGGCCAGACATGCTCCAATAACACGTAGCATGCTAATTCTGTTTTACCCCGCGTTTGACTCGACACAATAGAGCCTTGTAACATTGGTTTATAGACATACATATTGTGTGGGGAAAAAAAAAAATTGGTACAAATCTTTCTTGGGTCTATATTGATATTTATGTATGTTGCTGACCACTTGTAGATATAGTTTATTGGCACAAAGACCTTCTCATTGTAATGTTTTATTAAAGATATTTTCCTTGATGAATATTTGGAGTTGTTGCATAACACACACACACGCTCACACGCACTCTTGTACTTTTATTTTAGTGAGGACACTCATTGACATAATGTATAACCTTGACCCTAACCTTAATCCTAACCCTAATCTAAACCCAATTCTAACCCTAACCCTAAAACCACATCTTGACCGTAAAACAGTCCTTCAAATAAGTGAGGACCACCCAAAATGTCCTCACTTTACAAAAATGTCCTCCCCCCTTTGGTTAAAAACTCAAACCGGTCCTCACAATGCCGTAAATACAAGAACACAAACACACACGCGCACACGCACACGCGCGCACACACACACACACACACACACACACACACACACACACACACACACACACACACACACACACACACACACACACACACACACACACACACACACACACACACACACACACACACACACACACACACACACACTGTATTCATGTGCAATCCAAAGCACTTGTAAGGCCTTGATAAATGCTTCATTCATCATTGATAAAGCATTTACAGGGCATTCCTCGTTGTTTCTCAAAGATTTATAATCCCTATAATAGGGATTAATGTCCAGATTATGTTCATGTTTGGACAAAAGACAATGAGGACAAAGCCCTTCTCCAAGCCATCCACTCTCATAAATCTCCAGTGCAATCTTATCTAAAAAGGCACAAAAGAAAAAAATATATCACGGCCTATGAATTTAATTCCCTTGCACTGGGCATTGTGTCAAAATGAAGGCCTTAAATTTCAAAGCACAACACTTCCATTCCAGCAGGCATATTCATTTTAATTTGTTATTACTATTAATCTCTTTAACCCCCACCGAGCACATTCTATCCAGTTTGGCTTTACCCAAATCTAGAAGCTTCTTGAAAAAAAAAAAGCGTCAAAAAAAGAAATGAATGTGCCGGAAAAGCAACGATAACACAAAAAAAACAAAATTGTAACAAAAGCGAAACAAAAAAATTGCCAAAGAACAATGAAAAACTCACAAAAAGCAACAAAAAGTGAATGAAAAAGCAACCAAAAACAAGACAAAAATTGATGAAACGCAATATTACATACAATAAAAATATTACAGTAATGCGACAAAAAAAATTACAGTTCCAGTCGAGAAGCTTTTGAATTTGGGTAAATTTAGAAAATGTTCTCACTTAAGAGATTAAGTTATTACAAAATACAAAATTTAGGGTTCAAAGCATATTCAGTTTCATGTTTTGTGACCATTTTCTGGCAGGTAAATAAAGTTACCAATTCTCTCCAATTAGAATATCCAAATATAAAGTCATTCCGCAGTTTCATAGGACTTATGAAATTATAAATACATTGATTGATTGTGCTTGTGGCATTACACATAGTATTTGGGATTACAGTGGCAGCATTGCATCCTAACCTAAACATGAGTGACATAGGAAGTGGGAGAGCTCCATAGTCCTAGGATAGAACTGGGACTCGCTCATGGCCCTTATGTACAGTACGGTGCACAGATACAGTTGAGGACTCATCTTATGTCACATGACCGATAAAGAAGTGAAATAAAGAACATCGCGCAAAATATCAAAACCTTCATTAGTCTAAACTGTCACTTAAGTGAAAGTTGCCCTCTAAACTCTCTCTGTGTATCTAACGTTGGGCTGAAATGAGAAAGAAAGCCTGGTCGTGGTCCGGTGAGTCATGGCCCTTGGGTGTGCTGTTACTGGGTGTCATTTGGCCCAGAATGGATTAGCGGACTAAGCCTCCATGTGACTGGGGAGATTGGATTTAGGCCCACCGCTGCGAGATGGCGCTCGAGAAATTTTCCAAAGCTTTTTGATTTGAGTGTGAGAGAGCCACTTAGACCTCGCGATCTGAACCAAATACAAGGTTATATTTAAAAGCGTCTGTATGTATGTAGTCTACAAAAGGACACAGAAGAAAATGCTTTTTATTTTGTGGTGAAATGAAGAGAATTGGCCCGTCCTTGTTATCTACAGCAACAAAGATGTTTTGATATGGAAACAAGGCATTTCATGTGCAAATTCTTTTTTAAGAACAAAAAAAGCCTATATTTGTAGCGACAGAATCTGAATAATGGCTAGACAATTTTTCTTAACTTCCTTCCTCCTGCCTAAACCACTTTTCTCCAGTTCAGCTTTACCCAAATCTATAAGTTTACAGACTATGAGTAACAACCTCACTTGAAAGCTAAGACCTACCTTGTGTTGTTGCCTTGTTGTCACTTTTTATTGTGTATTTCTTTGTGTGTATTGAGTATTTTTATTGTGCATTGAGGTTTTTTATTTGGACAATTTGGATACTTTTTTGTTGAGTTTTCATCCTTGTTTTCATCTCATTTTTGTCGCTATTTAGACACTTTTTTCAAGAAGCTGTTAGTTTAGGTAAAGCCAACCTTGAGAAAATGTGCTCAGTTCAGGTGGGGGTTAAGAGGTTAAACATAATTAGATGCAAAGATTTTTTTTCAGAGGGGAGTTTGGTAATCTTATTTTTTGTTTTTTTGTCCTTGAACAAACTGTTGGGTTATGTTGTAACCCCGGTTCTCTGAATGGAGAGACTATCTCTACACTCCATACTATATGTTGGTCTGGAACAAAATAGAGAAGTAGTCTTTAGGAGAAAATCTGGGGTGGGGGGAATAAAATGTTCCCTTGTTTTGCGGTTCAAAATGTAATGCAGTTAAAGCAGAACTAAGTAACTCGTGCCCCTAGAGGCCATAAGCGCCACTGCAGGTGTCGTAGCATGTTACGTTTTTTTACTCATTAATTATCCGTGAGAGTAAATACTACGCTGACAGAGAAGACAAAGGGAAAAAGGGATATTGTACATCCAATTACACAATGGAGATATTTTTTTCCACTCAAACTTGGCTGTAAATACTTTTTAAGTGGCGCTAGCCTGCAGCTAGCTTTGCCTGTTAGCCTGTTAGCTTCTTCTTCGTGATTCTATTAGTGTGTATTGGGGCCCCCGAGGCAGCGAAAGTATTCATTAAGGTAAACAAGTTACCTTGTACTGCTTTAAGAATTGCAATGGAGAAGAGAATACATGCGTTTCCAATGACATCACGCACAGTTTCGGCCGCCATTTTGAATACCAAAGTAGCATTATGCAGTACTACAACATGCAACAATACCTCTACTCAGGATGAAAATGAAAGACAACTGATTGACAGTGGCACTTTTATGTACTCGTAATCATTGCTCATTAAGATAACAGTTAAAACACGGCCCCAGAGACGCACGTTTATGTGAAGAAACCAGCAAATGTGGCACGTAGAAGCTCCGTCTGTTGAGCTACAGCAGGATTTACTAAAGATCTGCTTCACTCCTCAGACTAAACTAACACATCAAAGAGGAAACACAAAACCTTTCTCTGTGATTTTTACAGTTTGTCATGTCGACAGAGTCTCAGTCTGAGTCAGTGTTTAAGCTGCTCAAGACGTTAGCATGCTACCGGTTAGCAACTGTCATCAATCAAGCTCTGACCTCTGTCATATGTTGTAGCCAAGGTTTGGCGTGTGGTTCAGGGCTTTCTCTTGGAGAGGTCAGAGTTGAGCTGTTGAAGCTAAATGCTAACCAGTAGCATGCTAACATCTTAAACACTGACTCACTGGTTTCTTCAAATATCTTCTTGACCAATGATTTCGAGTAGGCTACATAAAAATGCCACTGTCAATCAATTGTCTTTCATTTATACTCTGAGTAGAGATATTGTTACATGTTGTAGTACTGCATAATTGTACTTCGGTATTCAAAATGGCCGCCATAACAACAAAAGTCACATGACTGAAAGGCATGTGGCTGGTGGCCAACTGCCAATAAATCTAACAGAAGAAGAAGAAGAAGGCATGTATAGTAGTAGTTTCCCAACCAGGTGTAGGCCTACTTGCCGCACTTAGTAGGGGTTATAACAATAGGCTACTTCAATGTGAATTTCAGAGTAAAACTTGTATTTTGTTCTGTCGTAAAATTTCAGATGATTTTGAGCGTAAAACACTGTACATGGTAAAAAAAAAAAAAAGTCAGTGTTAAGTCAGTGTTACAAAGTGAGATATCAGGAACCAAAGTGATATCTCTCGCCAGTCAGCCTGCATTGTCCTATATGGCCTGTTCTCGCTGTAGGTCCGGGGCAGGGAAGCCGCGGTCGGGTTCGGAGGCCAGGGCGGCCTCCCTCAGCACCACCATGTGATCCTCCGCGGCGTTCAGGGACTGCTCGATCCAGTCCAGGCTGCCCGACATGTGGCACGCGTTTCGGGTCACCAGAACCAAGTGGCTGACGGAGAGCAGCAGAGCAGTGGCCCTGTGGGAGAGAATACATGCTACAGTGAAGCCGAACTGCAGAAATAAATCGAGGTTGCAGCATCACAAACAGCACCTAAACTAAAGAATCACAACTCATTCTTTTGAACAACATATTTTGAGAAGTTTGTGAATTTCCAAGTGTTTTAGCCTGACAGAAGTGTGGTCAATGTGCATCCACTGTTACTTGTAGCTAGATTGGTCTGTCGTTCTGGAGGGATAACAAAGCAATCAGGCAGAAAAGTGCAGGCGTCACAGCTGACAGGTGATCTAATGCAGACACCGACCAGCCCATAAAAAAACCCAGAGATGCGTCCAGACAGAGAGAAAACACAACCGAAAGTATGGAAGGAAAGTCAAGCAGGGTTTTCAAACTGTGGTGGTAGTTTACTTATTTATTTTGCGTGGTTCATGTCTTGATTTAGCAGGATTTGGGCAAGACAATATAGTGTGATGGGGGTGAAGAATCCTTTTTTTCTTAGGTTGTACTTGGTGCGTTTATGAATGATGTGAAAAGAAAGCACACGTATGAAAAGCAAAATATTTCAACCCATATTCTCCACCCAAATCTAAAAGCTTCTCGACTGAAGAGCAACTGTGTTCACCCCTCTTTTGAAAGCCCAGACCGACAAAAGTGATTGTATACTTTTTTGTCAAATTGTCGTCACGTTTATTTCCTGCTTTCGTCGTTTTTTTTCTCCATGCTTTTTTTTGTTGCCTTTTCATTGCTTTTTATGTTGTGTTTTGTCACTTTTTTGTCGTGTTTATGTCGAGTTTTGTCCATATTTTTGTCACGTTTTGTGGTGTTTGTCCATGTTTTTGTCACTTTTTGTCGTGTTTTGTACATGTTTTTGTCACTTTTTTGTCGTGTTTATGTCGAGTTTTGTCCATATTTTTGTCCATGTTTTTGTCGTGTTTTGTCCATGTTTTTGTCGTGTTTTGTCCATGTTTTTGACGTGTTTTGTCCATGTTTTTGTCACTTTTTTATCATGTTTTGTCCATGTTTTTGTCACTTTTTTGTCGTGTTTATGTCGAGTTTTGTCCATATTTTTGTCACTTTTTGTCGTGTTTTGTCCATGCTTTTGTCGTGTTTTGTCCATGTTTTTGTCGTGTTTTGTCCATGTTTTTGTCACTTTTTTGTTGTGTTTTGTCCATGTTTTTATCACTTTTTTGTCATGTTTTTGTCGAGTTTTGTCCATGTTTTCGCCGCATTTTTGTTCAGCACGTTTTTTGACGTCCTTTTCTCACTTTTTCTCACATTTTTGTTCCGTCTTTGTCTCTTTTTGTGTCCCTTTTTTGTTGCGTTTTCATTCTCGTTTTTCGTTGCTATTTTGATGCTTTTCTTTTTCAGCTTTCAGTTTTGGGGTGAGAAAATGTGCTTGGTTCAGGTGGGGTTAAGAGGTTTTAACCCAGAAAGTAATGGCACCAACAATCATGACATTTTATGCAAAGAGTGCGGATAATATACTCTCTACTTTAAACAGTAACTGCAACATTGGAAAAAGTGAGACATTATCCAAATCAGTGGGACAGGGTGATAAAAGTGGGACAGGTGGTCACTATCTGGTGGATCTGTCATACCGGGCATCCAGGAGAATTGGGTCCAGCGGTGGGTACATGGATCTGACCACATCGTCCACTCTGCAACATAAGGAAAGGTGTTTTTGAGATCCCAAAAATAACATAATTAAGTGAGTAAAATGTTATGTTGCAATTTACCGAGGACTGATCCGTTTGGCCACTGTAATGATGTCGCTGAGACTGGCCGGTGCTTTCACTTTGGATCCGGAGCCCATCGTCATAGCAACCAACTTTTCCGTTAAAGTGTGACAAATCTGTAAAAAAGAAAGTCATTGTTAGCATCAATAAAATATATAAATATTAATATCTTCATCGCCTTTCTTTAAGAAGCTCCTAAACTGAATAAATCTATGGCATAGAAATAAACAATTACCTTTAAAATGGAGATGCAGTGAGAGACTAAGCCACTGTTGATTGAAACAAATCAACGTTTAGTTTTGGGGGCGGGGCTAAACAACTGAATGAGAAAAAGAAAAGTTTGTTTGACATACGAAGCGTCTTCTATCCAGTCCTCATTCTCCAAAATGGCTTCAATGTGAGGGTTAGTGATGACAACGTCGTCCAGCTCCAGCTCGGACGGCTCACTCTGAGTCTCCATCGCTCCAATGAGGTCCTGTGTGGGTCTACAGGAAGAAGTCAGGAATATATTCAGGTATGTGAGAAAAGAGAATATAATAGGTGTAAGTCTGATGCAATGTCTAGAGTCAGCTGCCAATGTTTTCCAAATTTTGTCCAATTCTATTTTAGAACTTTATTTCATTTCATTTATTCATTCATTTCGGGCAATGACACAGAATGTACAGTAGGCCTATACAGTATGTAACTTAACCGAATGCATTAAAATCTTCTTGAAAGCTTATTGTGTCAAAAGAGCGACAAAAATGAGACCAAAAAGTGACCAAAGTATATATATACAAAAATGTGATGAAAAATTTACAAAAATGTGATGAAAAAGTGATGAAAAAGTGACAATAATATGCCGAAAAAGTGTCAAAATGTGATGAAAAAACCCCACAAAATGTGACGAAAAAGTGACAAAAAATGTGATGAAAATGTGATGAAAAAGTTACAAAAATGTGACGAAAAGGTGACAAAACTGACATAAATGTGACAAAAAAGTGATGAAAAATGTACAAAAATGTGATGAAAAAGTGACAAAAAAATGCTGAAAAAGTGTCAAAAATGTGATGAAAAAATAACAAAAATGTGACGAAAAAGTGACAAAAATGTGACGAAAAATTGACTAAAAAGAAAAAAAAAAAGGGACAAAAATGTGACAAAAAAGTGACAAATATGTGTGATGAAGAAGCAGCAAAAGCTCCACAAAATCAATAGAAAAGTGAGAAAAAAAAGCGATATTCTTCTACATGACAATCATTCAGACATCAGTATCATATACGAGTATCCTTTTATGCACTGGTATTGGAAAAAAAAGTTAGATGCCCAACCCTAGCCATGTCCAAAAAGGAAGTAATTAACAAACCTAATGAAACATGCCACACCAGGGAAAACTTGATATTTCTTTAGTCATCATCGCCTTGTGTAACCTGTCATAAGCACTTAAACCATTCCTATTCTGCAGTAGCCCTTGTGTTTCCCTCCACTACACAGTCGATGAGCTGACTCAGCTTCAGCTAAATGTTTATCTTTGTCTCACTGACTTGGAGTCGAACGGGTGCAGCAGGTCGTGGGGGTGGCAGTAGCGGTGTTTGCAGACCACGACCAGAGCCACGAAGGACGCCAGGAAAACGGTGGCCAGGACGCTGATGGCAACGATCACCACCGTCTCCATGGCGACGGCCCCAAACGCGGTCCCAATCAGGAGGTGGCCGGCGGTGACGGCTGTCCGAGCGGCTGATGAGGAGCAGGCGCTCATCTGGAGAGGACAGCATAATGGGGACTTTGATTGCAGTCATCGAATGCAAAAAGACAAGATATTCTTATTGTCCCAGAAATAATAATGTGCTCCTCTTGTGGCGACGTCATGGAGCACAATCAGTGTCGGCGGCTCGGTGGACACATGCCAACGCAAAACCAAATCAGCCAGGAATTAATGAGTCATGCACTTCAGAATGTGAAACTTGATTTTAGAAGTTTTTTTAAAAATTGAAACTAGTTTTGTTACAAGGAAAAGTGCCAATGGAGCAAAGCAGAACAGTCAGACAATTTCCACGACATTAGGAAACATAATGAATAAATGAAGTTAAACCACAATTTGGTATAGTTGTAGTTATCGAAGGTTATACATGAACTTCATCCTAGCATAGTTCTGTAATTTCAAACATTGAGCATGAGACTGACAATGACAAACTATCAAAACAATTTCTCATTTTTGCAAAGACGTGTGACACACTTAAAATGGCCCCAGCACTCACTTTTTGCATCTGGACTCACCAGTTGAGAATTACTGGTTAACCTCTTAAAGGGACTATAGGGAGTTTAACAAAATTACCTGTTCACCACAACTGCCTCTAAAATCCTGCACTGTCACTCAAAAAGTTGTTACTTTGGCTCTGAAGTGCCGTCATGCATGAGCTTAATATAGAAGGTGCAGTTACAAATATGACCTGAGGTGGCAGTAGTGAGTATAAAATGGCCAACTTGCATCGAGCCCCTATAAAGGAACAGGCCACCGTTTTTCCATGCTGAGATATGTTCTTGCCTGAACTTAGACGAGTTGATGTGTACCTGTCTCGTCTTTCTGTGTGCACTCAGTCATGCAAAACGAGCAAAGATGTTGTTAGCATTTGGCCTCTCCCAGTATATTCCTATAGCTCCAAACAGGGTGAAGTTAGAAGCGACCAAGCTCTTCCACGGGCACAAAGACCAGACAGGTACGTATGAACTCATCTAAGCTCAGGTAAGAACATATCTCAGTATGGATAAACCTGTTCCTTTAACCCCCCCGCCTTAACCAGGCACATTTTCTCCAAGTTCAGCATTACCTAAATCTAAAAGCTACTCGACTAGAGAGTTCACAGCCTATGAGTCAAAACGCCTCATTTGAAAGCTAAGGCCGCGTTGTCACTTTTTTGATGACACGTTTTTGTTGCATTTTTGCCGCTTTTTTGTCCCGTTTTTGTGTGCTCGGTTCAGGTGGGAGTTAAGAGGTTAAGAAGACCTCCTCCATTACTGTATGTGCCCTGCAGTCACTCATTAACCAGCCCTACCCTTTTGAGTGTTTGCCTTAATTTGTTCATATATTTGAGCCTCCACCGAATCCTTCAACACAATCTGAACACAATGGAAATCAGATTTACTTGACCTGGACTATAAAAGTACTAAACTCTTGTATAAAGTCGTCACCACCATTCTTACTTGATTGTGAACCTTATAAGATTCTTTAAACATTTCTTCATCTTAGAAAATCTGCACAACAAAAGAATATTAGGCCATGAAGTAACTTAAGCAAAGTTATCTGAGTATCTCGTCCCTCTCTCCACTACAAATGAAAGTATTATGTAGTTAAATTACCACATAGCTGCTCTGTCACAACACAGTGTGACACAACACAGTGTGGCCCTGAGTGGAGGAATGCAGTAATTCTTTAATCTGATTAATTGGAGTTGCACTTGTTTTATAATGTTACTGTTCTCCCACATTACTTTTACACACATGCTTATTTTACACAATGACAAACTCCATTATTATAATGAAACACATCATCATTATGTGAAGAAGTCAGAAAACTGTATGGGCCAAGACCATCCCATAACAATATAAAAACAATAATAGAAAAAAAACAACTTATGTTTTATGATAATGCATTACTGATAGAGTAGCCTAATGAATTGCCTTAAACGATTCTCCAGGTTCTTGTTCAAAGTTGGTGGAGCTGCTCAAACAACTAAAACAACAGTACACCCGACAATACGCTTGATAAGAATCCATTACTGTCTATTAGTTGTTGTAAAGTGTTAAAAGCCTTACGCGTAATTACCTTTATCCATTCACAAAACCTTAACAAAACCGTTTGGCGCTGCAGGCTGTAGTTTTAGAACAATAAACATTAAGCTGTGTTTTACTTACCTAAACATTTTATCCGTTTAAGCAGAATTCCTTTGAGGAGACCACATCGAGTTTCCCTCAGTCATCGAGAGCGCGGAGCAGGCGCCGACATCTCCAAACCTGCGGTGGGGGGCGCGCGCGCAAAGGCAGGCACAGGAGGCACCACATTTTTCCTCAAACTAATCTGTCAAACAACTTTCCCCCTGAACCCGCGTGCGTGCACCCAGGCGCGCCCTCGTTACACCAAACAGACGCGAAATCAGATCGGCCGCGAGGGGGCGCGCCTTGACCATTTTTTATCACGGAAAAGGCTTACCCGTGTCTTCTGGCAATGTGGCGTGATCCTGCTGTCCCGTTTTCTTCAGCTAAAGATTTTTATCTAAAGCTTCTTGTGGTGAAATGATGTCGATGTGTCTTTTGTATATTGTAAAACACTTTTGTGAACTTGTGGGCTAGTTTTTTGTTAATAACACCGTGACAGTAAAAGTTTTGGATCTTAAAGGTGCACTATGCAACTTTTTATTATAAAACCTGTATGGGTGATTAGCTTGGCGACTTTACATCCCGGTGGCCTCCAGGACGCTCCAAGATTCATTTTATTTCAGGTTTTTTTGGGATTTTTTTTTTTTGTAAAGGTGCTATGCTAACCACCCAAGCAGCCCTGGGTGCCTTAAAGGTAAAGGTACACACATAAAAGTTGCATCATTAAGGAAATATATGGGAAACGATAGGAATGATACAACAGGGTTCTCTCTGGGCTAGGATGACTCTTCTCAGAACTAGATAATTACATCTCATACTTTCCTGGTTATCCTAACAATAATGGTTGCTTCAATACTTTTTCTTAAAATATATTTGCATATTTGCTGTGTCTTTGTTTTTAGCTGTAAATTAACCTTTTATCGACCAAGTGACTATTTTTGGTAATTTCCGCACACTTTACATATGGCCTCCCTGCTGCTCATCAGTATCAGGTAAAGAAGCATGTCGTCCTCACTCAGCCAATCAGAAGAGATCGCCCTACATCACAGAGTCCACTACTGTGGCATTTAACCAATCAGCAGAGACGGTCACGCTCTCAACTTCCTGTTTTCTCTGAAGTCTGAAAAAGACCCAAGTCTGGCTAAACTCATGGTACATTTCTTTTCATAACAAAATAACTTACCATGGTAAGTTGATGAAACTCACACATTTTATTGGTGAATAATTGTGCTAAGTGATATGTGTTGGTTTTGGAGGAAAATTACAGCATAAAAAAGGCAGGCACCATACAAGCGATGTCGTCACATCTGTGATAGGCAATTTAATGTTTTAAATAAATGATGACAGTTCTGTGATTGGCAAAACCAATGTTCACACACAGGGAAGAAGCTTCCCTTGAGCTGTAACAGATCTGTCTTTCTAAAACCGCGTTAGAGGCCTGGATTCATCAGCTGTTGCCGGCCATTCACCAAAACATCCAGCCAAAATCGCAGAAGTAAACAACAACAGCGATCACTCGTATATTTGACCATACCTTTGTATCGGATCTTTGTATTTTTCACATTTCACATTGATGATAATGAAAAATTTTGAAAAAATGTTACAACAGAAATGTGTGTTATGTCCCCCAATAACACTCTTAAGTAAAAATTATTTATTTCAAAGTATTTCAATGAGTGCCCTGTAAAGGGTTGAAACTTGTCTGTTTGTCATCATTATATTTATTTATTTATTCGTCGGGACAGTGCAGGTTAATGAACATACATGGATACATGCATGTAAACATGCCTTCGGCTAATTTCTATCCATTGTCCCGCACTCGCACTCTCAAACACACTCTCATTCATCCTGGCCTATTGTACATGTTTTTAATGGTTAGTTGCATGCATTGTTGAAGATTGAAACATTATGCACTAGTAGTAGGCTATTGGGCATTGCAACAATTGTTTGTTTTGTTGTTTCCTTGTAGCTTCACTTTACCGTAACCTGTTTTCTCAACTCATTTTGGGGCGTGGGCTGAAATTCATCTCCCACGGTGGGTCGCAGGCCCATATAATAAAGAAAGTGTTTCCAATAAATGAATAATAATAAGCTGTGATTTGGTCAAAGCCCCAACCTGACTGTAGCTTCATTAATAACAACAGGTAACACTATATTGCACTTTACAAGCCTGTGTCACAAGTTCCTCAAAGTACTACATAGTAGTCATTATTCATTCACTCCACACTCGGTGGTGGTTAAGCTGTTATTGAACCCACAGCCGCCCTGGGGCAGACTGTTCATTTACCACGTGGCTATATAATGGGTTGTTCTTGTCCTCAGGTCTTATTACGTCAGTGCCCTCTGCTGGACACGTGTGTCTTTAAAAATTCACAACTGCACAGGAATGGGCCAGCTTTACAGGGCAGGGGCTGGATTAAATAATCTCTGTATGTTTAACACCCCTGTGTTATCTGTTAAGTTTTGGTGTTAGAGTTATTTTCTCCTATTAGGCACATCCAAATCTC
Organism: Gobius niger; assembly: GCF_951799975.1. NCBI lineage: Eukaryota > Metazoa > Chordata > Actinopteri > Gobiiformes > Gobiidae > Gobius > Gobius niger. The sequence continues at coordinate 14,940,416 of NC_136861.1, forward strand.
AAATCGTATTGACAGGAGAGCTCATTTGAAAGCCAAGACCTTCTAGTTTCTATAAACATATGTGTAAGATCTGTGTAAGTGAAACACAACTTGCATCACATTTGCCGTCCATAACACTAACCCCTGACCCCTGACCCTAAACCCAACCCTATCCCACTGATCAGGAGGACGGGGGGTAACAGGTTAACAGTGCCACCATTAACCACTAATGTATTTGTGTGTTTATTTTACGTTTGCAGCAGCTGATCTTCTTCATTCCCCAGTAAAGAATCCTCTCTCAGGCATCCATCCTGCCTCTAATGACAAGGTTGGACTTCCGTTTACCATTTATCTGCGCACCTCTCCTCTCTGTACGTCTATTCAAACAACATTATCTCATTTGAAAGTATGGAGTGACAATATCCCGCTATTGTCGCTGTCCCCTCATGCTGCCACTTCTCATAAATCCCCCCATTAATGCCCCACGCGCTCCCCGTATCCTCGCCCGCACGTTCCACTTTGCTGGAGCAGATCTATACCACCAGCCGAGATAATTAGACCCTCTTCAACCGCATCGCGAACGGGGAAGTCAGGAGTGTCGTGCTTTATAGAGGCTGCTGGTTAATGTTCGCGCGGAGCCGTCAATCACTGTGATGCTTCGTGCGGGGGGCCAGTGACACAGCAGCTTGTCTGAAAATCACAGCTCCAGACTGACAGGACGCAGTAGGAGCTGCCTGTGATTCCAAACATATTTGTTCAACTGGAGTTTGAAGGAAGGCTGCGGATTTGTCAAAATAATAGTTCTGACAACAGTTACAAATGTGGGCGATTATGCACGCAGGCTTTTTTAAGTTGTAAGTCAATACTGTTGCTACGGGATTGTTGCAGCTTTATTCATGTGTATGTGAATGTAAATAACTCTGATAATGTAGAGTGGTTAAGCATTCGCACTGAGGGTATGTTTTTATTCTTTTGGCTGATATACAATATTTCAAAAAAGTCTCCAACTCTTTAATGTGTTGTCAGGGCTTTGCCTCACTCCAGCTGTAACAATCTGCACACTTTAATTTGATATTTTACTCACATATTGCAATTCTAAATCAATGTGAAAGCGAGTTTTGTTTAGTGATTGGACTTATGGTAAGTGGTCTCAACTTATTCACCTTATTCCGGAGGCTCGCGTGGGCGCCGCCATGAATTGTGCCCGCCCCTTTTCTCCTATGTGTTAACATGGGACTGGAGAAGTCCACATAAAATCAGTCACTACACGAAAACAAAGCCGTTTTCAGGCCGCACAGAGGAACGCTGTAGTGTCGACATGTTGGTGCAAATGAACATTGAACATTTTACACAAATCAATCGACTAAACATCAGATTTGAGCGGAGAATATTTTCCCTCGTTCTCCGTTTAAATGAACGGGCTTCGCGCTCGACTGGAAGTGTCTGGCAAATGAGGTGCCGAGACAACGCAAAAGTGGGCAGGGCGGAATAAGGTGTTTTTTTAGTCCTGTCTTTTAATATATGTTGTGTTGTATTTTATAATGTTTTGTTTTTAACTATGCTGTCCATTGTAGCACTTTGAGATTTGGTGTCAAATGTAAAGTGCATTATAAATAAAATGTATTATTGATTGACTGCGGAATTCTTCCGCAGTCAATTATTGGTTTTCATGTTCTTTATTATTATTCCTCTTCCATCTTTTTCCCGATTTTCTAGAGCTTTCAGCACCTTCATGCTTTGTGCAATTTATGCAAGTTATGCATCAAAATGTTCCGCATGTTGAGGAGAAGGGTGCTATTACTTTTGGGACTTCTGCAACTTACGGTTTTTCCGCAATCGGCCGAAATGTCGGAGATTTTTCCCATTGACTTATAATGGGGCTGCCGCAAATCCATGCTTTTCTGCACTTTTTTCTGCATTTTATGCAATTTCTGCACTTTGTGCATGTTCAGCTTATGCAACTTGTGGGTTTTGAGAAAAAATGGTCCTTCTGCAGTTTTCCAGTTTTTTTATACGGGAGTTTGAAATTTTTGCATTGTTGTGTATGGGGGGAATCCAGCCAATGGGGAGACTCCAGCACTTTCAGCCATTTGTGCAGCTTCTGCCAATCAAACACTTTCAACAGTTTGACCAGTTTATGGAATATAAAAGTTTATGCAATATTAACAATTTATGCAAAGTAACCACTTTATGGGATTTAACCAGTTAATGCATTTTAAAGCGTTTATGCAACTGACGAGTTTATACCATTTAGGATTTATGAATTTTAAAGAGTTTATGCAATTTACATAATTTATGCAAATTAACCCATTCATGCATTTTACCACTTTTTGCAGTTTATACAGTTTATGCAACATGACGTTTTATGCATTTTACCAGTTTATGCAAATTTGATTATGCAATTTGAAGAGTTTATGCAATTTCTGCATTCGCTTCCCGCATTTCCGCAGTCAATCGCAATGGCGCAGCCATTGCATTTCTAGTTATTATTATTATTAATATAGCGCTTTTATACCTTCATCAGGCCAAAGCGCTTCACAGTAACCTGTTGCACATTCACACACTCATTTATACACCAATGTACGCAGACACTGGAGGCAAGGTGGGTGAAGTGTCTTGCCCAAGGACACAACGACAGTGTGCATTTTGCGGGAGGTGGGATTTGAACCCACGACCTTCCAATCCCGTAAAATGGTGCAATGATACCATTTTTCCATTAGAGCAAATGGGGAGTTCTGGTCATCGCCACGGTAACGCCATGAACCATATGACAAGGGTTTCATTTACTGTATATTCCGGACTATAAATCACACTTTTTTTAAAGAGTTTAGCAGGGGGTCTTATACTCCGGAGCAACAAATATGTGTTTTTATTTTTATTTTTTAATTCAAGTATATAATTTCACCTGCCGCTAGAGGGCACTGCGGGGTAATCGAGCAGCAGAAAGAAAGTTTGGAGTGAGCGGAAAGCGTCTTTTACTCATTAACATTACTAAAAACAGTATAAAAAGTGGAGAAAAAAAGCTGTGGAACATCTCCATTTGCTGCTGAGTTACTGCTGGTAAATACATCTAACACACTGTGGTGTCCGAGTGTTTTAATGTGAACAATAACTCCAGTGTTTTAACTTTTAAAACCTTCATTAGTTTACAGTTGCTGCTAATCCCATCATGCTTAGCGATATGACATTACATTCCCAAACTCTATGAAGTTTTCAAAAATGTATAGTTTTGATACGACAGGCGTATTGAATTGCCTCATGTACGACAAAATGCACGATATAAATAAAGTTGTCTTGCTTATATGCCTCTATGATGTGAACAATTTAGCTTTTAGTTTTTGTTTGTTGTAGGAAGCCAGACTGATTATTAACGTGCGCAGTCTGCATCATTTTATGAACCATTTTTAACAATTACCTGAATTTGCGCTGCATGTTGAGGGTTCTGCAAACATTTGAAAGCTGTAAAACATTTAAAGGGGCTAGATGCAAGTTGGCCATTTTATACTCACTACTGCCACCTCAGGTCATATGTGTAACTGCACCTTCTATATTAAGCTCGTGCATGACGGCACTTCGGACCCGAATTAACACCTTTTTGAGTGACAGTGCAGGGTTTTAGAGGCAGTTGTGGTGAACAGGTCTGAGCTCATTCTACACCTTAGGACATTACTGGAACATGTTGGGGAGGAAAATACTTAATTTTAACATTTTTAAACCTTTAAATTCATGCACTTGAATGCAATCCAAGTTCAAAGTATTTTGTGTCATTTTGATCTTCTGGAGTTGCAGCAGCCAACACTGTAATGTGGCAGCTCTATAGTTTAAGTTTAATGGTTTTGTATAGCCCAATATCACAACAGAAGTCGCCTCACAGCTGCACCAAACATTAAGGCAATAAAACAGAGCAATAAATATGACAATTAAAAGTTCAGGTAAATATAATGGCAAATATAATGTCCAATAGGAGGTAGCGACGAGCGGCGCGGGTGTCCCCCGTCCTTAGACTCTCCAGCACGGCAAGGAAAAACTCAAAAACCAGGCAGGAGAAAAAGAGAAACCTTGGGGAGAACCACAGAAGGAGAGATCCATTCCCATGGACGGACAGGCTATAGAGACCCAGGCCGAAGGATCCCTCAGCAGACGGGCCAAGATCACAGACCGTCCAGTCCTCAGATTCCAGAATGCAGGGTTCCTCCGTTCACCCAGGTTCCTCCCAGGTCCTCTATACTATGCACTGGGGCCGCCCTCCTCATCACATTCCTCAAGAAGAAAGAAAAACATAATATTTACCATGACATTGCGATGTGCTTAGACCTGATCTGACCCCACAGAAGTGGCAGCTCCGCAGGTCCACACTCCATATCTCAGACTCGCTTGTCCACAGGTGCATGTCTAAACAAGCCGTGGCCATTGTTGGCTGCCGTATTGACCAAGCGGCGAGATAATCATCTGGTAAAAACGTCGATTCCCCCAGAGAGGCCGCCTGACAAGCCGTAATTGACCTGTTAACTTTGCCTCCTGCCAAAGGAAAAGCACTCGCAGCATGGAAGAAATCCTCCAGCGCTTTTGACTTTTAATTTAAAACATGTCTAAAAAAAAAACTGTTCTGTGAAATATAGCGAGAGCTTATTTCCTTGGAACAAAGGGGGGCGCGTGCCGCTGACAGGTACTTAATTACAGACTTTGAAGTTAAGGATGTTTCTCCGGAAGCTCTATCAATAAACACAAGAAGCCGGCGGTAAAGCGGAATGAAACGCTGGCAGCTTCACAGGGAAGATAAGCCAGAGTCAACAACGCTGTCATGATTTCAGCTTTGTGGAGTTACTCTTGGCAACAGTGCAAGCCAATAACACTATATGCTGAAAACCTATGCTTATATAGAGGCTTATGAGCGAGACCGCAGCAAATGAGGTCTTACATTTCAGAAATATGTTTACCAATGACCCCAACAGCCCTGATTAACCTCGTCAAAACCTCGGACAGTATTTGGTTTCATTCATTCAGGTTTGAGGAATACTGTTCACTTTTGTCATTAACCTCTTCATTTATTTCAAGGATAGCCCCATTTGAACCTTCTTTTCCAGTTCAGCTTTAACCAAATCTAAAATGTTACAGCCTATAGGCCAGAGTAACATTTCATTTGAAAGATAAGACCTGCAAAACCGATCTAAACTGATCCTTTTCCTCGCGTTGTTGCCACGTTGTCATCACTTTTTTGACTTTTTTTCTTCATTTCTTTTTCATCAGTTTTGTGTTATTCTTTTCTTGCTTTTCTGTTACGTTTTTGTCACTTTTTCATCACATTTTCATAATTTTTTCATCACATTTTCATCATTTTTTCATCATTTTTCATCACATTTTCATCATTTTTTGGGGTCATTTTCTTCACCTATTTTCTTCATTTTTTCATCACAATTTTTGTCACTTTTTCGTCACTTTTTTACCCATTTTCGTCACATTTTTGTCACATTTTCATCCAATTTTCGTCACTTTTTTGACCCATTTTCGTCATATTTTCGTCACATTTTTGTCACATTTTCATCAAATTTTTGTCACTTTTTGACCCATTGTTGTCACTTTTTTGACACATTTTAATCACATTTTTGTCACTTTTTTTGTCACTTTTTTGACCCATTTTCGTCACATTTTTGTCACATTTTCATCACATTTTTGTCACTTTTTGCCCCATTGTTGTCACTTTTTTGACACATTTTCACTGTCACTGGAGAAACTGTGCTCGGTTCAGGTGGAGGTTAAGAGGTTAAAGAAACTAAATGTCTTGAATTTTTTGCTTAATAGACAGAACCTAAAAGTGTGTAATTTCACCAACTGTTGTTTTTACACAGAAATCATTTGAAGTTATAAAAACGTGAGGTGCGACATGTCCACTTAGTTGTCATGGTAAATAAAGCTACAATCCAACACATAAACCCCGTCATTCAACCTAATTTTAACCTCCTTTTCAGAAGGCTGGGATAAACAATATGTGGAGCTGCGACCCTTGGCTGTGAATCACTGCTTCAAGACTCTCACACCATTTTACCTCTCCCAGCCTGTCCCAGCAGCATGTGTCACGATCGTAGCGGGTGAGTTTCCCCACAGTCATCGCGTCTCATCAGCCGAGTGCGGCGGAGGAAGTGCGCTTGTTTACAGCCCCTGCGGCCTCTCTGACATCTGTGAGGCAGCGAGGCACCGTCGACGGGCAACAGGGCCATAAGAGCAGTCTGTTTGCTGTGCCGCCCCTCCATTCACTGTCTATGTTGGAGTAGTTTTTTTTTTTGAATAATGTGCAAAGCTTTCTTCCTGGGTCTTAATCAAACACAGCGGGGAGCGGTAATTCTGCGTCCCTTTTGCGCTGGAGTGGTTTCATGTTGGCGGACCTGGCAGGTGTTTTGAGGGGGAAAAATCAATCAACCCTGGCAATTTCTCGCTGTGTTGTTTTCCTGTGTTTAGAGGGGGGAAAAGGTGTGTTTCTGATTAAATTCACTGTTGTAATAAACAGGCCTATAATAAAGCTGGTTCGCACCCTTCACGTGTAATCAAGTGTTTATCCGCTCCCGTGTACTTTCCAGCTTCTGTTCGGCTTCTGCTTCACCCAAACTGAGGCTGAGGAATTGGAAACGTAATGAAATATGGCTGGTAAGAATTTATAAGCTCAACATAAACTATAATACGTCTTTTCAGGTGATTTCAGTCTGGCTGGAACTCCTGACTGTCAAGAAGGCTAGAGGAACACCAAATAGATGTATGGATACAGAATCTTCAAAAAAGTCCTTATTGTGATGCCTGTTGTTGGGTCTAAGGGGAACAACTTGGGCCAGACACTTCCCTCACCTTGCCTCCAGTGTCTGCGCACACTGGTGTATGAATCAGAGTGCGAAGGGTGAGTGGTGCTTTCGTGTAAAGCTTTGAGTGGCTAATGTAGGTGGAAAAGCGCTGTATAAATAGAGCCCATTTACCATTTGGACCTGATCACTAATATAAATGTTAAACAATCTCAATATACAGCGCAAACCATCTCTATATTAACAATATTACTTCATCGGCCCTAGTTTGTATTAATTAGGCTTTGGACCTTTGGAGTTGAGGATTGAATGTTGTAAATTTATTGGCAACAATCTGAAAGAAATATATTGATGGTTGTATTTTGTTACTTGCTTTGTGCTAGACATCATACATGAAATGAGACCGTTGTTATTCACCTTATTTCCGCCCCGCCCACTTTTGCCACTTTCTGCTTTGTCTCGGCACTTCCGTTGTATTGACACTTTCGGTCGAGCGCGAAGCCCGTTCATTTAAACGGAGAACGAGGGAAATTATTCTCCGCTCAAATCTGATGTTTTACAGATTCATTTGTGTAAAATGGCCAATGTTCATTTGCACCAACATGTCAACAGTGCACCGTTTCTCGGTGCGGCCGAAAAACGGCTTTGTTTTCGTGTAGTTACTGATTTTATGTGGACTTCTCCAGCCCCATGTTAACAGATGGGAGAAAATGGCCGTGCACAATTCATGGCGGCGCCCACGCGAACTTCCGGAAAAATTTGAATAGTTGTACTTTGTTTCTGTTAATTATATGAACAGTTTAAAGCAGAACTAAGTAACATGTTTACCTCAACAAATCCCTTTCATCTCCCCCTGGTGTCTCTGGCCAGAAAACCACAATTGCTACTTCGCTGCCTCCGGGTCGGAGACACCAATACACACTAATAGAATCACGAAGAAGAAGCTAACAGGCTAACGGGCAAAGCTAACTGTGGGCTAGCACCACTTAAACAGTATTTACAGCCAAGTTTGAGTGAAAAAAATAATCTCCATTATCTAATTTATGTACAATATCCCTCTCTCCCTCTGTCTTTTCTGTCAGCGTAGTATTTACTGTCACTTACAATTTAAGAAAGAAAAAAAAAAACGCAACATGCTTCTTGTTATACAGCAACACCATATCCAGCTAGAAATAAATGCACTTATGAGCGATATTCAAATTTTTTTCATTACACGTTTGTATTGATCTAAACTGGAGGAGCAGGTTTCGAAGACGACTTGTTTTATTGTTTGCGGAGGACTTTATTTGCCCATTCATTACAGTCTTTGTGATTTGCCAATGGTGGCAAGTCAAATTGTAATTTTGATTCCGTTGCAATTACAAGTGCATCCTGTGTGTTGTCTGTAAATGATTCAATGTGAACCTTTGAAAGCTTTTCCATTTGCAATTGTCCACCGGCTCGATATCACTGTACGCGGTGTTTTTCAGTTCAGTAATAATTAGCACAAAATTTACTTTATTTTTCATTTTTTCTTATTAATTGTATAGGAGCGCATACTTTATAAAACAAACTATTATAAAACACATGTTGCAAGCCTTTCTTGTCTTTTCTGTAGGCAAACGATCAATATATAGATACACATTGATTCAAGGCTGCTTGGATAATAGGAAGACGGCAGCATAATGACCACCCGAAGCACCAATGCAATGGCACATAACTGTTGTTTTGTTTTCAATAGCTAAACGCAGACACTGACGTAAATACGATGCCTCAGTTTATTTTCTCAATGGCTCGCAGTGAAAGGGAGTCGATCGAGCCGGAGCCCGCTGCACATTGTGAAGGACATCTGCTCTGAGTGGTTCTCGTGCTTTAATGATCTGTTTAACAAGTGCACCCTCAAAGCTTTTAACGTTCTAAAGAGAGAAAGATTTCTATGAAGAATGGCTTAAAGCTTTAAACATAGCCCAGATAATATTGCGACCCAGTTACCAAACCGTTTCTCACAAGTTCTCACAGCTCTTGCTTCTTCTTTTCTGTTCAGTTTCCGCCTTTAGAGTCCATGTGATTTGCATAAAGATCTGGCATAGTTTATTACACGGTTTCGTGGCACAGGAAGTTCCTTGGTTTCTTGTTTGTCTTTATGGATGATCAATAATGTCCGAAACTCACTTTGCAAAGTCATCATGGCATTCACTTCATGGTGTGAAGTTGTGGGATGCTCTAATGCCCATTGTCATATTAGATTAGTCGTCAGATAGTCTACTGTCCATCAGTGGTTATCAGTTTGTGGTATGTAACATGGTGGTACTTGGGGTTCTTCCGGTGGTTCCCCTGGTCATCTGATTTGCAATTTGAGACTTTATTCATTTTAGTTAAAGCAGTACTAAGTATGTGCATGTGGACCAGGTCGTCGAGGCACCCGGCCTCGACTGCCACCCAGTCCTCTTAGCACCCGACCCCTACGGATCCCTCTGCGGGTGGTGGGTCCACAGGAGGGCGGGCCCACGTCGTCCCTTCGGGCTGTGCCCGGCCGGGCCCCGTGGGCAGAGGCCCGGCCACCAGACGCTCGCGTTCGGGCCCCAACCCCAGGTCTGGCTCCAGGGTGGGGCCCCGGCTGCGCCATGCCGGGCGACGTCTCGGTCCTTGATTGGTGTACGTCCATAGAAGTCTTGTGAGCTGCTCTTCGTCTGACCCGTCACCTCGGACCTGTTTGCCATGGGAGACCCTACCAGGGGCATAAAGCCCCGGACAACATAGCTCCTCGGATCATTCGGGTACTCAAACAACCCCACCACGTTAAGGTGGCAGCTCATGGGGGTTAGTGGGACAAGGCCTCGTGGAAGACCCAGGACACGGTGGTGGGACTATGTCTCCGAGCTGGCCTGGTGTCGCCTCGGGGTCCCCCCAGAACAGCAGGAGGAAGTGTGTGTGGATCGGGAAGTTTGGGCATCTCTGCTGAGACTGCTGCCCCCGCGACCCGGCCCCGGATAAAGCGGAAGAAAATGGATGGATGGATGGATGGAGTACTAAGTAAGTAAGTTTTACTCATTAATTGTCCGTGAGAGTAAATACTACGCTGACAGAAAAGACAAAGGGAGAGAGGGAATTTTGAACATCCAATAACACAATGGAGCTACGTTTTTTCACTCAAACTTGGCTGTAAATACTGTTTAAGTGGCGCTAGCCCGCAGTTAGCTTTGCCCGTTAGCTTCTTCTTCGTGATTCCATTAGTGTGTATTGGTGACTCCGGGTCGGAGCAGGGAAAGCTGCAATCGTGTTTTTCTGGCCAGAGACACCAGGGGGAGATGGAAGACCCCCCCCCAATCATCAGGTTAACACTTCTATCACCCCCAGAGGGACTACGAAAGGGATTTATTAAGGTAAACAAGTTACTTAGTACTGCTTTAAAGATCATTTCATTTATGCTGTAGTATTGCATTTAAAGGTGCACTAAGCAACTTTTTAGGTGAAAAAAAAAAGTTAATACTTGCGCACATTTGACCTTTTAATGACTCTGTGGCATTCTGGGTGCAGCGTGGCACCTTTGTTTTCCCTCACAGTGGCCTCTATGACGCTCCAGGATTAATTGTTTGTAGGAGTTTGTACCAGAAATGGGCCAGAAATCCAAAAACTATCGATTCTGGAGCACGATAAAGGCCACTGTCAGAGAAAGCAAAGGTGCTTTTTCACATAAAAAGTTACATTAAGTTAACATTTAAGTTAGGTGTTTTTTTTTTTTTTTTTCTAGTTTACACCCAGTTCAGACATAAACATAATTTAGTCCAATTTAGGTCAATTCTATATCGTTTTAGTTCTGATTTGATCTTCATCTCGCCCTGGGGGTCTTGGAAGATCAAATATTGTATGTGGTGTAGCAGCATTTTATTGGTATATAGAACAAAGCGTTCACAAAGCACATACACAAAGGAGAAATTCACAAGGGTAAGGGGTTGGACCAGGCATGGGCAAACTAAGGCTCGGGGGCCAGATGCGGTCCGTCAAGTCTTTCAATCCGAACCTTGTAACATGACCAAGCCCAATATGCATTGCCTCATAAGGGGGAAAACCACCTTTTCATTGATATAAAGAAAGATAATGCACAACCGCTGCTATTTTGTTGCTCTTTTTTATGTGTTTAGGCGAATAGAGTCTATTTGAACCCATTGTGACCCTCGCATCGAAAACTTTGCCCACATCTGGGTTAGACCGATACACATTGGGTCCTCGGAAACATGAAGGGTTGTGCGTTTGGATGAGTGATTAAAATAATAACTCATGAAAAACAAATCATACGGTGAGTAAAATGACAATGTGAGTGAATGAAATGACAATGCTTTTTTAAGGCCTGTAGTTCTGGTTAGACAGCAGTACCATATCGAGCTATGTAATGGTTTCGTGATGCTTATATACCATCAAACATCTCCTCGCATGCCTGGAAATGATACTTTTTATTTCCATATCTCTCCTCGCATATTGTGTTTCTGTCAAAGTTTAGGAGATTTTGAGAAGGCGTTCTGGTTTTACTCGGAGGATGAGTGCCTCGGCAGCTCTGGAGGCTTTACACGGCTCCCTGATTCTGAAGCAGCTGAGTGTGAGTCGTAGAAAACGCGCCGTGACTGAGGCAGACACAATGGGACCGTATGGTGCGGGCTCAGATAAAGGGTGGAGGGGAGGTGGGCTCGCCGGAGTATAGGACGAGAGAACTGCCCTTGAAATTCTGACAATCCTCAGGGCTTTTAGCAAAATAGCTGTGAGTCTTTATGTTCCATCTATAGCTATAATGGCTGCAAAACCCCATTCTTGGCGAGGGAACAGAGAAAACATAACACTCTCCTCTTGTGATTACACAGTGGTGCTGTGGCTTCAACACGGCTGTATTCAGTGTCCATACAGTATTAGGCAGATATTTATTTGCAAACATGTGTTCTTGTTTTCTCTTTCTCCTAGAAACGTATATACTATACAGAGCGCTCAAGTGTTTGAACAGTTTTCAAGCGCCAGAGGAACAGTTATTGTGAAAAAAGAATAATCACAAAAATGCCCAAAACGAGTAAACCTATTCTTTTTAGTTCAACAGTGAATTCTAAAATAAAAGGGAGAGATACGAGACCTCGCTCCTCTCATTTGGGCAATAAGAAACAATGTATGGGAAAACTGTGCAAATAAAACTTGAAAACATGAGCAGTAGATGACATAAATATGAGGAAAAATATATATTTTAATTGAATGATTTCACATCAAAATCAGGCATAGGCTAGAGATGGCAAAAAATGCCTATATGCAAGCTGACCAATCAGAGCGGTGACAAGCCCCCCTCCCCTTTCCCCCCAAACCGGTCTAGTTTGCAAACCACTCCAGAACCCATGGCTGAAGTGGTCTGGGACTGGAGCGGTTTGGACCCCTTTTGGGTGTGGAGCAGTTCACTTTTGGCTGTGGAAACACCTTCAAACTGCTCCGGTCCGTTCCAGTCTTCTCAAAATGGGGCTTATGAACCCTGTGGTCAATACAACAATGTGGCTAACTTATGGATTTTTACATATGATTATTGTGTCATGTTATCAACAATACACCCACATGTTGATCATAGAGCGCTACACAAGTGCTGTAATACGAGTCAGTGATAACAGATGTACCCCACTCATCAGCTCTGTACTGTGTATTGCACACTGCGGGGCTGGAGGATGCCCTCCTGCGCCTATAACGTTGCTTCAGGTGCAAAATTAAATGAAATATTATAGAGGGACAAAGCGCGGGCTAAATTAATCAAAAATCAGCCTTGAGCGATTCACCGCAGACCCAGCTCTGGGACACATAGAGCGGCTTCGAATGGCGCAGACAAGCCGAGGAGGGCGGCTCTAAACACAGCCACACTGAGGCAACGCTTCAGTCTGACTGAACACACGCGGGTTTAAAGAATAATCTAATCAAATTTATGAACTTTAAAGCGATAGTCTGTAAGTTAAATAGAGTTAAATTCCTCCCCTCTTTAACCAGAAAGCACTTCTTAGTTTGCAAAAGGAGGAGAGCAGGAACAGAATTTTCAGAAGTAAACAATCAAGCTCCTCCCCCTTCTTTCCTGATTGGACCAGCCACAATAAAGCTCATCTCATTGGTCGATCACGTCGATTCTGATTAGTTTCTGAAAGCAGCAAAGGGTAGGCCTTTTGAAAAAATACTATTATTTAATAATACTTAAAGCAGTACTAAGTAACGTGTTTACCTTAATAAATCCTTTTCGTAGTCCCTCTGGAGGTAATACAAGTGTTCATGTGATGATTGGGGGGTCTCTCCCCCTGGTGTCTCTGGCCAGAAAGCCACAATTGCAACTTGACTGCCACCGGACCGGAGCCACCAATACACACTAATAGAATCACGAAGAAGAAGCTAGCAGGCTAACGGGCAGAGCTAACTGCGGGCTAGCGTAACTTTAAACAGTTTTTACAGCCAAGTTTGACTAAAAAAAATAATTTCCATTGTATAATTGGATGTACAATATCCCTCTCTCCCTTCGTCTTTTCTGTCAGCATAGTGTTTACTCTCCAAGACAATTAATAAGTTAAAAAAATCGCAACTTGCTACGACACCTGCAGTTGCGCTTATTGCCTCTAGGGGCGAGAGTTACTTAGTACTGCTTTAAATTACCTCAAATTTCAGAACCAGGTGGTCAATTATAAACAATCTATTCAATTTGTAAAACATTGAAACTTACAGACTATCACTTTAAAGTTCTTAACACATTTGTATTTATATATTAGTTTATTTGGCTGGGACACTGCATGTCAATGAACATACATGGGTCTCATGCATGTAAACACGCCACACCGGATTGTAGCCATGGGCTTATTTCCATCCGTTACAAAAGTAAATATACCTGTTGGCCACTGTTCTCTTGGAAATGTTGACAGCGCACAAAGAGAAAATGGAGAAGTGCGGTCTAGATACAGTATGTAAAGAAATTGTTTTATATTTAGTTGGTGTATTATATCCGATATTCAGGTGCGCTCAATAGTCCAAACATTACGATACAACAAGAAATGTGTCCCATTCTACACTGTTTTCCACCATCTTAATCCTTCTTTGATACACAAACTAACATTTTTATTTTGTCCCCTGCATTTGACTGATCTTTCGATGCCACGGGGGCTCATGGTTTCCTAGTTAGACGAATAACCTATTGTGCATGTAAACTCCAAACAGAAAGCCTTTTTGCTTTGAATTGCTGTGAGGTAAGAGCACTACCTCTCAGCCACGTGCCGCCATTCAGTATCTACTCTTGATATTCTTCATTTTTTTCCTATTTGTCTTACATTCCTCCAGTATTGTTCATTACGAAGCGGAAAGCTTTCAGCACACAGTCACTGATGCGTTTTATTACCCCGATACAGAACACTGCACTTTATCTTTTTACTCTTCATTCGACGCAGATAAAGGTTTGAATGGAGACATAGTTCATTGTTATTGCGTGGCACTCTTTAAATCTGTGAAGTAGCCCTGAAACGGCTGCTGGCTGTGAGCTCCCACCTCTGTGCTTTGTTCCTTCTCACTTCACATGAGCGCACGGCTTCAGGCACAAGACGCTGCTTTTTTTGTTACCAACCAACATCCTTTTGCGGCTTTCATCAATCAGCTAATTATTTCTGTGAATACCGAATTTGCATGTTTCTTTACAGCACTGGTCCTTGAAACTACTTTAATATTAAGAATCGGCTTCTGTAAATAGGTTCAAGTGACAATTTTTTTTTGTAATTTCACTTGATTGAATAAAAAAAAACCTATAGGTAAAATGTGTGTATGATGCTTCTAAGCGTGTCAGTGTAGAATTGTGACAGCAGGGGGCGCTGTATATTCATGTTTTGTAGGTTCTTGAGAGGGAGCTTGTTTGAAAGACAAAAATCAGTAGATTCCAAAAACTGTAAATCTCTGGACAGAGACGGCATCTCTGGAATCGCCCATATATGGTCATGTTTGAAAACAGTTAAGGGGGGAAACAATTTGGGGAAAAATCCCAAATTTCTCTAATTATTCAAAAACTACTTCAACAAATGCTGAATTATGAATATAGTTTTCTACTTAATAAAGATACAAAGACATGGAGAGGAGCAAAGTGGTTCAACAGCCCATAAATACATAAATAGAGGAGAATGCTAACATGATGCTTCATGCTAGCTAGCTACAGCTGCCGTTTTTTCACTTCTACTGAACAATCTGCTGTGAAAAATATCCATATGGGCCCGATTTAGACTTTATTTATGTGTGATAAATAAATTCATATTCCACCAGAAAATGGCTGGAAAGAGTGTAAAATAGAATCTTTTGGGAGACACAATTTTTCACTCTTTTTAGCGATTTTCTGGTGAAATATAAACTTATTTATCACATACAAATAAAGCCAAGTCTAAATCAGGTCCATATGGAGGTTTGTTCACAGCAGATTGTTCAGTAGAAGCGAAAAAATGGCAGTCGTACCCAGGGGCGTAGCACCAAATTGTGGGCCCTGGGTACAAACTATCTTGGTGGACCCCCCCACCCCCCCAATATGAAATTCACATTTCATATTCTATGTTCTTTGACCACATATCAGTGGTTTGACAGTGCAGTTCATTTATTTTCTATTATAACTTTATTATACCTTAACTAAGTGAAAAATGGGTTGGCCAAAAATTGCTTCATATACAAACACATATCCAATCCAATGGGTACTTAGTTCATGGTTTGTTTGTTTGTTTGTTTGTTTGTTTGTTTGTTTGTTTCAAGTCAATGTTTGACTTGAAATTGCATTTAATTTGGCTTCAGTTACAGAAATGGAATACCCTTTAATCCTGTAGTGACATAAATATTTAGATTAGGGTGGAAATGGCTAGTTTTAGGCTGAGCATAATGATTATTATCAGAACACATTAAACAGGAGGACTGAACCAAGGACAAGGGATATTTGTGCTGAGAATAACACATTTGTCACTTTAAAATAGGCATTAAAATGCTATTTTACAAAAAATGATGATACTATGATGTCTCTGTGGCCACAGGCCTGAACAAAAAACTCAAGGGCTTCAGTCTGATTTAGTCTCACCATATTTGAAGCCTATACCTTTAAGTGTATTGTCAGTAAATTGTTGTTGTAAAAAGTTGCGCTGGAATAGGCTAAATGGCACGAGCTCCACCTTTCACTAGAACGACGTTAACTCGTCTCCAAAGTTGCGCATTTATCATGTGAGTCTCCAAATGCGCGCGGCTAATTAGCATAATTAATTCGGCGAAAATAGCGTGCGCGACCTGTGGCTTTGTCCCAGTATTGGCCTGATGACTCAATTATAATAAATATGAGGAAAGAGAAACTTTAGAGGTTAAAACGAAGAGAGAAGGAGCTCTGTCTCTGACTCTGCACCTGCACCATCCACTTCTCAGAGCAGGCAGAGGCAGGACTCGCCTCACCTCACCTCATGTTTAAGTGTCATTTATGACAGAAAGTTTCCTCTAAGGTCCGCTAGAACAGGCAAGTGTTAAATAAAAGCACATTAGAGCGAGTATCTGTCTTTCCTGGCTCTGTGTCATTACATTACGAGTCCACCTCATCAAGTCACTGCTGAGCTGAAGCGCGCGGTGCTGAACACCGGTGTGTGGGCTGAACCATTTGGCACATCTTTAAAGGGGTGTCAGGGCCCTGAGATAATAACAATCATTGTTGTTTGTGCAAAATTCTGTGTAGCAACCATTGTATTTTAGCCTGGTTGTGTTCAGTTCTTATAGTATCAATTATGAGGAAACTTAGAAAGTACAATACAGAACGCTTTCTGCAGCATTTTTGAGGGCCCCTACCCTGCTCTGGGCCCTGGGTACTCAGTACCCTTTACCCCCCCAGTCCGACGCCCCTGGTCGTACCTAGTGCTAGCTAGCGTTAACATGTAGCATCATGTTTGCATTCTCCGTTTTTTCTTAATGTGTTTATGGGCTGTTGAACCTCTTTGCTCCTCTCCATGTCTTTGTATCTTTATTTAGTAGAAAACTATATTCATAATTCAGTGTTTGTTAAAGTACTTTTTGAATAATTAGAGAAAGTTTACATTTTTCTCAATTGTTTTCCCCCTGAACTGTTTTCAAACATGACCATATATGGGCGAATCCAGAGACGCCGTCTGTATCCATAAGGTGACGAGACTGGCAACAGTTAAATCACGATCACTCCACTGCAGCTGTTTCCATAGTAACAATTAACAATTGAGCTAGAACTAGCTTACGGTAAAACAGATTAAAAAGTGAAATCACTCCTGCCCAGGACTGATAAAAAAAAAAAAGAAGCAAACAGGCGGCAATGAACAGTTTCAGTTTGTGGGACCATCGCAACCGCATCGTCCAGTTATTTCTGAAAATGGACACCTCGTCGGGCATTCTTCCTTACCTAAAAAGCTATCATTAAGTCTTGTGAACAATTTTATAAATATTCCTGTTCATAAAAGCATACAAATGATTTTCTTAATAACAGTCCATTAGTTTAAGTTTGCTTGAAAACACACAGTCATAATAAAACATATCCATCATAAATTGTACATCTGAGCTCTCATCTTCTACAAAGTTGATCTTGCATTCCATAGAGCATCTCTAATTAAATTGAATCCAATTTGACACAATAGAGAAGCTCACCTCTTATCACGGCGCCGCAACGCTGAGAAATTGCTTCCACTTTCCGCTCTGTTTCCAATCTCCAGTTTCTTGTTGTTTAAAAAGCCTTAGGGAGGAAAAAGAATGTATGAAATGCAATGCTTTTATCTGCCATTGCCACTTTTGCCACTTGAAAATGACCGTGTTTAGTGGCTTGACAGCAGAAGGGAAAAAGTGATATGTCATATTAGTAATCAGATTAAAAGGGGTGGCCTTGCGTGACATTTTCCATAACTATATTACACGGGATGGCTGACCTATGCCATGTCCAGTAAAGCATGAGAAATAAAGTATTATTTTAACAGTGTAGTTCATCATGTGTGATTTGTTAACAGTTCTAGTATTTCATTGGTTTCTTTTGTCTTGCAGTCCTAAGAATAGAAGGAAGCAGAGGAAATTTGACCAATTTATTGCTTATTTAATTCGACAACTAGAACGATTGCGTCTGGTGACCGTGGCAACAACTGTGTTCTAAGGTGGAGCAAAGGCGAGCAAACAGGAAGTGGAGTGAACCAATCAGCAAAGGACGGAGGTGTGTCGTTGCGGTGTTAATATTGGAACAGTTTTAAACATCACAAAACTCACCATCATCCTGGACTTGCCAGGCTAGAGCTTATTACAATGTTAGTATGAAATACAGGAAGTGTTTTAGATCAATACTGCATTTTCTAACCAACAAAGTGTAAGATAGTGATAAAGATGTGTTTAGGTTGTTTTCAAATGTCTGCAAAAAGCATAATACTTCATCATGCAGCACAGTGACGCAGCAGTTTGCTTTTGTGCCTCACAGCTCGAAGGTCCGGGGTTCTCTTCCCACCTGGACGGGGCCTTTCTGTGTGGAGTTTGTGTGTTTCTGACCACCAGCCTGGCTCCACATCATGGAGATGGGTCCCCGAGCGCCAGCCCATGCTGGCAGCTCAGCCTAGTGACATTGAGGATGGGTCAAATGCAGAGAACTAATTTCTCTACAGAGATTAATAAAGTATAACTTAATAACTTAATTAGAGCTTGATCGACAATATTTCAAAATGATGGTTCAAGCCAGTTATCAAATGTCATGCAGCCATAATTGACTGTGAATAATTGTGTTAGCTCGCCTGGCGCTTTGATCCGGAACAGTCCAGTGTGGCCCTTGTTTGATTTTCATCCATGTGGTTTCCTGCGTGGAGACCGCATGTGCAGACTATGTTTGTGATGACTCAAATGTCCTTGGTGCTTTTTAATGTTCTAAGTAACCAATTTCTCCCCTGATGGCTTTGCTTTCACTGTCATGCTAATCTGCCAGCGTGAGTTAGTGAACAGGCCTCCTTCTCGCGCTCCATAACCTCTTTTATCAAATCGTTAGTGCTAAGGCCAGGCCTGTTTACACATGGCCCTGGCTCTGGTGAACTGTGTTTTAACTCATGCCCGCTGAGAAGGCGTGTGGATCGGCCTTGCTCTGCCCGAAATCCCCCCTGCGCTCTATTGATCTGGGCCGCTCTTTGATTGATGCAGTCTTTAAAAATTCATTAGTTTGAGGCATGGGGGAGCAGTGGGACAGGGGCGCTCCTGTAGGGCGCATTTGTCTCTGTTTACAGAAGCAGCGCAGCCAGTCCAAGTAGAAAACCGGACTCACTCGACTGGCACACGGACATAGTGTTGTATTGTGCTCCTTGATATTCAAGTACATGTCTGTCACTCACATGTTATTGGTTACTTGGGAGAGTGAGTTTGATTTCTGTGCGCTTGTTATAGCCTAGCTCTTCGCAGAGGAGCAGCAGCAATCAATCAGTCAATCAAATTTTCTTTGTATATGGCCTTACAACAGCCAGACGGTGCCCAGGGCGATTTCCAGTATAAGTATAAGCATGGAATTATATTTCCAGCAGCAACAAGTTGTACATAATTTGAACCTACTGTTTTTCACACAGAAATATAAATTGTCTGAGAGAAGCTACTTGGTCCTCGTTCTGTCCAGTGAAACATGAAGGGAACATTAGAGGATAGCATTAAATCGCTATTCATCATACTGGGTCAGGCTGTACAGTCGTACTATTTCTGACATAGCCTTGACTGTTGTGCTCAGACTCTTGTGTATCAGTATGACGCTCTGAGAGGGTATTTATCCCTTTACTGTGGAAGCATAGACAGACTTGAATGGTAGGACTAGTGCAATGTCTCGAGTTCATGTCTCCGGGTTCCGCACCGATGGTAAATAAACTTCTCCTGTATAAGACATCCAGACTGCTGCCTCTCGAACACCATTGTTAATTCTCTAACCGTAGTAGTAAGCATATTTAGCACAGTAATATTTGTAGTATGCTGTAACCAATACTACAAATACACCTCTGCCACGACACACTGTAACACATACATGCATCTATCTCCCCACATTATTGATGGTCTTGCAGATGGAGCCTCATTTTTCTATGTGCTTACTCCAGCCTGTAATAACCTCCCTTATGGTGCGACAAGACCACACATCCTTCATCCTCACACATGTAAAGTACACAGTTCATCGAGGGGCGCGGGTGTTTTATTAACCCTGACATGTGTCATAAATAACACAGGGCGGATAATGGATTCTGCCAATAATGCAATATTAGACACATATATATTATATTTAATATCATCAGCATCTGTAAAAAAACAAAACAACATTTGTTATTTGTTTTAATAAGATATAACACTTCTGTATGTTTTACTTGGTATTCATTGATGCATTATTTTGATCGGGGGTTGCTGCAGCTGATCAGGTCTCGGTTCAGCAACACTTTGAGCCCAAAGAAAAACATCCTGATGTTTATTCCATCAGTGGATTTCTTCTTCTTTCAGTGGATTTCTTCCTCCCTGATGGCACGGGCATATTCTAAGATGACAATGCCTGGATTTATCGAGTGGTTCCGGGTCATTGATGTGAGACATCATTTTCACACATGGATCGGCCGCCACAGAGGTACAATTTTAACCCCATTGAGAATCTTTGGGATGTGCTGGAGACGGCTTTATCAATACAAGATCTTGGTGGAGACATGAATGTCACACTGGATCTTTCAGCTTTAAGGTTAGGGACAGTAAGGAACAGTGGGCTGGAATGCAAAGTCTCAGGATCCATTTTCGACTCATGGTTAGAATAAGCTGGAAGATGAACCTATTGTACATGTTTTGGGCGGATGAGAGCAAAAACATAGCACCAGGCGAACATGCAAACTGCACACAGAAAGGTTCGCAGGCCTGAGAATTTAACCTAGACCTTCTTGCTGTGAGGTAGAGCGCTAACCACTAAGCCATCATGCTGCTTTAATTTGCACTTTTCCAACAGGATTTGCCTGAGTTTTAGTCCAGATGCCCTTTCTTTCGAAGTAGGTGATTGCATTAACATAACATTTCCTCGCTGCTGCTGCCTGACGATTTGTAAACTAAAGTAAGTTTAAAAAAGGCCGATATAGACATAGAGAGCAAATGCACTAATCTTTTGGTTAACAATTTTTCACTCTTTTTGGCCATTTTCTGGTGGAATATGAACTTATTTATCACATACAAATAAAGTCCAGTGTAAATCGGGTCGATATGGATATTTTCTCACAGCAGATTGTTCAGTAGAAGTGTAGAAACGGCTGTCATAGCAGGCGCTAGCTAGCGTTAGCACGATGCAAACATGTAGCATCATGTTAGCATTCTCCGTTTTTTTTAAATGTGTTTATAGGCTGTTGAACCACTTGGCTCCTCTCCATGTCTTTGTATTTTTATTTAGTAGAAAACTATATTCATAATTCAGCGTTTGTTGAAGTAGTTTTTGAATAATTAGAGAAAGTTTAGATTTTTCTCAATTGTTTTCCCCCTTGACGGTTTTCAAAATGACCGTATATGGGCGATTCCAGAGATGCCGTCTGTGTTTATAACGAAGCCTTGAGTTTGAATGAAAGAAGTCACTACTAAATTTCTAAAGTGTAGCCTATTTGTTCCTGTAAAATATTTCTGACAGATGAGACGGCAAACAGAATACCATTATTACTCTTAATTCCTTGCTTTCAGGAAATTGCATTTGCTGACTTATTTTACGTCCTGTTTCCCTACTATATAATATTCTACATGTACCTGTCCATTCTTTGTTTGTGACGTACTCTCTGCTTCAAACCTGTTTCACGTCATGTTCCCACATATTCCTAATGTGATCACTGTCAGGACGTTTGTATCGATTGGAAGCACGTGCGCCTCATCACTGCTGCAGCCAGGAAACCCCCGTGACACTAAAGCCAGCATTAACCAGCTGACATATACACGGGGCTGTGGAAATGCCCCTGACGTGATGAAGAGGCCTATTAAGACGTGTCAATTATGGCCTCCGGTTAATTATAGCTGTGTACTTTCATTTGTGGTGACTAGAGGCAGTTCCGGTGTAATGATAAACAATGGGTTGGCAGGAGACAGGTCTTACAGGGAAGACATGTAAAGAAGGTGAGGTGAAAACCACGTATTAGCAACAAAACATGTAGACATTTAAATGCAGAGGAAGGGAAATGGTCTGGTGAGTCTAGGTGACATGAATGTGCTTGTTTTAACAGTGATGTGCAACTGGTGGAAGAAAGGCAGGAACAAATAGGGGTTTCTACCTTTTTATTCATTTTCAATTTTGTGCGATCATTTATAATTCTTCATAAATATGTTGCATTGCTATGTTTCTATGTTTTTGGTATAGGCCTTTGTGATGTATTGTTCTTGGCTCAACACACATGCTGTAATAGCACAGTCACAACTCCAGAGCACATGGCTAATCTGCACCTCAGGTTGTGAAGTCCGCTTACTCTTTGTCAATGGGCCCCACAAACTTAAACTTTTATGTTTGACTTTACTAATCCTGCCAAATATGCTTAAAGGGACCAACAATGTCCTAATGTGAAGAATGAGCTCAGACCTGTTCCCCACAACTGCCTCTAAAATCCTGCACTGTCACTCAAAGCGAGCTTAATATAGAAGCTGCAGTTACACGTATGACCTGAGGTGGCAGTAGTGAGTATAAAATGGCAAACTTGCATCTAGCCCCTTTAAGTGCAGGGATAATTTTATTTACGCCTAAAAATAATGAATAGTACCTTAACTGTTAAGCTCATATTTTATTAACAGTAGGCTAACCTAGCTGCTTACTCTCCTCTACTACTCATTCATCAAAAGTTTTGCTTTGACCAAAAAGTGAAAATAAGCGTTTTTCTGATTCAACTGTCTTATCATTGACAGTCCATTGCATACGGTCAATGGTTATGCATTGCTATGGCGATGCCCGCAGCGGAGTGATATAGATACAGACGGCATCGCGTCATAGAAGGGGGCGTGGCTTCGCCAAGGGGGAATATAGAATCTTCTGGGAACCACACTTTTTCACAATCTTTAGCCATTTTCTGGTCAAATATTAACTTATTTACCATATGCAAATAACGTAAAGTCTAAATCGGGTCCATATGGATGTTTATTCACAGGAGATTGTTCAGTTGAAGCAAAAAAACAGCAGTCGTAGCTAGTGCTAGCATTAGCACGCATTCTCCGTTATTTATTTATTTATGGGCTGTTAAACCACTTTGCTCCTCTCCATGTCTTTGTATCTTTATTTAGTAGAGAACTATATTCATAATTCTGCATTTGTTAAGTCGTTTTTGAATAATTAGAGAAAGTTTACATTTTTCTCCAAATTGTTTTCCCCTTTAACTGTTTTCAAGCATAACCATATATGGATGAATCCAGAGATGCCGTCTGTATCTATCCCCTGATTTAACTACCGGACTACGTGTGCGGTTATACGAAAATGATGCACGCCAGTTAACCCCCACCAGCCAATCAGAATCGAGTATTCGCCCAGACCATGGTATAACATGATTTAGACTTTTTAAAATTCCTCCATTAGAGAGAGCATTAAAGCGTTCAGTGGCCCGTAAACCAGCATCGCAAAACTCTTTGCTCCTCAGAACTGAGTCGGTGCTCGCGTCTCCCACCGGTGCATCGTGGTCTTCCTCCGGAGTGGCTTCTGAAATGTCACTCCACTTAAGGCTTTGAAAACCAACCCCTCTTCTCTGCTCTCTGCTGGGGAGAGGGCAATTAACTTAGAAAACTAAAAACAGTCTTTCATGTTGTAAAAGTAAGTTATTAGGTCTCTCAGTGTCTAGATCAGAGGTTCTCAACTGGCATTGCTTCGGGAGCCGGGACCCACCATCACCCTGGGATGACAAATATATATATTTTTATTTGTGATGTACAATGCACCATAAAGAAGAACTTTATTTTATATACCGCCTTTCACAGACATAGTCACAAAGTCCTTTACATGAGACAATCATACATTCACTCCATACTCGTGTTCAGTTTCCCCTGTGGCGACTGCACACTCTGACACCTCCATTCATTTACACACACACATAAGTTTATTGATGGAAAGCCCCTTGAGATGTGCCATCTCGTTTGCGAGGGGGTCCATTAACACAAAACACTAGTTACGGTTAACAAAACACAGTAAAAGACAAGATAGAGACAGGACAAAACACACATTAGGACAGTCGCACAGACAAAACAAACTTGCTCCATAGTCCTCCCAAACCCCTCCAAGATACTTAGACAAAATGTACAAAATAAAATAAAAATAAATAAATAAAAAAACAACAGCAACAGAAATATAATCAAAAGGAAACAATTCCAAGAGATGAGGTAAAAGTACAAGACACATCAGTTTACACTAACACTAAAAACATGTACAATAGGTCAGGATGAATGGAGTACCCGAATGGACACCTCGTCGTGCATTATCCCTTACATAGATACAGACGGCATCTCTGGAATCGGCCATATATGGTCATGTTTAAAAACAGTTAAGGGGGAAAACAATTTGGAGAAAAATCTAAACTTTCTCTAATTATTCAAAAACTACTTTAACAAATGCTGAATTATGAATATAGTTTCTACTAAATAAAGACACAAAGACATGGAGAGGAGCAAAGTGGTTCAACAGCCCATGAATACATAAATAACTGAGAATGCTAACTTGTTGCAGCATGTTAGCATCGGGCTAATTCTAACGGTTAGCTAGCGCTAGCTACGACTGCCGTTTTTTCACTTCTACTGAACAATCTGCTGTGAGAAAATATCCATATGGACCCGATTTACACTTGACTTTATTTATGTGTGATAAATAAGTTCATATTCCACCAGAAAAATGGCAAAAACTGTGGAAAATTGAGTTTCTCTAAAGATTCTATCTTCCCCCCTCGGCGAGGCCACGCCCCCTTCTATGACGAGATACCATCTGTATCTATAGTCTTGGAACAGAATCTTGATTTTAAATACATAAATCATAAATCACATCGCAATTGTAATTAAATGCAATTGGATGTTTTTCCAGAATTGTGTAGCCTTCCCGCATGTTATTCTACCTTTTCCTGCTCCTGAAAGACAGCCCTCGTAGCATTGGATGGATGTATACTTTTACGCTATAATGATTTTTGTGGGCAGTTTTTCTTCAACTTTGTCAATACTGTTCATTTACTGAGGATGCCACCATGTCCCTGCAGCTGGTCTGACCACATCTGTGCCCGTGTCTGTTTGAGATTGGAATATGGAGCGCGCAGAAGGCGCCGCGAGCTATCGGCATCACTCGTGTTTACATCCTCATGACTCATTAGAATAAGAGACTCCTCCGGCACCAATTACACAAGAGGCTGTGGACAACAGTGGACAGTAATGATTTAGCGTTTCCTATGATTTTACTTGATCATACACAGAAAGGGTTGCACGTACTAGGGCTGCTCGATTTTAGAAAAAAGAATAATCACGATTATTTTTGTCATAATTGAAATCACGATTATTCAAGCGATTATTTGTTGCCTTTAAAAAAAAAGTCTTTATTTTATTTATATATTTATTTATAATCGGCGGTACGGTGGCACAGTGGTTAGTGCTTGTGCTTCACAGCTAGAAGGTCCGGGTTCGATTCCCACCAAGGACGGGGCCTTTCTGTGTGGAGTTTGCATGTTCTCCCCGTGTCTGCGTATTTCCTCTGGGTAACCCGGTTTCCCCTACCACTAAAAACATGTACAATAGGCCAGGATGTATGAGAGTGTGTTTGAGAGTGCGCATGGGGGACGACGGATGAAAATTAGCCTAAGGCTACAATCCGGTGTGGCTTGTTCATTAACTTGCACTGTCCCTACCAAATAAACCATAAATAAAAACAACAATGCTGAATATTTTCTATTTTCTGAGCAGTCATAAAAGTACAAATGATTTAAAGTCTGCCTCGATTAAGGAGAGGTCTCTGTTTCACACCTGCCCCCTGCTGGCCAGCCCTCACACCTGCGCAAGTAAACTGAGCAGCACGGCCTGATGACATCATCACACAGCGCTGTTTGTTTTTATGTCAGGCAAAAGCACGAGCCATGGCACGTGAAATGCGAAGGGGAAATAATTCCCAGCGTCATGAAATAATGCAAGTCTGCTTTGCAAAAAAAAATGATAATATATTTTTTTTTCCGATAATGCAAATTTTGTAATCGTTTAGTGTAATAATCGAAATTGTAATCGAATTTCGATTAATTGCACAGCCCTAGCACGTGCAATACCCTTTCCACGCTTAAGCTTTCATAATGCATTTAAGTTTTGATTTCATTTGATCTTGATCTAGGTCGAATACGCACTTTATTAGTGGTTTGAAAAGTTTGAGAACCTCTGGTAGTGTGAAGCACTCCTACAAGCCAAGACAGAAAGCACAAATTTATAACCAGACATGGCTTTGCTTTACAGCTGCACAATCACACTGAAAATTCTGGTTTTGTCATGAATAAAATCATTTGACATCTGGCAAATTTCATTGATGTGTTTCCTCTCATCGGCTAGGGAAGTAGAGCAGCTTGCCCACTAACTAAAAGCTGTGTTTTTCTATTGTTTTCATGGCAGTGTTGTTTCCTTGGACTAGACCTGTGAGTCACGGCTCTTCCATTCTTCATAGTATACGTGCATGAGAGTGAATGAGTAATGCCTAGATTTCCATTATGGTAAAAATGTACAGTTTATGTGGAAATACGCTGCAGAATTGTGTAAATCTGTGACTATGTTACAACTAGCAGATTGAGAGACAAAAAGATGTAGGTGGTAAATAGATGATGATGACAATTTGGTTGCCGCTTTTTTAATTGTGTCTCGTCTCATGGGAAATCCGAGCGGGGGATTTACTGAAGACAAATTACAAAAAAAGAGAAATCCTTGTCATTGTCTAATCTCTTTCAGTTGTCATTTTCAGGCTCGACATGACACAGCATCTGTGTATTTTATTTTGTTAAAGTGGTACTTGTCAATGAACCAATAATACAAATTTCAGAAAAGTGACTGTTTGGCCAATTAGTGACAATGGACATTTTTCTCGAGTTGGGCTGAAGCAGTGGTTAAGACTGGGCTATTTCTGAAGATGATTTAAGAAACAACCGGAGCAGCCAAAGCACATATTTGATCTTCCCTTTCTAACTCTTTGTCTTTCTCTTTTGTGCATTGTCCGACTGTGACGCAGGTGAAACTATCAGATACTTGTCCCTATAAATAGGTTGCTCCATTTTCATTTTGCCTTGTTCATTGATCCCCAGACTAAACAAATGACGACAGGTGCACCAGGGTGATTAGCTCCCAGCTCAGAGGCCCTGAGTCTTTTGGTCCAAAGAGAAATATGCAGCACATGGATTGTTCCCATTTGGGCCATTTACTGTAAACAAAGAAGAGCAAAGAGTTATTTAGCTCATTTTGTCCTTGGTTTTTGGGCAATATTTGACCTACCAGAAACAAAAACTGACATAAAGCTCAGTGTCTTCTCTGTCAAGTGAATGAGGGTTGAATTATTCTTTCTTAAATATGTCTAAAAATGGGGACAATGTTAAACTTTTCAGCATGAAAATGATCCTCTCACTTTGAAATGGATCTTACTTTACTTTAATCTTTATTGAAGGGACAATGTACAGAGACATTAAGCTCAAAGACATTTAGTTTCCATCTGTATCTTGTCGTCGTTGTTACCTTTATGGCTTTTTCATCACATTTTTGTCTCTTTTCTGTTACTTCTTTGTCACTTTTTCGTCACTTTTTTGTCCAATTTTTGTCACTTTTTTACCACATTTTTGTCCAATTTTTGTCACTTTTTCGTCACTTTTTTATCCAATTTTTGTCACTTTTTCGTCACTTTTTTGTCCAATTTTTGTCACTTTTTTGTCAAGTTTTTGTCACTTTTCCATCACATTTTTGTCGATTTTTTGTCACTTTTTTTGTCCAATTTTTGTCACTTTTTTACCACATTTTTGTCACATTTTTGTCACTTTTCTGTCATTTTTTGTCACAGTTTCGTCGCTTTTGTAAAATTTTGGTCACTTTTTCGCCACATTTTTGTAAATTTTTTGTCACTTTTTTGCCACATTTTTGTCACATTTTGTCACTTTCCTGTCACTTTTTCGCCCCATTTTGGTCAATTTTTGTCACTTTTTCGCTCCATTTTTGTCGCTATATTTCTACACTTTTTCGAGAAGCTTTTAGATTTGGGTAAAGTTGAACTGAAGAAAATGTGTTTTTTGTTTTTCGATATCTTTCATTAACCATCCCTCTCCAGTAGAGTTGTTTTCTTCTGAGATCATAACACCATCAAGAAGAGATAGAAATGTCCCTGTTGTTTAAAAACTCAGCCATTGTTTTCTTTCTATCTTCATCTCTTCTGATCCTGTTCTACTTTAAATTGCGTTTTTCTCTCAGATTGCGAACGCCGCGGCTGAGGCGGAGGTGCTGCTCGCTGGAGGACACGGAGGTGGGTGGGCGGCTGCGGTCGCTCCAGAGCGCGGGGCCTGATAAATCACATCGGTTCTGCAGACGTGAGCGCGATACCCCAACCCAAGCGTGACGGAGGTGAGTGGAAAGGAGCTGATCAAAACAGACCAACACAGGCAGAAAATTGAAACTTTAACGGCAGACGCTCCGCCCTCTCTCTCTCGTCCCCGCAATGCCTTTTATTGTTTCTTTTCCTCGCAAACAGGATGATATTGCCGGAGTTACCTCTGAGTCTCTTGCGTGACTGGGCTCATTTCTGTATTCAGGGTTGTAGCCGGGTGAACAGATGGAGCAGGGAGAGGGTTATGCAACTGACGCTCTATATTAGAGACTATTATCACACTGTAATGTTCCAAGTAAAGGGCTCATTTTACTCGATTTTCAATGTAGCGAACGGAAGGGCTGCACACTATGTTGCCATTTGATCTTTATTGCTATATTAGTTTATGCAATATTCATATCGCAAGAAGGGGGAATTCAATGCCACTTCTTACTATTCAAGAGAGTTTTTTCCCTCAGATTGCACATAATTGCTTACCGTGTGTGGTTTATACAACTAGTCAAATTTTAGGAAGGTCTTTTAAAGAAGTATTTGTTGTGAAGCTGCCTTGGACTGAGCTTTGTAGAAATTAGCAATAAAAAAACATGGGGCATTGTTGTGCTGGTTTACAAAGTGTTTTAAATTGTCACGACTCTCCCGTGTTTGTTGGTTTGTTTGTTTCAGAATCATAGCAGGTAGTCTTCCACAAGTAAATTAAATGTTGATAGCTTTTTGCAGAACAGAATACAAATGCTCAGATTTCTCTTCATAGTGAGAGTCGAGGAAACCCAACAGGTTGCACTGGATAGGTTTTGGGATTATTTTCGGCCCGTATAAAGGTTTTTATTGGCCTATATATTGGCACCGTGCTCTTCAATTCCAGCACAGTCAGAGCAATTCTTTTTCTCTTGGGGCATGGACAGTGTTTAAAGGGACAAGATGCAAGTTGGTCATTTTTATACTACTACTGCCACCTCAGGTCATACGTGTAACTGCAGCTTCTATATTAAGCTCGTGCATGACGGCACTTCAGACCCGAATTAACAAGTTTTTGAGTGACAGTGCAGGATTTTAGAGGCAGCTCTGGTGAAGAGGTCTGAGCTCACCCACGGGAAATCTGCAAACCCACTTTTAGGTCTCGACGCACCAGTTGAGAATCACTGTTTTACATTATTTATTGCCATGTGGGATGTTCTGCACTACTATTTCTTGAATTTTTCGAGTACTTTAGGTATTTGATCTCTTGGTTGGATAACAACATTTCTCAAATTCATCTTGAGGGCCAGAGGTCTGTCCTGGAGGGCCTGACGTTGTCTAACCCTGCCTTAGTCCTTTCAGTGGTTGTCCGTGAACCCCCCAGCTCAAGAGTGTTGCTGTTTATTTAGAAAGCAATCACTTAAAAGCGCGATTTGTAAGTAAAAAGACAATGATGTGTTCAAAATAAACCTAAAATTCCCCCAAAACTACTTATTTCACTGCAAAATAGAGCTTTTCCTGTCAAAATAAAATTCAATTTCCTCCTTTTTTCAGTCTGAAATTGTTCCAAGTACCTCCTGCTAGGTCCTCGGGTACCCCTGGTTGGGAAACACTGCCCCAGACTGTAAACAATTGCAGAAAGATTTAAACAGTTAATAAAATCTTTGCAAGGACACAAACAGTGGGTCTAATTCCCACGTGAACAATGTACCTCAGTACAATAAAACCACAGACGCACTGCTATTGCTCTTCTGCTTAATGAAAATGTAGATGGCGCCGTAGGGACACTGTTTAAAGCCGCCGTACCACTGGGCTTTATGTAAAGTTACCTGCGGCTTCAATATCCTTAACTGTGGCTCGGGAGGAGGCTGTGACGGCGCTGACTTAATTATGCCGTTAGCAGAAGCTTAAGTGAATGTCAGGACAGCTTTGGAACAGTACTGAAGATTGAGCACTTATATTCAAAGATTTTTTTTGGCCTTTTTGATATGAAAGTGACGCTTGAAAAAGGATGAAGAGCAGGGAGACACATTTAGCAAAATGTCAATAGGAGCCGGGAATCGAACTCTTGACACTTAACAGGCATATGTTGTGCAGTGGGTGTTTTTTCACTGATCTACTGGCTTTTTAAAACTGGGAAAAACCAACAGAGCAAATGCTGTAAATTAGTTTTGATTACATGTCGGTAAGATTTATGTGAAGTAATTAGAAGAACTTTATGTAACAAATGATTTATTTAATAATTTAGTTGATGCTAATTATCTTGTTCTCTACCCAAACTTACTACAAGTTCTGGGATTCGTCCGCTCTGGAAAATGGATAAATCTCAGAACTGAGGAAGCTTCTTGAATGAAAAGTTCAAATTACAGTTCAAATAACTTCAAATGACGTTATCCTTCGCCATGATGGAGCATACCTTCATGACTGAGGGCTTAAAGGAACAGGCCACCGTTTTTAAATACTGACATATGTTCTTACCTGAGCTTAGACGAGTTGATGCGCACCTGTCTAGTCTTTACACGTGTCCTCTGTCACGTAAACAGAGCACAGACAGCGTTAGCATTTTGCCTCTTCTCATCTATGGATCCAAGTTAGAAGCGACCAAGCTCTTCCATGTTTCCCCTGTTTAAATACGGTTACATACACGATCCAAGTATAGTTACACAAAATCAAACATGTTGATTTTCTAAGCAGATAAAAAGGGGAAGTATATTGCAAGGCGTAGTAATATAAAAACGCTTCAAAGATGACTGAAATGCGGCGACAATGTGACATAAAAGCTACGATCACTTTTGTCAGTCTGAACCTTCAAATGAGGCGTTTTATTAAGCTTTTGAGAAGCTTTCAGATTTGGGTAAAGCTGCACTGAAGGAAATGCGCTTGGTTAAAGGAAACAAGCCAATGTTTGTGCATACTGTGATATGTCCTTACCTGAGCTTGTCTTTGTGTGTGCGCAGTCAGGCAAAAAGACCAAACATGTTGTTAGCATTTAGCCTCTCCTCCTCTCCTCTATGGGGCCAAACAGGAGTGACGTTAGAAGCGACCAAGCTCTTCCACGTTTTCAATATTTAAATACGGTTTCGTGAGTAGTTACACGATCAATTAAACATGTCAATTTTCTAAGTGGATAAAAAGGGGAACTATATTGTAAGGCGTAATAACACCTTAGGAGCACTGTAATTTCTTCAGAATTATTTAAGAGTGACGATATTAATGTGCGGATGTCGAAGTGCTCCTAAGGTGTTATTACGCCTCACAATATAGTACCCCTTTTTGTGTGACTGCTCATGTAACCGTTTTTAAATAGGGGAAAACGTGGAAGAGCTTGATCGCTTCTAATGTCACCCCTGTTTGGCCCCATAGAGGAGAGGAGGAGAGGCTAACAACAAGGTACGCATCAACTCGTCTAAGCTCAGGTAAGAACATATGTGACCCATCACGAGAACGGGGGACACAACTTGGTTTTGGGGCATTTTGAGCGGGACATATCTTGTGAAAGTGTAGTCTCCAAAGTTACCAACAATATGCAACAAATGGAAATCTGATAACATTTGGAGAAGATTTAAGAACTGGAAATAATGTCAAAGAGAGGAATCGACCTCTAAACTTTTGGCCTGTTCTCACATCTCTCGGAGTGACAATAGGGCTCATTTACATCTCATTAAGAAAAGCCATACCACTGTAGTAGTAGGTATTTGATCTCTTGGTTGCATAATAATATTTCTCAAATTCATCTTGAGGGCCAGAGGTCTGTCCTGGAGGGCCTGACGTTGTCTACCCCTGCCATAGCCCTTTCAGCGGTTGTCCGTGAACCCCCTAGCTCAAGAGTGTTGCTGTTTATTTAGAAAGCAATCACTTAAAAGCGTGATTTGTAAGTAAAAAGACAATGATGTGTTCAAAATAAACCTAGAATGGTCAGAGATCAACTCAACCTTCTTTTACGTTTTTCTCTCTCGCATTTCTCAGTATGAAAAAAACTGTGTCCTGTTCCTTTAATGATCACCCAGACGCCGAGTTGTATCCATGTCTCCATCTCTCAGTCAGACACAGGTGAACACGGTCGCTGGAGGAAAGGTACAACTAAAGTGTCTTGCCCAAGAACACAACGACAGCAAGCACTGGCAGGTCACTACAGTGTTATACAGCTGCACAAAATGACTGACAGACAATGACTGTGCAGTTTTAAAGCAGCACCTTTCGATCAATACTGTACAGTTCAGGTAATGTTTACTTCAATTTCCTTTTACCCCACAAACACACTTTGAGTCTCAGACACTACAAAGCACACGGGGGCCGCTGTAGATGGACTGCGTGGCACTCGTTCGCGGCTGTTGTTTGTGCTGTTCGCTCGGCCGTGATAATTAAAAGGCTGCCTCCTCATGTCTCCTCTGTCTCACACTTTTGTACTACCCAACGACTTCTCTCCACAACCGATCAACCCCCGCTGCAGAGAGAGGGAGGAAGCAGCGGTGAAAAATCTGCTGCAACCTCTGAGTTACTAACTTCATTAAAAATCTCTTTCTTCGCAGCTACCCTGGCAATTGATCTTTAGACTTTTTTTTTTTTGCCTGGAGTTATAGGCAAAGCATTTTCTGAAATTCTTCTTTTACTTTTAAACCTTTGGACAGCGGCATTGATGCAGCTCAGGCTTTTAATACACTGAATGGGAAATTACCCTCTGTTAATTAGTACAAGTTATCAATTATTAACATTTTGTTCTGCCTCTCGTCCATTTTCTTTCCACACGTGTCTGATTAATCATCTCCAAAACAGAACGGCTTGTACACTCTGCTTACCTGATATTCTTGTTTTCTTCCACATCTGAGCCCCGGCCTGTGGTTGAGTCCGAATCAAAATTCATGTATTCCCTGCTCCCGTGGAAAGACAGATGATGTCGGGCCTAATCTGACCTTGTGCAGCTGCGGAGAGGCTGGATAAATCTTACACCAATCATGTTTATTACTGGGAGCACGGGGCGGCCACACACGTGTACCAGGAGAGGGTTCGCTGCAGCAGAGCGAGGATTCAGTCCTGCACGCTGATATGAAAATGCAGTTTGTTACTGACTGTCATAGGTTACATGGGACAGATGTGAGCTTCCTGGAGTTATAAAACATGGCAGAATCACGGAATGTATTGGAAGCTGATGATGGATTTGCAAAACCGTATACGGTGATGGACTCTGCTCTGAAAATTGATAAAATCGCAATGAAATTTAAAATATCTTTTGTCCCTCATCTTGTCTATGGTTCAGTTTTTTAGCCTGTTTGAATACCTGCATCTGAGTGTTAAAACAAATCTGTTATTTTACTTTTTTGCCTTATAAAACATTGAACATTTTAAGCCCCACCTGAACCGAGCATTCATTTCTGTTATTCAACTTAAACTGTGAAACAATGACAGACTCACTACATGCACATTGAGATAATGTACAGCCTTTATTTGTTATAATTTTGATTAACATGGCTCAGCTTGTTAACACCCCAAATTAAAAATCTCATAAAATTAGAATACTTTGAAAACGCTTATATTTGCAGAAACTTTCTTTGTAATATGAAGCCAGCTTAGTAAATGTGTGCGTTCATGGGTCGACTCAGGTCTGTGAAAACGGCGTAATTCATCTTCCAGGCCTGTGTGAGGCGCTGTGACGCTAACACAGATAATAGAACAAGATGTAGAGGGCATAGATATATATAAAGGCTAGATGTCTTAAGGCAGAGTCACTTCCGGCATAACGGGCGGCCATCTTGCCACAGGGAAGCTTTCTGGCGAGCTCAAGTAAGTGAGTGATCAGCACGAACACAAATCCTCTTATCTCGCTGAAATCATGAATTTACAACCGGTTTGGTTTCTTACAAACGTTATTAACGTGGCTATAATTTACATGTTGAAATAAAGAACTTCTTTTTTAATTCATATGTTTGCAGTTTCACACATACATCTCTGAGCTTTATAGCAAACCAAACTGTTTGAAAATCGGTAGAAAATTGAGTGAGTTATGGTTATTTAAAAGTACAAGATGGCCGCTGTGTGCGGACGTCGCCCTCCATTGGCCAGCAGCGCGTATGACACATCTAGCCTTTATATATATATCTATGGTGAAGAGATGAGGAGGTGAGTTTATTCTTCAGACATAACGGGACTAAAGCAGAAAAACCTGACCAGACTTTTACTGTCAGTCCAAAAACACAGACTGACTCGGCCGTGTTTTTCTCCTTGTCACCTGTGGCTTGTGGACTGCAGTGGAGCAAAGAGGAGCGGAGTAAAACCATCATAGATCCATAAGTAAAACTCATAAGGTCAGTAGATTATGGATAACAGACACCACTCTGGTGCTGTGATGTCATCGTTTTAGTAAAAGTTGCAGATACGACATATCAACGGCGCCACGTAAACGTTTACAGTCCCCCAAAACGCCGGGCACGTATGGACGATACACCGGATTGAGAAAATATCTTTAGGTTTAGTCCTCACCTTGACTTTGGCTTTTAGATTTGGGTAAAACCAAACTGGAGCATGTGGTTAAGGCGGGTTAAGGAAAACAAGCCACCCTGAGCTTGTTGTTTGACTTAACTAGGGCTGTCACGATAATAACTTACATTTATTTGCATTTTTCGTCACATTACATAGTATTTATATCGGTGGTATTTAAGATGAAGTACTTTTCAAAAAACGCTTTACTAACATTTTTGGGCTTTAGAGCTAGTTTCTCTATGGCATAAAAAGGTCTTGTATTGGATCAATATATCAAACTTCAGATTCTGTTATTGTGACAGGCCTATCGGCTAAACCGGAAATGCTGCTTTGTTCTCAGGATTATTGTGGGAAACACCTAAACACTTATACTCGAACACTAACACTTAAACACTCATACTTGCATGTGTTTTTGCCCAAGGTGGCAATCAGGCAGTCGTTGTGTTAATCTGTATGTTAGCACCGTGCTGCTTTAGCCCTTCTGACATGATTTGCATGTACACATTTCCGAATGTCACTTATCACACGGCTGTGGACCTGTCAGCGGAGGTTTATATCACACCATATATCACACTGTGTGGTAAAGGAATGGCCTCAGCTAACCCTTTTTACACAGATGCAAAATGACGTACAGCGGAATATGGATGAGAGCAATTGAGCCTAACAAGATTTGACAAAACACAATTGTTAAGGAAATGTCAAGTTTAATCTCCATTATTGCTCATTTAGACACTTAACTGGTCTGACAAATGTTATAGCACAAACTTAAAGGGCCTATACAGACGGCATCTCGTCATAGAAGGGGGCGTGGCTTCGCCGAGGGGGAAAATAGAATCTTTTGGGAAACACAATTTTTCACTCTTTTTAGCCATTTTCTGGTGGAATATGAACTTATTTATCACATACAACTAAAGTCAAGTCTAAATCAGGTCCATATGTATGTTTATTCACAGCAGATTGTTCTGTAGAAGTGAAAAAAACAGCAGTTGTAGCATTGTGCTTTTAGCGTTTAGCATAAGCGCAATGCTAGCATGTAGCATCATGCATTCTCAGTTTTTTTTATGTATTTATGGGCTGTTGAACCACTTTGCTCCTCTCCATGTCTTTGATCATGTTTGAAAACAGTTAAGGGGAAAACAATTTGGAGAAAAATCTAGACTTTCTTTAATTATTCAAAAACTACTTTAACAAATGAAAAAAATGATTGTGAATTTAGTTTTCTACTAAATAAAGATACAAAGACATGGGGAGGAGCAAAGTGGTTCAACAGCCCAAAAATACATAAATAACGGAGAATGCTAACTTGATGCTTCATGTCAGCATCGGGCTAATGCTAACGGTTAGCTAGCACTAGCTACAACTGCTGTTTTTTCACTTCTACTGAGCAATCTGCTGTGAGAAAATATCCATATGGGCCCGATGTACACTTGACTTTATTTATGTGATAAATAAGTTCATATTCCACCAGAAAATGGCTAAAAAGAGTGAAAAATTGTGTTTCTCTAAAGATTCTATTTTCCCCCTCGGCGAAGCTACGCCCCCTTCTATGACGAGATGCCGTCTGTATCTATATCCTGCAATTTCTACCTTTTTAAAGTCAACTCGCCACCTATTATTCTGGTGCATCATAAAACATGCGGAAAAATATGTTTATAGCAGGTAAGTTACAGAGCCAGTCCACATTTAGTTTGAGAAGAACCTGCTAAATGTTGTCACGGGACGCTCTCACTTTATACACGCTACAGTACACGCACGTTTTTCTATCTTTCCCGAGCCTTTGCGCCTTTTACCCTCTCGCTCCTTTGTTCATCCCTCACCTCTCATGTTTATCAATAAAGGGCCGCTGTTGTCCGGTGCACATGTGTAAAATGATCGCGCTCTGCATGTTGCAGCCAGTGGGCGTGCATGTTTACTGTGCAAGAGCAGCAGGGACTTGGAGAGGGGATGAAAGTGTCGGAGTATTTGAGTCCGAAAGATCCATGGTCTCGATTCACGGTTATCAGACTTTTTAAGCAAATAAAGTCACAAATGAGACTGAGGTAGGTAGGTAGGTAAATAAATCTAAAATAATCATATTTTAGGTGGTTTTGCCTTTTTATCCTTTTCATTTTATAAAGTGCATACAATTTCTATCTAGTATTATAGACAGTTTTTTGTTTGCTACAGTTTTTGTCTTTTATCTGTGATGAAACAATACATCTTTTAATCATTCAGTTTAAAATGACGTAAGATTACTTGATCCCATTTGATTTAAGATGAGTTGTACTTGTTAATTTGTTCTCTGCATTTTACCTATCCTTCAGTGCCGCTGGGGAACCCGGTGAGCGACAACAGTACCCAGACACCCATCTCCGAATCTTAAAGCAGTACTCATACCCCTAGAGGCCATAAGTGCCACTGCAGGTGTTGTTGCATGTTACGGTTTTTTACCCATTAATTGTCCGTGAGAGTAAATACTACGCTGACAGAAAAGACAAAGGGAGAGAGAGATATTGTACATCCAATTACACAATGGAGATCATTTTTCTTCACTCAAACTTGGCTGTAAATACTGTTTAAGTGGCGCTAGCCCGCAGTTAGCTTTGCCTGTTAGCTTCTTCTTCCTGATTCCATTAGTGTATTGGTGACTCCGACCCGGTGCAAGAAAGCTGCAATTGTGGTTTTCTGGCCAGAGACACCAGGAGGAGATTAAAGACTGCCCAATCATCCCATTAACACTTGTATTACCCCAAGAGGGACTACGAAAAGGATTTATTACGGTAAAAAAGCTAGCTTAGTTCTTTTTTAAAGTAGCAGGCCAAAGTTTGTTCATACTGAGATATGAGACCAAAGATGTTGTTTAGCCTCTCCTCCTCTCCTCTATTGGGCCAAACGGGGGTGAAGCTAGAAGCGACCAAGCCCTTCCATGTTTTCCCTATTTAAATACAGTTACGTGCGTAGTTGCACGATCCAAGTCTAGTTACACAAAATTAAACATGTCGATTTTCTAAGCGGATAAAAAGGGGAACTATATTGTGAGGCGTAACAACACCTTAGGAGCACTTCTTCACTCCTAAAGAATTCTGAAGATATTACTGCACTCCTAGAGGAGAGGAGGAGAGGCTAAGCGCTACTAACAGCTTTGGTCTTTTTGCGTGACTGAGCGCACGTGTAAAGACCAGACAGGTACGCATCAACTCGTCTACGCTCAGGTAAGAACATATCTCAGTATTTCAAAACTGTGGCCTGTTCCTTTAAGTTATAGTCTCAAGTCAGGGGTCCCTTGAAGATTTAACTGCTGTGCATGTTTCGGGTTAATGTGTTAAAATCAGAATCAATTACAATACTGAATAATTTGTTACGTAGTATGTGATTTTTGTGACGTCAGTGTTTGTTCATATTTCAGAATACTTTTTTAATTCCAGTTTCAATATGTTGGTCCATTCCTAACATTTTTATGCTTTGTTGTGTTTCCTCTTTGTTTAAAAAAAAGAAACAAAAAAAATAACAAATTGCAATAGCATCTATAAATGGCCACTAGCCTGTACCCAGTTTCCCCGTAACAAGAAATTATTCATTCTGCCCTTTTATATGTTTTAAATAAAAGTCACATCTTTCAGCTACAAGGAGCTGCCACCAACGCTCGCATATAGCTCGAAGCAACATGATTATTAATGCATGACACAGCAATTTGTTTACATTCCTTTCGGCTGCTTTATAAAACTTTCACCGTCTCCTGCTGCATCTACATCTTGACATGCCGCTCACTTTATAAATTCTCTTTGCGTCTGAGATGGGCCTGCATGCGGGCAGGGCAAAGGCAAACACACATTGATGGGTACAAGATGATTTTCCCTAATAGTGTTGCTTGTTTATTCCCACCATGCGCGATTCAGCGTCGCTAAAATCAATAGACACAAGCCGCCGCCTTTGCTTTTGCGCTTTATGCCAATTTATCTGCAGGAAGCGCACGTCCCCGACATTAGGCGGACGCATAATGCAGCGTGAGGGGCGACAGTGAGTCATGATCAGGGCGGCAAAACGGGACACGCCTCGTAAAGTGGATACAGCCATGGTGATGTGTAGAGGGGGTCAGACTCTCATATGCCTCCCACCTGAACCAAGCACCTTTTCTCCTGTTTGGCTTTACCCAAATCTAAAAGCTTCAACAACAACAAAAAGCATCAAAATAGCGAGAAAAACAAAGAAATGTGACGAAAAAAGGACAAAAACGCAAACAAAAATGGACAAAGACATGACGAAAAGAAACAAAAAAAAAACGCAAAGAAAAACCAAAAAACCCGACAGACATGACAAAAAAGAGACGAAAAACAAGTTAAGTGGGAAAACAATTTTGAGAAAAATCTAACCTTTCTCTAATTATTCAAAAACTACTTTAACAAACGCTGAATTCTGAATATAGTTTTCTACTAAATAAAAATACAAATACATGGAGTGGAGCAAAGTGGTTCAACAGCCCATAAATACATTTAAAAAAAACGGAGAGTGCTAATGGTGCGTTCCAGGCAACTGGTAACTGGTATTTTTCCCACTTGAAAGTTACCAAAACGGCTAGTTCTACAACAGTTAGCTCATACGATGCTAACGTTATATGAAAGTTTCTTCAAACCAGAAGATCTAATTACAAACATGCAACATAACGTTATGTTGAAAGCTGTGACTAAAAGTAATGTTCATGTCACTGATGAAGTGGTTTTGTTACAGTTTTAACATCAGCGGCGCTGCTACACTGGGGGGCGGCATTACTGTCTTCATCTCGTATACGAACTCGTAGCAGTCTTCAGGTTTCTGAGTTTACTAGTTGTAATTACCAGGCATTTTTCCAAGTGGGAAGTGGTAAATTTACCAATTACCAGTTGCCTGGAACGCACCATAAATAATCGTGCTAATGCTAGCGGCTAGCTAGCGCTAGTTACGACTGCTCTTTTTCACTTATACTGAACAATCTGCTGTGAGAAAACGTCCATATGGGCCCGATTTACACTTGACTTTATTTGTGTGTGGTAAGTACATTCATATTGCACCAGAAAATGGCTAAAAAGAGTGGAAAATTGTGTCTCTCTAAAGATTCTTTTTTCCCCCTCGGCGAAGCCACGCCCCCTTCTATGACGAGATGCCGTCTGTATTTGCACCCTGAGCTGCAGAACAAAATGAAGTCACTTTCACCTTGTCGCCATGGAACTGTCATCAGTTAAACAAGTTTCCATGGCTACAAGGCAAAAGTTACTTAATTTTGTTCTGCAGCTCAGGGTGCAAGAAAAAGAAGTTCTTGCGTCTTGTGAAGTATGAACGAACCTTTAGCTTTCACATTGCTCTCCAGTTGAGGAGCTTTTACATTTGGGTAAAGCCGAACAGGAGGAAATGGAGGTTAAATTGTTAAATATAAAGGTTAATTCATACATATGTTTTCCTTATTGTTCGACCACAAAATAATATGGAAAAAAACAACAACACGGCAATAGTTTGTGCAGTACAGAAATATTAAATGAAATAAAACAGTAGCCAGTCCTTGCCAGCACAAATCAGTCTTAAAAGAAAAAAATAAATTAACTTTTAGTACAGATGTAGGGTGAGGTGACCCGATTTCTCAAATTTCGAACTGGGACACTGTGACATTCTCTGGTGAGGAGCAAAATGTTGTCTTTCTTTTCCTATGCCAAACAAAGAGGTTTTGAACATCCAGTGTCAATTATGTAAACTATTCAGCATTGAGGTGATAGACTTCTGAACTCTTTTTTTATTGGATCATGATTACACAGCTTGATCAAAAGACAAAAGTCACCACAAAGTAAAAGCTCATTGTGTTGATGATGGGAGAGTGAGCAAAGCCTTAAATCAAAGAGGTTTCCGTTTGAGTGAAAGGATGACTGATCGGATGCCCTGGTCTTTTATTTTTCAAGGATGGGTGGATGTATGACCGGTCACTTTATAGCACTCTGTAAAGGAGAGAGAAAAAGCAGAGAGAGAGAGTGAGTTATTGCTTCTCTGACTTGGTTCATGGGGTGTGAGGGCTTTGGTCTGACGCTGGATATTGAACCAACAGAGTGTACATGAAGCCTGTGGAGCGTGTGATTACCGTAATATGAAATAATCCAGAAAAGGTCCCGGCTCACAAAGTGCTATAAGGTTTATATAATTTTCTATAACGTGATGCGCCTAAAAAACTGTGATCTTCATATTCTATTATCGTGAGTTGACACAGTCTTAGATGGGCGGCAGAAGCTTGTGTGAATAAATTATTGATTATGATGTATACATTAGATGTGGAGCACTGGTTTGTGCTCTTTCCTCACAGCTAGAAAGTCCCGGATGTGGCTCCTTTATGTGTGACGCTTCAATGCTCCCTGTGCCTGTAGGTTTCTATGGGTGCTCTGGTGTCCCCTGGGACAGCAGAGACCCCTCTGAGCCCAGGATAAATGAAAGGGTAATATATTACCCTTCTCTCCCCCCATAGTATATGGGGGAGAGATTCAATGTTATTTTTTAACAGTGAACAGTGGTGTCAGATTTCATCCCACCAACCAGGTCTGATATCTCTGTGTAAAGTGCTATAAACAGTTCAAGTTGTAAATAGTTTGGTTAACACTGGGATAATATGTTTCTGTTTCTGTTCATGTTTATCTTTATTATGAACCCCATTAGCATCAGCAGGATCAGCTACTGTTCCTCAGGTCTTTTTTTCATTTATTCAAGGC
This sequence comes from Gobius niger, assembly GCF_951799975.1. NCBI lineage: Eukaryota > Metazoa > Chordata > Actinopteri > Gobiiformes > Gobiidae > Gobius > Gobius niger. The sequence continues at coordinate 14,981,812 of NC_136861.1, forward strand.
AATAGCACAAGCAAGCATTAATACATTTTGATGTACAAAAACAAAATCAAGCTTCCCGTTTAGTTACTTTACATTAGAACATTCATTCAACAAAGACAAAAATACACTTTTTCCAAACGCTCATGTGCCACTATTACAATACATTTTGAGTTGCTTCTTAAAGCTACAACTTATTTTTTGTTCTTTAATATGTTGGTAAGTCATTCCATTCTTCCATGGCCCGAAATATAACTGTGCTCTGTCCCATACTAGACGTACATTTTGGCAGAGTGAAACACTGTCCTTCTGAGTGTCTAGTTATTTTCTGTATGTAGTATCTTGGTTTTGGTTACTCAGTACTACGATCTCCAGCTGCATAACCTTTACACTTACAGTAGACTCCCTGAGGGACCAAGCCTCGTGGGGCTTCTCTTTGACACAGTGTGTTTTCTGTCCAGCTGAGCCCAGTGAACTGAGGGAAATAAAGATATTTCCCAGGAGTGCCTTTCAGGAATTGGTCACATGGGTGCCAAAACCATGGAAAAGTTTGCATTAACAATGCACAGCTTTACAATTGAATATTTCAACTTTCACCTTATAAATAAATCATAAATCGCTTGAATTTTAAGTATCTGCTGGTACGAGCCCGATACTACGCCTTGAGAAGGCTGCTCTCTGTAAACACTGTGCAGGGTGATCATTAAACAGCATGAATACAGTATTAGATCAACTACATCTCTACATATATTCAAAACATCCTTGTACAGTAATCTAAAATGTCAATGTCAATGTTACTAGCATTTTCCTAATGACCAAACAATGTTGTAACCTTTTATTATTATTCCTTTTTTCTTTTCTTACTATTTTCTCTCTTCTTATGTTATTTTATTTTCTCTTTATACCTACTGTTAATATTGTTTTGTATTGAAAGTGGGGGACATTGGTGGGGTGGGCGGGGATGGGGAGCAAGACATGAGACCTTGTGATTACCTATGTTATGTTGTTATGTGTATGTGATAATGTTAATGTTATTTTGTGTTCAGGACCCCCTTAAAAAAGAGATGGTTCATCTCAAGGGGGCTATCCTTGAAATAAATAGGAAAATAAGAAATATTGGCTTCACTGCATGTTGTAGTATAGTTGGTTTTCAAATTCACACAGGAATGCTTCTCCCTTCTTCTCAACAATCTCTGCTCAGGGCGTGTTTCTGACACTTTTGATGAGTCTAAACCTGCCACGCCGAGACTGAGAGCCTTCTTATGAGCTTTGGAAAACTCACTGCTCGACTAATTGGGTGTTGGACATATGTGAGCTGGTGGATAGGTTTCTTGATTGGTGAGATAATTCTGTTATTTCTTCAGTTGGGCCACGCAGAAGGGGAGTAAACACCTCATCCGAGCAACTCTCTACGGACACAAAGGCGGGAGCTAGAAGAGAGGAGCCTTCGCATAAAATGGCCGCCTCAATCGGAAAGCGCTAACAGAGCTGGCAGAGCGGAGCAGCTTCAGCTTTCAATTGTCACAGTAATTATCTGATGCTCTTCCAGGAGAATGAGCCAGGTTTATACAACTCCACTCCACACATGGCACACGCAGCTCATTAGGCAGAAAGCGCTCACAAAATACATTCACAATCTATATGCCACTCATGGGATATTGTTGCTTGGTATTTTAATGGTTGGCAATGGACAAAACACTAAGGCTGTACTAATCTAGGTTGTTATGTCCTTGGAAATTGACACAATATCCCGTCTCCATGGGCTTGTATTTTGTGTAAAGTCTGTAGTTAAGACCTCCACAGAGCAAACGCAAATCCCTTCATTAAAACAAGCCCTCATTACTTATGAAAATGTTCAATAAATACCTGCCTTCAAGACACTCACTTACCTGATGTCAATACACAGCACCAACTCTCAGACATAAAAATGTAACTTTTTAATGATGCAGATTATTTTTTGATATTGCTCATGAGTGAAATGTGCTGAATTGTAAATATGTAAAGTGTCCTTCCTTGCCTCTTTGCTTATGTTAATGAATTGAACCTGAAATGGCAAATTGAAAACGTCCTGTCCTCGTGAATCAAAACAGATCAGGTAGTGATAATCTTTATTTTGCAGCTCCAACAGTCGCTTCTTTGAATAACTAAGATATTTCTGGATCTGTAGGCAACGGTGATGCAGCATCCAGGGACCTATCTCCCTTTAGGCAGGACCTATCAGGTGGATTACAAATGATGCAGTCTTTGTAGCAATCTTTGTCCGTGAACGAAACCTTTGGCTTAATTTTTCTAATAAAAAGGAATTTGTCCTTGTTTACTTTGCATTTCAATAACATTGTCTAGATTTCCGGATGGCTGATTGCTCTGTATTTTTCCACAAAGTCCCATAGGATTCCCACCAAACCACGGTAAAGCACAGTTCCCTCGTCTGTTACTGAAATGCGTTTTTTTCTTTTGTTCATGGGGATATTTCTGATACAGCTCCCTGGTGCTTTGTCAGTCTTTAGCTCGTCTTCCTTCCTTCCTTTTCATCCTGTTACCGCGGTGATCCGGACCTGTCCTGACCAGCCGGTGGAGCCTGGAGGCAGGACTTGGACCCAGATCAAGTCCGGATATGTGGGCTTTATGTGACAGAGGGAGCTGTGGTCCGAGTGGATGGTGCATGGAAAAAAATACAATCACAGTCAGTGGTCGTCATGCACTGCAGAAAGTGATCTAGTAGAAATAAGCTACATTTTCAGTAAAGTTGGCCTTAATTTCAAGAGATCTATCCTGTTTTTTCTTAATGTAAGTGACAGATTTCTTGAAAGTGTGCAGCTATAACAACGTTTTAGACAACAACTCAGGTGGTGTAGAGAAAATGCCTTCTAACCAGTTGGCAGATTGATACAAGCTCTGGTCAAAGTCTTTTGGCAAGAGCCTTCAACCATCTTCTCTTTGTATGCCATGGCAGCCATGTTTCTATAAAATTACATGAAATATCAATAGTCAGTCTCCCACCCCCATCTCCATCGTGGACTTCTTCCGTTTCCTGGGCACCACCATCACCCAGGACCTCAAATGGGAGCCAACCATCAGCTCCCTCATCAAGAAGGCCCGGCAGAGGATGTTCTTCCTAAGGCAACTGAGGAAACTTAAGCTGCTAACCAGGATGCTGGTGCAGTTCTACACAGCCATCATCGAGTCCAAGAGACAAGCATCGACTGACCCTTCTCACCCTGGACACGGACTATTCACCCCTCTCCCCTCAGGCAGGAGGCTATGGTCCATCCAGCCAGACCTATACCTCCCGCCACTTGAACAGTCTTTCCCCTCTGCCATCAGACTCATGAACAAAAACAAGACAGACCCCATAACTCAGTCACAGACTCATGGATGTAATGGGGCGACGGTGGCGCAGTTGGTAGAGCGGGTCATCGCGTGATCGTAAGGTCATGGGTTTGAATCCCAGCTCCAAATGCACTCTGTTGTTGTGTCCTTGGGCAAGACACTTCACCCTCCTTGTCTCCATTGTCTGTGTACATTGTTGTATGAATAAGAGCGTGAATGGGTGACTGGTTCCTTACTGTAAAGTGCTTTGGGCCTGATAGAAAATCGCTATATAAGTTGAGTCTATTTACCATTTAATCTGTTCTATTGCACTCTGTGGTTTCTCCACACTCATATTTGCTGCTAACACTCAATGCACCTGTACATCTGTAAATGCACTCACGCTGTTGTTCTATGTCAAATTGTTATTGTCTTTAGCATCGCTTAAAGGAACAGGCCACCGTTTTTCCATACTGATATATGTTCTTACCTGAGCTTAGACGAGTTGATGTGTACCTGTCTGGTCTTTGTGCGTGCCCTCAGTCATGCAAAACGACTAAAGATGTTTTCAGCCTTTGGCCTCTCCCAATGTTTTCCTATAGCTCCAAACGGGGGTGAAGTTGGAAGCTTTGAATCTTGATGTCCTGGATCTTGATTTCCTTACAAAACACACGGTTAGTGTTGCCTCCATATTTACCCGACTTGTCCAAACTATTTTGAGGCCTGTCCACATACCGCTTCCTCCTTCGTCGGCAAGTCATGTAGGCAAACTACCCGACACCTCTTGTAAGCAGCGTCGTCGTGACATGCAGGTGTTTTGCCAAACAAGTGTGAGAGCAATGAGACCCTGACCTTTTCCAGTCGCCTCAGTGTGAGCATCTAATCAACAGCGTTCTGCCCGGTGCTCACTCTCACCTCGCAGGTCAAGCTGACAATGATAAGTCACTGCATGGACTATAGTTCAGTTTGTCTAGTTGTCGCTTCATTTCTCTTATTATATTCTGCTTCCAAAATACGGTTAAGTAATGGAAAAACTCTACATGTTTTCTTTATTTGTGTTTCTACTTCTCCAGGATGAACTCAAAGTCATATTTTGTCATCAAAGCCTAAGCATCTTTCTGCCATTTTGTTCTGTCAAAGTAGCTCCCTAGGTGCAAACACTTTGGAGACTCCTGATATAAATGCTTCATAAGTAGAAGAAAAATAGCCAAAGAAATGAACCAAAATGGCCATGATTCAAGTCCGACGTGACCATGAGGCAGAAACAAAAGCTTTGGCCCATTGTCTGTTTGCGTATTATCATCTGCTGCCTCCCCGCTGACTGTGGACTTTTCCAACACTGGGCACATAAATAATCCTCTGGGGACTTGATAATTAAACCAGCGGGGGAGGACAGAGCGAGGCGGGTACTTTCTCCGTGGATATATGGTTTTTGAGACGGAGACAGCCTGACCACAGCACTCCAGAGCTTAAGAGAAAAGTACTGAGCTCAAGTTGCAGGCGTGTATGTTGCCCACAAGATCTACTACTTATCTTTTCCAAATGACTTCTTTTGGTCAGTGTTTCTCTCTTATAAATCTCGAAGCAAGTTCCTAAAAGAAAAGGAAGTAGCTTTAGTATTTGTCTTTTGTTGACACATTGCTAAAGCCCATAAACATTGTCTGATTCTGATAATTTTAGCACAATAAGCACATAACGACAATAACTATTTAAGAAAGACAAAAAATTAACCATACAGACCCTTTAAATGAAATAATAAACATTCCAGGCTTAGCTGGAGACGGGAAGCTAGATTCCTACAGACGGCATCTCGTCATAGAAGGGGGCGTGGCCTTGCCGAGGGGGAAAACAATCTTTTGGGACAGTTTTTCACTCTTTTATGGTGGAATATAAACTTATTTATCACATACAAATAAAGTCAAGTCTAAATCAGGCCCCTATGGATATTTTCTCACAGCAGATTGTTCAGTAGAAATGAAAAAAAGGCAGTCATAGCAAGCGCTAGCTAACCGTTAGCATTAGCCCGATGCTAACATGTAGCATTGTGTTAGCGTTCTCCGTTGTTTATGTATCTATGGGCTGTTGAACCACTTTGCTCCTCTCCATGTCTTTGTACCTTTATTTAGTAGAAAACTATATTCATAATTAAGCATTTATTAAAGTAGTTTTTGAATAATTAGAGAAAATTCACATTTTTCAAAATTGTTTTCCCCCTTAACTGTTTTCAAACATGACCATATATGGGTGATTCCAGAGATTCCAGATACAGACGGCATCTCGTCATAGAAGGGGGCGTGGCATTGCCAAGGGGTAAAATAGACTCTTTAACGAAACATAATTTTCCACTCTTTTTAGCCATTTTCTGGTGGAATATCAACTTATTTATCACACATAAATAAAGTCAAGTGTAAATCGGGCCCATATGGATATTTTGTCGCAACAGATTGTTCAGTAGAAGTGAAAAAACGGCAGTTGTAGCAAGCGCTAGCTAACCGTTAGCATTAGCCCGATGCTAACATGTAGCATCAAGTTAGCATTCTCCGTTATTCACGTATTTATGGGCTGTTGAACCACTTTGCTCCTCCCCATGTCTTTGTATCATTATTTAGTAGAAAACTATATTCATAATTCAGCATTTGTTAAAGTAGTTTTTGAATAATTAGAGAAAATTTACATTTTTTCAAAATTGTTTTCCCCCTTAACTGTTTTCAAAAATGACCATATATGGGCGATTCCAGAGATGCCGTCTGTATCTATAAACAAATGTCCAACTGTTGTTGGAAATATCAGATAAACCTTATTTTATCATCTCAAATGTCATTCCTCTTGTTCTTGCACCTTAAGCCACAACAGGACCACATTATTTAGATGTAGTTTCACACTTATAATCGCCAGTTTTAGTTTAATCTTATTTCTTATGATCACTTCCTGCCTCCAGCTGAGCATATGTCCCATTGCAGTGCAACCAACTTGAAGACATTGCTGGATAAAACAGTGTAACCTATAAGTTATGCTATTGAGTAGTTACTTAGAGTATCAATTATTAAGAGACTAGGCTAGATCAGAAGTTCTAAATTCGGCTCTAGGAATGGAGTAATGAAGACTGAACACAAAGATTAAGTTTAAGTGGTACCAAATAATATATTGTGATAAGGGAAAAAATAAACAAACATGTGTATCAACAATATTCGAATGGCCATTCACACATTTCACAGTGCATCAATTTTCAATATGTACAATATTTACACTCCAAATTCTTCTTTCTACCAACGATGGTATTAAGCAACAGGTGGAAAAGTTCATACGGCCCCCACAACTTCCACGTTGGGGTGGCAAAGTCCAGGGGGTTTGGTGAGGGGACAGTTTGTAAAAGGGACCGCAATGAACGGGTTGCGATGTTGGCGACCAAAAAGAAACAAAAATAGAGAGGGCGGCTGCTGAGGAGCCTCCTACCAGCCCGGGGTTCGGTTGGGTGAATTCAGTTCAGCTCATTCAGTTCATTTGGATCCAGGTTCAACGTTTCAACAGGCTCTAGCTCGGGCTCTAAGCTCGCCATCCAACCTGGCCTGCGTAAAAGGACAGGACCAGTTAAGTTTCTAGTGCGCACAAATACATTCATATACTAAATACTAAATGCTAAATATCAAATATCAAAATAGCAAAACATTTCCTTATTGTACAATAGATTGATTCAATGCATAAATCAGAATAGATAATACAATAATTGTTCTATTAAAATATTCATCACTCTAATAATCTCAAAATGTAAACACCGCATCCACAAATAAGGTGCGTAGCAGACACAGTGGTTGACTGGACTGCATCGTAAAGTGCCTCGGATGCGTAGCATTAACACACATCAAAACATTAACCATATGCTAAAGAAGCAGCAGTACATTCATGATAACACAAATCAGAACCAATGGACAATGGGTCACAATGATACTATTTCACTTAGTTAGTTATATTCGGAGAAACGGGCACGTGAATGCCAAGCGCTCCCTTGAAAACAAATGCAGCGGCTAGGCTACGAAAAGCTACAGACGCGACTTACCAATTCCGCAGATAAACGCAAGCACAAACACTCCCGCGCGACGACCCACGGCTCCGGTAGTCGGCTCCTACAGTTCAACATATTTGCATTTCAGTGTAGAAGACTGATTCATGATTAACGCGTAAAACAAACACATACCTGCAGCAACCTCATACAGCGTCTCCCTCTCGCTCTTACCGGTAGCTACCCACTACCAGCTATTATGCTAGTCTGATAGCAGCGCTAGGTCACGTGACCATGTGACGCAATGACGCGCACGTAACGTAAACGCACACAACGTAACCGGCAACCAATAGAAAGGATATAAGAATATTTAATAGTGTTTTGTCACCTGGGTTACATCCTCCCCCCTTTAGATCATGCAACTCCCGATGCATGCTAAACGTCGTGAACAGTGGGTTTCAAAAGGTTATTTGCTGCATGGGTAGCAAACGCTTCGCTGTAGGCATCCACTAAACCATGTACTAGCGTCTGAACCACGGAAATGAGAGGATTACCTAACGCCGCATATTGAAGGCGATCAGGAGGTTGACGCTGCCGACTAGGTCGACTGATTACTGGCGTGGTTTCACGGACAGGATCAGGCAGGTTGGCGGACGATTCTGCGGGACTGAGCAATAGCTCGGTTTGGCTGGGGGATGTCTCTGCTTGGTCAAAAAGCTCTGGCTCCCCCTCAGGTGGGTCTTCATCAGGCTCACCGGCAGGTGGGGTAGCAGCAGGCCCAGGCTCCTCTTCGTCCATAGATGAAGAGGCTTCGGATTCAGCAGAGGACTCCCCATCGACAGGTAGGTTTTCAGTTTCTGAGACGGGATCGACGGGACGGACGGACGGCATGGGTTCGACAGTGCGTGAACTATGGAACTGGAAAGCAGTTGGCGGAATCAGAACTTGAGGCAGACTCCATTCCTCTTCGTCCTCATCGAAGTCTTCAGCATGATCAACAGGTACTAGTTTCTGGCGACGGGTTACAGGCCGACGGGGTGGTGTAACAGGCAAAGGATCTGGACCACCACTGGCTGGCAGGAAGGAACATGGAAGTAGCAGGTCTCTGTGGAGCGTACGATTTGGTCTATCTGATCTGTTCTCCGGCCGCACTGTGTACACTGGCAGGTCCCCAGCACGCTTCACAACGACGTAGACATCTTGCTCCCATTTGTCTTCAAGCTTGTGTTTGCCACGAAGCCTGACATTTCGCACCAGAACTCGATCACCTTCCTCCAGACTTGACGGAGTGACTCGCTGATCGAAGCGAGCTTTATTTCGTTCGCCAGATTTAGCAGCATTCTTCGACGCAAGTTCAAAACTCTCTTCAAGGCGGGACCGCAAGTTCTCAACATACTGGGAATGAGAAGTAGACTGATTTCCCCGCACAGGCAAGCCAAAGGCCAGATCAACCGGGAGACGTGGTGAACGGCCAAACATCAGCTCGTACGGCGTAAAACCAGTGACATCGTTCTTCGTGCAGTTGTAAGCGTGCACTAACGGTTTTACGTAGTCTTTCCATTTGGCTTTCTTCTTGTGCTCAAGGGTCCCAAGCATGCTAAGTAGCGTCCGGTTGAACCTCTCGACTGGGTTCCCTCGAGGATGGTAAGGGGTTGTTCTGGTCTTTACTATCCCAGCGAGTTGGCACAGTTCTTTTATCAATTTTGACTCGAAGTCGGGTCCTTGATCCGTGTGGAGACGTTCAGGTATTCCGTAGCACACAATGAAGTTCTCCCATAGACATTTTGCCACTGTCTTCGCCTTTTGGTTTGCGGTAGGTATGGCTATTGCAAACTTGGTGAAGTGGTCAGTGAAAACGAGAATGTCTTTTATATTGCTTTGATCTGGTTCGAGTGACAAATAGTCCATGCAGAGCAACTCCAAAGGACGAGTAGTCTTGATGTTAACGAGTGGTGCGGATCTTTCAGGAAGTGCCTTGCGTCTCACACAACGACTGCAGGTCTTGATCTTATTCTCCACGTCAGCTGCCATACGAGGCCAGAAAAAGCGGTTGCGCACCAGGTCCAAAGTCCGCTCGATGCCTAGGTGACCCAGGTCATCATGCAAACTACTCAAAACAACGGACTTCAGCTCCTCCGGTACCACCAGCTGGAACGTGACTTGTTCTCCGTCGTGCCTCCGCCGATACAAGATGTCTTCTTGTAACTCGAGACGATTCAGCTCCCTCAGCAACAGCGAAAGGTTCGGGAGTTCACTCCTTGCTGTCGGAGGAACCTTCTCCCCAGTATTCATCTGGTGTATGACCTCTCTGATAACTGGATCAGCACGTTGCTTTTCCTTGAGGTCCAGACGTGATAGGGATGGAATAACTGGTAGACCATGATTGTCTTCACTGGCATAGCAATCCGGAACAGAATTTGCTGACATGCTCAGAGACTCGACCAGGGTAATCGGACTTCCTGCAGAACTGCTGGGCTGACTGGTGACAAGACAGCGGTGGCAGATGGCAGCTACGATGTCCGGGCTTAGTTCCTCCACTTCAGCAGATTCAACCACATGTTCTTCCGTGAATCGGTTTATCAGATCGCAGTCCTTCGGCACTGACAGGTCCACGGGATGGCTGTGAGGGCGGCGTGACAAAGCGTCGGCGTCGAGGTTCTGCTTTCCGGCACGGTATTGCAACTTGAAGGTGTAGGTGGACAGGGCAGCCAACCATCGATGACTGGTGGCATCCAACTTTGCCGATGTTAACAGGTAAGTGAGAGGGTTGTTGTCAGTCACTACCACAAAGTGGCCCCCGTACAGATAGTCGTGAAACTTCTCACACACACTCCACTTCAGTGCAAGAAATTCTAATTTGTGTGCAGGATACCTCGACTCACTCGCTGACAGGCCTCGGCTGGCGTAAGCGATTACTCTCAACTGGCCTGCTTGTTCTTGGTAAAGAGCCGCTCCAAGCCCTGTCGTGCTGGCGTCAGTATGTAAGATGTAAGGCAGCTTTGGGTCGGCGAACCCAAGGACTGGAGAACTGGTCAACTTGTCAATGAGCGTTTCAAAAGCTTGCTGGCAGCTAGGCGTCCATCGCTCTCCGAAAGGCTGTTTCGTGTCTTGGAACTTTGCTGAAGAAGATCTCTTCTGGGACTTGGAGGTAGGTGTATAGCCCCGCGTCAAATCGTTGAGAGGTTTGGCGATAACGGAGTACCCTTTTAAAAACCTCCGGTAATATCCAGCAAATCCTAGGAACGACTTGAGCTCCTTCAAAGTTCTTGGAATTGGCCAGGACTTTAAAGCAAGGATTTTGTCTGGGTCGGTCTCGACTCCCTTCTCCGAAACGACATGTCCCAAGTACTTCACAGACTTCTGGAAAAATTTACATTTCTCGGGAGAGAGCTTCAGACCATATTCCCTCAGGCGATGCAATACTCGCAGCAGCCTCCGCTCATGTTCTTCCAGCGAATCCGAAAACACAATAAGATCGTCGATGAAAACCAGGACTTCTTTTAAATGGAGATCCCCCATACTTCTTTCCATCAACCGCTGGAACGTAGATGGAGCGTTTGTTACCCCTTGGGGCATTCGGTTGAACTCCCAAAATCCAATGGGCGTCACAAAAGCCGTCTTAGCTTTGTCTACTTCGTTCATCTCGATCTGGTAATATCCTGACTTCAAATCGAGAACGCTGAACCACTTCGAACCGGTCAAGGCGGATAGGGACTCTTCCAGATTTGGCAAGGGGTAGGCGTCCTTAACCGTTTGAAGGTTCAACTTTCTGTAGTCGATGCACAAGCGTATGGCTCCGTTCTTCTTACGGACCACGACAATTGGTGACGAAAATGGCGACTCCGACTCACGAATGACACCAGCCTCCAGGAGGTCCCGTAGATGCTGTCGAACTGCCTCGATATCATCAGGGTGGATCGGTCTGGCTCTGTGCTTGAACGGAGTTTCATCAGCCAACTTTATGTGATGTTTCACCTTGTCCGTGCGTCCAAAGTCCAGATCGCTATGTGCAAAGACGTCCGGGATTTGATGGAGTTTCTCTGTGATTCTTGCCTTCCATTCTGGCGGAATAGGTGACTCTCCAAAATTCAGCTTCAGAGGGATACCAGGACTTTCAGATGGTGAACAGGTTGTTGCCACGTTGTGCGACAGGATCTGTGGTGACACTGCAAGTTCTGCGATGGTTACGAGAGGTGGGATGGTCACATCCTGGTCTGACTCGTTACTCAGGATCACCGGGATCTTCTTGTGGGATTGGCTTGGGAGCATAATCAAAGAATTTTTGACACACAGCCCACCTGGCAGTGGTGAGGCTGGATGCTCCACAAGCGCCCACTGACCAGCGGACAGCATGCTGATGGGGATGGAGCCTTTGACGATGATGGTGTGTCCAGCAGGGATGAGGACTGGCGACTTGCTGGCTAATCTCACAACTCCGTCGCTGCCTTCTTGTTGTTGCTTGTGGCGTATTTGGAGTAGTTTGAGTACTGCTCTGTAGCCACTTGCCGTCGGCTGGAAGTTTGAGAACTCACTCCCCGTATGCTGGTTGTATAACGGCTCCAACGTATTCATGCCGATTAACACCTGGGACTGATGAGCTCCGACGTCAGGAACAACTAGTGCCAGTGTTGAGACATCAAAGTCCACTCCCAGGAACTCCTTTGGAAAGGTGACCACCATCTCCACATATCCGACATATGGGACAGCCTGTCCAGCTGCTCCTTCAACTTGCAGCAAGTCACACAGAGGTTTCACTGGCTGGTCTGCAAAATGCTGGTTGTAGAACGAGACTGGAATCGTAGTGACTTGCGATCCGGTGTCTAACAGGCAGTTGAATTCTTCACCAGCGATTTTGATGTTTGCTGTGCAGCGGGATCCGACCAAGCCTTTGGGTAACCGGGATTGGACAGCAGTAGTGCTTTGGGTCATTTCTTGACATTTGACATAGTTCTTCTTCAGGTTGGGACATTGTGGGTCCACAACAGTTCCGGTTTGCCCCACAACTGGAACTGACTCTAGTTTAACGATGGTCTCGATGAAGAATACGATCCTTGCCAGCTTTGTTGCTTTTCTGCAAACTGCTTCTTCTTGGCAGCGACTAGTGCAGAGTTCGGGGGGTTCTCACAGTGTGTCTTTATATGGCCATCTTCACCACACCGATAGCAGTAGCCAGGCTTGGGAACAGAAGACGGGGTCTTTGAGTGCTTGCCCGCCCTCTGCCCCTCACCCGACAAACGACCAGGCGTGGACTTGGAAGCAGCAGACTGACTGGAGCTTGACTGGGCTGCAGTGAGTATTGCGAGCTGCTGTTGGATGTCGGCCAGCTGTTTAGCGAGTTGCTGCGTGACGTTGGTGAGCGCAGCAATCTCTCCCCCCTCTGCACTGTCTGTGTAAGCGTACTGCGCATGGTTTGCAGCTCTGGAGCGTGAAGAGCCGAGATGTTGCTGCATGCGAATGGCTTTGGCCGCTTCACGATCCTCTTCAGTCCGCAGCAAGAGCAGAAGTTCAGCAAACGATGGAGGGTTCTGCTTGCGTTGTTTCAGTTGTAGTTCTATTATCAGGGAGTTGTCCCAACAGCCACGGCAAAATTGAGTCAAAAGATGTCTATCAAAGTCTTTGTTCAACACCCCTCCACGTTTCACCGCCTGGTTCAGCGCCACCTGTAGACGTTGCAGATAGTTGGACGGTTTCTCTCCAGCATCTTGGAACGTGTCCATAAACTTGGCGTATAGCTCATCGCCATCTTGGACTGTGCCGTACGCTGAGTCAAGTGTCTGTAGATACACCGCTGGAGGAGCGTCCGGTCTCAGGTGCTTCACCATATCAGCCGCAGGTGGTAACAAGCTGTCGAAGATCTTGCGTGAGCGCTGTAGGTCGGACACAGCAGGATCTTTCAGTAACAGCTCCACTCCGGAACGCCATGTGTCGTAGTCAGACTCGGTTGGAGGTCTGGACGATTTTCCAGAGAAGGCCCTGAGACGCTGCGCTGCCGAGTTCATAGCACGATCGTCGTTCTTCACAATGTGTTCGACTACATAACGTTGAACTTCAGGTGGATTGAGAGTACTGTGCGTCATGGTCGGCGGAGAAGATCTTGTAGGATCTGGCTGGACCCGTAGCGGCGTTTCCGTGTGCTGGTTCGATGCGGCCACCTCGGTCCAATGGGTTTTATTGTCCGTTGACCGGGCCTCGTCGTTAATGGCATTGGTGTGGAGCTTGGTGACAGTCTGACCAAGCAGAGACATCACCCCATTAAGGACGACTGAAAAATCTTGACAAGTCAATTTCGCAACATTTTCTAATTCCGAGAGGTAATCGGTGGTATATTGCTTTCCGACCTCGTTCGCACAGACTGTAGCGAGTTCTGAAATTTCAAATGTAACTTTTTCTGTGTCGCAGATATACGTATAAGGCAGAAGTGGACGTAACGTAACCAATGCTGCGCCAGAACTGTACTCTACGACTATAGAACGATGAAAAACAGATTTGGGTTCATCAATAACTTCATATTTTGAAATAGAACCGTACTGCTTTAAAAATTCAATTACTTCGTCGTCAGTTTCAGTTTTCGTCGCGTCCTCAATTAACACTGCATTTGGGATCTTAATGCCACGTTTCTCGAATATTTCCATTTTAACACAACAATACACAAGTACCACAAAAAATGTTCAGTTTTTTTTCTTCCACTCCTGGCTAATGCTCGCCACGTTATGTAACCTATAAGTTATGCTATTGAGTAGTTACTTAGAGTATCAATTATTAAGAGACTAGGCTAGATCAGAAGTTCTAAATTCGGCTCTAGGAATGGAGTAATGAAGACTGAACACAAAGATTAAGTTTAAGTGGTACCAAATAATATATTGTGATAAGGGAAAAAATAAACAAACATGTGTATCAACAATATTCGAATGGCCATTCACACATTTCACAGTGCATCAATTTTCAATATGTACAATATTTACACTCCAAATTCTTCTTTCTACCAACGATGGTATTAAGCAACAGGTGGAAAAGTTCATACGGCCCCCACAACTTCCACGTTGGGGTGGCAAAGTCCAGGGGGTTTGGTGAGGGGACAGTTTGTAAAAGGGACCGCAATGAACGGGTTGCGATGTTGGCGACCAAAAAGAAACAAAAATAGAGAGGGCGGCTGCTGAGGAGCCTCCTACCAGCCCGGGGTTCGGTTGGGTGAATTCAGTTCAGCTCATTCAGTTCATTTGGATCCAGGTTCAACGTTTCAACAGGCTCTAGCTCGGGCTCTAAGCTCGCCATCCAACCTGGCCTGCGTAAAAGGACAGGACCAGTTAAGTTTCTAGTGCGCACAAATACATTCATATACTAAATACTAAATGCTAAATATCAAATATCAAAATAGCAAAACATTTCCTTATTGTACAATAGATTGATTCAATGCATAAATCAGAATAGATAATACAATAATTGTTCTATTAAAATATTCATCACTCTAATAATCTCAAAATGTAAACACCGCATCCACAAATAAGGTGCGTAGCAGACACAGTGGTTGACTGGACTGCATCGTAAAGTGCCTCGGATGCGTAGCATTAACACACATCAAAACATTAACCATATGCTAAAGAAGCAGCAGTACATTCATGATAACACAAATCAGAACCAATGGACAATGGGTCACAATGATACTATTTCACTTAGTTAGTTATATTCGGAGAAACGGGCACGTGAATGCCAAGCGCTCCCTTGAAAACAAATGCAGCGGCTAGGCTACGAAAAGCTACAGACGCGACTTACCAATTCCGCAGATAAACGCAAGCACAAACACTCCCGCGCGACGACCCACGGCTCCGGTAGTCGGCTCCTACAGTTCAACATATTTGCATTTCAGTGTAGAAGACTGATTCATGATTAACGCGTAAAACAAACACATACCTGCAGCAACCTCATACAGCGTCTCCCTCTCGCTCTTACCGGTAGCTACCCACTACCAGCTATTATGCTAGTCTGATAGCAGCGCTAGGTCACGTGACCATGTGACGCAATGACGCGCACGTAACGTAAACGCACACAACGTAACCGGCAACCAATAGAAAGGATATAAGAATATTTAATAGTGTTTTGTCACCTGGGTTACAACAGACAAACAGCTTTTTACACACTGTTGCAAAGATGTTCAAGACCCTTTCATCCAAGGCCACAGATCAAACCTTACCACTTCTGTTCTCTCAGTCTTTACTGCAGATGTGGTATAATTTTCCAGTAATAATTTTTTCTCGATAAGCTCACTTAATGACCACGATCTTTCACCTCCTCATCACGACTCCACTGTTGAAACTTAATTACATTTAGTGCAGGGTCAATTAATTAGCTTCCTGCTGCTTTTTTTTTTAAACTCCAGTGCAATTTAGGTGTTGTTCAGTGTACCCGTGAGGGATGAAGGCCAAGGGTTATTTTGCATTATTAAAGTTAACATTGAAACATAGAGGTTGTAAATTCTGACTCCAAACTCCAATAAAAAGTTGTTCCTTGTAAGGCGCTTTGTTTCAAGTGAAAAAAGCACTACCATATTTTCCAGACTATAAGTCACACTTTTTTCATAGTTTGGCTTGGGGTGCGAGACCATTTTGCTGCACTAATAACTAAACATCTCAATACTATTATAAAATAAAATAAAATAAAAATAGATAAATGAATAAAGCACAAGCATTGAGGAGCTTTTGGACATGAGCTGTTCTGTCTATGATGGACAGTGGAAAAAAAAAAATTGAATTGTGAAATATAATAAAATAAAATGGCATCTGTTCAATTCTGATACAACTTCTCTGAAAAGTGGAGTCTACTTTACTCAAGGAAATGTAAATGAGTAAATTAGCTAATCACTAACCATCTGCTGTGAAAGTGTCAGTCTATTCACTTCAAAAAGTATGTTGAAGAAAATGCCTTGTACTTGTATCGGTATTCGGTATCGGCAAGTACTTAAATCGAAGTACTCATCGGTTTTAGAAAAAGTGGTATCGGTTCATCCCAGGTCAGTGTACTTTAGGGTATTTGGATTTTCTTTATTGGAATGAAAATAAAAAATGGAAAAATGGATGTTTTTCAATTTTGGTTTGCAAATCAAAAAACGAAATATGAAAAAAACAGCCATTTTTCAAGTGAATGAAGCGTTGTTTTTAAAAAATAAAGCTGATTTTCATGTTTGCACTGTATATTTAATAAACAAAAAACAAATTAAGACGAAAACGAAAAACAACCCAATTTTCGTTTATGTAACTGGAAGTTGTCATATTTGTGCTCCAAGAGCGCTGAATATTAACGCCTCTTATAACCGCTGCTGATGGGAAGTTGATGCCTCTGCTCCCCACTCACTGCATCTGTTTTACAAGTGCCTCTACTGCATCAAGACGCAGCATTGCCTTACGTGACCAAGCTGCTACCCGGACTGCAAACAGGCTACGTACAAGGGTCATTTCTGCAGATAATGCAGCGGTCTGGAACTGTACTGGCACGGGGGTCGTTGTAAACTTTGAGGACAGAAACCAGGGCTGCAAGAAAGAACTCCAAATCGCCAAATCTTTCTCTCTTTAATAAAACAGATGCACTGCCATATTTGAAGACGCGCGCCAACAACGCGTGTGCACGCCTTGCCTGCTGAGTGCGCATCTGGGCTGTGCGTAAAACTTACCAAGTGGCCACAGAGCCCCCGGAGCTAGATCAATCCTATAGCTATCTAAAACATATTTTTCGTGTCTCTCCAGCACTTTTCATAAGATCTTTGCTAACTTGAGATGAAAGTGAATGTGTTCCTCTCCTATTAGGCTATTGATGACAGAGAAAATCATGCGCTCTTGGGTTCACACCAGTGCCTCATTGTGCACAAAGGAGACCCCAGACTCCGGCGTCGTATAAAGATTTTTTTTATTGCCATCATTCCTGTTATAGTAGCTATAGTGTCTGCTGGCCACTAACCAAAGGAATGGCCTAGATGTGCTGATGCAGCGGCACACTTCGAGCCGCAGGTTGCCAATCACAAGGCGGATGTTTTAGTACCTACAAACAGCACCTCATATAAGAGGCGTTTATATTTACCGGTCTTGGTGCACAAATATGACAACTTCCAGTTACATAAACGAAAATTGGGTTGTTTTTCGTTTTCGTCTTAATTTGTTTTTTGTTTATTAAATATACAATGCAAACATGAAAATCAGCTTTATTTTTTAAAAACAGCGTTTCATTCACTTGAAAAATGGCTGTTTTTTTCATGTTTCGTTTTTTGATTTGCAAACCAAAATTGAAAAATAACTTGTTTTTCCATTTTTTATTTTCATTCCAATAAAGAAAATCCAAATACCCAAAAGTACACTGACCATCCCTACTCTTCATAATGCATTTTTAGTCTGGAAAATTTAGTATACCAAGTATCCCAATCCCCTTAAAATAAGACAACATTGTACTTATTACATATTTCATTATATATTAAGGAATAGTATTTGAGCATTTCTCAATTTTAAAGTTGCCTCTGTACAATATTGTTATTCTGGAGTTGTACAGTGAGACCATACCTTCATTTTTCTGCTCTTGAAATCCCCCACACATCCTATGATTACATAATAAACCACCTTTATCCTTTTACATTCTCTTCATGCGCTCGTGACTTCCTGTCCGTCTGTCTTGTTGCATTCCCTGCGTGAGCATTGCAGACCGCGTCCTGCACACAGCTGCTGAATCACCGAGGAGCAAAGCATGATGGGAGCTGGCAGCTTTGATCCGATCACCCGTGGACACGCTAAACGCATACTAATGTTCAGGGTTGAAAGGTCGGATGAAGCGATGCACCGCGGGACACTGGAGCGAGGTGTAAATGTGAAGCGTGTGTGACATGCTCTGGTTTCCCTCCGTTTAAACATATGGGGACTGCGTTACTGCTCTGTGATGTTCATACGCTGGAAAGAAGCTCACGGGTCACACGTGGTGGGGCCGGTGTGATCGGTCAGGCAT
Source organism: Gobius niger (assembly GCF_951799975.1). Taxonomy (NCBI): domain Eukaryota; kingdom Metazoa; phylum Chordata; class Actinopteri; order Gobiiformes; family Gobiidae; genus Gobius; species Gobius niger. The sequence goes on from NC_136861.1 coordinate 15,000,068, forward strand.
GATGAGGGTTATACTTGGATACAGGGCACTCAGATTTAGTCAGAATTTGCCTCATTTAGGGGCAGAGCGTTCCACTGCTTTGGGCCGAATGCAGAGCAGGCTATGACCCCCATATGGTTTTCACAATCCGAATCAGAATAGATAAGTGCCCACTTGTAACTTGTTGTTCGCTATTTTATACTCACTACTGCCACTTCAGGTTATATGTGTAACTGCACCTTCTATATTAAAGGGATATTTCAGGATTTTTGACACTCATTTCCTAGTTATCCAGAGTGTTGCTAATTTCTGGAGATATTTTTTTTGTAGTTCTGAAGTTTTGAAGAGTTTCGTGGCGCTAGGCTAATGCAAGGCTAGCACATTTCTACGGTATCAGCTAGCCTGCATTAAAAACAGTCTGACACACTCCACAGTGCCCCTGAGGCAAATCACTTATAACGCCAGACTAACCATTTAAATGTCTGTGTCGATAGAATAATTTTAACCATTTTGCTTTTAAAATAACTTATTTTTGAGCAGCATCAGCTTCGTGGTTGTATAGGCTACGCGGCGGCGGAGTAATCTGCGAGAAAATAGTCCCTCAAAATGCGATCATTCATGTGATGCAAGATCAGTTTTATTCCAAAAATGGTTCTATCGACACAGACATTTATATGTTTAGTCTGGCGTTATAAGTGATTTGCCTCAGGTGCACTGTGGAGCGGGTCAGACTGTTTTTAATGCAGTGTAGCTGATACCGTAGAAATGTGCTAGCCTTGCATTAGCCTAGCGCCACGTAGCTCTTCACAAATATGTCATAAATCTGGAAGTATGACGGCACTTCGGACCCAAATTAACAGTGAATGACAGTGCAGGATTTTAGAGGCAGTTGTGGCGAACATGTTTGAGCTCATTCTACACATTAGGACATGGCTGGAACATGTAGGGAGAGGAAAATACAGAATTTTAACATTTTTAAACTCTGTATAGTCCCTTTAAAAATGATTAAACTATAAGGGCTTGTAGACAAATCAATCAATCAGTTGAACTCTATCAATTGGTAGTTGACTCACAGGGCAGCACCAAACATTAAAGCAATGAAACAAAACAATAAACAATACATTGTAAAGTTCAGGCAAATAGAGTATCCAGGCAAACATAATGTCCAAATACACATTGGCAGCAGCAGGGGGTGATGAGCCGCGCAGGTGTCCCCTGTCCTTAGACTCTCCAACACGGAGAGGAAAAACTCAAAAACCCAGTAAAAGAAACATCGGGGAGAACCACAGACGGAGAGATCCACTCCCATGGACAAACACAGATAAGACGGGCCAAGACCTTGTTGGAGCTCAGTTCTTCTTGTCCAATCCCTACATTAAATGAATATAGAATAATAAAATAACAATTTAACACAGAACAGTGTTAATTGATTTTCAGGTGCTTTAAGTATTAGCAGCAGATATAGGCAAAGGGGAAAAACTGTTTTTGTGGCAGGAGGTGTTGGCCCTGATGAACCGTAGCCTCTTGCCTGAGGGGAGAGGGTCGATAGTCCGTGTCCAGGGTGAGAAGGGTCATCTGTGACCCGACCTACACACCCCGGGTCCTGGACAGATACAGGTCCTGGAGAGATGGGAGCTTTAAGTCTCGTCTTAGGCACCACAAGCTGCCACAAGTGCTCAGAAGTGTATATTTGGAAGACGTCTGTGATGGTTCGGTAGTACAGTGGTTAGCGCTCATGCTTCACAGCTAGAAGGTTCGATTCCTACCAGGGGCAGGGCATGTCTGTGGAGTTTGCATGTTCTCCCCGTGTCTGCGTAGGTTTCCTCCAGATACTCCGGTTTCCCCTACCACTAAAAACATGTACAATAGGCCAGGATGAATGAGTGTGTCTGACAGGGCGCATGGAGGACGACATGCAAATTAGCCCAAGTCTACAATCCCGTGTGGCTTGTTTACATGCATGAGACCCATGTATGTTCATTAACATGCACTGTCCCGTCCAAATAAACCAATAACAAACATTATTGACTTTTAATTTGATTATAAAAAACACATTTCAACTCTGTAGTACTGTCTCAAATGTAGGAAGGATAAAAGCCATTGATTTTAATTTAAAAAGCATGTAGCGTACTGTATCATGGTCTTTTAACGCTTGGTGTTTTATCTTTAATAAAACAGCTGCTCTTTTTGGTGCGGAACTAATTACTTTTTTATCTTTTAGTGAGTGAATACTTTTCGATACAAACTCTCTCAAACCCAAGGATTCATTACAAATTCTCCCTTTAAACCGCCTCTGGACTGGAGGCCTTCTCTATTGTTCCGTCCTGCAGTGTGTGACCTCTGGCCTCGCTTCACTCCCCAGTGGGTTTCTGTAAGGTTTGCTATTGCAGGAAACGGTATACTGAGCTGACAGAACACTGCAGTGCGCTTCAATGGTGGAGGTGAAAGAAAAAGATGAATTATGAATTGATAATGCGGATTTCACATAGTGCTTTCTAGGACAATCAAAATAGGTTCACTATACAGATCTAAAAAAAAAAAGAGCTAATCATTTATCACTTTTCTAAATCTCTTTTATCTTATTGCTTGCACTGCGGCATTGTTTCCTACATCTGAGACCTTCCTTTTGACTTTCTGTGCCTGACAGGAGTAACCTTGGTTGTATACATTTTTTTTATGTTTTTGTTGTAACCTTCCTTCGGGCTCAGTAAAGGATTTTTTCTATCACAACTGTGTTTGAAGAGATAATATCACAGTGTGACACTATCCAAATGTTGTATCAAGAATAACCTTTTGTTTGTGCTTTCGGGCTTTTAGGATTTTAGGAAATTCTAAATACTCAAAGGAAAAAAGAGCCAGGGCCGGCGCTATAGCCAATTTTTTCCCCAATCATTTTGGACACACTTTGGATATGGAAAAGGCTAGTTTTATTTTATCAAATTATCATTGTTACACGGCTCCCCGGAGGAGTAGAAGGACTAGGGTTTGTTTGAATGGTGGCCTGTTCATTTAACGACCGCCTGGGCTGCCTATGCCCAGGGTCCGCCCTGGAAAGAGGAATGTACCGGAATACAGTTACTCAAAATGTTAGCAATGTTAGCAATCCATATCTCGCAACGTTATATTGTCTATATTTATGTTTGTTTGATATGGACAAGCCTGTTTCATTAACACATCACGTACAACAACAACAACAAGAAGCCAAGCTAAGCCTCTTTCTTAGCTTTTTAGTCTTGCAGTCTCCTCTGCAGTTATTTTGTTTTTGGCCTGTACTTAATTTTTCAGGACAGCACAGGTTAAAAAGAGGTGTATTGTTCCAGGTTTCTGTTGTGTGTAATCATATTTCTCCGCCTCCCCCTGCACTAGACCATCGCCTGTGCCCCCTCATGAGCAGCTTTTACAAACATGATCATCACTTCCACAATCACGAAACCCCTCTTCTTACATGAAGAAAATAGCAGGCGAAAGGAGTTAAGGCTTCACATGGAGAAATGTTCTGGTTGGTAATGTGGACTGACAGAGTTTTTCTGTGATAACTCTGTAGTGGCAGCACCCAGTGGTGATGAGACGGACACCCCATGGAACAGGAGACATTCAAGCTTCATGGGCCAGACACGAAGACTGAACAATATTTGCCTAATATGCAAAACACTGGTTATGTTCTTTGGAATCCATTTGGCTTGGGGTTATTAGACGAGGCGTTTTCTTTATGGTAGGAGGCAAGCGATGTTTTATTTTGTTTTTTAATGTAATGACGGTTAATCAAGAGGAGTGAAAATGGTTGGTAATTGGAAAAAGAAAAAGATCTACCTATGTCTATCAGCTCCACATGCTGAAAATCCTTCCCACAAGTATCTCTGTGTGTCTGGTCTTGGCGGCATCGGCGGTGTTGGCTGTGATCTCAGTCGGGAATAAACGCCGTGGGACGTTAAATGGCAGTCAGTATTAGACAGTGCGTCCATTAAGTGCCCCTGCTGCCACGGCGACGGGGACAGGATATCTTTAATGCTAAACCTAAATGCCGCCCTGTCTTTTTACATGTTGTTGATCGGCAGTCGCTGAGTGGGAGTGGGCAGAAGGTCAAGGGTTCTGAAGTCTGCCGTTCTCCCCGAGCTATTTTTGGTCGATCTAAGTGCACATCCGAAGTCTGTCGAAGTTAAGAGGGTCCCCTTTTGTGACTCTTCCAGGGGTCAATTAACGAATTAGCGAAACCCTGTTCAGTGATGTGTTTTAAGGTCGGCAGTTTCATAAATGTTTATGTGAACGGTTTTAAAGAAGATAAAAGATGTGTCTTCTGTAGGTGCATTCTGCCTCCCTCTAATGGTTGCCTGCTCTCCCACCAACTAACTGTATGTACACCAGCGCTTATTAGGACTTTTATGGGTACAAGTGCTGCAATTGTGGCTGATTTTTGCTTCAAATAACTTGGCAATCCTAAATGAAGTGCTCAATCTGCTTTCGGATTGGATTATTGCACTCAAAAACTAAACACTTTTAAATGTTTTGATGTTATTGTCAATAAATCAAGATTACAACTAAAGCCAGTGAACATGTTGACCTCATTACTTGGGACACACTTCATGTTGATTTACAAAACTAGAAATCTTACAACCTTTAAAGGAATAGGCCACCGTTTTTACATACTGAGATATGTTCTTACCTTAGCTTTGACGAGTTCTCAAGGAACTCTTTCCCTATTTTCCCTATTTATAATAATACTAGGAGTAGTTTGGCATCCGCACAGTAAAGTGAAGATGTTACTGTGCGGATACTCCTGGTATTATTATGCTTACAATATAGTTCCCCCTTTTATCCAATTAGAAAATCCACACTGTTTAATTTGTGTAATTATACTTTGTAGTGTAACACTTCACGTAACCATATTTAAATAGGGAAAGAGCTTGGAAGAGCTTGGTAGCTTCTATCTTGACCTGTTTTGGAGCTATAGTGGAGAGGAGGAGAGGCTAAATGCTAACACCGTCTGCGCTGTGTTTACATGATTGAAGGCACGGGTGAAGACCAGACAGGCCCTCGAGAACTTGTCTAAGGTAAGAACATATCTCAGTATGTAAGAGCGGTGACCTAGTCCTTTAAAATGATTCCTGAAGACGTTCTCAGTCATTTCTGATAATCTGCTTCCTCCAGCTCTATCTTTTGCTCTGTTTCTGTTTGTAAATGCAGCCAAAATCACCATCTATGTTATAAATTGCATACCGACTAAAATAACCATTGTTTACATATCAACACTATTGCTCCCTTTAGTATTATGTACATACATCAACGGCGCTCGATGGGCGCTTTGTTCATGTGTAATATTGTCAGCAGGATAAATATGGCACCTGAAAGAAACAGGAAATGCTTATAATTTGCGTCATCCACGCTTACCTTTTCCATTCACAGTGATGGCCCTTCTTTCATGTCGGCACATGTAGAAAACATATGCGCAGAAATAGATTTTGTTCTGAGCTAATATGAACAGCTGTTCTGCCTGCCTTCACAGCCGGTCACTCGGAGGAGAAATCACCTGTCACAAGCGTTTATCACGCTGTCTTTCTGCCCAGTGGCTCTTTGTTGTTGGGAGCTAATTAAGAATGGCACCTGGTACAGAGCTACACGGGGTTCTGATATGGTTTTCTGCGAATGTCCAACACTGCATCAATTCAATCTGGAACATATGAGATGTGTCCTATTCATGTCGAGACATATTAAAGGATGAAGGTGTTCAGAGCCTGGATTCTAATGTCCGATTTGAGCATTTAAATATGTTTATGCCTGCTGCTCCTGTTGAACTGTTTTGTTACAATTTTAAATTAACCACAAACCATGCAGGACAGGCTGATAAGAAGAGATTTGTTGGTGTCGCTACGATAAATGTTTTTTTTTAAATTCGGCATGTGAACACTCAGGGTGTGCGGAAGCTGTTTTAGTAAGTAAAGTATATAAAGTTTATTTATAAAGCGCTTTTCACAGATAAATTCACAAAGTGCTGTACAAGAGAATAGGTAAAACAAACAATGTAAAAATGAATATGTAAAAGTCAAGTGACACGAGTGAAAACCCATAAACCAAAAGCTTTCTTAAAGGGGCTCGATGCAAGTTAGTCATTTTATACATGACGGCACTTCGGACCTGAATCAACACCCTTTTGAGTGACAGTGCAGGATTGTAGAGGCAGTTGTGGTGAACAGGTCTGAGCTCATTCTACACATTAGGACATGGCTGGAACATGTAGGGGAAGGAAAATACTTAGCTTTTACATTTTTAAACTCTTTATAGTCTCTTTAAATAAAAACGTCTTCAGATCCTGTTTAAAAGAGTCAACAGAATCTTCCAGACGCAGAGACAGGGGCAGGGCGCTCTGCAGTCTGGGGGCAACAGACTGAAAAGACAGGTCCCCTCGGGTCTTATAACGAATCTTGGGGACGACAAGCAGCTTCTGGCCAGAGGAGTACTGGCTCAAAGGGTCTTAAATCTTAAAATCAATCCTGAATTTTACAGGATGAGATCTTCGATGGGCACCTGTAAGAAGTCTGGCAGCAGAAATTTGAACAATTTGCAGATGGTTCAAGGCAACCTTATTCAGACAATAGTCAAGTCATTTCCAGGTCCTTTTTTGACATTTTGCGAATTTTAGAGTGTTGTTCCTAAAGTGATGAAAGCAATTTCAGATGAGCTGTTTTGAGTGTGTCTCCAAAGACACGGCCTGGTCAAACTCAACCCCCAGATTTCTGAGGCCGGATAACATAGAGGAGCTAAGAGAGCAAAGGTGCTCTTTGATCAGCGGGATCTTGTGGTCTGGAGCGTTTCAATTTGTCTGCAAGTAGTTAATGGCCAGCCAGTCTTTGATGGAGGACACACACTCCAAGAACAGTGACAAATGATGGAAGCATCATTAAAAGAACAAAACAACTGGACATCGTCGGCATAGAAATTATACGATACATCCTTGAAACAACTGATAATTTGACCAAGTGTACAAAATGTACAATACAAACAAAATAGGACCCAAAACTGACCCTTGTACCTCTCCACAGGACAAATTGGTCCCGTCTGACTGTATGTTGTTTACAGCAACCTTAAATGTTCTGTCACTGGAAGAGAGATCCAGAAAGTCCCATCTCGGTATGAAGCCGGTTGATCAGTATGTATTCCACAGTGTCAAAAGCAGAAGTCAAATCAAGAAGTACTAGTACTCCGCTGCCATCATCACTTCACTAGAGACTTTGATAAGAGCTGTTTCAGTGTTTCAAAAAACAGACTGAATTGTATCAAAGTCGTGCTGCTTTTAGAGACAAAGGGCTTGATATTGTGTTTCTAAAAGCAAGCTATAGTCTTGACTTTCGTGCTGACGGGGGGCACTAGGTCTATGTGAAATTTCCTGTTTCACACCTGGCACAGCAAGTAGCTGGACAGACACCTGTGGCGATGTTATGTCCAGCAGTGGTCCCTCCCTAACCTTTTCCTCCTACCAAGCAACACCCTCAGGCTACCAGTGAAAGCAATGGCGCACCATCGTTTGTACGCAAGATACCAAATTTGTCTTGATCAATGCTGCTGTTGCGTCAGGCGGAAAATCAGCCCCAGAGAGTTAGTAACTATCTGGGACCAGGGATAACCGTTTAAATTCCCCTTCTGTCTCTGTGAAATCTACATATTAATATAGGCTTCTACCAGGATTGCTCTTCTCCAGTCAGGCACCATGAAAAAAAGCAGAATAGAAAGAACACTTGGAGAAAAAGAACTCTTGGCACTTACTAACAGGAAGCGCGAATCAGTTAGCCTGTAATTGAGCGAACTGCCTCTACTTTAATAAACCACTTCAGAACTCTGCTTTATGAAAGGCTAAAGTCACTCTTTCCGTCAGCCGGACGGGCGCAGAAAGGCTCCATGGAGAGTCGAGTGCATTTAATCCTGTGACGGACCAGCATTAAATCAATAAATGAAGTGTGAGAGCATTATGTCCTAATGGCAAAGATCTGACCCTGCAGAAATGGGGAGCTGACCAGATGATGACTGCTGTTGTGTGGGAGCGGAGATTGATAGCTCTGCCCAGTGGGAAACACGTCCACATTGCTAGTTCCATTAAAGCCTTCAACAGGGACTCGGGTGTTAGCGTCGAAAGGGTTTCACGGTGAATTAGAAAAATTCCTCGCCTAAAGCTTAGGATTTAGATCTCATTGGTGTAATTAAGAGTCATATTTTATTGTAGGAGCATTAAGCCAATCCTTCATGAAGGGGCCATACTATTTAGAGCCCGTAACTGTATTACAGTGTTGACAATAACACTAGAGTTGTATCTAATGGTTCTGTAGACAATTTTGCATGTGTGTTATTTGCAAAATCTTGCACTACAGTGTTTCTGAATAAAAAGACCGCTATGAGCAGTGTGCATGGTATAGGCTAGGCTGTTTTAAACTTTACTGTGACGCTCAGCTCCCTGTGAAATGCGCTCATCCTCATAAAGCAGGGGTGTCAAACTCATTTTGGGTCGCGGGCCGAAATTCAGCTCCCACGGGGGTCGCGGGCCGCATATAATAGAGAAAATCTTTCCAATAAATGAATAATAATAAGCTGTGATTTGGTCAAAGCCCCAACTTGACTGTAGCTGTATTGCACTTTACAAGTGTAACAAGTTCTTCAAAGTACTACATAGTTGTCATGATTCATTCACTGGTAAGCTGTTATTGAAGCCACAGCCGCCCTGGGGCAGACTGTCCATTTACCATGTGGCTATATATTGTCTTGTTCATATCCTGAGCTCTTATGTCAGTGCCCTCTGCTGGACAGGTGTGGAACTCTTTCCTTTTTTGAAATTTTGGCTAGAATGAGCATTCTGGTTCTTCAAAAATTCATAGCGCTATACATACTTTTTTTTTTTTTTACATACTCTGGAATTTATGCTCTACAGGGCTGGGGCCGGATTAAATCAGCTCAGGGCCGAATGTTTGACAGCCCTGCCTTAAAGAATTAGAAAGTTATTAATGCGTTAGGAAAGGGTTTGGGACACAACTACAAATGTATCTCATTTATCGGTTTGAAAACTCCAGCAGAGCCTCGGCTGAGCCCATTCATGTCAGAATCTGACCATTTGTTGCTGAATTTAAAGTCTCGCCAACAGTTTCATGAATGTTTGGGTGTTAAGACAGGCTGTTTGGGAGGATGGTATTGGACAGACTGAACCCATATCCACAGTAGCCTAAAGCCACCTGCTGCTCGGATCGCGTCCCTCGTACTGTGTGAGCAGATCAGCAGTGTGCATTATCATTCCATAAAGTGAGCATGAGCTTCAGTCGCAATGTGTGAGACCAATTTACTATTTTGGCAAAAGAGAATAGTGCAGAAGGCTCCATGCAGCAGTACATGTGACATCTACGATCTAGGTTTGGGAAAATGTTATATTTGTACATGTGTGCTTTAACATTGAGCCAAGCGTATCTTGTGAACTGTTTACATTTTGTCTTGTACATAGAAAAATAAACTAAACATCACAATGACTGGTGCATGACTGCATTATTCTGCCCAGGTGCGTCGGTGCATCGCAGGTGGGTGATTTATTTTAATTTTTTTGATGGTGATGGACTAACAAGTAGGCACAAAGGTAGTAGTTTTCCAAAGCAAACAAATCATGACATTTACAGGGACTATTTACCCGACTGTGCTAGACGGCCCTCGCTGAATCTGGGCACGATGTGATAAGATGGCAGACATGGAAATTGGCTTGTCAATCGCCTGTGACTGGCAACACTTTGCTTCAGTTAAGGCTGTGTGCACGACCTGACTTTGCATAAAAATGTGCAGTGTTTCATAACCTTGTTCAAATAGGTATCGGAGGAGAGATGTGAGAGGGAATTTTAATTTATCCATAATTACTACACTATTACATCAATGAATTGAAATATAACCTTTAACCAAAACATAAATATATTGAGATGAAACTTAAAGGTAATGACTGTAGGATGCTCTATTACTGGTAAAAAATAAAATAAATATAAAGGCACTACAACTAAATGGACTGGTGTCTTAAGCTGCATGAGGGCACAAGCACATGTTTCAATATACCCGTCTTTCCACTGAACACGGTTCTACCGCACACGCCACGGTCTACAGGTATGTGCTCGCATTGTCACACTACCCAGTACACGCTTGTGTTTCCACTACACGACACAACTGCAGTTGTTGTGGGCGGCGCCCCCACAGATGTGCACGCTGTACTAAAGCAACATCAGAACAGCCTGAAAGGTTTTGTAAGCTGCAATGAGAACTGTGGACAAATGCTGCCGTCTAGTTATGGAATCATTCAGAGGAGCCAAGGCAAATACTACAGGAAAAAAAGAGCTAAAATAGGAACTATGAAGGTAGGCAACATGCAAATACTATGCTAACACCAGGTAAAGTTGTGCTAAACAGCGGCTAAGTGCTAGTATTGTCAAAATCCCCCTATAGAACAGCGGTATGATGTGAAATATTAAATCATATGACCTGTATGTCAATAGTGAGGGCTGCTCTCTGATTTCAGAGGCACCGTCTGTTCACGTCACCTTAGTCTCGGTTTAGCGCTTTGGCCACAGCCAGAGGACGATCCTAAACTTATACCTGGTCAGACCAGTTTGCGCAACCTGTAAGGAGCAGTGGTCGACGGCAGTGCCGTGCCCAGGGACCCATCTCCATGATGTGGAGCCAGGCTGGTGTTCAGAATCACCTGGCTGGAGGATTCACCTATTGCACATGTTTTAAAGTGTGTTGTCACTGACTAGTGGAAACAAGCCATTCTTTTCCATTCATTTGAAATCTAAGAACCTCCAGATTTCAGTGACTGAACTTTAACCTCTACTTAAGACTTGATTGGGAACAAGTGCTGAGATTTTGGAAGTCAGAGAGTCCCTTTATTTTTTATCAATGCTGGATTTAGCTACAGAATTTAATCAACTTAATCAACTTGTAATTATTGTGTAAGTGTGAATACTTTAACATTGTAATTAGTTTAGTTAATTGTAAAACCAACTTTTTATTTGAACATCTTTATCTGGAGACACAGATAGGTCATGTTTAGGAAAAATTCACAAAAATTTAAAAACTTCATGTTTCAGCTTTGTTTACTTTATTCTCCCCATAAGGAAAGGCTGCGTGGGAAACCTGTCAGGGGCAGTGGGCAACTGCAGTGCAACAACAGGGGGCCCATTTTCAGATCTAGGTTTGATCTATCAAGCTATTTTTTTGCCTATGGCATTTGATGTGTATTCTGGGTTGAACAGCAAACTCAGCAGAAAGGCCCACAAGGTCCAAACAAACTGGAGCTGGGACCGTCTTGTTGAGAGGCAGCACTGACGTCACTGTGTCATTGAAGCCAGACAGAAACGAAAGATAACAGGTTTGTGATTCTCTACTCTGAGTTTAAGAGTCCTTAGATCTACAATCCACTGACAATTTTCCTTTGTGGATGGTCGTCTTCATAAGCATCAGAGAGATAAGGAGTGAATCATGTCGAGCTGAAGTTTCATACGTTTTGTATCTGAGAGCTGTTAATCTGACTGTTTTAATAAGCTTTTATCTGTATATGCTGATGTGGAAATCCATAAAGCAGTGACAGACAGTACGGTCCATAGTCAGATATTTTTCCTGGCTGTTCAGAGATGAATAAAAAATGGAGCAGACTCTCAACACCGCAAGATGAGATGGTGTTACTTTACAATATTTGCCAGGGTCAAAAGATTAAATACCTGCTGTATGTAGTGCATGTCGAGGAATAATAATCCAGTGAGAGTTAAATTGTGTCACCTCCAAAGGAATCACGATATTCCCTTTCCAACTGTAGCACATATTGATTTTGTATTGATTTCAGTGACAATTGTATTCATTTTGTCTTGGAATTGTCTCTGGATTTCAACAGTGAAAATTAATATGATTAAACACACTTGTAGACATGATGAGGAATAATAACCCAGTGAAAGTGTGACAAATTATTATAATCCATTTCCAAATGTATCATATGCGGCCGTGACAGTTGGCATTTTTCAAGATTCCTACAGTAAACTTGGATGAGATTGTGAGAGCTTTGTGTCTCCTCAAATGGGATTACTATAATCCCTTCCTCTAATTGTTATATATCACATTACAGATTATAGAGCCAATTGTATAGGAATAGTAACGTCACGATTTTCACAGTAAAACTAGCAAAGATTTACGCAGATACTGGACAAGTTAGGATTGTCCAGTGACAGCTTTTTGTCACCTTTAAACATATCTTTACAATCCCTTTGAAACGTCTGAGATAGCCATTACACAGAAACTCATACTTTAACTGTGAGCTTTAATTATGTCAAAAATGTTTTGATTTTGCAGTGAAAGCCCGACCTCGTCTTATTCCTGAGGCTAAGCAGGACGGGAGACTGTGAGGCAGGAGTGGTGTGACCAGCAGTCGCTCCTCAATGTTTAAGATATACACAATGAATAAATAAAGATAAAACAAATGATTGTCATTGATCAAAATGAAAGAATCATGTAAAGCATTACATTTTAACCTCTTAACCCCCACCTGAACCAAGCACATTTTCCATCAGTTTGGCTTTATGCAAATCTAAAAGCTTCTTGAACAAAGCGTCAAAATAGCGCCGAAAACTAATTTTGAACATTTTAGAACATTTAAAATGGCTTGTTCGGTTTCTAAGATTCTGCATGGATTCTCACCACCATCCTTGAATGACTTCATTAAGTTCAAATCCAGTACAAGTGTGTGGTTCCGTATAGACACACAGCGTTTAGTCAACAGGTGCTGTCAGTGAAAGAGACCAAGGTATGGAACAGCATCCCAGCAGACATCAGAGACTGTACCACATTCATAGTATTTAAAACAAAACTTAAAGGTTGGCTCAAAGGTAACCAGACATGTGACCACTGTCCTTATGTTTTATGTCTCAAGTGTAATTGTGTGGATGATCCGTGTGATGATCTTTGGTCTTTAATGTTGTACAGACGGAAAGTACCATTGGCTAATTCTGGCATATTTCCATGTATATGTTCATTAATGTGCATTGTTCCTTTAAATAAAATAAATCAATAAATACATCAAAAGAGTGACAAAAAAGCAAAAGAAGAGCCACAAGAAAAACACAGAAGAGCGACAAAAAAATGACACAGAAGCAACAAAAGGGCAACAAAAACGCACCGGAAAAGCAACAATAACACAATAAAAAAGTGTCAAAAACATGATGAAAACGCTATAAAAACAAGACAAGATAACCTGCAAAAACGAGACAAAAAAAGAGACGAAAACATGACAAAAAATGCAACGCAACAAAAAAGTCACGATCCGTTCTGTAGGTCTTAGCTTTCAAGCACACAGGCCTATCGGCTGCAAGCCCCAGTCGAGAAGCTTTTAGATTTGGGTAAAACTGAACCAAGGTTAATTCATTTAAAATGAATGAATACAATAAAATGAAGGTATTTTTTAAGTATGCATTCATGACCCAATATTTGCTATTTCCTCATCTTATACTTTTTTACTTTTATCTCAGCCTCTTTACATACTGCCTCACTGATGCACGGCCGACTCTTTGTCCTCATACACATAGTTGAATTTTTTAGTGGTTTGAGCTGTTGCCAAGGAACTGTATCAAATGAGGGCTGTATCTTATCTCGTCCTGGGCCTAATTTCCTGTGGAGCTCTGTCCCCAGTGTCTGTGCTCCCTGCACCGATGGAGATGAAGGAGACAGAGGGGGGCGTCTCAGTGCCAAACGCCGCTGACTGGAGAGGCCTGTAATCACTGAGTAAACAAATGAAACACAACATATGGAGCACATGCACATGCACACACACACACGCACACACACACACACACACACACGCACACGCACACACACGCACACGCCGCCTGGGGACGACACTCCGACAGGTACCGCTCATGTGGCGCATGAAGAGAGTGGTGAGAGGGAGGAGGCTGTACAATACTGGGAAAGAGGTTGGAGTTTTCATACTAAAGTTTGTGTGAGCCCCTGTGGGAGGAGTTTTCTATCACATGAGAAGGTTTTACTGGTTGGTTTTCAAATTGAGGACGTTATCACTTTGTAATTGGCTCAACCTATCTTTATTCTAAAAAGCTGGTCTTAACTTGAATCAAAACTCCCCTAACTTCTCCTCAAAGCTGAATATCAAAGCAATGAGTTTTTGTTGGCCCTCAGGCTTATTGCTGAAGTTTCTCATTATTTTCTGGATGATTAATCAGTTTGACGAGATAATGTCTGTGGTGATTATTAATCAGATACTTTATTGTAGTTTTATACCAGTGAAGTGGAAAAATGCATGATGAAAAGTACATAGTGTTCAGGAATGTGACGTCATATCGCTAAGCATTATGGGATTTGCAGCAATTGTAAACTAATGGAGATTTTAAAAGTCAAAATACTATACTATACATTATTGTTCTCATTAAAACACTCGGACACCACAGTGAGTTAGGTGTATTTACCAGCAGTAACTCAGTTATTCCACGGCTATTTTCTACACTTTTTATCCTGTTTTTTGCTAATGTTAGTCAATAGAAATATATGCTAACAGCTGCTAGGATGGCGGATCTCCATGGTAACTGTGGAATTTCCCGAACTCTATTGATTCTAGTAGGGACCCCGAAATAATAATAATTCACTCTATTCAAACGTTTACAAGAAACAAGAAACTACAATTGCTAAAGGCACTTGATTCAAACTTGTAAATTTAAACAAGTAATTAATTGTTTTGCAGCTTTGCTTTGGGGCCCACTTTGGAAACTGGTCTAAAACATTACAGACACCCAAGGCCTTGCTGAAGGGGAAGGAAGTGTGTTTTTTCCCCCCTCATTTTCTGCCAGAATATGAGTATTTATCATACACAAATAAAGACAATTCTAAATTGGGTTCATATGGATGTTTTTTCACAGCAAATTGTTCAGCAGAAGCGAAAAAACAACAACAAAAAACGGCAGCGCAACATTCTCTGCTGTTTATGTATTTATGGGCTGTTGAACCTTTTTGCTCCTCACCATGTCTTTGTATCTTTATTGGGTAGAAAATTATTTTCAAAATTGCTGGGTTTCACAGTTTTCTAAAGGCCTATAATATTATATAGAGGTAAAATGATTTTGTTTTTGAGGAAATATTTTGTCTTGTACAGAGAGATCATGGACCCAGTGACTGAATGACTGACATTAATGATCATTTGTGTAATTCATACATTTTCTTTTAAGATACGACTTGTGAAAGTATAATGCTGTTAATAGGAAAAACTGACTCCCACCTCCCACTGGGTCCTGTGACATCATCACATTCTAGAACCTGCAACCCAGCAATTGGTGGCGTTCACGGTTTAGAATGTGATGATGTCATAATGTCAGGTGGAGGGCAGGGCCAATACAACTCTATGGGAGAATTGCAGTTTTTGGAAGAAATCTCCAAAACGAAAATTGACAAATGTTTTTCCTCTTCAGTATTTGATCGTGATTGGATTCACAAACCTGTGATATTATTTTTTTGTCTGAAAGTCCTTTCTATTGGACAACATCATGGTCATGTTTTCGCATATTGTCATCACTTTTTGACATTTTTTAGAGATAATAATTGTACATTAGTTCATATGTGCCGACAGAGGAGACAATGAACTTTGTGACAGTTTTTGTTTCATGTGGATTCCTCCAGTCACGACTGAGATATGAGCCAAAAACAAAGACATAAAAATATGCATTTTGTCAGTTACCACCGTTACCATAGTTACCGTCAGTTGACCTCCACCTCAATGTTAAACTATAGGCTCTTTAGAATGTTGTGATGTCACGTGAACGCTACCTATTCACCTTATTCCGGAATTCACCTTATTTCAGAAGTCCGCGTGGGCGCAGCCATGAAATGCCCGCCCCTTTTCTCCTATCAGTTAACATGGGGCTGGAGAAGTCCACATAAAATCAGTTAGTACACAAAAACAAAGCTGATTTTCGGCCGCGCAGAGAAACGGTGCAGTGTTGACATGTTGGTGCAAATGAACATTGGACATTTTACACAAATCACTCAATCGACTAAACATTAGATTTTAGTGGCGAACATTTTCCCTCGTTCTCCGTTTAAATGAACGGGCTTCATGCTCGACCGAAAGTGTCTGTACAACGGAAGTGCCGAGACAAAGCAAAAAGTGGCAAAAGTGGGCGGGGCGGAATAAGGTGAATAGGTCGCATTCACTATTTAGAATGTGATGATGTCATAATGTCAGGTGGAGGGCAGGGCCTATGGGAGAAATGCAGTTTTTGTGAGAAATCTCCAAAACGAAAATTGATAAATGTTTTTCCTCTTCAGTATTTGACACTGGATTCACAAACCCGCCGTGTTATTTTTATGTCTGATAGTCCTTCCTATTGGCCAACATATACGCCTTTCAGAGAAAATAATTGGACATTGGTTCATATGTGCTGACAGAGGAGACAATGAACTTTGATACACTTTTTGTTTGAGGTTGATTCTCCCAATGACTGAGATATGGAGGAAATCTAGAAAGTTTAGATTTATCTTTTCTTTGTTTTCCCCCTCAACTGCTTCAAACATGACCATATATGGGCGATTCCAGAGCTGGGACTCACTCATGGCCATGTTTTGAAGAATAGTTTCTAGTGACCGCTGTGGAATATTTACGTCCTCTTTTGTCACACCCTGCACCCATTTCCTGTAAAAAACATCACAAAAAATAGTGGCTGAAGGGTCTGCAAAATCTTCTAAATCCATCTGTCTGGACTGTTATTCACAAATCAGTGTTGTGACAAGAAGTCTGTGGTTGCTGAAGAACCTTATTTAAACATATTTAGCGGCACTACATTTTACAGAAGCTTCAAAGTTTGTTAAACGTCCTTTTTTCCACTCATCCTGATCCATTGGTCTCACCAGCCGTGCTCAGGCGGCGGCGTTTTTTTGTTATTGCCATGGATTTTGTGATGAGCGCGTGGGGGACATTTGAGTCCATCTCACCGGAGCAGTTCGATGAAGACTATTTACAAGCGTTGTGTGAGAGAGATAACCCAGGCAATTTGAAATCCAGACAGTGATGGAGGGATAGAGAGGTGGTTCTTAGAGGAGACAGTGACTGGGTGGAGTGAGCGAGCGAGGGAGAGGCGATAAAGGCAGAGTAATTGTGTGAGGCCCCAGGATCAACAGCAGGAAGCCCATGAATGAAACCATCTATTGCACTAGGGCTGACTTTACTGAGGGAATGGAAACCATGGTAAAGCATACCAAAGATGTGGAAAACACTTATTAGAATGTATCCCCCCAAAATATCTAAAACAAGGGTAAAACTGTAGCCTATAACAGACCCTTTAATTGTTTGTAAACATTCCAGGCTTAGCTGGAGGCGGGAAGCTAGAGTCCTATCTATTCACCTTATTCCGGAGGCTCGCCTGGTGCGCCGCCATGAATTGTGCCCGCCCCTTTTCTCCTATATGTCAACATGGGACTGGAGAAGTCCACATAAAATCAGTCACTACACAAAAACAAGGCCGTTTTCAGGCCAAATCAATCGACTAAACATCAGATTTGAGCGGAGAATATTTTCCCTCGTTCTTCGTTAAAATGAAAGGGCTTCGCGCTCGACCGGAAGTGTCTGGACAACGGAAGTGCCGAGACAAAGCAAAAAGTGGCAAAACTGGGCGGGGCGGAAATAAGGGGAATAGATACAGACGGCATCTCGTCATAAAAGGGGGCGTGGCTTCCCCGAGGAGAGAAATAGAATCTTTTTAGCTATTTTCTGGTTGAATATTAACTTATTTATCATACAAATAAAGTCAAGTGTAAATCGGGTCCATATGGATATTTTTTCACAGCAGATTGTTCTGTAGAAGTGAAAAAAAACGACAGTCATAGCAAGCGCTAGCTAGCGTTAGCATTTGCACGATACTAACATGTGGAATCATGTTAGCATTTCCCGTTTTTCTATGTATCTTTGGGCTGTTGAACCACTTTGCTCCTCTCCATGCCTTTGTATCTTTATTTAGTAGAAAACTATATTCATAATTCAGCATTTGTCAAAGTAGTTTTTGAATAATTAGAGAAAGTTTCGATTTTTCTCCAAATTGTTTTCCCCCTTGACTGTTTTCAAACATGACCATATATGGGCAAATCCAGAGATGTCGTCTGTATTTCCATTGTAGCTGTTGTCATAGTAACGATAAACAAAATGTTGAAATTGTTTGGGCTGAAGAGAGAATTTAAAGGAACAGGCCACTGTTTTTAAATACTGAGATATGTTCTTACCTGAGCTTAGACGAGACTGGTGATTGCTGTTTTGAAAAATCAGCCAATTTCACATTTACCTGTAGAGATGCATCTAGTGGCAATCAATGGTAATTTGGTTATGTCTATCATATTGTCAAAACCATTTCACAAATTGAAACATCCAATGCCAGTCTCATACAATAGCTGTTCTTTAGAAAAAAGGAAAAAAAGGAAGAGAATATTATAAATAGTACATTTCTGGCCATTCTGGCAATCCAGTAAATCTGCAAGGTAAGAACGTTTAACTTCAAAAGTAAATAAGCTTTAAGCCTTGGTTAAATAAAACATGATAGAACTGAGAAAACAGCCTTGATGCACAATGCATCTCATTTACATGCACAGCTTATGCTCTTAAGAGCAACAGAATAATACAAACACTTTACTCGTCCTTTTCCTTCTGAAAGCCACAGTGTCTTGATTATAGAGTGCCTAAATAACCCTTCACAAGTCAAATGGTGCATTTGAATTGCTAATGAACAGGAAGCAAAGTCTCTGAAAGCCAGGTGAGTGGGTCTTTTCCTGTCTTTTATCCAAACCTGGGCGCACAGTGAAATGTCTGTTGTTGTTAGTCCAGTGATCAGAGCCCTGTTCCTGATTAGGATCTGCTTAAACATGCAGCACACAATTCAATTAGTTAAGCCCTATTCCCATGTTCGCCACACTGTGAGCAGGCGTGCCCATGCAGCCACACCATTATGTAACTGTAGGGGCTATTATGTAAATAAGGCAAATGTATACCTTTTTGTATATTCAAAATATGGCATTCTATTTACAATACAAGCAACTCTAAATCAGCTGGTCGGGAGCAACGTGCCTGTCCTACTGTCCCAAACATGGAAAACTGGTAAAAGGTTACAGAAACAATGTGGGTTGATAAAGTTGTGCTCAAAAGTTTACATACCCTGACAGATTTTTTTTTTTTTTTTACTACTGGAGCCAGTGACATCAGCGAACCCCCTCCATGTTTCACACTAGGTGGTGCACTTTTCATCACTGGCCTTGTTGACGACACAAAAGTGCCCCATACCTACTGTGAAATATGGAGGTGGTTCGCTGATACCACTGGCTCCAGCAGAATAAAGTAAAGGTCCCGTAAGTGTCCATCTCAGTCTCCTGACCTCAATATCATTGAACCACTGCGGGGAGAGCTCAAACGTGCAGTTCATGCAAAACAGCCCAGGAATTCACTGGAACTGGAACTTTTTCCCAAGAAGAATGCACTGCTTTACCCTCAGAAAAAATAAAGAATCTCATCCACAACTACCTCAAAAACTCCAACGTGTCATTGATGTTAAAGGTGCTAGATGCAAGTTGGCCATTTTATACTCACTACTGCCACCTCAGGTCATGCATGTAACTGCACCTTCTATATTAAGCTCGTGCATGACGGCACTTCGGACCCGAATGAACACCTTTTTGTTTTGAGCGACAATGCAGGATTTTAGAGGCAGTTGTGGTGAACAGGTCTGGGCTCCTTCTACACATCAGAACATGGCTGGAACATGTAGGGGGAGGAAAATAACATTTTAAAACTCCATATAGTCCCTTTAAAGGAGGAAATACACAGTATTAAAACCTGGGGTATGTAAACTTTTGATCAGGGTCATTTTGGTACTTTTTTTCATTAGGATTTAAAAATAGCGAACTCAGTTGTTTCAGTGAAAAAAATATGTTGTGTTATCTTTTATATTCTTTGAAAAATGAAAATAAAATCTGCCAGGGTATGTAAACTTGAGCACAACTGTATATTGTATATTATATGTATATACTGTATATTTTTATACCCTTTTAATGCTTCCATCCCTACAAACTGGACTTCAAGTTCCCCTGGGTTTCACTGATCTTTTATTGCTCTCATTTATGCATACAGTAGCTCGTGCTCATGTAGCTGCCCTCTGTGGGTATAGATGTGAGTGTTTAGTATTCCGCTCACTTCCTGCTCGCCCCTGTGCTGTGGCCTCGTTCACTGTGCCCGTGTGTTTATGCATTGTCCCGCTCCTGACCCCTATTGGCGTTCCCCTTATGACTCCCAGTGGAACGTGCCCTGCATCGTCTCCACGCTCTTCATTTACAGGCCCGTCCTGTGGAAGACATGTCCCGGACTAAATGCAGTTTTAATCCAGTTAAGGACAGTGGGTTTGAAAACCTTTTGAGCTATGACCTGACGGCGTACTGCAATAAACTGCGGAATTAACACGGGCTTTCTTAAGAATAGCTCAAATAAAATGGCCAGAAGCAACAAGTGACCTCTTCCCGGACTTTGCTCCTGTTATTTGCTTTGTCTCAATAAATATTTCAAGATTTCACGGCAGACGTACTAACTGACAATCACTGGTAACGTCTTCAACCAGTAGCCTGGTACAATTTTTCCTTTCTCTGTGATACAGCATTCTAGTGAAACCTCATTAGTTTCTCTACTGATTATTACATAATTGTTGTGAGCGTATCCTCCAGCCTTTGCAGTAAAAGCCAATCCAAAACCTTGTGGTCTATTTTTAAGCTGTACTTTTGGCTTCTACTTGTCACAGCTTAAGAAACTCCATGTGGAAGCTCGCTCTCTCCTCAGACCTTCATATGGCTGTGCAGATGGCAGTTCTGGCTCCGGGCTCCTCTGATGCTTTGGCCCACCGCTCACAGTGATGCGTTCAGGGACCACTGTATTTTTCCACTACACTAAGTCTTATCTACAGGGGAGTCTGCGGGCAAATGCTGTGCGCTGGAGAAATAGCTACACATGGAACAAAATCAGGCTGTAGTCCGATGACGGCACGTCTGAAAGTAATTCAAGTGGTTTTGTGCTTTAAAAATACGAAGTCGTCACTGTGTGCACCTATATAATGTGAACATTAAGCATGAGTTATATTCCAGGCCCCAAAATTAAGTTTCATGAAGATTGAAGACATGGTGTAACCCCAAAAGTAAAAAAAAAAAAAAAAAGGGCAACATGTATGGGGTTTCAATAAAAGTAGGTTACGTGATACGTTTGGGATGAAATTGGGTCACACAATCTTAACTTAGAATAACAAGATTAATAGCAAGGATGATATAAAAAAAAAGAACAAAATTCAATCCACCATTTTAAGCCAAGATAATGCTAACAAACTGATGGCACCATGATAGAGTGCAGGACGTGTGAGACTTTAAGGTATATCATGCAAATCTACTTTTTTGAGCTTTTAACCATGTTGTCATGCTATTTCCTTTTCAAAAACACCCCAAGAGTTGTTTTTGGCTCAGAAATCCTCTCTGAGCAGCTGCTCCGCCCTCTCTGCCCTCTGACTTGTGACACTCTGACGTTTTTTACATCATAGTGTCAAACAGGAAGAGCCCGACGTTTGTAATGTAATGTAGCTTGTGTGTGTTAGCGTGTGTGTTAGCTTGTGTGTTAGCTTGTGTGTGTTAGCCATTTATGAAGCTGTGTTGCAAATGTAAACTCCTTATAACTGCATTGTGAAGTAACTTCGCTTGTTGCTGTGGTATTTATATTTCTTTTACTGCTAAAAATGCATGGATTAGCTCGGAGAGAGGGGGCGGAGTTAACTAAATTGAAGTGTCGTGTCTTCCGGGTTTGCAAAATACCCCCAGAAAATATTTATATTTCTCACAAAAAATAGTACTCCATAGTGTTAGAGGTACAACATATCATATAAATGCCTATACTTCACTTTGGGATGGCTAAAATGGCATGATACAGATCCTTTAAAGATGTGACTGCTTCAGCTGTTGAAGAAACAAGCAAAGTAAACAAGATCCCTCATAAATGTGTGCATGAGGCAAACATGCAAGTAGGTTTTTGATGGGGAAACAATGTTAGAAGATGGTTTGAAGATCAAAGAAAGTACATTTAGCTTGACATTCCCTGCCTTTGACTTTACCGCAACCATTGAGTGACATGTGCTAAGCGTCCTGTCCAGCTCTCGTTCACACACGCCTGTCCCGCACAAACACCCCAATGCCCCCTGTCTGGGTCTGTCGTGAACATTTTCACACTGTCCTTCTCCTTTGTCACCAATTTTACACCCTCCCTTTCTGCTCCAATCCCATCATCACCAGTTTATGTTTGCTTTCCCTCAGTGGAATACTTTGATTCAATTCAGTCATTCAAACTTGGACTCAGTCTTTCAAACATTACTTTGTTGTCCACTTCGAGTCTAACAAGTTTACTCGGAGTGTAAAAGAAGAAAAATGTGATGTTAAGTATCACAACATAAGTGAAACAGCAGATAATTGTCCTCGGGCATCCCTGTCCTTAGACTTTCCTTCTCAGCTTAAGAATAGGATTTAGGACCAGCCCGGTGATGCCTAGTTTATTTGTTATCAAAAGTCAACTCTACAGTTGACGTCCCAAAAATAGACAGACAAACTGACCTGCGTCTCCTAATCTGCTCCACACGTTGAAAGTCTGCTCATTCACATAAATGTCATGTTGTTGCGGATCTAAAAAATGTTCCTTTTTCTTTTTCTTTTATCTTCTATCTTTTTCTTTTATCTTTTTCTTCTATCTTTTTCTTCTATCTTCTTCTTCTATCTTCTTCTTCTATCTTCTTCGTCTAGCTTCTTCTATTTTCTTCTTCTCCTTCTTCTATTTTCTTCTATCTTCTTCAACTTCTACTTCTTTTCCTCCTCCTTTCCCCTTTCTTTTTTCTTCCTCTTTTTCTTCAACTACTACTTCTTCTTCTCCTCGTCCTCGTCTTTTCCTCCTCCTAGCCAAACAAAGGCACATGCAGCCACCTACATGTATAATGATTAGTTCCTTGGCGTTTGAACATGTTTTGTAGGACAAAGTAGTCAAAGCCTCTTGATGACCTTAGAAAATGCAAATGTGCAAAATGTGCGCTTGTTTGACTTGCTGTACGCCCCATGATGCTTTGCGGCAATCTGTTTTTAGCTACTGTGAAAGATTAAAAGAAAGAAAGAAATATGCTTGCAGCAAATTTACACTCAACACAGATTTGTAAGTTGACAACCCTATCCTATTTCTAAGTTTTATAGCCTCAGTTTGACTTTTGTGATCTTTTCGACTTTGGAGGGTACATCCCCTCCCTGAAGCCTATGTAATCTCCCAATGCATGTTCTCTGTATAATTCATTGCGTGTGCTGTGCTCCTGCGCTTTTCCGGACAAATCCCTCTCTCGGCCTTGGCTGTTGTTCCCACATAAAAGTATTAGCTGTATCTGTATGCATCTATAATACATGTGTGTGTTTGTGTGCGATGTGCAGCGATGCATATGGGACTGCACAGGCTATAGTGGATGGATCCAGTGATAGGCTGTGCAGCTTGTTTAAGGCTAAAAGGAAAGACTGGAGAGGGTGTTCTGTGTATTTCTGGTGAAGTGGTTTGAAAATCCTGCGCTCTGAGGCTCATTGCCCGTGGAACTGTGCTGTCCTCGGGGATGTCCTCTCTTCTATACTGTTGGCCATATGGTACGCTATACAATGAATGAGGTCACAATTAAATTATAGCAAGCAAACAAGCTATAGATTTAATCTTAAAATCTTGAGTTTATGCAGCTGTACTTGGATCAGCCAGCTATTTAATACAGGGGACCATTTACTTATTCCACACTGTTGTGAATGTCTCAGGTCTTTCTGCAAAATGTCTTTGAAAAAAAAAAAATCTATTGCTGATAGCACGTTGTCCAGGCCCTGAGGCAACAAAACAGCCCCACACCAAGATTCTCACTGCACCATATACTTCACAGTGAGGATAGTGGTTTGATGTTGATGTGCTGTTCCATTTTTCCTCCACACATGACGTTGTGTGTTCCTCCCAAAAGATTTAACTTTGAGTCCATCAATCCACAGTTTATTTATCCAGTAGTGCTGTGGATTATCCAAGAGCTCTTTCACAAACCAAAGTTGAATTTTTTTGGAGGAACACATGACATCATAGGTGGAGGAAAAATGGAACAGCACACCAACATCAAAACACTATCCCCACTGTGAAGTATATGGTGCAGTGAGAATCATGGTGTGGGGCTGTTTTGTTGCCTCAGGGCCTGGACAATGTGTTCTCATCAATAGAAAAACGAAATAAATCAAAAATATTTTGTAGAAACCAGTGAGTCAGTGTTTAAGACGTTAGCATGCTACCGGTTAGCAACTGTCATCAATCAACTGTCAATGGCTTCAACAAACACATGTGTGGCTCACATCTATGAACACTGAGGATATAGTTTCAAGTTTCAAGTTTAATGGTTTTGTATAGCCCAATATTACAACAGAAGTCGCCTCAAAGGGCTGCAACAAACATCAAGGCAAAAAACACAGCAATAAATATGACAATTAAAAGTTCAGGTGAATCCAGGCAAATATAATGTCCAAAGGTAGCGATGAGCGGCGTGGGCGTCCCCCGTCCTTAGACTCTCCAGTACGGCAAGGAAAAACTCAAAAACCCGGCAGGACAAAAGAGAAACCTTGGGGAGAACCACAGAAGGAGAGATCCACTCCCATGGACGGACAGGCTATAGAGACCCAGGGCCGAAGGATCCCTCAGCAGACGGGCCGAGATCACAGACTGTCCAGTCCTCGGATTCCAGAATGCCAGTTCCTCCGTTCACCCAGGTTCCTCCATTCGATCTAGACAGGCACTCCCGAGGGGGAGTGGGACAGGAGACACCATGTGAATAGTGATGAACAGACTACAGATAAATTAAGTATTGTATCATGATAAAACAAAGTCTGCAGTAAGAAGAAGAGGATAGCGCTCAGTGGACCGTACTTCCCACAGCAGTGTTTCTCCTGAGGCAGCTTTACTTCAGGCTGTGGGTTAGTGCTTTACCTAACTGACCTGATTATAAGCTAATTCGAAGAGGTACGTTTTGAGCCTAGTCTTAAATATAGGGACTGTGTCTGCTTCTTTAACGTGGGCTGGGAGTTTATTCCATAAAACCGGAGCTTGGTAGCTAAAGGCTCTGCCTCCTACAGTAATTTTGGAGACTCGAGGAATTACTAGTAACCCTGAGTTTTGAGAGCGGAGAGCTCTGGTTGGCTGATATGGAATGACAGCGTCTTGGAGATAAAGCGGAGCTAAACCCTTTATGGATTTAAATGTGAGGAGCAGGACTTTAAATTTTATTCTAAACTCAACAGGAAGCCAATGGAGAGACTTTAGCACAGGTGTAATGTGTTCTCTTCTCTTTGTCCGGGTTAACAATCTAGCAGCTGCGTTTTGAACTAATTGAAGACTTTTCAGGGAGCTTTTAGGGCACGCTGCCAGCAGGCTGTTGCAGTAATCCAGCCTTGAAGAGACACATGCGTGAATAAGTTTTTCTGCATCGCTCTTAGTTAGGATATTTCGTATTTTAGTAATGTTGCGCAGGTGAAAGAATGCTATTTTACAAGCCTGGTTTATATGTGTTTTAAAAGAGAGGTCTTGGTCAAACAGAACTCCGAGGTTTTTTACTGTTGTGCTCGTTGATATGCTAATATTATCCAGGGAGATGATCATATACTACAGTAACAGCTCAACTCTGACCTCTGTCACATGTTGTACCCAAGGTTTGGAGTGTGGTTCAGGGCTTTCTCTTGAAGAGGTCAGAGCTGAGCTGTTGAAGCTAAATGCTAACCGGTAGCATGCTAGCATCCTAAACACTGACTCACTGGTTTCTTCACATAAACGTACGTCTCAAGGGCCGAGTTTTTACTGTTATCTTCAGAAGCAATGATTACGAGCACATAAAAATGTCACTGTCGATCAGTTGTCTTCCTTTTATATCCTGAGTAGAGATATTGTTACATGTTGTAGTACTGCATAATTCTATTTCGGTATTCAAAATGGCCGCCATAACAACAAAAGTCACATGACTGAAAGGCATGTATATGTATATAATAAATACGATCTAGACCAAATGTTTTTTTTAATATTTCATCTAAGTGGGTGACTGCGGCTCATTTCTTCAGTTCCAGCTCCAACTGAAACATACTGTCGTGTTCAGAAGTTCAAGACACCTTGGCTTTGTATGAATGTGATGTGTGACTGATTGATGGTGTTCAGAGGGGCAGAGGGCACATATTGTCTGCCATAGACCATCCTCTGTCCATCATAGGGCAGCTGTGGCTACATACGCTTACCACCACGATGGATAGAACAATGAATAATAAATGCAGTACGAGTCAACTGGCATTATTCAATTGGCATCGTCAAAGCAAACCAGTACTTTACATTGTATGACAGATGCCCCTCCTCCTGCAACCACTTGTGACCAGAATGTGTGTGTGTTTTGTAGGCCAAAGTTGACCAAAGTGTAGCTAGATGTTAAAAAGGGCATTTAGAAATATTCAAATCACTTTCTATGTGGTATAAAGTGCTTCTAACAACGTACGAAAGGGAACGTTTTTGTACTCCCAAGTTGTGGTTGGAGTTTCCATCTCATCCCATGTCTAAACCCCCATAGTGATTTGTCCTCCTTTTAGCCTCCAATTATCAGGTGTGCCTTCACTGCTCTGCCACCACCTCCTGCTCTGATAAATGGCACAGGTCTCCGTAGATCATTCCATTCTGTCAACACGCACCGCGCACACAGCCAATAGACAGAGAGGGGAGAGTGCCTGCCAACTTTCACAGCATTTGTTATCCAATACAAACCGCTCAGATCAGTCATAAATACGCTGACACCCAACTGCTGACTTGTGGCGGACCTTGCCAGCGCCGCCAGAGCTTGAAAAAGGATGGGGAAAGAAAGATAGGCAGACGG
Source organism: Gobius niger (assembly GCF_951799975.1). Classification (NCBI taxonomy): domain Eukaryota; kingdom Metazoa; phylum Chordata; class Actinopteri; order Gobiiformes; family Gobiidae; genus Gobius; species Gobius niger. Next base: position 15,027,019 of record NC_136861.1, read on the forward strand.
GATTGGGTAACCTTCACATTTTTGGGTACCAGCACTTTGTTTTTAGTATCGGTAAATAAGAACCCACCAGGCTTCCCAATTAGAAGGCTGAAAAATGTTGAAAATCCCCGGTTTGGCACACGGATTCTAATAGCCAATTATAATTTCACGTGGAAGTAAATGGTTGTCATTAGCTTCTTATGCCTTTCCCTTTTGCTAATTTGTCAACGTCTTTGCCCCCAAGTAGCTCTCACTGACTCGTGTCACCGCATAAGTGTTGGAAAGATACTCATTAAATCATCTAGGAAATACACTTCTCTTCTTTTCCTATACAGTAAAAGCCCCCCATCTCTTAGTGTTGTGGTATGAAGCGATGTTTTATTCATCTCAACAATACATAATGATTCCCCCGCACTAATCACGCTCCCCTCGGTGCCCTCCTCCATCATCCTCGTCACCTGTGGCTCCGCTCCTGTATAATCTGCCCTGATGAGGTTAGCCACGCGACACTGAGCCCGCATCCCAACAGGCGCTGCAGGGACGGCACCTAATCACCGAATCAGGCCTGTCATTGTCTCTGCCACTGCGGAGGGAGGCTGCACTGTGGAACTGCATAATATAATCTGTAGCGTATTTCAAGGTTGACCACTGTATTATGTGAGAATTGAGTAATTGTTACCAATCTGGCAGACAAGCGGTAATTAGCTTTCTATTTTCTGGAGCCCGATCTGTACAGAATCACGAGACCAAAGAAGATGACAGATCAACTTTATTGTCGCCGTTGGGAAATTTAAGTTTAGTCAAAACATTTCTTCATCTTTGTGCCAAATGGTTGCCTGGAAATGGGTGCCCGTCCACTCCTGCTTTTTGTGTTTGTTCAAAAGCAGGACCGTCTCGAACTTTGCTAGCACCCTATCAAATTCCCTAACAACAGGGAACCAAATTAACCACTAAAATATTTGTTTAAATGTCCTTAACAAGAAGCCAAGTTTTTAAAGCAGAACTATGTAACTTGTTTACCTTAGTAAATCCTTTTCGTATCCCTCTGGGGGTAATACAAGTGCTGATTGGATGACACACTAATGGAGTCACGAAGAAGAAGCTAACAGGCTAACGGGCAAAGCTAACTGCGGGCTAGCGCCACTTAAACAGTATTTACAGTCAAGTTTGAGTGAAAAAAAATATCTCCATTGTGTAATTGGGTGTACAATATCCCTCTCTCTCTTTGTCTTTTCTGTCAGCGTAGTATTTACTCTCACGGACAATTTATGACAAAAAAAAACGTAACATGCTACAACACCTACAGTGGCGATTATGGCCTCTAGGGGCATGAGTTTCTTAGTTCTGCTTTAAAACAGGGAGAGAGGGATATTGTACATTATGCCACAACCCAATTACACAATGGAGATAATTTTTGTCATTTAGTGATTCTATTGGTGTGTATTGCGCCTCCGACACGGTGCAGGTAAAGTTGCAAGGGTGGCCAGAGACACCAGGGGAGATGGTGAATCATCCCATCAACACTTGTATTACCCCCAGAGGGACTACGGATTTATTAAGGTAAACAAGTTACTTACTAGTATTGCTTTAATTTTACTCTGTTTATAACCTGAACCGAGTTGTTTTTTGTGGCACAAACGACATAGATTGTTCACATTTGTCTCCGCTCCACTGGCTGATGCTTCGTAAACAATTAAATTCCATGTTTACAAAATGCAGCAATAACATTGGTTGTTCATTGTTGTCAATCACAGCCATGGAGAAATCAAAGTAATAACCCTTGATCCCAGAGTCTTTGTAAAGAATAGGAAAAGCGTGTATTCTCAGCCAAACGGTATGATATTGTCATGTCCTTTATTTGACGGGGTAAAAGCTATAAAGGGAGGATGAATTTTGCGATGTAGTTAACAAAAGGTCATCATGAAGTGTTAATAAAGTGCAGGTTTTGTTTTCACCTAGATTTGTCCTGACTTAGCCTTGAGTCTAGAGCTGATTTAAACTTTGCCTTGATCTGGTCCTCATCATCTTGGTTTAGTTTTTAGTTATTATCGTTTTTTGGTGTTATTTTGGCTTTGTATCGATTTGTGTTGATTTTACAATTATATTTCTAACATGTTTCACACCAAATGGCACTCAGGGACATCCCAAAATGCCGCATTGAATGGTTGATAATAAACAACTGCTCTTGTATGCATTACTGGACGCAACAGGTGCAAACAGGAGCCGGCCCAGACACTGACGCCGCCTTTGTCAAAGCTAATAAAAAGGTTTTGTTTTCGTCGCGGGATTGCATTGTCTGCCTTTGAAGCCCGCTGTGGCCCAAAAAGCCTGGAAGGGCCAGCTGCATCCGTCACGCTGTATTTGGTGTATTTCTTATTCCCTTTCTCAGGTGATGCAACTATTACCAAACCATTGTAGTCTGGCCTTCACAAGACATCATTAAAACGAATTACAGTCTCGTCTTCTGCTTGTAAACACTTAAAATGTGTCTTTTTTATTACTTTGGGTGAGAATTCAAAGGGATGTTTACTCTTTATGCGGCGGCGGTGATGGTGATGCAAGCCTTTCTGCATTTTTAAGCAGCTTCGGGATATTGGCAGTGGACAGTTCATTTGTACAGATTGTAATGACATACACTGCCTGGCCAAAAAAGGTCACACGCTCAAATATTTTGTGAGCTTTGATTGATGTCACTGGATTTATTTCTGTCCAGTCATGAAGATCTTGTATTGATGATGGGAGTCGGAGCACAGCGCGAAGCTTTTCCGTTGGAATAACATTCTGTATCGTACTGTATCTAGGTTGGCAGCTGACCCATTTTTTCTTTTATTCATTTACCACAGATACAAATACAGTCTCAGTAGACAAGTAGACATCCGCAACAAAACAGTAACAACATGAAAATTACATAAAAAGACCGATCAATAACAGAAAAGACGGGTATGTTTTTACCCTGTGGGACTCCGGAGCTTTGAGCTAAATCTGGCATTTTTACAGCACTAGATGCCTCTTCATTTATATGCATTGTCCCATTCGTATGAATGAATAAATGGAATAATGAATGGAAAAACAGAGACGGCATGGCAGTGACAGGAAGCAAATTAACGTCGCTCAAAGAAGACGATAACAAATTCAATACCTGAACAAAAAACTGAACCTTACCCACAGTGTTTACTATATGATTTTGCTAAACAGATTCATTTGTATGCATTTTCCCCTGCAGTTTGGGTCAGTACATTATTTCTACGTACAGCTAACATTTCAACCCACACAGCACGAAGGTCCCATGTTTGTTTCCCAGCGCGAAATTAAAAAAAAAATTGACATCTAATGCTCCTAATACGTGTACGCCTCAGGATCGAAAAAGATGGCTGGAATATACCAACAGTGACATTTGGATAACTTACAGTAGCACCTTATGCATGTACTTTCATAAGGTGGCGAAGCTGGTAGAGCTGGTCATCTCATGATTGGAAGGTCAGGGGTTTGAATGCCAGCTCCTGAAGATGCACACTGTCATTGTGTCCTTGCCTCCAGTGTCTGCGTACATTGGTGTATGAATGAGTGTGTGAATGGGTGATTGTTTCCTTGCTGTGAAGTGCTTTGAACCTGACGAAGGTAGAAAAGCACTATAAAAGGTGAGACCATTTACCACTTTAGCCTGTGGTATCCAGGTAAATCGATTCTGACCTTGATAACCTTGAAGATGTCTCATATTAACTCTAAGGCCTTCGAACATTCCAGGCTCACTCTGGTATTGCCCCTTATATAATTGTGTGACCATACCACCTTTGCGATGCCCAAGCCCGTCAGACCGTAGAAGCTAAGCAGGAAAGGGCCTGGTCGGTACTTGGATGGGAGACCGTTTAGTAACACCAGGAAGCCTAGTGAATGTAGTGAGTGAGTGAGTGGTTGGTGGTGGTCGGAGGGGCTCAGACTGGTTGCCTCGTTTCCGTCAGTCTACCCCAGGGCAGCTGTGGCTACTATAGTAGCTTACTGCAACCAAGTATGGAGTGAATGAGTAGTGCAATGTAAAGCGTCTTTGAGTGTCCAGAACAGCGCTGTATAAAACCGATGAATTATTATTGTTATTTGGAGCACATGTTTTCCCCTTTTATTCACCTCCTGGAGATCCATCATTACGCTGCCTTCTACTATAGACCGTATAGTCCAAAAGCCACATTACTATACGTCCTTTTTCCTAGTCCTGCATTGCTTATCGTTATGGCATCCATTATAATAGTCACTTTTATGGTATTTCAGACTTTTCCTGTCTTGCAGATGTGCATTATCATTCCTCCTCCTAAGTATTTAGCTGTCATGAAGTTTCACTGTGTTAGGTAACTGCATTTCCCCCACTTATCGCTTTTTACACAAGGATTGTCGCTTTTCCGCAGCACCTCATCTGCATGAACTCAAAACTGGAGCGATAAAAGATGAAAATATGTAAAAGCGCTCCACGTTTACTCTGGCTTTCTTCTGTCTGCAGCAAACAGGAAGTGACAAACAAGAAGAAGTGTCTCTAAACAGTCTGTGTCCAGAGAAGGCAGCCTGAGTCACCTGCTACAGATCCTACCCATGGGTGACGCAATGCAAGAGCCAGCCCATAAATATATGTATTTATTTTTTTTAACACACAATAAGCGGTCTGACTGTTGCATATAGTGTTGCATAATTCGTTCTCGTATAGTTGTAGAAAAGGATTTTTAATGTGTCGTCTATTCTGGGTTGTTGACTAATGACCATCCTAAAAGTATGTGAAAGTTGTAATTTAATTGGTCTAATTATAATTTGACAATCATAATGTGCAATTAAGTGTTGCTGGATTTCTGTATCCCCTTCCCTGTCCCTTTAAGCACTTTCAGGCCAATATTGTAAATAGGATTTGGTTCTTAATGTTTTGCCTGATGAAATAGAAAGAAACAAATAAATACAGTAAATGGCAAAAAACGTCATCACATTTTTTCTGCATATTAATCAATTCCAATATTTAAAACAAATACATATGGCTGATTTGTTCCTATCGCACATATTTTCAGTGATAGGAGAAACTGAGTTCCTACACAGACACAGGTAGAACATGCAAACTCCCACACAGAAAGGCCCAGTCTGGGAAGTGAATGCGGGACATTTCTTCTATGAGGCACGGCCCAGCCTCTGAGGCACGAGCACTTACCACTGCACCACCTTGCCACCCAGTCTCTGTGCATGGGACTATCCTGGTGAAATGAAGGGGAAAAAACAACAACTTTCCAATCCAGTACCATTTCACACACAAACTCTTCCATTTTTCCTCTTCCAAATTCCAAAACGAGGTGCTGCTGACAAATGATTGACTGTAAATCTGACAGTTATCAGGTCCTATGATTAAGGATGCACGGATTTGATACTGGTATCGGATATCAGAGCCGATACTGGAAAAATACTATATCGGGTATTGACTATAATTAAAGAAGCCTAATACAATAAAGTAACAACTGCTGAAGCCAAGTGTTTGTATTTTAGTTTAAGAAATAACTGATCTAACATTTTTGTAATGATCAGATTACTTCATGTGAGTTGTTTATATTAATGTAATGTACCCAAGGATAATTAGTGTAGAAAAGTCCAGTGATCCTTGTTTAATGTTCATCCATTAGTTTATCAATAGATATAATTGATAATTGATCTGTAACATGACAATAAAATATGACTTTATTGATCTTAAATCTTTAGGCTATTGATTACTGGTGCCAAATTATGGAATGATTTAAGCTCAGATCTAAAACTGTGCTCAAGCATGAATCAGTTTAAGAAGAAATATAAAGAAAAGATTTTTTTGAAATATGAGACAACAGAACTCACAGTTTATAAGTGATTCGTCTCATGTATGTGCCTTGTTACTATTGCTACTTAGCAATTTTCTTTTGAGTTTTGAGTAACTATGTAGGAACAGGAAAATGATGATGTTATCAATCTGTTTTTGAAATGGGGGTGGGGTTAAATACGTTTAACTTCTCCTCACTCCTTTTTGGACATGTGCATTTGTATTTGGCTTTTCAAGGGAACTGACAAGTTTGCTTTTGGCTTTTTGATTTGTAACAGCCTTTACGTTTAAAATTTTGTAAAGGTGTTGTGTTGCTCACATGTTCAAAATAAAATAACGAACGAAAAAAAAAAAAAAAATGGAGAAAAGAGTAAATACAAATTTTCACTTAGAGAAAGTCACCTTTAAGAGAGTCTCTTGGTATTGGTAAATATCGGATAACCGCAGATACTCAAACCCCAGTATCGGTATCGGTAGCAACAAAAGCTGGATCGGTGCATCTCCACCTATGATGATGATTTCTGAGATTGACTAAAATTGAGATTCTGATTCCAAATTAATTTCCACTTGGTGGCTCGTTTGCCCATTGTAAAATTTACTCCAGCTTGTACTCGTCACGAACACTGCAGTTTGAATTTGTTTTGTTTGGCCAATAATCTGTTGAGATCAGTTTGATCAATTGCTACACAAGATTTCTGTGTGGATTATACAGGGAAAGTGGCACAGTGGAGCTTAGTGGAGCCGCTTTAATCACACTGTGGCTTCTGAAGCTCATATCAGAGAGGCATAAATACGAAGGCCCTTATTAGGCACCAGTGGAAGTGTGAGTGGGAGGCTGCGAGTTGTGAAAACCACCGCTGTATTCCTGATAGTTAACTGTATCCGGTCCCACTGGGATTAGGAGAAAGATGGCTATCCGAGCACTGCTTAAAAACCCTATTAAGAGCTGTTTATCTGTTTTAGCAATAAGCAAAACCCTACTTTACATTCTTTCGATAAGCCAAACCTTAAACTGGAGAGCAACATACAACATACTATTACAGTGCCCCACATAACAAAGCAAGGAGAGGTTAGTATGGCATCTCTTGCAGGAAAATGTCTAGATCAGCAACATAAACCCAGATCTGAATTGGTGGAGAGCGTCGCATGGAGACATCATGGGGCTGTCACTAATCTCACCTAATGACGAGCCATGCCCTAATATACATGCCACTGGTAATAGGTTTAATAATACACTATTGGGGCTGTACCTTGTTCTGATTTATCTCCAACATGTAATCAAATCAACCCACAGACTAGTAAGGAAGTCTATTTTTGGCTGTGCATAAAGCTTTACAATGGGCAGATGATGGATGGATAAACCACAACCGCATGAAAGCAAATTATCATTATTAGATCAGAAAGTACAGTCCAAAGGGACATGTACAGATTCATAACATTTCTTCTCGAGGATTCATTAGTTTTATTAAAAGATTCTCGATTTCTTTTTTTTCTCTTTTTTTGCCTCCCTGTGTTATTTCTTTATCTGCATCATTTGTACATAGTTGGTCATAAAACGAAATAGAACATTTTCATCCCCTCGTGACATTATTGTGTTTGTGCACAAGGTGTAAATTGGACCAAATGACAAAAGGGTCATCATAAAACAGCATTTTCCAAAGCAATAGTGTCATTTAAAAGGACACAAAGGATCTTGGATCCATGGAGATTTTTTCCCAATTATAATTTTTTTTTTTTTTCAGTAAAGAGTCACAACCAATTTACATTTTCTGAGATTGTGACGACTGAGCAGATGCTAAATCAGTTCAAAACCAGGACCAAACGAGAACTGACTCCAGTTTAGACCAGCTAAAGCAAACTGGGAATAAACTCGGCCTTAATCAGGACTTCATCCGATTACTTTTCCCAATAGAGAAAAGAGCTCCAAGAAAAGGTGTAGTAGAAGGTTCTCAGCCCTGGATACAAGCCTTTTTAGTGGGCCTGTACTGTTAATGCTTTAATTAACGGTACATAAGATAGAACTCCGGGGGCGCAAATAGTAACAATAACAGGACAATGTGCAAACAAGTAAATGGGAATATCTTATGTACAATGAATGATTTTAAAGCAATACTAAGTCACTTGTTTACCTCAATATATCCTTTTCGTTTTCCCTCTGGGGGTAATACAAGTGTTTATGGCATGATTGGAGGATCTTTCATCTCTCCCTGGTGTCTCTGGCCAGAAAACCACAATTGCAACTTGACTGTCCCCGGACCGGAGCCACCAATGCACACTAATAGAGTCAAAGAAGAAGCTAACAGGCTAATGGGTAAAGCTAACTGCGAGCTAGCGCCACTTCAAACAGTATTTACAGCCAAGTTTGAGTGAAAAAAATTATCTCCATTGTGTGATTGGATGTACAATATCCCTCTCTCCCTTCGCCTTTTCTGTCAGTGTAGTATTTACTCTCACGGACAATTAATAAGTAAAAAAATCATGGGTAAACATAGTGCAGTAAGTCCTGGTTAAAAGATACATTTCATCCCTCCTTGTCACTCATTCTTGGCTGGCTAAAGAGTCACGTCTCTCTATCTATGGTCTAGTATTATTTATTATTATTAGTATTATTAGTGCCATAATTTCAAAGCAACATATCAATCAATTTAAGTATCCCCATAAAGGAATAAAGGCAGGCAAAATGTGTGAAGGCTTTGTCCATTTCAGCCTTTATGATGAATGGAAACATAAGAAGTCCAGATGATGTGCTTTATTACAACTGAAATAATTCCTGCGTATTCAATCTACCTCTTTTCTTTAGGTCTGGCTTATTGTTATGTGCATTCTCTTTGAACATGTAATCAAATAAATGGTCTCTCTCCAGTGCATATGTCTATTCCTGGCGCCAGAACAAAGGTTGTATTTGCATCTTTACTGTGAGCAGCCTCCACGTATTGACTGTTCCATCCTCGGGGCTTTCTTCTTCTCAGGTTTGGTCGATTTCACGTTGGTAGCGGGAGGTAGGAGATGTTTAGACGTAATTGAGCTGAGGTAGAGCCGTGGTACTTAGCACTTCAAAGCCTCGTGTAGACTGGAGACGCGCAGGTGACAGCGGGCGGCGGCTTAGAGCATCGCCGGACATATGGATCCTCAGTCGAAGCAGCGAACTGGTGGAGTGGATTCAAATTATGAACTCGTGTAAGTAGTGTGCTACTACTACTACTGGGGCTGTTACTTCGATTACACTGTTTTTGTGCTGCTACTCACAGTACAACCATAAGCCGAATGCCCATCTCGCCTGCGCATGCGTGGGTCAATCAGGCTCCTAATTTTGGTTACCAAACAAACCACTCCGCCATTGAAATGTGTGAACACCGAAGTGAGAAGAGCCATAACCGTGAATTATAAGGCTTACGGGCATTGTTTTAAAGACTTTAAGTCTCAAGTGACATTTCTTGCAAATATTTTTGTTGTCAACATCTTGAAAGCGAAGGAGAAGCCATTCTCAGGCAGGAGGACCATAGCGGACAGGACCTGGGATCAGCCCAACACAGACACTGCCACTTTTTTAATCATTTAAATTCGTCTGTTGCTGTTAGATATAGTGGGTACATTTCCATCTGTCAAATTAGCGAACGATTAGCTGTGTTGCACAACATCAGTACAACACAACACTCATAAAAAAAATAAAGATATTAAGTGAATTTAGATGGCCTTGCCTATATGTGTACGTGGATCTCTCTGGTCATAATGTTAAAAAGATTTTGTTTACTGTCCACTTCCTTATTGACAAAAAAAAAAAAAATCTACATGTTTATTTCTCATTTCAGTTTAATTGTCCTGAATATCGGCGACATGAGGCCACAGTTTCAGACCCTGCACTTTGTCCAACAGTCGCTTTCAAGGGTCAGAAACGTTTTTCTCACATAGTTATTCCAACTATGTGAATAAGGACTGGGCGTCACTTTGACAGCATCTCTACATATGAACGGCTGTTCAGTTCTTTCAGTTTCTGTCTATCTCCGTAGCTCAGCCCCGGTACTAAAAATAGACTTTATGCTAATATTGTAACAAGCTCCACGGCGAAGACAAAAACACTTTATATCATCAATTTTCCAGCGGCTAAATGGTCCAAATCAGAGCTTTCTTCTTTGCTTTACGGTAACTATCAATATTGTTTGGTAGCCGAAAGAAATTCCATTACTCATAATGCAATGGGCGACCCGAGATGGGCATTCGGCTTATTGTGAGAGTGCGTCTGCAACTACTCCTCCTACTGCTACCTCTTCATAGTACAACGCTTAATAATAATAATAATGAATGTGCCTTTTTGTATTACATTATTATCTTCAATCAACTTCTTTATCTTTCAAACTTTAATAATAAAAAGTATAAGCCACGCATTTGCTCAGTGATTCATACAAAAGAATATATCGTAGATCACTGATCATTAGATAGGAGCGATAACAGGCAAAGCGCAGTCATGGCACAACAATAACAAAACCATGTGGGCGAGTGTGTGTCAGACCCATTCAGTGCCACGCAGCTAAAGTTTATCTGGAGGCTCTGGGCGGACGACAGGTCCATGCATCACTGCAATATAGACGAGTGCTTTTCCAGTAAGCGAGGAAACAGTGGTGTGACAAAGGGCTGGAGTTTGACAGAAATCAGCTATTTGTGAGGCTCCACGATGCCCTGACTCCTGGTGGAGATCTCATGATGGCGTCCAAACCTCCACCTATGTCAGTGTTGTCGAAGTCGTTTAGGTCGTGGGCCGAAGTTTAGCCTCCACAGTGGGACGCGGGACGCATATAGATGATGTCTAACGTCTAATGTCTAACTGTTGTTGGATATATCAGATAAACCTTATTTTATCGTCTCAAATGTCTTTACACTTGTTCTGGCACCTTAAGCCACAACAGGACAACATTATTTAGTTGTAGTTTTACACTTATTATCGCTAGTTTTAGTTTAATCTTATTTATCTTGGTCACTTCCTGCCTCCAGCTGATGTCACTGATGATGTCAGCAGTGAAAGGGTCTGTAAAGGACTGCGGCCTCATAAATAACGGCATACACTTATTGCGCTTCATCAGCCTGTGTCACACGTTTCTCAAAGTGCTACATGAAGTCATTATTCATTCACTCCACATTCGATGGGAGTAAGTTACTATTGTAGCCACAGCCGCCCTGGGGCAAACTGACCATTTACCACATGGCTATAATATGCTGTTTATATCCTGAGCTCTTATTATGTCAGTGCCCTCTGCTGGACACGTGTGGAATTCTTTCCTTGTTTTTAGCTGACCCCTAGTGGCTGGAGTGAGCAAACTTCTGACGTGCTCAGGAATTCATGCCACATGTGACCTATGTGCTCGCATTTTGAAGTGTTAAATACTTAGGATAGTTTAAAAAAAAGTCTGATAATATAACACCAAATTTGGCCAAGTAGCAGTTTGTCACTCAGTGGCGTCCATGTGAAACATTAGTTTCGCTGCAGGAGGAGGCGTGTGGGTCGGATCACAGCTGACCCTTCTCACCCTGGACATGGACTAGTCACTTTTTCCCCTCAGCCATCAGACTCGTGAACAAAAAGCAAGACCCATAACTTAGGCACAGACTTATGGATGTAATCTGCTCTGTTGCACTGTGTGTCCTCTGACTTTATCATTTTACATCACTTTATCACGTTATATACCTACACATTTGAAAATACAATCCCGTTGTTCTATGTCAATTGTTATTGTCTTACCATATTTTACCTTTTATTATTTATCTTATTTATTTCATACTCTTATGCATGCCCCCTATAGCCTTATAGTTTAAAGTTTCATAGCTTATTTTTATCTAGATTCTGTGTTTTATGTGTTATGTTGTTCTCAAACCATGGCAATAAAAACGATTCTGATTCTGATTCTAAATAAATGGCCCAAAATTGTACCGAAGCGCTTCACAAGTGGACCAAACTGAATGTTCTGAACCGAAAGTGTTCAGTACCTTACGTTCACCGTTACACCCCTACTCAATGCATACATTGTTGTTCCTATTATTATGAATAACATTTTTACCTCTACTTGCTAATTTTATTACTAATTGTAATAAGAACAGAGCAACATTAAACAGTACTACTGTCACACTCTTACTGCTACTTCAACTAATGCTGCTGCGACAATTCTATAACTACCATGTATTTATTCATGTTTTACCACTGTTGCCTAATTGTAATTGAACACAATGAGGTATGAGGTCTGTAAGAAGCCCTCACACTCATGTACTTGGCCTGGTGTTCTCTCAGTTTCATATGAAATACAACCCGCTGAGACCTCGTGCTTTCATATACAGCGCACGGAGCCGGCGGTGTCTGAAGGATCCATAAATCACCATAATAGCAGGTCAGTTTTCTGCAGTTAATTAAGGCCCATAACATAAGGTTGCCATTGAATGTAATCGAGTTAATTATCTGTTCACGTGCATCCCACTCAAATGGAAAAGGTTGAGAGGTCAGAACACCTACGCTGTCACGGAGCATTCCCCGAAGGGAGCGGCTCAGGCACGACATTTACACCGCTGTATCTGTTATTCTGTACCGCAAGAATTACAAAATGAGTATGTCAAAATATGTACAGCTTCACCAATTACAGGTCAGTCCGTGGAAAGGCCAGGAGGACATACAGTAACTCAGTAGCTTTTTTACACAAGAAATTACACTAAATGCAAATGTATATTACAAGTATAGGTTCATATCTGCTGTTCTCTCAAAGGCATCGACATAGATCTACATTATGCAGTACAATACATCATGCAATATCTCTCTTTGATAGAACCATGTCCAATCTGCTGCAGAAAAGCCAGTTTGAGCAGGTCCAGATCATTGTTCTTGAGACAAAACGCAACAAAACTATAAACAAACTATAAATATTAAAGGGACTATATCATGCTATTCCAGCCATTCGAACGTAATCTATAGGCATTTATATGATATACTGTACCTCTACCATTATGGAGTAACTGGGTATTTTTCCAACCCGGCAGACAAGATGCTTGGATTCAGTTAACTCCGCCCCTCTCCGAGTTGATGCAACATTACCAGTAGAAAACATAAAAATCTCGCAGCAATAAGTGAAGTTACTTCACAATGCAGTTATAAGGAGTTGACATTTGCAACACAGCTTCTTGTGGGAATCGCGCTGGTTATAAGTTAATCCACTTTGGTTCTAGCCAAGGTTCGCAAGCATCCACCGCTGAAGTGGCAAACATATTCTGGCTGGTTAGTCGCAGAATCCTGGAAAGAAATTCCAACTTCTGGCGAGTGGACTCTTCTCTAGGAAGGTTGAATAAAGCCCCGTAGCTCTTGTAGCCAAATACACATTTTCGAGACATTATTGTTAGATAAGATAAACAGAAGAGACGGAGCCACTTCTTCACAACTTCAGGGCAAAAATTGCTTTGTTCAGAGGTTTAGGGGGTGTGTTTGTTTACTCTGCAGAGGCAGCGCCACTGAACTATATAAGGCAGCGCGGACACGTCGGGCACTTCCTTTGTTTATTATTTTAGAAATAATGAGAAAGCTGTTTACAATTGAAATCAGGCTGTAAGTTGTTACATTACAGACTGTGGGCACTTCCTCGTTGGACAATCTGACATAAAATGCGTAACATGGTCCCAAGTCAGTCGTTTACCAGCAGAGGGCAGAGCAGCTGCTCAGAGAGCAGGATACATGAGGATTACACAAACATGTGAATGAAGCCAAAACCATTCTGGGGATGTTTTGTTAAATAAGGAATTAGCATTACAACATGGTTAAAACCTCCAAAAAGTTGATTTTGCATGATATCGGACCTTTAAGAAGTCGGAAAACAGGGAGCACCTTTTTCCCGGACGCCTCTAATTGTTGTACTTAAGAGTAAGCTGCGTAGTGTGGCCAGGGTGACCAGGGTGACCTATGTGAGGGACTGAGCTTGTTGTAAGTGTTATGGAATGCACATGGACGTACACGGCTGGCACTTACTTCTCAGAACCGAATGAGAACCGTGCATAATGTTTCCTCATTTCGTTTCTCAAACTGTAGCAATTGTGTGCAAGATTTCACAGGGCTGGGGGTATTAGCGTACGACCAGAGGAATCAAGCTCAGCAAGGCCCCGAGCTCAGGCCCTGCTCCGGGGATGTGACCAGCCTCTATCCTTAAAGGAATAGTTCACCATTTTTACATACTGAGATATGTTCTTACCTGAGCTTAGACGAGTTGATGCGTACCTGTCTGGTCTTAAAAAGACCAAAGATGTTGCATTTGGACTCTCCCAATGGATTCCTATAGCTCCAAACGGGGGTGAAGTTGGAAGCTACCAAGCTCTTCCACAGGCACGCCCACAGACCAGACAGGTACACATCAACTCGTCTAAGCTCAGGTAAGATCATATCTCAGTATGGAAGAACTGTGAACTGTTCCTTTAAGAGAAGGAGTGCTCCGTGGAGCTCACTGAACTCAGACGCAAAGTGAATGAGACAGATGCATTCCGGTACTGTCTGAAATGGTTTACTCTGTGGCGGTGCAAAACAACTGATAAAGTCCATCAGGACACATAACACAGTGCGCTTATTCATTCATTAGAAATTACACATGCAGCAGCTTCTATAGGCCGACACTAAAAAATTCCACGAAACAGCGAGACTGTGACAGGTTAGTCTCTACTTGCACTATACTGCTTTCTTTTTTTCCATTTTCCTTTTTCCCCTCTTGCTGGTGCTGATACAAGACTCAAATTAAACGTCCATAAGAGCCTTTCAAAACCGTCTGTTATGGTGTAGTTGCGGCAAATGCATTGTCTTTTTTCAGCAAAAGTTGATGATTGCAGAGCAGCACGTCTTGCTTTCCCATGACACTTCTCAAGTTTTTCTTTTTTTTTTCTTTCTTCTCCACTCTCTTCTCCCCGGCCTCACTGGAGACCTGGCCGCTCCAGGATTAGATTAGCCATCATTTATAGCGGGGCTGCGAGGCTGTGAGGGGCAGGCTCAATCAGATGGAGAGATAATGGTGTTTTATGATAGGTCCTGGCTAATGAAATGCCACTGTCTGTAATGAGATCAGTGAAAAGTGAGCTTCTGACCTGCCACAGAGGGCGGGCGGCGCGTCAGGGCTACATCATGTCCGTTTCCACTGCCATTCAACTGTAACCCCAATTTGGGAAATGTTAAGACAGAAACTTGAATAATGTGATAAACCTCAAATGTCACCTCAAAGTATTTGACAGAAGACTGATATCAGGAGTTGAAAAAGAGAAAGATAAACCGCTTGAAAGAACAAGAAATACTTAGAACTATGATATATGATAGACAATACACCGCATGGAATTGGTTGAATGCCCTCGAAATTTATTCAGCAAATTGTCTAAGTTTTGTGTCAAAACACTGAAACAGGCATACGTGGGCTTTCGATTAACCCCTTGGCCCTTTAACAGTTTTTGTATTTCCTTTTAAACTTGAAAAAAATGTGCGCATGGGAATAAGATGTCTGTGTCCAACTTCCACAATGCGCATTAACATTTATTCCCATAAATTAAAAACAACCTGAAGCGAGCATTTAAACCTTTTGAGCAATTTAAAGCAGTACTAAGTAACTCATGCCCCTAGAGGCCATACGCGCCACTGCAGGTGTCGTAGCATGTTGCGATTTTTTACTCATTAATTGTCCGTGAGAGTAAATACTACGCTGGCAGAAAAGACAAAGGGAGAGAGGGATATTGTACATCCAATTATACAATGGAGATCATTTTTTTCACTCAAACTTGGCCGTAGCTGTGTAAGTGGTGCAAGCCCGTAGTTAGCTTTGCCCGTTAGCCTGCTAGCTTCTTCTTTGTGATTTCATGTGTATTAGGACCTCTGACCCGAAGGTAAAAGACTGTGGTTTTCTGGCCAGACATAACAGGGGGAGATCCCCCATCATCCCATTTACACTTGTGTTCCCCCCCGAGGGACTACGAAAAGGATGTATTAAGATAAACAAGTTACTTGGTTCTGCTTTAAGGGATGTAATTGCAGCTTTTGAGGAATGGAGCATGAACTGCTGGTTACTATCATTCGATTTCTTGGCACATCTACATTCCAAGATGACAATGTCAAGATTCATCGGGCTCACATTGTGGAAGAGGGTTACAGGGAGCTGGAGACCTAATTTTCGCACATCGTCCACCGCAGAGTCCAGAGCTTCACCCCATTGGGATTTTTTGTGATGTGCTGGAGAAGTCTTTGTGCAGTAGTCACACTCTCCCATCATCAGTACAAGAAAAATGAATGCAGCACTCGCTCTGTTGACATTGAAGAAGCTTATTGAAATAGAAATAATAGAAATCAGTTTTCTGCATTTGAGCCATGTAAGGAGATTAGATCCCAAGCCAGGATCTTGGTCTGGTCTATTGTGGATGTTTTAGTGTCCAGAGAGGCCCATACTTTAATTCTATACCGTTTGGACATGCTCTTACATTAATATATTCCAGTGATTACAGTCCAATTCCTGGGGGTCAGATCATTTGTTGAAAAGCTCAGGCCGCACACACACTCGAGCTAAAGCGCTGTTCAAACCGCAGATGTAAACTACAGCGCAAACAGTGGAAATGCCAAAATGCTAATGCCAACATTTACCGGCGGCGTAGAGGGGGGGGGGGGGGGGGGGGGAGGACTGCTCAAACAACGGGAAGTGTGTAAGGTCAGTCACTGGATTAGTCATTCAGCACGCGCCTCACTGGGCCGCACATCTGTGAGAAAAACACTCCGTCCAACAAGGAAACAGCCACACAGGCACTTTTTACACCCTCCAAAATCGTCACTCTTATGTAATGCTTTGCTCCACTGCTGCTAAATAGAGGAGCTAGTCATTCATCCAAATCATTTAGAGATGGGGGGGTTTTCAGGTGCCCTGGTTCGCCTTGCAGCATCCAGTGAGTGCGCTTTCATCACCAAAAACGAAGAAATTTAATGATCCAGTTGGAAGGGGTTTTATTTGCCTTGTTCATGGTACTGCGCACATTTACCCATATTTACAACCCGGTACAGATGACGTCTTAAGAACCTATTGTTGATGGTAGTAAACTCATGTACGACAGAGAGCTTACGCAAACATACTTTTATTGATCTTTCTTTTTTGGTCATCCTCCATTTTATGTACAATCAACAGTCCAGAACCTCCAGGCCTGTGTGTGCCCGACCACAATGCTATATGCATGCGTTTCCAATGATATCACGCATAGTTTCGGCCGCCATTTTCAATACTGAAGTAGAATTATGCAGTACATGTAACAATATCTCTACACAGGATGAAAATGAAAGACAACTGATTGCCAGTGGCGTTTTTATGTAATCGTAATCATTGCTTAAGAAGGTAACAGTTAAAACATGGCCCTATCGAGACGCACGTTTATGTGATATAACCAGCAAACCTGAGTCAGTGTTTAAGCTGCTCAAGACGTTAGCATGCTACCGGTTAGCAACTGTCATCAATCACCTGTCAGTGGCTTCAACACAATAAACACATGTGTGGCTCAGATCTATGAACACTTATGAAATACCACAGTAACAGCATGTTGTAGCCTTTCTCTTGGAGAGGACAGAGCTGAGCTGTTGAAGCTAAATGCGAACCGGTAGCATTCTAACATCTTAAACACTGACTCACTGGTTTCTTCACATAAACGTGCGTCTCTGGGGCCGTGTCTTTCTTTTATATCATTAGTAGAGATACTGTTACATGTTGTAGTACTGGATAATTCTACTTCGGTATTCAAAATGGCCGACATAACAGCAAAAGTCACATGACTGAAAAGCGTGTATACAGTATATTATAATTTGCATAAATGTATAGTTACAGGAACACTTTTGAACTGGGGAAGAGGCCAGAACATTCCCATTAACCTAGCCGAGCGCATTTCCTCCAGTTTGGTTTCACCCAAATCTATCAGCTTCTTGAACAAAGCGAAAATGAGGCGAAAACAAGGATGAAAACGCAAAAAAAGAAGAGACAAAAAAGCAACAAAAATGTGTCGGAAAAGCAACAATAACACAATAAACAAACAAACAAACAAAAGAGCGACAAAAAAGTAACAAAAAAAAAATACAAAAACACAATAAAAATGAGACAAAAACATAACATCATCATCATCTCAAATCTTTGCCGGATCCAAGTTCCCGGATTCTTTACCCCGAAAAATGAGACACGGGGGAACAGAGAATCAAATCAAACCCATTATCCTCCTGCATAAATTAAAGAAAGCTGTATCTGCAGACATTAGGCTTGACACTGCTGTTAACAAAGGAAACAATGAAATATTCACAGCCATTGCATTTGTGGTCTATCAATGCTGGGGACGGTATAAGGGGATGATGTTTGTCTGACCCAGAATTTCTAGTCAGTTCCTACAGTTCTTGTGTTTCATGTGACAATAGTTCTTCGCCTTTCTTGACACCAAATTGCATGTTTCAAATTAAAAGGCACAGTTACAATCTTTTTTTTTTTCTTCTAATAATCGTTCTTCACAGTTTCTTTACGGGGTACAGCTTTGTCACTTTGTCTGACTACATAATAACGACGGGTGCAGTTTTACTTGACAGACACCACTTGCCGTCAGCATTAAAGAAATATTCTGAATAGCACCTTGTCATGTCTTCCCATATCTCAAACACAACATAAAGACACAACCTTTCACCTACCCATCGTTCAACAATAATGCATATGAAAGCTCTCCCGCGCTCTCGTGTTTTCTTTGATTCTCTGATTGCCTATCTTTTGACGCGCTTTCCCCCATTTCTAGTCAAGGATTTGTGTGACTGCTTAATCACATGGGAGGCCTGTCATCTTCCCCACACTCCTCGCCATCCCAGCAGCATCTTTAGAAGAGGGGTCAGAGGATGAGTGAAGCCATCTATAGCTGGGGGAGGATCCCAAAGAGCACTTGTTTGTGACTGACAACGTCTCATTTACACCTGTCTCATCCAGTTCCCGTTGGACGGCGTTTTAGATCTGCTGCAGCTTCTCAAGGGAGCGACCTGCTGCTTACCTGACAATATGTCCTATTCATCTTCTGTAGATACAAAAGGTGTGTTGACTTTTGTGTGAATTACCAAGGAGCTGGATGTCCCCTATGGGTCTTTATTCTGGTCCTGGCAGTGTAATATTTTATTCATATAAGGCCAGGCAGTCTCCTACATAAAAAAAACAAAACAATGTAAAGCCATTAAAATGTATGGAGTTGCTTTGCTAAATGATCTGCTTTGGCATTCTTAATTGAAAAAGATTGGTGTCAGTGAGTATTTTGCTGTTTGCTTTACTGAAACTTGTAAACAAATGTGTTAAGACGTTTTCACACAGGCTCCAGTTAGGTCGACCTAAGAGCGGCACTTTAGGGTCAGTGTGAATCCAACCGCACTTTAAGCCGGTCTAAACAGCCGCTCCGAGTGCGGCTAAAACAGGTGGTCTCGGAGCGGCCTGAGCTGCTCTCTGCGTCGGAGCGGGTGAGGTGTGAATGCTTTAAATCATCAAGTAACGCCTCAGTTTCCTGTCTTTCCCTTCCTCCTGCTGCAAACTTTCCTCTTCATGAGCCGATGAAAGAGCATTTCTCCACGCTTCGCGCATCAGCCTCACTGTATTTAACCACGAGGGAGAGGAGTGACCACCATCTAAGATCAGGGCAGTGTGCATGTATGTGCACGCGTGTCGGCACGTTGACGGGTGGATGCCGGTTGTCATGGGAATAAGTTCGTTGAACAGCTGATCTTGTTATGTGGCTGACGTTGCGATGTACAGACTTAACTAACTTTGGAGTAAATGCAGTTGGAACTAGGGCGGCCTCGGGGCGGCCTCGGGGCGACATACAAAGCTCCAACATGTGTGAAAACAGCCTTAACTTTCTGTAATTCAGTAAACCATTGACAGTTAAAATTGTACTGCTTTGTAAGTTTTCTATTCTAATACTATTCTCATACTTGGTGGTGTGGTAATTGTTCAGTATCTATTCAGCTGCATAATACTTCACAAAATTACGGTTATTGCAATAATAGGTGACACAAAGTCCATATTGCAGGAAGCCGTAATAAATTGCAAACCCGGATCAAGGTTTATACTTTTTGCTAATAGAGCCTATAACACAAGGTGCAAACGTTTTCTTTAGAAAACATGTGAAAAACCTCAAATTGTACGTTTGTGTGGCCTCAGGCGGATCACAGAGTGGGGAGAATGCATGAGGGAGATTACTTTTTAGCCATTTTTTTCAGTAATGTCACATTTTACATCATTATAATCAATTAAAAACAACCCCAGCTTAAGTTAGACCTACAATCTGGCCATGAACTCAAGATGGCCACCAAATGATCGCCTTATTCGAAAGGTGATCATATTCACCTTCTGAATGAACATCAAACCATATTCACCATAATCCGAATAAGGTCAATTATCATATGATTGATTTCAACTGATTTAGTTAAACCATTGTTTTAAAAAACATTTGCTGAAGAAACATATCTTATCATCTTTATATTTAATAGAATGTTTATGTAGTAAATCATAATGTTACCACAATAATCAAGACAGTTATTGAACATCCCATTTTTCCCTCATATCCCACAACCCTTCCAAAGATATTTAAGTACATTTTGCAAAGAAAAAAGAACAACTGGCCCTGGTTTGTGCAAATCTGGCTCAAATCCTGCAGAAAGGTGCTGCTTAGCGATCGCCCACGCTCCCTGACAGGATTTGGCCGTGTTTGTAGGGGAGGCCAAACGCAGAAGACGAAATATCCCTCTGAGACAATTAGGTCAACACCAATGCATCAACACTATTTACACTACAGCTCTTCTCTGACAGCTCTTACCTTTCACTGCGTCGAAACTCCCCTTGAAATGTTTGTTGACAACACACACTGTAGCTTTATTGGATACGTCGAGGCAGAGGCTGTCGGCGGTGATTCAACCAAAGGAAACTGATTTGGTGGGTCCCTCCTTTCCCTGTAGCGTCTGGCTGAGGATTCGGTGGAACAGGGCCATGTGAGCAGCATCCAGGACTCACTTCAGCTGCCTGCATTTCCTTATCTGTGAAGCCGGACTGTCACGCTGCTTTGAAGACAGCATGAAACAAGTCACATAGATAAGAACTGGGGAAATGCGAGTTTTGCTTTTTGCTATATTACTTTTGGATGGACTAATCAATTCTAAATGTCAAGAAGGAGGTGACATTTTCCGGTGCGGTAACAGGTTTATTATGGATGGAAAGTCTCCACCCGAGGGCCTCGAATGGCTGATTAGAGCTTGTTGAAAAGATTTTTTAAATGAGGGAAATGGACCAGGCAAAAATCGTTGCAAAATATTAGTGAAATGTTACGAAAGAAGCCACAATATATCGCAAAACCGCTGAAGTCTTCCATTTGACTGAGTGAAAACAAAAAGCTTTAGCTTTAAAATGTGTAAAGGTTCATTTTTAGTTAGGATGTTTACCACATTTTACAAGAAGGCTATCAATATATATATTTTTTTTTCGTATCGTGCAACCCTACCCATCCTGGAACAGCCACCTTAACGTGGTGGAGGGGTTTGAGCACCTGAATGATCCTGGGAGCTCTGTTGTCGGAGGCTTCTTGCCCCTGGTAGGGTCTCCCATGGCAAACAGGTCCAAGGTGGATCAGACAAAGAGCGGTTCAGAAGGCCTTTACGAGAGACCAACAGGCCCGGTTGGAACCGTGAGGCAGACCTTTCGTAGACCCACCACCTGCAGGATGAACCATAGGGGCTGGTGCAATGTGATCTGGGCAGCTCCAACAGCTGCCCCCACGACCTGGCAACGGAAAAGTGGAAGAAGATGGATGGATGGATGGATGGATGGACGTTCAGCCGTATTTTGTCAAGAAATGCTTATTTGAGGAACATTGGTGCAAACGTCAAGACGACAATACAACCGATCAAAGCTGTCGGTTATCGGTGAAAAAAGAAAGTGGTCTCTATTCTCTAAATTACGCTGTTATAGACTAAACGTTTAAACGCCAGTAAGATCTTTTTGTGTGAAGTGAACAAATGATCCCTCAGACCCTCCCTCACAATACATTTTTCGTAACTCGTCTGTACTTTATAGACAAATGAAAACATTTACTTTATTTATTCTAATCATATTTAATCAGCTCCTCTGCTTCATGGAGCTGCTCCTACATGAACAAAGCTCAGAGCTGCGCCTTTGGCAATTCATTTGATATGAGGCTCTTTCAGACTTTCGATAGAAGTTTGGATGATTTTAGTCTCTCCTTTTCCTTTTTTTTGGTCTTATTTTAGTCGACTAAAATATCTGGACATTTTAGTCATAGTTTTAGTCTCATGAAAAACTTTAATTTAGTTTTAGTCCAATTTTAGTCGTCAATTATATAACTTAAATTTAAAAAATTAAGACTAACTATGTTAGTCGACGAAATAAACACTGACTGTATGATTTATTTTGTCTTATAAGATTTTTAGATTGCACGACGTGGGGATGGTAAAATCGTGAGCTCGTCTCCACTGTGCGAGTGTTCAAAGAAGAAATCGTAGCTACAATCAAAGTATCAGAAGGTGTGTCTTTAGCTGAGGCGAGCGCAGCATGCTAGCGGGGTTTCATTTCGCGGAAAAGTCCAAAGAAAGTCCGTGCGTTGATGTGTTGTCGAGACTCTTCACGGAAAATCCTGTCTGCAGCGAGAGGATGGCTCACTATACGACTAGTGCTCCAAAATATCAGACACAGACGACGGGAGGATGAAGCGTGCAAAGAAAAGTAGTCTGTGGTCGGTCAAGACAATGTTTAGTTTTCGCCATCCCTAGAAAAAACTAATAGCCTTTCTGTGACTCATAAAACTGCTAAATTGAATAGCTTGGACTTGATTTCATGCTTGATCTTTTCCTGTCTGGGGTCATTTGTTTGGGACTACTGTAATGGATACTCTGTATAATGTCACAGTCCATTGGCCCACAGCACTAACATCCATGCCTGCATCTATTATCCCAATTTAACCCTTTTGGAAATGCGTAAAGTGGCATTTAACTCTTCCAATTTCATATTCCCTCCAGCTGTGTTCTTTCTCTGCTTTGGCCTGGCTCCTCGCGCGCATATTCTGTTTTGCTTTAAAAGCCCTGGAGATTGCTTTTTAAATGCAACTTTTTCACTTGAAGCCAATGGGGGTGTTGACTTGGTCTCTCCGTCCCGCTGCTGCTGGCAGAGTTGGCGTGCTGGTGATATCGTTGGCAGGAGGCGCCTGGGGTCCAGCTGACAGGCTCAAATGTGCGGGGTTTGACCTTTTGCTTTTCATTAATGGGCGTTGGGTGTGGACAGCTGTGGCACCAGGGAAGTGCAGTGTAACAGCAGCAGAGGGGTCCGGCTCCTGTTCTTCAAACCAAGAACATTGTGTTGCTTTTTGCAGACAGAGAAACAGTTGTTGCATTGTAAAAAAATAAAAATAAAAAAAAGCATGGATTGTGCTGATGCCTCTAAACAGCACACTGGTTCAGATTTGGAGATGAAAGCTCTGCACTGCCCGCACAGAGGCTTAGCTGAAGGATGAGTCAAAGCAGAGTATAACTATTTTCTATATTATTATTACGTAACTCAAGGGCACTGTATGTGAGCTGGTTTCTACTAATAACTAACTTTAAGTGTGAGGTGCTACTGTGTTGCAACAGCATCTGTCCATTTCAGCTGCTGGTTCACTTTGTTTACTGCAGAGACAAAGGGTCTACACATTTTTGCTAAAAGCTCCATTGTGCGCTTTTTGTCTTTCGTTCTTCTTTTCCTTCTTCTTCTCTTTCTTCTACTTCTTCCTCTTCTCCTTCTCATTCTCCTTCTACTTCTCCTTCTCCTTCTCTTTCTACTTCTTCTTCTTCTTCTTCTCTTTCTACTTCTTCTGCTTATTGTTCTCCTTCCTTTCCTCCTCCTTCTTCTCCTTCCTATCCTCCTTCTTCTCCTTCCTTTCCTTCTTCTTCTCCTTCTTCTCCTTCCTTTCCTCCTTCTCCTTCCTTTCCTCCTTCTTCTCCTTCCTTTCCTCCTTCTTCTCCTTCCTTTCCTTCTTCTTCTCCTTCCTTTCCTTCTCCTCCTCCTTCTTCTCCTTCCTTTCCTCGTTCTCCTTCCTTTCCTCCTTCTGCTTCGTGTTCTCCTTCCTTTCCTCCTCCTTCTTCTCCTTCCTTTCCTCCTCCTCCTCCTTCCTTTCCTCCTTCTTCTCCTTCTACAAACGTAGCTTTCCACCACTGAGTATGGAGTGAATGTACAATTGTCTCATGTAAAGCGCTTTGTGACTCTATGTCTGTGAAAGGCGCTATATAAATAAAGATCTTCTTCTTCTTCTTCTTCTTCTTCTTCTTCTTCTTCTTCTTCTTCTTCTTCTTCTTCTTCTTCTTCTTCCTCTTCTTCACCTTTATTTAGTATAAAACCATTGTGGATAGATAAATCTATGATGTTGTTATGATGATGTCGAAATACACAATCTATTGAAACAACTACAAACAAATGTACAATGCAGTTGATCTAATACACGTTTAAAATGACCCAGTGGAGGAAATGCTTTAAGTATAAGTAAGTGAGTGCTTTATTTGTCATTGTATAGCAAAACTGCTTTCAGGTGTTGGGTTAGTCCACTTAAAATCTGAAATGATACTGCAGTGTATTCCAGGAGGCTGCTGCCAAAACACTAATAGTATGTCTCCACTAATCATAAACAAGTCAAAAAGAGCCAAGTGCAAATGCTGAAATGATAATGTTACCGGTGACCCTGCTAACCCTGAGTCGGCTTCAGACATGCTTTTAAATGCATGGGATTCTTGTGTTCAGCAGATTATATTTCTCTGTCAAATGTCATCTCCCCTGAAGGTGTTTAAGTGGTGCTCTGTGAACTGAAGTAAATGTAATTGCAATACTCCACTGAATAAAAAAAAAGAACTGATTACCACTCAGCCGTGCAATTTAAAGACACTATAGATGAAGAAAAAAAAGGGATGAAACCTCCTGTCAGCTCCTCCACCCCCAGATCATTCCTGTATGAGCCTGTTAATCACCGCTGGCCGAGTTGGTGGAAAGCTTAAAGCGCTCGTCTCTGGTACTTCAGCGCGTCCTTGGGGTTCAGATAAGAGGACACACACAGATATAGTTCATTGATTACAGACAGGTTGGCTCTCACGGGGTCACTGTGAACGCTCTCTCCATGACGCCTCGAGTTCCTTCCATCACGTTGCTCTGAGCTGTGAATTGAAAAGCAAAACCATTTCTCGCCCGACGCCACACTGTGTCTGCCACAGGAGTCCGTGGGAGATGACGGCTTCAAGGTGGGACAATGGGGAAAATGTGCCAGTCGTCGTGAAGATGCGGCTAATGCGGGATTTGTTTATAAGTCGAGTAAAATGGCTTACCAGACAATGCCATTTAAAGCCTGCGACCAATACAGATTTTATGATGAAACAGATGCCATGCCTTATCACCGATGTCACTGTAAAGCTCCACTAACCCCCTCAGCCTGTCGATCCACTCTGGGCTCACAGCAAATCTTTCACTCTGACAAGTTTGAAGCGAGTCTCTCAAATGTGGAAGACGCTCATATCCCGTATCATTCAGAACAAACTTTGCAACTTCTCTAATAGTTTATTGCTTCACCTAATGATTTGGAAGAAGTTGGAGATGTTTATCAGGGTTTAGTGTGTCTTTTTCATAGGGCTGTCTCGATCGCATTTTTGGTATCGGTATCAGTATAGCCGATCCAGGGAGTTTGAGAATATCGGATCAGATTTAATGACTGGATCAGGATCAATCTGCGGTCTTGAATTTGCAGCAGCTCCAGCGCTTTACAGCAGATTCAAGACGCTACGCTAGGCTACTATCGCTAACCTGCCGCTAACACCTGCGTCTTCTACTCACTGAGGACAATAGGCAACCGCTAAAAACATAATGGCGAAGAAAAGTCCCTTGTTTCCATTGCAGTGCTGTCATTTAGCTTTTACAGAGGAGTCAGAATCCACTCTAACAGCGGAGATGAGGGCGCTCTCGTAGTTACACACTTACATGCATAATAATTAGCCATGTGGTCCTACTGCTGCTTCTTTTTCCGGCCTTACACTTAATGCCTTTAGAAGCAGATAGAGTTGAAACAATAATATCTACTGCTGCTTCTTTTGCGAAGGGGCTTAAAATGCTGCAATTATAAAACTGTTTTGGTTTTACTGTAAAATGCTCATTTTAGCCTGTACAGTACAACACAATAGCCTACCCAACACATAGACATAATATTAATAGAGTCCGTCTCCTCACTCCTCCACGTTTGCCATAATAAGGCAAATAATAAGGTTCGAGGGGTTCCATAAGGTTTCCATAAGGGCGGGATCTGTACTGTAGACTCGGCCCTCGCGACGCGTAGTTCGGTCATTAGCTCTAATGCTAACGGCCTGTCAATCAAAGTCCAGCCCTCTTACGAAAACCAGACTGGTTTCTTTAATTGTAAGTAACCCAGCGTTATCATAGGAAGAGTATCTAGGTGTAGCAAGTTAACTAATAGAAAACTTCATTTTTTTGTTTTGCCCACATATGGTACTGCAGCAATGTCGGCCCTAGTGTCGTGGTCTTAAACGACTATTAATATCCAATAGGTCTGCAATGTCTGGATCTAATATATAAAATATTATATGGTGTATTATATGGTATATAATGATATAACACATAAAATTATAGTACAAAAAGACTTTATCGGAACGGCACTAGAGTAAGCTGCCATGTTTCTTTTGATACATAAGGACAGACCTCTCTTGGGGTTTCCAGCTGTTATTCGTGCCCAAACTCCAGTCGTCAAAGTGTGTAGTCTGGTCTGTTTTCTGCTTCATCTCTGCAAGTGTCTGTATTTTCCCAAAAAATGTCTATCATACTTTCCCTTTCAGGCTTTTCTGAACAGCCATCTTCTGCTTCTTTAATATTAAACCATTTTTCCTATAAAAAACAATTTGAACTCCCATTGAGTAGCAATATCGAATGACATTTAGGCGCATAGTACTTGCTTGCGGTCTAATTGACTTCGAATAAGATCATTTACAACAAGTCTTGCTATAATTCAACTATAATTTCCTCCTTTTTCTTGAGGCGTTGACAGCTTTTAATTTGTTTTGTCACCAAGGCCGTAAACAAACACTTACCCACTTACAAGGGAGTCGAAAGTGTTCACGAAGAGTAGAAGCGTCTCGTCATATGGAGGAACAGCAGGGCCGGACCGCAGACCGGTGCGACTTCAGTGCGATGCAGATTTCGTTGGCTTTTGAAAGGTGTCGGGGGGACAGAGCTTGCCTTTAAGTACTCTCACACGTTTTACCAAGCTGTGAGATGAGGCGGCGCGGTGACAGATGACGGCTCTGTCGGGTGTGTCGCTGGGAAAACGGAGGAGGCAGGGGAGGGGGTGTCAGGGAGGTGGGGCGGTCCCATCTGTGGTCATTAGCGTTCCTAAACAGTGTGGAGGGGGAACAAAGAGTCTCATTACAGACTTTTTCTTTGTTTTAATGTTCACTGATTTGTAAAGTTATGCCAGAGTCACGACAGTATTCTCAGGGGTTTCACAGGGGGAAAAAAAGTATGAACAGTGGACTAAGCAAGTGTAGCGTCGCCCACCTGTTCTTAGACATTTTACCTCAATAGTTACTTAGCTTTGATGCTTGTATATGTGCAATAGTTAGGTTGATTATTCCACATTCTTTTAATAACAATTTACTTATTGTTTAGCTCCAGCCTTTCCCTTTAATCTTACCAAATTAAAAGTAACTCTCGGACTCTCATTTTTAGAGAATCTACTCTTCCCTCAGCTCTGTGTTCGTACAACATCACCTTTGAACTTATGAGAACAGAAAAAGAAAATTGAGACCTACGCATTTCATTTTTTCGCGTCACGTGTTGTTCACGAGCAGCGTCACTCACAGGACACAGAGGTTCCTTAAAAAACAGTCAATTAACAGTGCACGAGAGAGAAACAGAGCGCGTCTCCTTCTGTTCATTTCTGTTACAAGGGTCTGGATCTTCACAATTGAGCTCCGTTATCAGGTGGGAGGGGCGAACTCCTTTGAAACGATTGGATCTGATTTTTTCGCTAGCATTTGATCGTGACATATGTAATGCGCCCGAGTGAGTGAAGCAGCTATCATTACTCTATCAAAACTCTTGGGAGCATTCCTTGCGTATTCCAGGTCTTCAGTTTTCATTTCTGGATATTTGGGAGCCGAGCCAGGACGGATTGAAGAGCTTCCATTACTTTCGTATCCGCCGCCATTTCCAAACTACAACCAGCAAATGCGGCGCAAATGCTTGACGTTGCCTACAACCCCCGCCTCCCCCGCACGCTAAATGGTAGGTGGAAATTCAACCGATGTAACGCGGCCACTGAGATCGTGGCGTACATGTAGGGAAATTATAATTGACTGGAGTTTACTGTTTGCTTGTGTATCTATCCCTGTGGGAAATGGAATCGACACAGCGGTGACCAGACTCACCCGCTGGTACAGTGGTGAGTCTGATTCCCAGTCTACCAAGAGCCTCCCCCACACCTGCAGCACAGTGGAGCCGTCACAAGAGGCAAAACAGGAAACAACCAAAGGGGCAAACGAGGAGAAGATGGTGAAAGACCTCTGTGGAGCGGAGGGAGCAGCGGAGGTGGAGGAACTGACCAGTGCGGGACACCACGCACTGAAACAGGGACAAACCCAGGAAGCGGTGCACCGTTTCAGAGGAGCACTGAAGGCAGCCAGCCAGGTTTCTTCTGGGTGCTACGGTTTTCCCCATCTGCAGAACATGCTGGTCAGGTTGGCCCACAATGGCGGCGCGCTCAGTCGCTGCGGCTCAGGACTAGCCCAACAACTGAATACTTACGTACTTAAAATATATAATATTATTATATATATCGGTTTTGGTCAGTTTATGAGTGAGTAACCCCCGGGTTCCTTCTGAAATGTGTGTTGTATATCTGTCGGTTGGAAGATCCATTATGACAATTTTTTTATCGTTATATTTATTTGCTTAATCAGGACTGACCACTGGGCTCATTTGAATTAAATCGCCCTATCCCCTCCTCACTAAATGCCAAAATGCTGTTGCACAGTTTATTTCTCTTCCTGTCAAGTTTTTGTAGAAATGCAGCAAGCCTTGGGGAGCTGCTTGTCTGGAGAGCTCCAGGTTGGAGACCTCTGGTATTACTCATCTGTTGGATCAAACCACATGAACCGGCGTGCGTCACCTGACGGTTAACCTTGCTTGTCAATCTTCCCACAACTTTTGTCTGGGTCTGACCTGTGCAGAGTTGCAATAACCCACGCAGCTTTGAATCACACTTCACAACTTCTTTGTCTTACCCGTACAATATAGCGCACTTGGCTCAAATATATCCTCTAATTGCACATTTTTCTTATACGGTAGGCCAGTGGAGTCCCCAGAGGATTTAAAGATGATATAAAAAGAAAAATACTATTTTTTTGTTGTTGCATTTTTTGGGTGTTAAACAGCATATAATTTATGTAATCCATTCAAATACTCAAAATAAATACATATTAACTCGATTTTAAATATATTTCTGTTCTAAAGTAGCATAAGAGCCAATGGGGATGGGATATAATGACATTGCCTTGCTTTCTGTTGCGTTTGTTCTCATGCATTGAGTAGAAAACACATTTTCATTTTGTCCCCTGTGGTCCACCTGCCGACTGTCTCCATCTGCATGATTGGACTGTAATCGCTTTAAGGCTCAAGTTCAGGCTCAGGCATATCATCTCCCAAAGCCACAGATCCTGTTTCTGCTGCTGTCTAAATGCAACATATGAACATTATAATGGGTGCATGTGTGACCAAATGAGAGCAAATGGCACAGTAACATGAGAAAAGGCAGGACGTCACGGCCCCTTTGAATAGTCTGTGAAAACCCAAAGGTGATGAATGCCTATTAATTCTCATTTGAGGAAGCAGTTATTATGCCCTATTCCATTAAGAAGATCCGGTTACCTATTTGGCAGACTTGCTCTAGGCGTTTGATTGGACACGATCAGAAGGACTGAAATTGCTTCTGCTGCCATAAAATTATTACCTGTAAAAGTACTCAAAGTAATGATGTCAGACCCAGACGTACATGTAGGGAAATTATAATTGACCGGAGTTTATGGATGGCTAAGGCCAGGCTAAGTTAGTGGTTGTGTGAAGCCATTTATAGTCAAACAACTGAGTTTGCTATTTTTAAATCATAATGAAAGAAGAAAGCCAACATTACCCTGATCACAAGTTTACACACCCCATGACAGCTTGGATTCTTTTGTGGTAGCTGTGGATGAGATTCTTTAATTTTTAAAATTCTTCTTCGAGGTCAGGAGACTGAGATGGCACTAACGGCACCTTCACTTTATTCTGCTGGAGCCACTGGCATTAGCAAACCACCTCCATATTTCACAGTAGGCATGATGCACTTTTTTGTTGTCAACAAGGCCAGTGATGGAATTGAAAACCTTTGAGCACAACTCTAAGTAAATAAGTGCTATACTGCTATACTATACAAAAGTGCGTTCAGGTGTTGGGTCAGTCCTGAGACTCTGCGACTGAGTGCACCGCCATTCTGGGTCAACCTGACCAGCATGTTTTTGCACAAAGAGGAAACATGGCTGCCCTCGATGTGCCTCTAAAATGATGCACCGCCTCTTGTGACGCCTCCACTGTGCTGCAGGTGCGGGGGCTTCAGTGTTTCAAAAGAAGACATTTGTAGGTCTCAAATGTCTTAAGCAAAATATAAATAAATATGTCTTTAGCTCATGAGCTAGCTGTTGTTTGCCTTTAAAAAGTTGGGTCCTTCATAGCTGCAGTAAAAATCCACTGAACCTCATAACAACACAGCGTAGAAAAATGCCAAAAATGTTGTTGTACCAAGAGAGAGGGAGGCCTTGGGATAATGTATTCTGTGCTTCAAGAAATGTTTTTCGTTTTCATATTATGCAAGATGTTTAGTGACAGATTTGGGCCTTTAATTTGTTTTAGTCAATGTCTTCTTTGCTCACCTTCTGGTTCTCTTTATGTTCAAACTACTACAACTACTGTGCTTGCACTACTACAACTAATAGGTTCACGTTTTAGAATAATTAGAGAAAGTTCAAGTTTTTCTCCAAATGATTTCCCCCTTCCATGACCATATATGGGCGATTCCAGAGATGTCGTCTGTATCTATGGAGTGGAAGATTCCATCTGTCGACATGGTTACTATAAAATGTTTGCTCTTAAAGGCTGTGCACAGAGCAGACACTCACAGCTAAACCTCTTCAGTCAATTGGCTGGTTTACCTGTTTTCTTAGGTAACTTGACGGCCTAGTTAGACATCGTTGCTACTATCGCTTTGCTAGTTACTCCAGTTAAGGTATCTTTAGTGTTTTAGGGTAGTTTGCATTACTTTGAAGATGGCTAACCTACTTTAATTCACCCAACTTTAGTTTGGCTAGTGTTTGTAGGGATTAGGCTAGTTTCCCTAGTTTTAGGGACTTCTAACCTTTTTCTTTTTTGCAGTTAGTGGGGTTATCAGTTATTTCTGGGTAATTTCTTGTAGTAGAGGTAGATTTTCTTGTTTGTGCACTCTTATCTCGCTAAAACTGTCTTTCATCTGTTAATTGGCCCAGCTTGCCTTCACTATCATGCCGAAAAAGCATCGCAAGAAGAGAATTGCAGGATATGGCAGTGCAGCAGTGCGCCGGATCAGGAGGAGGAGGCTTTTGCGGACACGAAGAATCATGTACAAAGCTTACAGGTCGAGTCCCAATTCTGTTGTCGGCATCAATCAGCTCCGAAGCTCTGCACCTGTACAAAACCCAGAGGAGGATGTCCATGCAAGTACAAGCTCTGGGACGAAAGGAGGCCCCTCAAACGTTGCCAGTGTAAAGGCAACAGACAGTTGCGATGAACGTGTCCCGAGTACAAAGAGAAACCCTGAAGACAGAGTCAACAAGAGACAAAGGACTGATTCCAATGAGAGCTCAGAGGCAGGGCCAAGCACCTCCACCGGAATCAGGTCGGGATTTCAGCTCAGGACGCTTCCCGAGCTAAACCTAACTGATGGCAACACAGATTCTAGCGGCACAGAGCCTGAATCGTCAAATTCTAATCCCAATGAACTGTCCGAGCTGTCTTCAGAAAGAAGTTCTATCTTTAATTCACTACAGTGGGATGAATTGGATGAAAAGAGTATTGCAGAAGCTGATGAATTCCACAAATTGTACCAAATTACAGGTCTCCTGGACAAAGGAGGCTTTGGCACTGTCTACAGCGGCTTTCGGAGAGAGGATCATTTCTCTGTTGCCATCAAACATGTTGAATCCTGCTGCATTGAGAGAACATCAGTATTTCTGCATGGGAAAATGACCAGTGTACCCATGGAGGTTGGTCTGTTGATCAAAGTGGGGGCGTTGTCTGAGGACAATGGTGTGACTCCAGAACTTGTGGACTGGTACGAAGTGGGCAATCAGATTATCATTGTTCTTGAGAGACCAGACCCTTGCATGGACCTGATTGACTACGTCAACAGTATGGACGAAGTCATGACTGAGCATGAGGCTAAGCAGATCTTCAGCCAGCTGGTGGACGCTGCTTTGAGAATCAGGGCTTGTGGTGTTTTCCATAGGGACATCAAACCGGACAATGTCCTGATCGAGACAGGCCACCCCGACCCCAGGGCTCGCTTCATTGATTTTGGCTGTGGAATGGCGTGTTCCCCATATGAAATAGTATGTAACACTCAAGGCACAGAGGTTTACACCCCTCCAGAGTATTACTTAAAATACAAACTCACGCCAGACTCTACAACGGTGTGGCAGCTGGGATTAGTCCTCTACAGCATGCTGAACTGTCGACGAGCCTTTGCTTCAGTGGAAACCATCTGCTCCTCTTATGAGCCTCCGATCAGTGCTGAGATTAGTGAAGATTGCAGAGACTTCTTAAGAAGAATGATGGACAAAAATTATCATACCCG
Source organism: Gobius niger (assembly GCF_951799975.1). Classification (NCBI taxonomy): domain Eukaryota; kingdom Metazoa; phylum Chordata; class Actinopteri; order Gobiiformes; family Gobiidae; genus Gobius; species Gobius niger. The sequence goes on from NC_136861.1 coordinate 15,059,759, forward strand.
CATATCGATTGAAAAGCTCAAAGACCACCCCTGGATGAAATGAGGTCTTGCTTCCAACTCTAGTCCAAACAGAATTCCCAGATTTTGTTTGGACTGGTCACAGCTTGAACTCTCTCTTCTTTATTTGTGAGGTTCAATGACAAAATATTCAAACATTGTTGTTCAGTGTTGAAAAAAATAAATTCACTTCCCTATTCAAACTTCAGCCTCTTTTATAGTGGTCTATTTTTGACAACATTTTTAGCTTCAGCTCTTGTTGCCCGGTCACTGTTGGATGGGAGTCCCTCTGCAGATTGGGTTGAAGACTGTGGAAGAACGTCCAGTCCCTGTTGGAGCTTCAGGTAAAGCGTCACTCATGCACTACATTCTTTACCACAAATGTCAGTTTTCAGTTACAGTCAGTAAATAATCAGCAAACCATTTCTTCAAACAAGTCCCCATTGAAAAGTTGTAATGCCTTTGAGTGCTCATATCAAGTGCCTAATCACCGGTGCATTGTATCTCGTATCTTCAACAAGCCCCGAAGTATCAGCTTCCCCTGTTACCGCACTTTGCCGCCTGCCCCTGTCTGCCCCTGAGGTCTCACCCGGCGCCCTCTCCCTCTCTAAGGCTCCGTGTTGTCAGACATTAGTGAGGGCAGCTCTGGTATTATTAGCGTGGAGGTCAGCGGGTGTCATTGTGAACTGTAGAGCGATGGGACAGTGTGTTCCAGTTGTTTCCGAGTCTGACAGGATGTGTGAAAGAGGGACAAAATTGGACCCTTAATGACTCCTGCCCAAACAAGAACTGGCATTAAGGGCAACTGACATGCTTTTGTTTCTATTACATTGAAGAAAACATGAATCTTGTGAAACCCGATTATGTCATGATGGTTGTTCATTTACTTATTCATTTGCACCTAGGGGTGGGAGATATTGACAAAAATTAATATCTCCCCAATATCTTTTTCAATATCTCGATATCAATATTCTGACGATATTTTTGCAATCCTTCAAAGAAATGTGTGCAAACTGGCAAAGAAGGTCCAGTTCTCCAGGTCTTTTGACTTAATGTATCTGACCTATTATTGTATAGAATTACTAGTACATAAAGATATGAGACATCATTGATTTAAACATCAGGGCAGGGCAATATAAACAAAAATGTATATCACGGTATGAAAAAGAAATATCACAATAACAATGTGTTTCCGCTCAGATACACAGGAGGGAAAGAGAGAGAGATGGAGACGAGTTTGTCCTGAGACTTACGTGAGATCTGAAGAAAACAGGTGAGAAGGATATTATTAGCCTTAACCGCGTTTGTATCTTTTTTTTTTCTCCCAGTATTGTCAGTTAGCGCCAGGCTCAAAGTTAGGAAACTTAGCCAGGCAGTGCTACAACTTGTCCTGAGCCCTTTCCTTGCCAATATGAGCGACTCAAGTGACAGACTTCATTCAAATCATCAGATTCTTCATCTCTGTAATCGCTCCACGATTCAAACAGTCAAACGAGTCAAAACAGACTGTGTTACCATAGACTGTATAGGGGGAGGGGGCGGCTGGCTCGCACCGCGCTACGGTAACCCACAAGGACAATGTGACAAAGTCCGTAAAAACTGTGGTGGAAAAAAAAACGTGTTTGGGGTCGGATTGTTCAAATTATGAAACATCCGATATCCTAATTTTGCATATCGTCCAGACAACAATTTGAATATTATCATCTAAACGATATTCCTCCCACCTCTATTTGCACCCTGTTGGGCTTTCTTGTTCATAGGAAAATTAAGTTGTGTCAAGAAATAATGGGGAGAAAAAAAGGAAGAATAGTTGATGCTCAAACCCACAATGCTACTGGGTATTCATTCAAAACTCTTTTTGAAAAGCAGTGATGAATCTCTGCGCCTTCTTTGAGTTTTTTTTTTAAAGCTACACCGCGTAGAATTTTACCCAAAAAATATTTTAATGACAGATATTTTTATCATTGAATAATACCTCGTAAATGTACAAACAAACATGAGCTTTTGCTGTGAGCGGCTCAGCTCTACTAAGACAAGGCTGTAACTTTACTGGGAGCGGGTACGTCTCCAGCTCGTCTCCATGGAGATGGTGACTAAAGTCAGCAGAATTTGAGATTGAAATTGGTTAGGTTCTCATCCAAGTCCATTCTTTGGTTACCCACTGCAGTAATAGCATTTTCTGGCCATTAGGAGCATGTTTTGTAGTGATGGCAACAGTATAGTCCAAAATGTTACGCAGTGTGCCTTTAAGTTATTGCACAGATTAACTTCACATACACAAAAGCTTGATTTTATGTATCTATGTTTGTTTTCAAATTGTGTTCCCTACAATATTCTACAAGAATATGTGCTTGTGTTGCTTCTACTATTGTATTTGGCATTATAATCAACTGGATCAATAAAAAAACAAAAAATTCAGTAGATTGTTATCCTGGCTTTGACCTTGTTGTGGTTTATTTCTCTTGTTATTATGCTAATAAAAAGCCTTGTTGCTCAAATGCTCAAATCCTCAAGTTATTTTCACCAAAAGAATATGAAAAATGTGCTTGAAGTTGTAGCAGTTTGATTCCAGTTGTGCCAAGTGAGTGTGCGCCACTTCTTTAATTTTAAATAATTTGTGAATAAATTCTACCTGTGCGACATATTCGTGAAAATTAGCCTGAAGAATTTCTTCATTGAATAACTTTGCACCGCACATTAGTCTTCCAGACATTTCATCATAAAATCAGCATTAGTACAAACATTATTTAGGGAAAGGGCTACAAGATTTGTGGGCTACATTACTTTTTAAATCACATTTTAAGTGGTTTTGTGTTTTATACATTGGACTCCACTGATCAGATAAAGAATTTATCAGCATCAAACCCAGAAGCAGCACATTTGGAATTAAAAGTGTTGCTTGAATTAGATTTTGCATTATGGAGGACAGAGCCGGTGGGGTTTGTACGACTGAAGTACTGTATATTTCCATGAGTCGAGATGAAAGCAGTCTCTTATGGGTCTGAGTGAAGAGATTGTCTGACGCACTTTACTCAGCTTTGCCCCCACACGACCCGCACTGAAACCCACGTCACTCAGTGCGGTGTTTGAAAGTTGTGCACGAGACTGCACAAGTTTGTCCTCATTGGATTTGGTCTTAAATATTCAACTTCCTTTTTTGTGTGACATTAATGAGCAGTACAGATTCTGGATACAGTACTTCCACTGTTTTTCAATTGCATTTTTAAGCCTATTATTCCTTTTGAAAATTTAAATACATTCAGGGATAATGTTGTTTGTCCTACCGAGCCAACTCACTATAATGACATTAATAACAAATTTTAATCTATATGATCATGACATTCATTGTTTGAAAGAACCTCCAGAGGTCAGTCACTGAGCTTTAAAGGAACAGGCTACCATTTTTCCATGCTGAGATATTTTTTTTTACCTGAGCTTAGATGAGTAGATGCGTACCTGTCTGGTCTTTGTGCCCGTGGAAGAGCGTGGTTGCTTCTAAATTCACCCCCGTTTGGAGCTATAGGAATATGTTGGGAGAGGCTAAATGCTAACAATATCTTTGGTCGTTTTGCGTGACTGAGGGCTCGCACAAAGACCAGACAGGTACGCATCAACTCATCTAAGCTCAGGTCTCAGTATGGAAAAACGGTGGCCTGTTCCTTTAACTAATGGAGTCCTGCACTAATCCAGACTTAAATTGCGGACATGGGATTGTGGAAGAGGGAGAGCATCTCTTCATGTTCATTGCCCCACATCCATCAGATCACCAAAACTGCCTTTTTCCACCTCCGTAACATTTCTCGCCTCCGCCCCACCCTCTCCACATCTGCCGCAGAAACTCTCATCCATGCATTTATTACATCAAGACTCGACTACTGCAATAGCCTCCTGTACGGTCTCCCTTCCTCTGATTTACAAAAGCTGCAATATGTCCAAAACTCTGCCGCCCGCCCGCCTCCTCACCCACACCCGCTCCAGAAACCACATCACCCCCGTCCTCCAACAGCTTCACTGGCTCCCCGTACAACAGTGCATCCACTACAAAGTTCTGCTCATCACCTACAAAGCCCTCAACAACCTGGCCCCCCCATATCTCACAGACCTCCTACAAAGCCACCGCCCATCCCGTCGCCTCCGCTCTGTTGACTTAAACCTTCTCAAACCTATTACCAAATCAAATCGCCATCGCCGCCCCCACCCTCTGCCCCCATCCACATCAGAAACTCAGACTCACTGGACACCTACAAAAAACTGCTCAAAACTCACTTGTTTCAGCTCACCTACAACCAACAATAGCTCTGCCATCTTTGTTTGTTCGTCTCATTTGTAAAGCGTCTTTGTGTCCCCCGAAAAGCGCTATATAAGTATATGTATTATTATTATTATTTTTATTGCAGAACTGGTTTCACAGAATCCAACAGTCCTAAGTATTGCGATAATTCTGCTTACTAAGTGCTTACTTTTCAGGTCAAACATAACCACTTTTAGTCTTCTTTCTTTCTTTATTCGGACCATAAACAAAACATAAAAACACAAACTCAGACGAACTCAAAATACAACCTGCCATGATTGTGGCAGTTGTGAGCTCAATTTCAGACGTGTAGCTCAATATATTTACATCATAGTACAAACAATTTTGTTTTACCTTTTGCACATTTGAGATTAGGCTGTCCGAAAAGGAGTGGGGGGAAGTAAACACTTATTTAGTCCCACCCCTTTTAAGTACTGTCAGTCTCTATTATAGTTTTGTTTCTTATAATAGCCTTAACCTAAGAAGACAGTATGAACCTTCTACAAAGACTACTGTCATTCTCTTTTCCTATTTACTATTTAGGCTTCCTTAAAACAGTAATTTGAGCACTGTGATCTAAATCAAGTTGTCATATACAGTGTGAATACTACCTACCAATCAACCTCAGGTTTACAACACAACAGCTGAACATGGAAAGTCAGAGATTTTCTTCCGATACATACTTAGAGAATATCCATTCTTTGTATTGATATTTAAACTGTCTGATATTTGGACATCGTTTAAGGTCTACGTGTAATTTATTCCATATTTTAGGACCACAAACGGACACACAGAAACTTTTTCTGGCTGTCCGGGCATGGGCAATTTTAAAGTGGTCCAAGCCCCTTAAATTATATTTTCTCTTTCAGAAATCAACTGCTGAATTTTTAGAGGTAGTTGCTTATTTTTAGCTTTGTACATTAATTGAGCAGTTTTAAAAGTTATCATGTCTTGAAGTTTTAGAATCTTGGCTTTAATAAACAGTGGATTGGTGTGGTCTCGGAAACCAGCTTTATAAATAGTTCATGCAAAATGCCGGATTTCAATTTGTCCACAATCCTCCAAGAAACCTATCAGTAAAACCAGTATTTGTTTTGAACATGTTGACCTCATAAATTGGGGCAGAACTAGGTCATGTTTCTGAAAAAGGAACAAAAAAACATACACACCCTACCTTTAGTCTCTTCATCTTGTGCTTCAGCGCCACCACAGCAGCCACGCCAGCAGACACCCCTGTGACTTTGCCCTTGAAGATACTGAATCAGAATACTTTATTAAGCCACATGTGAAATTCATCAGTTGCCGCTGCTCCAATAAATATACAAAATATTAAACTGCTTGCGCGACCATCAATAATAAAAGCCATCATAAAGCATGCTGTACCCTCTGCACAGCATGCTGGACGATCTTCCCCAAGATCCTCTTGTCCATTACCGTTTTCAGAGAGTCCATCTCCTCCCTCACTGGCCTTCCGGATAAATGTATTGAGCTTGTTAAAGTCAGCTACCTTCAGCCTGCTCCCACACTTCTTTCATCACATCACTGACACTTCACAAACCTGTGCCTGGCCAATACCAACCAAAAGGTATACCACTTTTTTTTTTTTTTGCTCTTGCCTTTTCCACCAGTTGATTTGTCTGTCATCACTTGTCCAACAGTTTTGGCACAGTTTTTTTTTTCCTCCCCATCGTCTCCTGAGCTTTTATTTCCCTGCTGTCTGTCCCGCCTTATCTGCCTTAGACACGTCGCAAACATTGGCGCCGGCGCTGCCGAAATGACAAGTTGTGTTTGGGAATATTACATACATTTGGTGTTTGTCCCAAATGCATTTTTATCACATTGTGTCAGTCTCACAGTGACATTCAAAATAAGGATCCCTGACACCTTCCTGTTTACCGCTTCACTCAGACACGCAATATTCACCGGAGGATTCAAGCTGGCAAGTTGTCTCCCGCTCTGCAACTTTCTTCAACACATGGTGCAAACTTATCTTGTTTATAAGAAGTGATGCTTCTGTTTTAGTGTTTTCTGAAGTGTTAAATGATTCAGGAAGGGATTTAGGGACTTACGGGGGCTTTTGTTGCATAAAGCAAATATGGGCCGAGGGTGAAAGTTAAATGAGTGCTTGGTGATGACTGAAGGCTGTAGACTCCAGGGCAGATGTTGAGGAGTTAGAGCCAATGAGTATGAAAAATGAATGAACAATTCACCAATTAAACCAATTGAGCAAAAAAAAAAACATGCCTTCTATCCCTACTGTTGTTCTGGCTACTGAACATTCACTGGAGAAGAAAGCAGTCTCGACCCCTCCTCATAGGACTAGCCCAATTATAGTTGTATTTAATGCCTTATGAGTAAGACATTCTCAACTCAAACAACCCAGTCTCATCAGCAATATTTGAAAACCTCTACTCTGACGGAAAGCGACTGAGAGTTTACACAAATAAATTGGCAGATAATGCTCGTGCACAAGGTCTCACATCCACAAAGAGCTGAACATGTTTTCCATCCTCAAACTTGATGTTATTGTCTGCTTTACAGTTTCTAAATAACATGTGTGCATTGTTGACTTAATTGGTCCATTTTTGTGAATTATCACTTAGAAACGGGGAAACACACTTCGCTAAATAAGCTGAATGCCCATCTCGACTGCGCATGCATGGGTCAGTCAGTCTCCTAAATTTCATTCATTTCATTTCATTTTATTTATTCTTTTTTCAAGGTAATGCAACCTAAAATAAAGCAACAATCCAACAAAAAACAAACAAACAATACATTCCATGAAAAGAAGAACAGGAGTTGGATGAAGAAAAAAAATCTTATAAACTCCAACCCCATTCTTGAAGAGAAACTTACAAACTAGATGGCCTAACCGATGTAAAAAACAGCAACAACAAAAAACAACAACAATTACATATACACATACATACACATATACACACATATACATACATTTACACACATATACACACAATACACACATATACATACATTTACACACATATACACACGCAAAAAACAGATGTAATCAACTTTCGATTTTAACTTTTTATTTTTTTATTTTTATTATTATTATTACTATTATTATTAATGATTGTTTGCTAAAACAACAGTGATGCAATGGTGACAACAGTGGCAATGGAAACAACGACGAGGCCACCAGACCACACAACGCACACCCACACACGCACACAGGCAGGCATGCACGGGCACACACAGGCACACACACAGCACACACACAAAAGGAAGAAGAGGATGTATGGATGTATATGTGATGAGCCCTATGCTGTGTATTGCATTAAAAAACAAGGTTTGAGTGGGCATCTGTCGAAAGATGTTTACCCTCTCACAGCTGCCCAGCACCTGCTTGTCCTACATTAGTGATTGACTGTGTGATGCCCTAAAATAGGTGGTGTGTTTAAAAAAAAAGACAGGAGTTAGCAGAAGTCCAGAGGTGCTACGCCCCAGACATTCCCCCACTCCTGCTTACCCTATACTGAGGAGGATGTGTATATTCGTGATGAGCCCTATGCTGTATGGTGTGTTAAAAAGCCAGGTTTGTGTGGGCAGATGTTGACAGATGTATGACCTCCCACAGCTGCCCAGCACCTGCTTACCCTGCACTAAAGAATCTTTAATGATTTTATTATTATTGTTTTTTTTCCTCTTTATTACTTTTTTTAAAATTATACTTTTGTTTCATATACTGTAAGCATACCCGTATGCACCCATACACACACACCCATACACATGCATAGGTACACGCCACACAACCAGACAGTCCCGCCACCGGCCCCATCACCACCGCCGCACCACTACATCACCACCGTCATCATCATCATTATTGTTGTAAATTTTAACGTTTTTCACATTCGTCTTTGTACAAGTTAAGTGTCCTCTGTTTATACTTATATTTAAATTGAAGAATATTTGAACAACATTTTAGATCATTTTCAAGAGAGTTCCACTGTATCACACCAGATACTGAAACACACATTTGTTTAAGGGTTTTTCCTGCGAAAGGTTGATTAAAGTCATTATTTCTTCTGCTTGTCTCACTATTTACTGTAAAAAGCGCTTGCAGTCCATGCGGTAACAGGCAGTGTTTTGCCTTGTGAACAACTAATAAAGTTTGTAAAGAAACCAAGTCCTTCAATTTGAGTAGTCCTGACCTCAGAAACAGTTCTGTAGTATGTTCCCTTGGAGCAACTCCATTAATTATTCTTATAGCCCTTTTTTGTAAAATAAATAAGGGCATTAAATTTGTAACATAACAATTTCCCCATACCTCCAAACCATACATTAAGTATGGCAAAATAAAGGAGCAATATAGGATTCTCATTGCCTTATAATTCAACATAAACTTTACTTTACTCAAAACTGCAATGTTTTTACAAATTTTATTTCTTACGTAAGCTATGTGTGACTTCCACTTAAATTTATCATCAATGAGGACTCCTAAAAACCTAAATTCTGACACTTTCTCAATACTTATTCCATTTAAAGTCAAAGTAACACTTTCAGGGCATTGATGATTTGTAAACAACATAAATTTAGTTTTGCTTAAGTTTAAGGACAATTTGTTTTTATTAAACCATTTCTGAAGTTGAACCATTTCTTGTTCAATAGTTTTCATTAATGTTCTTAAGTTCTTCCCTGATACAAAAAAATTTGTATCATCCGCAAAAACAAACGTAAAATCTTTGATTCCTCACAGAGGTCATTAATATATAAAGTAAAGAGTTTAGGCCCCAGCACAGAGCCTTGAGGGACTCCACACTGTATTGTTTCTAACTTGGATTCATGGCCTATATGCTCTACATATTGTTGTCTATTTTCTAGGTAACTACTAATCCAGTTTAACACTACACCTCTAATACCATACGTCTGTAATTTAGATATCAATATACCGTGATCGATCGTGTCAAAGGCCTTTTTAAGGTCAATAAAAACTCCAACTGTGTGATTTTTATTCCCCAATTCTGTTGTAATGTCCTCCGTGATTTTCATCAAAGCCATAGCTGTTGAGCGGGTGCTTCGAAACCCAAACTGATTGTCATGTATCAAGGAATGTTTCTCAAGGAAATAGTCAAATTTATTAACAAAAAGCTTCTCCAGAATTTTGGAAAATTGAGAAAGCAAAGATATAGGCCTGTAATTTGTAAGACTATGCCTATCACCAGATTTAAAAAGGGGGACAACCTTAGCCACCTTCATTTTATCTGGAAAGAAACCTGTATTAAAAGACAAATTGATAACATATTTTAATGGTCCTACAATGCAATGTATAGTTTCTTTGACAATGTACATATCTAAGCCATCACTATCACATGAATGTTTACTTTTTAATCTGGAGACAGTAGAAATAATTTCACTCTCACTGACTTCGCCAAGAAATAGAGATTGCATGACTCTGCTTTCACCTGTCCAGCTTTTATTTTCGTTATGTAGTGGTATAGATTTGGCCAGGTCAACTACAAAACAAACCACACCGCCAACGAAATGTGTGAGCGAGTTCAGGTAGCGGAGCGTGAACACTTAAGTGTATCGAGCCATAACCGTGAACCGTCAGGCTTACGGGCATTGGTTTAAAGCCTATAAGTCTCAAGTGACATTTCTTGCAAATATTTATGTTGTCAATATCTTGAAAGTGAGGGAAAAGTCAGGACGGCGGCTCCGGAGGCAAGAGCGGACCATAGCGGACAAAAAAAAGTATTTAGATGGCATAGCCTACGTGTATGTGGATCATTCTGGGCACAATTAAAACAACAATTTTGTTTACTGTCCACCTCCTTATTGACCAAATCTATCGCCGTGTACGCAGCTCTGGTTGTAAAAATGGGCTTTAAGCTAATATTTAATTGAAAGCTCGACGATGACAACAAAACCGCTTTAAATCATCAACTTTCCAGCGGTCCAAATGGTCCAAATTATAGCTTTCTTCGTTGCTTTACGATAACTATCAACATTGTAGCCAAAACAAATTCCCTTACCCATAATGCAACGGGAGACCCGAGATGGGCATTCGGCTTATAGCGTCCACTGAACAGCATTTAAGGCTGAGAAAAGCTCAAAGTGGCTCTATTAACATCACTGTTTCCAGATATGCCCTAGTATAGGATCCAGTAATATTTTGACTCTTATCATTGTGTCTGGGCTTTACGGTCTCAAAGTTTCCCTCACTTTTGTTTATTAGGATCTTGGTTTTGTTCTTTGCTCAGTAGGTTTCTTAAATCCAAAGTGAACTTTCACACAGGACTGTGTATCAGCCACATAGCCTCAGTAATTCACAGCTTGATTTGTTTTGGTGGCGTCTGCCTTGATAAAGTGTGGCAGGCAGAGGGTGTTGTGGGTAGAGTAGACAACGTGAAATATCATCCAGTGCATAAACAGTATTCACCGATAACACAACACCGATAAAAGTTAGTGATGAATTAGCATTAAATCTACAAAAGCTCTATTCTGTCCTGACATGTTCCGCTGTAGGAAATCTTTTCAACACAACATGACTATTTTTCTTTCTCTAAGCCTTCATGCCCATCTTACCTATTTGTTTTTGGAAGATGATGATAGTCTTCTCCTCTACATCATCTTTTCTCACACCGATTAACTAAATATCCTCTCACAAGACATTCGTAAAGTTCATAAACATCCTCTTCGGTCTTCCTCTGGGTCTCCTGTTTCTTGGCAGCACAACCTCAGCCTCCTTCTTTATTCACCACACTCTCTGTACATGTTCAGTCCGACCTCTCTGACCCCTAACATGGGTTAGTAACGTCCATAGCATTTCAATTATTTTCAGAGAAATCACCTTTACCCTTCAGCAAGATGTCACTGCATGTATGTTATGGTCGGGCATCTGGCATAAATATCTGCCATGAGAGTCTGGGCCGACACATAATTACTACTATCAGGTTTTAGGGTGATTCAGTCATAGCTGTTTATTTGTAACATGTCAAATACTGTATCTCCTGTATCTTTGCTTCGCTGCATTGTTTCTGAGGTATGTGTTTATTCATTCAGTTTCAAATATTTGCCACCATGTTTGTTTTGATACAGATTTTGATGTGGATTTTCTGATTGGTAAATCCTCCTCCCAATCACACCCATTACAACTTGATGAGCTGAGACAAGGTTCCAGACTAAACATATTTGTCATATATTTATCCATAATTTTACCCACAGCGCTCGCTATGTCAGATTGGTTAGGATTCCCAAGGTTTGTCTAAGCACCATCTTCTCTCAGGTTGTCAGTCATCAGTCATCACTCGACTCCTGCTCAGACTGAGGAGCGGCGCTATCAGTATCCCACTTCACTTCAAGCGTGCACAAAATGACACAGGACTGAGTCTGCTGCTGCCTTTGTGCCGCGGCTTTGATCTCCGGGAGCTGCAGGTCTATCAACCTGACATCTCTGCGATTGGATCCACGTATTGTAGTTCATGACATCTTCAACATCAAGCTCTTTCATCCACCATGCGTGACTGGAACATGGAGGATAAAGGTGTGTCTGTTTGTAGCCTTTTTTTTCATGTCCCCCCCCAGTATTTTTTCCAGATCGTATTGTGTGATAACATTTGTTTATTGGAGAAAGTCCCTAGTTTGCATACCAAGTGAGAGACTTTGAAGTCTTCTTTGAATCCTGTCCAGCTTTTTGCCTTCAGGCTTTAATAGACTGGGCAGTGAATGAATGAGGAGGGAAGAGTGTGAAGAGACCAACTGTCTGAGCTGAGAGTAAGAGCCACAGTGTCTCCCTTTTGTCTATTCCAGGTTTGAGACCTCTGAAATGTGTTGATAAATTTGTGATTAGATTCCCTTTCAGCCAATGAGTTACAGTGACGGTTGATAAATTTAACTTTTATGGATTACTGAAGCATCACTATTAGTATTAGGTGGAATAAGGAACAGGCCACCATTTTTCCATATGTTCTTACCGGAGCTTAAATGAGTTGATGCGTACATGTCTGATCTTTAGAAGCGACCAAACTCTTCCACGTTTTCCCTGTTTAAATACAATTACGTGAGTAGTTACACGATCCAAGTATAGTCACACAAAATTAAACACGTCGATTTCCTATAAGCAGATAAAAGGGGTACTATATTGCAGTGGTTCTCAACCTTTTGGAGCCGCGACCCCCATTGTAACAGGTAAAGTGGTTCGTGACCCCCCCGCCCTGGTCACACCGTGAGAAATAGAAACATTAGCCTACATAATTCTGAAAAAACAAATGGCTGAAATAAAATTCATCAAACTACGAACAAATAATGGCACTCAACACATAACACATGCTACAATAAAACATTAGATTATATGCTAATGAAAATATGTATATTATATTCAAATGATCTGGCGACCCCCCAAATTTGTCTCGCGACCCTCTTGGGGGTCCCGACCCCCAGGTTGAGAACCACTGCTATATTGTATGGCGTAATAATACCTTAGGAGCACTTTGACGTCAGTGCAGTCACATCTTCAGACAAGCTTTTCTTTAGAAGCTTGGTTGCTTCTCTCTTCACCCCCTTCTGGGTCCATAGGAATATGCTGGGAGAGGCTAAATGCTAACAACATTTTCACTTTCCTTTTTTTTTAGTCCGAGGGGGTGTTGTGTTGCGCAATGAACAGCTGTAAACCCGACATTTCTCTCTTGCTCACTGGAGCATGTTTGACAAAGCAGAGCAGCTTCCCATGGACAGATCGAACCAGTTGAGATCAACGTTTCTCTGAGTTTTTAAATGGTCAAAATTGATCCAAGGACGACTGAGAAACATCCTGTTAAAGTCTTCAATCCCAGAACCAGGCTGTTTAAATGCACACGTGATATAAAACGATCGATAACACGCGGCGTTTCAAAACAATATTGTCGTTGAAAATTTACTTGAAACAGAGATATTTAGGCATTTTCCTCTTCTCATAGTGTTAATGTCCGCCCAGAGAAGATAGAGGAGGAGAGAGTTGGAGAGCGGAGTTAATCAGAAAGGAGTGTGTTGCAAAAAACCCACCGTTATCTCCATTTCTGTGATTTTGATCAAAACTCTAGCCTCTGTTTAGCTTAGATTTCATGTACACTTAAACTACGGAGAGCTTACAGTCTCACCTTTCAAACAAGCCATAGCATGTGTCCATAGCTACAACACAGAATACGTTGGGGTGCGTTTGTGCAAAGATATATTGTAAATGAGAGAAACCAGTGAGATGCATGTGTGGAAAACCGCTGTAGCATGATCGGAAATCTATAGGCAATAAGCTATATCTGATTCATTTGGACAGAAGGTCTTTTTTTCCACAACACTGCAGCTTCCTTCATTAGTACTTGAGAGGTGAGGTAATGATCTGTAGAGGTTCATCTGGATCTGTCAAATGTAATGGATAGTTCATGAATGTTGCATGAGGACGAGAAACATCTATATTCTGTGTCACATTCATAAAAATTGTGATTAATTACAAGTCATTACTGAAGTTTTATCCCTGGATGTTGTGGTATCATTTTAAAATGTAGGTAAAAGATGCCAGCCGGAAGACGGGCTATAAACCAGGATTTATATTTACGGGATGAAAGCTACAGCAAAATCTCACAGTACGGGTTTATAGTTGGTATAGTTTGGACCTCACACCGTCATCGTTCCCCTGATACTGTGGGAAGGCAAATTGTAAATATACCAGTTTTTGCCGGCAATTTTACTTTTGATATTGCTCTGAAATCGCAGTTGTTGTTGTGCCTCTATGTGGTCTAGACTCAGACGCAAACTTAAAAAAAGCAGCATTGCACAATTGTAGCCGATGTCCACAGTGGAAAAATGACCGTCTTAAATGTGATAAATGGCTTCAAATGCCAATGAAACAAGCATAAATCACACTTGAAATGATACAAAATAATGAGAAAAATAAGATAATAAGATAATAAGATGTTTTATCTAATACCAGATCAAATCTACTCAGACTTTAGACTTTACTATCTTAATTAACAAGTTGTTTTATGTCATTTCTTCCTGATTATTCTTTTTCCAGTGCAGTGGGTTATTTTTTAATTAAAGATACCAAAAAAATATCTGAAGAAGGCTCTGTCGAAATTGTTATCTCTAATTCAACCTGGATAGACTCAGACAGACAAAAGCAGCGATTAGGAAGTTTTATTGACATGTGTATATTTTATTTGGCGCTCAGACCCCGGCAGTAGACATCGATATATGAATTAAAGGCAGTATGGATTGGAGTTAGGGATGTCTTCCCCTGGTGGAGCCTGGACACTGGTGGTGGTATGGGAGACCAACGAAGGACGAAACAGGGTAAAGCCGTGGATAGAAGAGGTGGTGAAGGGGTGGAGGTGGGTCGCAGAACAGCTGGGAAGCGGCTCAAAAGCAGGACTGCGGGCGAGGATTGGCTGCAATGGAGCCAATCCATTGCCGCTCTTGCTCTGATGGGCTGAGGTGAAGGTGTGACCCTCACGGCTGGAGGCAGGTGATGCTGAAATGAGTCTCCCAGGTTGAATTTACACCTATGCTTCATTTAATAAATACACCCATTGGACGTTGAGTGTGCATTGCTGCTTTTTGGAATTTTAAAGATTGTTCTCAATATCAGTACCTCTAACATAATCTTTGCTGTGCGTTCCATCTCTTTCTTACTAGACCCATCCAGAATTGAAACTAAAACAAAACAAAACAAAACAAAACATTTAACAGGTATAACATCCCCGGAGTTTTGAGTAATGTCTTTACTTAAGATGTTTCTTCTTCTTCTGATGGATGTGTCCACAAACACAGTTTTTTTTTCATCAAAGTAATTCCCCCGTCTGCCAGTGGAAACCGATCCCAGCCTCATATGAGCTCCCTAGAAGAGTAGTTATCGCTCATCAACTCTATTTTCCACGCACACACATTAATTTGAATCGTAAAACACAAAATATCAACGCTTACCTTCTATGCACAAAAGTGTTCGCTTTAAAAGAAACCAGACCTGAGCCAAAACCAATAACAACTTGCTCTTAAAAGTAAACAAGTAACATAATTATCATAAAACTGTCAGGTAATGTGTAAGTTATGAAGTGTTTTCCGCCTTTGTCCCTTGTAACAAAAAGTTCGGTGACACTTGGAGCTTCACATTTACCCGTGAGATGCGCAACCAAACTGCATTCAGCTCTGGAGAGCGCTGGCATTTCATCATTTTAATTGGTCTTTATGTGTTGGTCTGAGCTCTGTGCATGTGAAGCCAGTAAACAAACATGTATTAGAGGAGGAGGAGGAGGAGGAGGAGGCGTCGACTCTCTCCGAACTAAGTGCTTTTGACAGAGCGAGATGCGGCGGACCTATGCTACAGCCCTGCTCCTCTCACCGCTGTCAGCACCACTTTGAACCGCTTAAGTCTCCACCGGGACGCCGTGTCAGCTGCTCCAACGCCGCGGTTGACTGCACGTCCCAATGGAAACATCCAGCCAATAACGTCTCTCAATCAGAACAAAGAGCACATGGAGGAGGGAGATGATATTTGTCTTTTCTAAATTAATTACTATTGTTGGTTGGTGTGATATACCCCCCCTGGAACCGCCATCATAATGTGGTGGAGGGGTTTGAGCACCTGAATGATCCTGGGAGCTCTGTTGTCGGGGACTTCGTACCCCTGGTAGGGTCTCCCATGGCAAACAGGTCCTAGGTGACGGGTCAGACAAAGAGCGGTTCAGAAGCCCCTTATGAGAGACCAACAGGCCTGGTTATCGTGAGGCCGTCCTTCTATGGACCCACCACCTGCAGGAGGAGCCATAGGGGCTGGTGCAATGTTATTTTGGGCAACTCCAATGGCTGTCCCGGCAATGGATGGATGGATGGATGGATGGATGGATGGATGGATGGATGGATGGATGGATGGATGGTGTGATAGAATGTAACCTTTCCATCCTGTGCATCACTGAATTACTCAATAACCGCTATACAAACTCCTTTGTGCGATGTGGGTGCTTTTGTTTTTCTGTCATGTCCGTTCTTGCATTGTGTTTATGTGTGGTATTTGTATTTTTGACTCTCCTCCAAGACAAATTTCTTCCTCGGGAGACTACGATAAAAAAATGAACCGTGAATCATTCTGTCACCCTTGGGAAGAGATAGAAAGAAATTTAAATTTACAAACTTTTCACAGCAAGTGCCAACTCATGAAATGCACGAGCAAGTCTATAAAATAAGTCTAAAATAGGCCTAAATCAGGCTAAAGCATGTCTAAGCGTAAAGTCTGTTTAATTTTTAAATACATTCCTAAAGCATGGATGAAATAATCTCTTGTTGAAATGAATGAATGTCTAAAATTAGTACCGTATTTTCTGGACTATACATCGCTCCGGAGTATAAGACACACTAGCCAAAAAATGCCTAATGAAGAAAAAAACATCAGGCTGAATAGGCGTACGGTATGCTAACGTCACATAAACAGTTCAGATAACTATAGCATAAAGAACATACCAAACTCTCGATCTCACTCCAAATCCATTGAAATCTTGCACCGTTGACTACCCTCTCCTGGCAGCACGTTTTTCAAGCTCTCATTTGCAAACTCGTTCCTCTGTGGCCATCTGGCTTTTAGCCCATGATTAGTTTTGTTTTGTTTTGTTTTCTTCTCCGCTTCTCGCTCACTCCAAACTTTCTTTCTGCTGCTCGATTAGCCTGCAGTGCCCTCTAGCAGCATGTAAAATTATATATTTGAATTTAAAGGGGCTAGATGCAAGTTCGTCATTTTATACTCAGCACTGCCACCTCAGGTCATACATGTAACTGCACCTTCTATATAAGCTCATGCATGACGGCATTTCGGGCCGGAAGCAAAACATTTTTGAGTGACAGTGCAGGATTTTAGAGGCAGTTGTGGTCTGGGCTCATTCTACTCATAAGGACATTGTTGGAACATGTAGGGGGAGGAAAAAAATGACAGATTAGTCGTTCCAGAGTATAAGACGCACCCCCTGCCAAACGATGAAAAATAGTGCGACTTATCGTCCAGAAAATACAGTACCACCTGAAGAAGCTCAAGCACTGATCTACATCACAATTATGCATTCATACAGAAATATTTATTCAGAATAAAGAATGAGTGAAGGTGGGTAAGTATTCCTGAAATTGCAACATAGTCCACCCTAAAGAGAAATCTATTTGTTTGTACAAAAACAGCAGGTCCTTTAATGACATTTATGACATTTCACTAATGCACTGTAGCCGTCTGTCCTGCTGTCTGCTTCATGACTCATTGTTATTATTGGCTCCAGCAAAGTGGATAGTGCTTCAGCCAAACATTTAAGCCAAGACGCTTAGCTTAGCTTAGCTCAAACTTGGGTCCTGCCAGACGGTTCACTGTCCAGGTGTGTGCACCATGATGTTGATGAACTGGGATTGGGTTATGACATCCTGAAGGCACGATAAATGTACATATCAATAACATCAACATAGACTGAAAGATTGACATGTATAGGTGTGAAAGCAGCTGTGTTACAAACAAGGCCCTCTCATGTAATGAGCGTGTGATATTCCCAGAGGTGTCTTTGATGATGGAAAAAGAAATGCCTTATTTTGAGGTTGTTGTTTTTTTCAGGTATATGTTAAGACTCCCAGTGTCGAGACATGAGCTCTCCAATCAGCTGGAAGGGCCCTCCAGACCCACCCCTGCTACACACCCCGACACACACACACACAAATCTGAGACCAGATCGGGTCACGCAGACTGAAGATCTCTCTACAATCATCTCTGTTTGGAACATCATACTCCTAGTGAACATAATTGTTTTGTCTGAGAGCAATCTCTCTGAATAAATTGGAAATGCTAATGAATTTGAGCCATCTTGTCATTTGATCACCATATTACAATGTTGAATCTAAATAAAATGCCACCTTTAGTCGTGTTTAACTTTCACCCTACCTTCACAGCAGAAAGGTTGTGTGTTTGAATCCCCTGGGCAATACATTATTCATTATTAGAAGAAATGTGAAGGTTAAGTTATCCAAAGAGGTTACGAAAGCCACAATAAAGCATAATATATTATTATATCTAGTCATATTGATGTTTCACCCTTCTTCCCTTCACTATCACAGGAGGACTCCGGCCCTTGAAACCACAACCGGTGACAAAGGGCAGCCCTGGCGGAAACCAACACGCACTGGGAACAGGTCTGACTTACTGCCGGCAATGCGAACGAATATGAAGAAATAATGTAAAAGAAAATTCTACACAGTCAGCAGAGGTGTCTTCAGCAAATACAAGTTGACAGTAGTCCCAGTCTCTGTGTATTAATGAATTATAGAGAATTATTCTATGTCAGGGCTATGTTGGCTCCTCTGATAGGGAGATTCTCCGATAGCAGCAAATCACAACTGACTGCTCGTCCCATGGCGTCGAGATTTAGCTGTCACAAATGTTTTTGATCACTGTGTTGCCCGCACTCATGATTCCAGTTATAATGCACGGTGAAGTGAATGCCACTGAAATACACCACCAGGAAGAGCAAACTGCAGTTCACAGGACTATATATACTCGGACTTTCAGCCACTGTTGTGAAATTGTTTGTGTTTTATGATGAACAAGGGGGACTGCTTGATTTTTCTGACGAGTTTTTCTGTTCACAGTGATACAATGGAAAGTGCTAATTGTTCCAAGGGGAAATGAGATAGATTGTAATTTCTACATTGAATATCCGTATGAAGTTTCACGTAGTAGTTTCAACAGTTTTGAAAAGGTCCTTGGCAATGAAAAGGATTGGATTCACAATGGAAGAAAATCACAGCCTGAAGGAATTGTAACAATAGGCCAATTAAATCAAATGGTCACTTTAGTTAAATTATTAATAACACCATTACAAAGATAAATATTAAAGACAGCCTTTAAAGGCACTGCGCAACATTTTGGTTGCTAATGCCAAAACAAAGCTTGCTCCTCATTTAAGCAGTACTAAGTAACTCTTGCCCCTAGAGGCCACAAGCGCAACTGCAGGTGTCGTAGCAAGTTGTGATTTTTTAATTATTGATTGTCCTTGTGAGTAAATACTATGCTGATAGAAAAGGCGAAGGGAGAGAGGGATATTGTACATCCAATTACACGATGGAGATATTTTTTTCACTCAAACTTAAAGTGGCGCTAGCCTGCAGCTAGCTTTGCCCGTTAGCCTGTTAGCTTCTTCGTCATGATTCTATTGGTCACGTTTTCACAGACTGTCCCTCCCGAGCCGACGATCTAGCAAACACCTTACAGTATGTGGGCCTCAAATCTGTCTTATGTAAATGAGAGATTGCTGAGCAAGTTAAAAATCTGCAAATGACTTCACTGTTGATCCACTTCTGCACGAATACTCGATTTGCATATGAGCAAACACTTGGTAAATGACCCCCTTTGTCAGATGAAAATGGAAATTGGCTTCATTCAAACTCTGAGGGCTTTTCCATTTGGTCTCATTCAATCTCAAAAAGAGATGCTATTCAGGGTCCACACATTGCCAGTCAGTCATACATAACGGACCATGGTCTCTTCTTCTTCTTCTTCTTCTTCTTCTTCTTCTTCTTCTTCTTCTTCTTCTTCTTCTTCTTCTTCTTCTTCTTCTTCTTCTTCTCCTTCTTCTTCTTCTTCTTCTTCTTCTTCTTCTTCTTCTTCTTCTTCTTCTTCTTCTTCTTCTTCCCCTTCTTCCTCTCCTTCTTCTTCCTCTCCTTCTTCTTCTTCCTCTTCTTCTTCCTCTTCTTCTTCTTCTTCTTCTTCTTCTATCTTCTTCTTCTTGCAGTAATCATTTGCCTGAGTGATCCTAACTTTATTTTTGTCACATATTTGAAGCACTCTTGTCTCTTTTTTTTGTTGGCTTTTGTTGTGTTTTTTATCACATTTTTGTCTCTTTTTTGCTGTGTTTTCGACACGTTTGGTCACATGTTGGTTGTGTTATTGTTTCTTTTCTGGCATGTTTTTGTTGCTGTTTTGTTGCTTCTTTGTTGTTTCTTTATCACACTTTTTGTGGCTTTTATCACTTTTAGCGATGCTTTTTTGTTGTATTTATCTTGCTTGTTTATTTGGGATACTGTTGCTTTTTGATTTTTGTTGCACTTTCATTGCTGTTTTGCCACTTGTTTGTTGCTTTTTGTCACATTCTACACTTCCATGTACATGAATAAATGCAGGTAATGCAATAGGGAAATCCATCCACTATACTTTGCATGATACAGTATATGGCGAACGTCCCAAATGATCAACTGCTGCCCCTGGTCAAAAAAGCCAGACACGACAATCTGTATTTCTGTTTTGTGCCCCGCTGTATTCCGCGGCCGTGGTTTTCTCTCTGCACTTTGATCTACAAGCTCAGGTGTGGTTATTTTTCTTGCTGGTTAACGGCAGGGCGGTCTGACACAAGCCAAACAGGCCATCTGTTCATCCACGGCAGCAAACATCACCTGCTGCATCACAAAGCCTGCATCTGCGGAACCTTTCCCCCCCCTCTCCTCTCTCAGATCGCTTCCTCAAACTTTCAAACGTTTGACATTTCTTCATACGCATCAAAATTCAATCCCTATTTTGTTCAATAACGCCTCTTAAATATTTGCCTTCCCCTTCGAAATGGCATTAGGAACCTTTGCATCTTTTTTCTCCTATAATCCTTATTTACCCACAGGCAGCAGCTTTCAATTTCAGCGGCTGATTAATCTATGCAGAATTATCTTGCTCACAAGTTAAACAAAATAAAACAAACCTGTCTTTTGAGGGAAATTGGAAATGTATTATTGGCTTGGACGAGTGTAATTGAGGTCGTCTTTTTTAAATCCCATTTGAAATCGTGGGTAAACAGCGGCGTTATTGAAAAGCCTGACTGGAAACCTAATGGCGGCATTTATCTTTCTGTTACGTCTCATTCATAATGCAGCCAACAGAAGGAAAGGGCAAGTCTCCCGACGATTAGCTGGCGATATTAAATCTCATTTTTTCAGTTCGGGTGAGATTTAAATTTTCTTCAAAAGTTACAGTCTGATTCTGAGCTACTAATCAAAGTGGTGGAGTGTTGTGCCGGGGAGGCCATGCCCACATTACCTACAGTAGGCAGGGCAAGTTCATTTGTAGAGCACAATTCATACACAAGGCAATTCAAAGTGCTCCACAGTTATAAATAAAGAATCAATAAAGAATCAATAAAAACATCAACATACATTTATCAATTACAGTAAAAGGCAAGATAAAAGTGCAGATAAAATACTTTCAGTCATATGCATGGGCAAATAGAACTGTTTTCAGCCTGGATTTGAACATTGTCAGAGTTGAGGCCTGTCTCACATCCTCGTGAAGACTGTTCCAGATTTTAGCTGCATGAAACTGAAACGCAGCCTCACCGTGTTTAGTCCTGACTCTGGGAGCCACCAGGAGACCCCTCCCTGAAGTTCTCAGGGCCCGAGATTGTTCATACGGCTGTAACATGTCAGAGATGTTCTTCGGTGCTAAACCGTGAAAAGACTTGTAAACAAGCAAAGCTGTTTTAAATTCTATTCTCTGACTGACAGGAAGCCAGTGCAGAGACCGGAGCACTGGACTAATATGGTCGTATTTCCTGGTTCTGGTCAGGACTCGAGCAGCAGCGTTCTGGATGTACTGCAGCTCTCTATCTCTTACTTGAGTAAATTAAAAGTGTGGTCACACTTACAGTACCTTGATACATTGTACCAAATTAAATTTAGTACTATGTAATCTGCTTTGTAACGATGTGTAATAACTTGTATGTAATAACTTGACTGGAGTTTATAGCTTTATAGGCCAGAGTAACACCTCATTTGAAAGCTTAGACCTACAAAACTAATCGTAACTTGCGCTGTTGCAGAAT
Organism: Gobius niger; assembly: GCF_951799975.1. Taxonomy (NCBI): domain Eukaryota; kingdom Metazoa; phylum Chordata; class Actinopteri; order Gobiiformes; family Gobiidae; genus Gobius; species Gobius niger. The sequence continues at coordinate 15,081,851 of NC_136861.1, forward strand.
TTTTGAAGCTTTTTTGTCATGTTTTGGTAAGTTTTTTAAATCTTGTTTTTGTAGTTTGTCATTGCTTTTTGTCACTTTTTAGTCGTGTTCTTGACACTTTCGTATTGTGTTATTGTCGCTTTGTGTCACTTTTTTGTTGCTTTTCTTGTCACGTTTTTTTGTTTGTATTTTCATTCTCGTTTTTGTCGCTATTTTGTCACTTTTTTCAAGAAGCTTTTAGATTTGGGTAATGCCAAACTGGAGAAAATGTGCTCAGTTAAAGTGGGGGGTTAGAGATTAATAACTGCCAGTCCAAATGAAAGTAAAACATACAACAAAACAATACATTTGAATATCATGTTGTTTAAAATACAAACCAAAAGAACTAATTTGTTCTGAGTTTGTGATATTTGCAATGACTGTTTGGTGAGAACGAAAAGCTCTGGGCAACATTATAATCTCATCTGCACCAGCCTGTTCACCGAGGGATAGATATGTGTTTCTGTCGACTAATGTATATGCATCAAGCAAATGGACTGACATGACGCTGTATATATCACACCCATACAACACCTATCCCTGTGATATTAAAATGTGGCCTCTCTGTGCTAAATATCTGCATCATTACTGCCAAGGTTTAAGGGATTATTGAGAATTTGAACCTTGTTAGAAAACCGGCACTTTGACTTTACAGATTTTAGTCGTGTCCCTATACAAATAATAAAGCCCAAAGCCCAAATCCTCCACGACCGTGAAACCATGCAACTAGTATCTTTGAAAGAACTTTGGCTTTTGCAAAATATTGCTGTTATCGCTGCACAATGAGCCATTGATATGTGGAGTTGATTTTGCATTATACGCTTTTTGCCTTCTGAATAAAATGCTCCTTTGCATCGTTACCTTGCAAAACCGTGTTGCTGCTGCTGCTGCGTGCAAGTGCTGGGGAGCAGGTGTTCAAACAGGCTTTATGGCACGGCCGAGAGGAGAAGTGCTCCATTTTGCATTTCAAAGCTCCAGGACCAAAGGCTGAGCAGCAGGAAGTCGCTGGACACTGGCACACAGACGGTTTGTTTACACAGCGATAAAAGAGCGGGCTGCATGGGACAGCGGTATTGAACGGGTCCTAATTGAGACACTTTATCTACAACTGGTTTCATTTTTGAATAAGGCTTTATCTCAGTTTTGCAGGTCTGGACGCCAGTATTGCCGGTTACTGGAACACACGGCATCCCATTGTTACTGTGGAGACAGTCATTGCACAGGTGGTCAATGAAATACTCATCAATGTAAGATTTATTGTTGTTTACTAGAGGGCTGACCGAATGAAATGACCAAGAGCTAGTGATGGGAAGTCTGGCTTTTTGCTCGCTCTGATTGTGCCAAGTTTTATATGATCAAAGCAGGAGCAGCAGTGACGCAGCAGAAAGAGCTTGTGAGTTCGATCCCCTGCCGGACTGGGCCTTTCTGGGTGGAGTTTGCATGTTTCTCCCTCTGTCTGGCTGTATAGATTTCTTACGGGTACTCTGGTTACTCTGGTTACTCTGGTTACTCTGGTTTCCCAAACCACTTAATGAACAGTAAGGATGGGACAATAAACAATAATATCACTAAGCGCAATAAAAATTGCAGCAATTAAAGGGACAATAGACCCTTTAATTGTTTGTAAACATTCCAGGCTTAGCTGGAGGCAGGAAGCTAGATTCCTATCTATTTCCATTGTAGCTGTTGTCATAATAATGATAAACAAATGTTTAACTGTTTTTGGAAATATCAGATAAACCTTATTTTACCATGTCAAATGTCATTCCTCTTGTTCTTGCACCTTAAAGCCACACTGCGTAGAATTTTACCCAATAAATTAAATGGAAATACAAGCATTTATTTTATGACAGATATTTTCAGCATTGAAAAACTCCTCATAAATGTACATATACAAACATGTACTTTTGGCTCACCTGAGACATGACTCTAACTTTACCGGAAGTGGGTACGTCTCCAGCTCGTTTCCACGGAGATGTGGACTAAAGTCAGCAGAATTTGAGATTTGAACAGGCTAGGTTCACATACAAATCCATTGTCCATGATGAGCTGATCATTAGGAGCATGTTTTGTACTGATAGGAACAGTATATTCCAAAATGTTGCGTAGTGTGCCTTTAAGCCACAACAGGACCACATTTTTTAGTTGTATCTTATTTCTCTTGATCACTTTCTGCCTCTAGCTGATGTCACTGATGATGTAAGTTGAAGGGTCTCTACGGAGTTTAAAACTAAAACTAAGTATTTTCCTCCCCCTACATGCACAAGCTTAATATAGAGACTGCAGTTACACGTAAGACCTGAGGTGGCAGCAGTGAGTATAAAATGACCAACTTGCATCAAGTCTCTTTAATCGATCACCACATTTTTTGATTATCGTGCTCGAAGATCATCGCTAAATCCATCAGACAACCAGTGCCGGTAACTCTACTGTGAGCGGGTGAAGTCAGCAGTATTTAAGATTTCAGTAGGTTAGTTCCTCATCCAAATCCATTCTTTGATTACCCACTGCAGCAATAGCATTTTCTGTGCCGAGCTCCTCATTAGCTGCATGATTTGTATTGATGACAACAGTATAGTCCAAAATGTTACACAGTGTGCCAGTCACAGTGGAGCGAGAAAGAAGGAAGGTGCATGGGGAGAACAAAACAAAACTGGGCAATAATAGACTGGCAAAATCAGTGTGGGTCTGGATGTTGACCTCCTTTCTGTCCAGAGCTGCATCATACGGGTAGTGCCACCTTCATCAGTAATCACCCCTTTCAAATCGTCTGAAGTTTAGTTTGTAGAGGTTTTCACGCCCCCACAAGCCAAAAGGCCAGTGGTTGTGGCATGATCTCCACAATACAGTTTCAATTTCCTCTATAGCAAGCAATTTCCCCTACATTTTGATTGTAATGCAAGTCTCAGCGTCTTGAAAAGCACATTACACAGTATGACTAAGACTGTACATGTCCAGGACTCAAATCCACTGGAGAGGGTATGCAGATAATGTCACCGCAACAGAAGCCAAATCAACATTGATGTACTATTTGTTTTGACATTCAGTCCGGAACGTTAAGGGTTCTCTTTGAAAATGTAAATTATGTAAGTGCGTGGTTCTGAATTGGAAAAATCTTCAGAACGTTTGTGAAGGCTCTCATTCATCCAGGGAGTTTTCATCGTGAGGCTAAATCGTTGACTGGACTGGGTTTATTCAGCTTCTTCTTAGCTCTTGTGGTCAGAAAGTCTTTCGGACCCACCATCAACGTATGACAACCTACTTGGAAATATTAACTGAAAATTTGGCCTTGAATCAGTATATTTAACCCTTTTATAGGGCACTCATCGAAACACTTTGAAATAAATAATCTCAATTTAAGAGTGGTATTGGGGGACATAGCACAAGTTAGTTTCTGTTGTAACATATTTCAAAATGTTTCATTATCATGCACAAAATAATTGTGAGCAAACTAACCATATTTAGTTAATTGCCCTTTAAGGGGTAAAAGAAAAGTACAAAGGTTTATACATAAAACATACAAAAAGTACTTTCAGGTCTCGGAGGTGCTGGTATTCAGGAGGCATTGTGTATTGTGATATTGATGTTTGAATGATCACACCTATATATAAAGAGTCATATAAAGAGTTTTTGCAATGTGATTGTGCTTTCCGTGCAGTGGGCGGGGTCAGTCACCTCCAATATTGTTTGCCTCAAAATTTTACTAAAAATAATCTTTGGCAACATAAAAACATAGTCCTAGGGTTTATTGGTTCTTTTGTCAAGAAAATACTGTCATGTCCAAATATGGATAAAACTGATTAAGGTTGAACCGGGGCACATGATCAAATATGGTGCCTGCCTTTTTCATGCTGTAATTTCACTTATTTCACTACGTCCTTCAAAACCAACACATACATCATCACTTAGTGCAATTATTCACCAATAAAATGTGTGAGTTTCATCAACTTAACATGGTTAGTTTTCTAGTTATGTAAAGAAATGTACCATGAGTTTAGCCAGACTTGGGTCTTTTTCAGACTTCAGAGAAAACCGGAAGTTGAGAGCGTGACTGGTCTCTGCTGATTGGTCAAATGCCACAGTAGTGGGATCTGTGATGTAGGTTGACCTCTTCTGATTGGCTGAGTCAGGACTACAAGCTTCTTTATGTATATGTAATATGTGTGGAAATGACCAAAAATAGTCGCTTGGCCTATGAAGGGTTAATGTCAACTATCTAACTTTTTGGCTAAATCTGGCAACCCCCTGAAACTACTTGTTGGGTCCTGACCACCAGTTGAGAACCACTGAGGGCCCAAGAAAACATGGGGGATAATTGTTCAGATTCCCATAGAACTGTGATGATACAACAACTCCACAGTTTCAAGTCCTTGTTATTTGTCTAATTACTCCCTGTAACTGCCCTTGTTTATTTTATTTTCAATTCTAGACCTGTGTCGTTCAGTAACAGACTGTTCTTAGGCTGCCTAGTCATATAGACCCATACTGTTGTCCTGGTAAGACCCGTTATCAAAGCCTAGTGTGGAAATTAATTGGAATGCCTTTGTATGTTCTGTTCATGCCATTAGAGAAACAGAGAAACTGCCTTCACATATCAGAGAGGCAAGGAGCTGCTTGTAACACTATTTGATCTCTCATTGGTTGCACAGCGAGCGCCCTCAGAGGGGAGGGAGCACGTTTGAAGCGCTTCCTAGACACAAAGCCGAGACTTGCATCGGGATTATGTAATTTCACTCCGTGTTTTTATTTGAATTTCATGAGCAGTGTGAGTTACACACACAGCCTCTGGCAAATACAGCATTCAGCCATAGAGGAATGTTGCTTTTATAGTATTCTTAAGGTGACAGCACAGGGTCAAGTGCCAGCCCCATTGAATGAAGAGTATTACACCTATCGCTTGCACACGCTTGTTGAATACAGGTTAAGGATATACTGTAGTTTTTGAGCACGATGACACAGGCAGTCGAGATGAGGATTTTAGCCAATTTGTTTTACATTCTCGAAACATGTACTATTTATGTATATATAAATATTTGAACCAAGGACATTTTCTCCACTTTGGCTTGACTCAAATCTCAAAGCTTCTTGAAAAACGTGTATCAAAAAAATGCAACTGAAGAGTGGCAAAAACGTGACATAAAAAGCGATGATAGAGTGACAAAAATGTGTGACGAAAACGCAACCAAAGAGTATCAGAAAAGTGACAAAAATATGATGGAAAACTGACATAGAAGCCACAAAAGAGCAACAAAAAGTTACAAAAAGCGATGAAAATGTGACAAAAACGCATTGATGAGTTTTGTAGGTCTTAGCTTTCAAACAAGGCGTTTGTTAGAGAAATAACAATGGTGTTCGAGAGGATAGATGAATAACAGGCAGCAGTCTGGATGTCTTATGCAGGAGAAGTTTATTTACCATCGGTGCGGGACCCGGAGACATGAACTCGAGACATTGCGCAAGTCCTACCATTCAAGTCTGTCTATGCTTCCACAGAAGAGGGATAAATACCCTCTCAGAGCATCATACTGATACGCAAGCATTCAGTGGCTGAGAGTGGCGCCTGAGCACCACAGTCAAGGCTATGACAGAGATAGTACGACTGTACAGCCTGACCCAGTATGATAAATAGCGATTTAATGTTATCCTCTAACAGCGTTACATAGGCTGTAACCTTTAAGATTTGGCTAAAGCTGAACTGGAGAAACTACACTTGGTTAAAGGAACAGGCCACCGTTTTTACATACTGAGATATGCTCCTACCTGAGCTTAGACAAGTTGATACGTACCTGTCTGGTCTTTGTGCGTGTGCTCAGTCTAGCAAAATGACCAAAGATGTTGTTAGCATTTGGCCTCTCCCAGTATATTCCTATGGTTCCAAACTGGGGTGACGTTAGAAGCGACCATGCTCTTCCGCAGGCACGCACAAAGACCGGACAGGTACACATCAACTCGTCTAAGCTCAGGTAAGGACATATCTCAGTATGGAAAAAGGGTGGCCTGTTCCTTTAAGGCCGGGGGTAAGAGGTTTACTTGGTATACTTTATTAATCCCCATAGGGAAATGCATTGACCCACCCATCGAAGTATGTGGTTCAGTGGTGACTCACCATCACCCTGTAATGACAAGCCACCACCAAAAAGCAAAAAAGGATTTTGTTATAAATAATGTTTGTCCTTGCGCAAAACTCTTTTTTATATTTAAAGCCCCATATTTGAACATAAAAACATCATTAATTTGACACATAGTAGAAGGCAATAGCTTGGAGCATGATACAGTAGTAAATGACCTAATACGAAAGAACCTAGCGATTTGATTTCTAGTGCGACCCTATGCCCCCATCTGAGTGCTCAATCATGTTCAAAGAGTAGGTTGATCTCTGTGTGTACCTGCCGTCCTGCTCATTATTTCCACACAAATCAAACCGATGCATCAGCTTTCGACACATCCCTCATTGATTTGCGCTTCTCACACATTTTTCTGCCATATTTCACGGATGGATTTTCTGACCAATTTATAGCCGTTTGAAAACCCAATTACCAACGCTACGCAAAATATCACCGCAGCTGTTAGAGTGATGGGCCGCCCGCCTCTGGGTCTATTGAATATTGGAAGCAGCACAGTTAGCATTTTGGTTCAAGTATATTACTGATTTTTTACTTCCTGGTAAATTATTTCAGTCGATTTTTCCCCCAAGAAAAGCAACACATTGGTAGGACATTATGAGCGCTGACTTGGCTGTAAATACATTTGTCCTCAGAGATTGTATAGCAAGCGTAAATGCTTCTATTCGTAAACAGCTTTTTAGAAAATGTATAATAATCAGGTCAGGTTGGCTCACAGTCGCAGCGGATGTACAATGACAAATAAAGCACTTACTTAATGTTCTAACCTGCATAACATTCCAGTATCACGGCACCGTAGCCTTAGCACAGCGGTTGGCGCTCGTGCTTCACAGCTAGAAGGTCCGGGTTTGATTCCCACCAGGGACGGGGCTTTTCTGTGTGGAGTTTGCATGTTCTCCCCGTGTCTGCGTAGGTTTCCCCTACCACTAAAAACATGTACAATAGGCCAGGATGAAAGAGTGTGTCTGAGAGACAATCCGGTGTGGCTTATTCATTATCTTGCACGGTCCCGACCAAATAAACCAATTAATAAAATAAGCAAATAAAATATTCCAGTATATCCAAAGTATATTCATAACATAAGAATTTTTTGTCCAGTAGTAGTAGTAAACTTTTTTTTTCTCAAAAAAAATGATCCAGTTATGGAAGCTCAAAGGGAGTAGACTGAAGCAAGAAGCTTATAAGTGCCTACCGCTTGTTCATGTAAATTACATTTGCATTAATGATCTTACACATTACATTTACATCAGATAAACAATCCTTTCTGAGTTTTCTGTATCACTTTCAATGTTTATGAGTTCACTTTTATCCTAATGCAGTTACAATTGTCAACATACATTCAGCAGAATTAGCTTTACAATTAGCAGTACTGCCAAACAAAGTTTTAGCAGCATTTTCACAGCATGCTAATAAAAAATAATTATAATGAATAGTTATTGTTATAGATCATAACAATTATCCTTCTGGTCATTATCAAAGAATATTTGATTTCATATCATAAAGGAACATTGCGCATTATATTCTATCATCTTGCCATTTCCGTGTTGTCATTACTATCCACCATTCATGTTGTGATGATGTCATGAAGTGACAACTTCTTTTCTTCTGTGTTTCATTCATCTTCCTTTGACTGTTAAAGGTGCATTATGCAACTTTTTATGTGAAAAAAAAAAAGTTGATATGTGTGCGTATTTGTCCTTGTAGTGGCCCAGGGACCTATGAGTTGTCAGCATGGCGCCTTTTCTTTTTATCATAGTGGTCTTTACAACGCTACTGGATCAATTGTTCTGCAGGTTTTCTGGTGAGAGGGTCTGTCAGCGGTGAAAACCTTACAAACAATTTAACCTGTAGCATTGTAGAGACCACCATGATGGAAAGTAAAGGCGCCATGCTGACCACTCGTACAGCCGCTGGGTCACTACAAGGTCAAATATTCACAAAAATCAACTTTTTTCCCCACATAAAAAGCTGCATAATGCATCTTAAAAATTGCCTTGACAAAACATGTCTTGCATAAGATAAGATAGGGCTTTATTGATCTCACAATGGAGAAATTAATTTCAGCCGTCAAGCACAAGCATGATCAACACATTACATGGACTCCAATGGCCAAACACTACAAGGAGAAAGGACATGATCACAGGCACTCTTAAAGCTATGGTCATTGAAACTATACCACTAAACTTTAGAGGAGGCAATAGACTCAAATCCCTCCTCCAACGTGAAACCTATTGGATCTACAAACTTAACGCAACATGCCGACCTGGTTTGAATGAGGAGATCGACTTTTCTCCTTTTTTATAATCACCTAGCTTTGCTTCTCCATGTGTCCATTATATTTGTATATCCCACTGTCTGTAGAGTTATTGTGTTTCGATGTGGCGAAACAGGTACGATCAACTTTTGCGTGCCTTGCCCCTTTGTATGCTATGTGTATATATCTGTGAATATTTTGTTTTTGTCCAACAATTATGTCACGTGACAGTTTGTCACATAACACATATCACATGTCCTGAACTATTTAAACCGTCATCAGGTACAGCTGTGGTACATTGCCTTGACAAAGACCCGAAGGTCGAAACGCATCAGTGTCCGAATAAAAAGAATATAATTTAGCCTCATCCAGTTGTGCCTCGGATACTTTATTCTCCTCATTCATCAGATTCTGCCTGTTCCTTCCGAAGAGCACCTGGTACTACCAGACACGATCGAGATCCAGTGAGTACCTCCGGCCTCCTCCTCACATCACACAGACTATTTTATAATCTCAAATATTTGCCCCAAACTGAGAGATTTATATATTTATTTAGGACAGAACAAAGAGCATGACATTTTCAGACGTTACCAAGGCCATGTCAATTTTCAGGCGTCCGTCGATAAGATAAAAGGAATGCATCCAATTAAAGCCCTGTCTGAGCTATTGCTTTAAGCATTAGTCCAGTTTCTTCTGTTGGCATCATTGGTGTTTTAAACAGTAGGTCCAGAAGTGACAACTGTTGTACAAAGTTTGCCAACAAAGAGACCATGGCACGCTAAAGATCAGTTCAGATTAACCAAACTCTCACAGTTTGCTGATTCTGTAAGTAAGTTTATAAGTAAGTTTATTTATGGAATGCCCCTTGAGATGTTCCATCTCGTTTGCGAGGGGGTCCATTAACACAAAACACTAGTTACACAGTAAAAGACAGGACACAGACATGACAAAACACACATTAGGACAGTCACACAGACAAAACAAACTTGCTCCATAGTCCTCCCAAACCCCTCCAAGATACTTAGACAAAATTTACAAAAAATAAATAAATAAAGATAAATAAATAAAAAACAACAACAGAAATATAGTCAAAAGAAAACAATAGAAAACAATTCCAAGAGATGAGGTAAAAGTACAAAATTACAAATACACTTAAAGACATAAACAAGGTGTTTTTAGGTGAGAAAATAAGGAGGCTCTAAACAAACCAAACAATGTTAAAGAACGAATGGATAAAGGTAAACTATTCCAATCAAAGGGGGCTTTGAACTGAAAAGCTCTGCGACCTATTTCTTTATTAATACGTGGGACAGTAAAAGTAAGAGAGTGAGTACTTCTGAGTGAATATGTGGATGTAAATGGAATAAAAAAATGTTCCAGATACTGCGGACAGCTAAAGTAAATACATTTAAAAATAAACATAATCCAGTGATAATGGCGTCTATTGTTTGGCTGCAACCAGTCTGTAAAAAAAAAAAGTTTGAATAATATGCACAGGACAATTCTTCATTGAATTAAGTTCTATGCTGCAATTGGCAACTTGTACTGCTCTGTAAAATTCGTGCCTGTTCAACTATTCAAACATTTTTATTCCTTATTCCAATCACACTTTGATGACAATATGATTAAAACATGTTGTCGGCAGTTTCCCGTATTCCCTGACAGCTTGATTCGACTCTGCTACCAATTACCGGTGAGATTGTGTGCATAAATCCTTCACTTATTTTAATTCAAGTGATTTAGCGAAACAGAACGTGCCGCAGAAAGCCGGTCGTGACAATTCAAATAACCAATGGCTCATTCTAAACTTTTTAAATGCATTTCAGGCACTTCTCGGCTCGGAAATTGCCCTCATATATACATTTGCGACACCTATCTCGACATAATTAATGCAATTATCCTCAACGCAGCAATTCGGTTATGGAGACACTTCCATTAATGTGTGTCTGTACTGATTTGAAACCTGTGGAAAGCCAAGCGAAGATAGCATTGGACTTGGAGAGGGAGGAACTGAGGTAACTTTGGTCATTCAACATTCTACTGTATATTGAAAGTGCAATTACTCAGGGATGGATGGATGGACAGAATCATTTTTTGTTCTGTTCAGCAACTCACCAGGCCCTTGTAATGAACAATCTCTTTTTGTTCCAAAGGCTTTCACTCTCTGACAACCAAGAGAGTGATTCATGGCCTGGTTCTTTTTACCTCCACTATGGAAGTTAGATTCTAAATATAGAAGATATTATGCAGATTGTGTCAAGGCAAAAGAGTGTCAATATTGAGTTATGAAATGTGGACAATTTGCAGCATTAGGAGGTCTTATTTACTGATATCAAAATCAATATCAATCAAAAACATCTTAACAGGTCAAGTTATATTTTAACATAGAGCTCTTCTTTGATAGCAGCTTCAAAATTCTTAAATCCATTAAACTTCAGAGTTTTTGGAGAGTTTCTGCAGGATGCTAACATCCTGCAGCCACCCAGAGCTGCTGTTTGGATGAAAACTGCCTCCCACCCTTTTTTTTGTTGAGGCTCCAAAGGTTCTCAATAGGGTTGAGGTCAGGGGAGGATGGGGTCCACATCATGAGTCTCTCTCCTTTTATGCCCATAGCAGCCAGTGATGCCGAGGTATTCTTTACAGCATGACATGGTGCGTTGTCATGCATGAAGATGATCTTGTTAGGGAAAGCATGGCTCTTCTTTTTGTACCATAGTAGACAGTGGTCAGTCAGAAACTTCAGGGAGGCTAAAGGGGCCGGCTCTCTTCCCATGTTCCTGGCCCAAAACATGACTCCGCCCCCTCCTTACTGACGTCACAGCCTTGTTGGGACATGTTGGCCTTTAACCAACCATCCACTACTCCATCCATCTGGACCAGCAGCTTCAAATACCTGTAGCAGCCACTAATCTCTTAACAGTGCGATGATTACGCCTAATCTTTTGTGAAATATTTTCATATCTAGTCCAACTTCAACTAGTTCACGCTTTTCATCAGCAGAGAGATCCTTTTTCTTTCCCATATTGCTTGAAAATGGTGGTCTGCTTAGTAATGTGGTAGTGTTTCCCTTAACTGGGCTGACCTGACAACTAATTATCACAGGTGTCTGAGACTGATGTCAGTGATTCACAATACCATCCGTGAGTTTAATTGAAAAACTTTTTTTTACCTTTATGACAGTGAAATCCAATTTGTATAATAATTTGGAACATACTTTAAGTACAGTTAAAATCCACACAATTGTTAATTTTGGAAGCCACAGTGCTTCAGACATCAACCTAATTAGTTTGTTTTTGATTTGTTTTGGAAAGTTTTTTGTCTTTTACTTTTGAAGTCCGTCCCTGATCACCCTTGTTCTCATTGACGTCGTCTTGTGCTCGTATTTCGTCAGTTCTGTGGCAAGTGCAATTTCACGGGAGAGCTGTCCGCAGACAAACGATTTGACCGAAACTGCTTATTGCGCACAATGTAGCAGCCACGGACAAAAGGCATTGACATAAAAAGATGAGCAGAACACTTCTCTTATGGAAAACAGAAGGATTTGGTCTATGGATACCAAGACGTAAGAGGGATCCTGTACTTGTTTAAAGAACAGCATTGCTTTGTCACCAGCTTCTGCCTTACGCCTTGACAAATGGACATTCAATACTTAACCATGAGCACCAAGCACAGACGCCTCTTGTCAGGTCGGTAATTGCTTTAGTTCCCTTGGGAGACGGTGCTAAAACTTCTTTTAAATGGTTTATGTGAGAGGTTAGCCACACCATTATGTTTCGTAATAGTGGAACTTGCTGCACTTAATGATAAATGCCATGAAGTCTTTGGTAGTTGTTTAGTGGGAAATGATTTGTATTGTTGCTGAGAAATGAGGACAAAATGTGCTGACTTCTTATCCAAAGGACTTTTATCTCACTACTACTACTTTTTTCCCACGCTTTGAATCTTGCGGCTAATACAATGGAGAGCCTAATTTATATATTTCACGTTATCAATAACAATGCACCTACATTTAATATGAGTGGGTCCAAAAACACTTGGTTATTTCTGATGAAAGGACTCTGACGTGAGAAAGATGCATTAACAGAAATCAAATCGAAACATGGATGTGGAGATGCTAAACTTACAAATGCAATCCCTATTGTGTCTGTCTGCGGTGCTTGCTGCACACCGGGGCAGCAAGATGCCCTCCCGCGCTTTAAAGGAGAAATCCGCGCAGTAATCTTAACGTTACTGTGCGGACGCCAAATTACTCCTAGTATTATTACGCCTTACAATATAGTTCCCCCTTTTTTCCGCTTAGAAAATCCACATTGTTTAATTTTGTGTAATACTTTGTAGTGTAACACTTCACGTAACCATATTTAAATAGGGAAAACGTGGAAGAGCTTGGTAGCTTCTATCTTGACCTGTTTTGGAGCTATAGAGGAGAGCAGGAGAGGCTAAATGCTAACGCCGTCTGCGCTGTGTTTACTTGACTGAAGGCACGGGTGAAGACCAGACAGGTCCTAAAGAACTCGTCAAACCTAAGGTAAGAACATATCTCAGTATGTAAAAACGGTGACCTATTCCTTTAACGTGGCTTCAGGTGCAAAATCCATGCAGCCTCGAGTGATTCACCACAAACCCAGCTCAGAGCAGCTTCGAACACCGGGACCAGTGTGCACAGACATCCCGAGGAGGGCAGCGCTAAACATGGCCACACTCCTGTGGAAGAGTCGCTGTGTAGGCAGTGCTTTGGTTAATATAATATAATATAATCGAATAAACTTTTATGTTCTTAACACACTTTTATAAAAGGAAATGTACCTGTAGGCTGCCGTTCTTTTTAAATATTTGACCGCACACGAAGAGAAAAGTCCAGCATTTCCAGTGCACTGATGGAGCTTCAAATGCTGCGGCTCATCGACCAGTGCAACCTATAAACAAAACCCTGTGGCTCAACAGTCTAATTAAAATGAAACTTTGTAAATATTATTCCACTGCTAAAGGCCTTTAACTTGAAACTGAATGTATAAGCATAACTCCACTTTTATATGTATATATATATATTGGCTCTCCCTTTGTCTCCTCGTGCCCTTTGAAGTGAGCAGGGCACGTATCTGTTGTGTAACACATACAGTCATGTGTCGGACTCTGTGCTGATGAATAGCCATATTGATTCCTTTTGAGGGTACGCCGGGTTACTCCTCCTCAGCGAAATTGTCTTGAAGCCTGTGGTCGCCCCTCCTGTAACATCCCCCGACACCATGAGCGGCTGTCCCAATGGAAACCTCGTGATCTACTCCCAAGAAGACAGTTATCGATTGATATGTTTGATTATTTGTAAGTCACGTCAAATGATGCCACGGCCTCAGGAGAATCTCTCTCTCACCAGTGTTAACGTTGATACTCACTGCCAGATCAAAAATAAAAGTTGCCTCAAAAAAGAAATCACACAAGATCCAGTGTTGCATTAATTTTTCACCAAGATCTTGTATTGATTGGAGAGTTTGACCACTGCGCAAAGCCCTCTCCAGCACATCAAAGATTCCCAATGGGGTTAAGATCTGGACTTTGTGGTGGCCAATCCATATGAAAATGTTGTCTCCCTTAACCACTCTTTCACAATCACGATTCCTGGCTTTTTTCTTGTGCCGTCCAGGAAGAACAAATCCATAGATGGAATAACCTGGTCATTCAGGATGTTTAGCTGATCTTATTGTTTGGGCTCATTGTGTTGCTGAACGTAGACCTGACCAACTCAGAAACCCCAGATCATAACTGATGGTCAAATCCATGTTATTTGCATGTTATTCTTTTTGTTTTTCCATACATACTGGTTTTCCTGCTCTCTGCATGGCTCCTGAGTTTTTGTCCCAGTCCATTTCTTGATGTCATTAGACCATTTGCCTCTGCCTTCCACTTGTCCCCCTCGATGCATCATTCCGACACTATATTTGGATGGTCTCTTCCACTTCCTCGCAGAATACGACCAGCATACCTCATCTTGTTCGATGCCAGTTGTGACTAAATCTAAAATTACTTTTCGAAGCGTTTCAGTACCTTCTTCTCAATTTATCTGGGTGGAAAGTATATGGCAATTTGAGTCATTTTGGTCATCATCAACTACTTTAAATTTAGTTATAGTTCAGCTTTAACTAAAACTCATTCAATCCAGCATTTGAAGTCCGAGTACCATACGACAGAGCTTTTCCAACGTCCACACAGTCTGCAGCAGGTGTTATTGTAATGTACGCAGCCAGCAGCATTTTCTCAACATATTGGTTATTATCTGCTCTTTAACTATTACTTTTTTCCACCCATCAGTTGTTAGAGCTCATAGATTGAGTTAAAACCCTTTTCACCAAATCAATATAAAGTTCATGAGAATAATTAGAGCACAAAACCGAGCGTAGTGTGTTAGAATTGCGATTGATTGAGGAATAAAGTGCAATTTGCCAGTTCAATATGGCTTCAGCAGCAAAGATTCACAATTATTCCTTTCACAGAGGCTTTTTGAGGCTGCCTCTGTTCAAAACGTGATAGTGCTTTGATTGAGCATTTAAAACTACTTTTGCCCCATCGCCAGGAAAGAGTTCAAAACAAACAAACATTTAAACTACAACAATTCTGGCAATATTCACTTTACTGCTTCATTCCTATTTGGAAAATATAAAATAATAGGCAACTTTCCAAATATTTTTCCTCAAATGTCAGGGATCTAGCGCAGTGGTTCTCAACTGGTGGGTCGCGGATAAATCTTCAGTGGGTCCCAAGCCTTTCCCAGAAAACATTTATTTTAATATTTAAAAGCAACACTGAAGAGGCACCAAGAGACCCTACGGGAGGCGCTACAGGAAACAAGGAAGTGACGAACAACGAGGTATCCGGGCAAGACTCACCGCTAAGCCGCACATGCCTTCTATCCCTGTAAATGTTCTGGCTAATGGACGTTCACTATACACAGATATAGCTCAGAAGACGGTGAAAGACTGTTGTGGAGCGGCGAGAACTGTGCAGGAGGAGGTGGAGCTGACCAGTGCAGGACACCACGCTCTAAAACAGGGACAAAACCAGGAGGTGTGCTACAGTTTCCTCTACCTCCAAAAACATGCTGGTCAGGTTGACCCACAGTGGCAGTGCAACTCAGTCGCAGCGGCTCAGGACTAACACCTGAACACTATTTTAATTGTATGGTTGTACAATGACAAATAAAGCACTGACTTACTTGTTTAGAAACGTAAATAATGAACACTGATCTAGGGTTTCAACTCTGAATTTATTTACTTTTTTTTTTTACATTTGTTTTACTGGCAGTGCCTTACCTTTAAAATCGTTGAAATTATGTATTTTCCTCCCCCTACATATTCCAGTAATGTCCTAAGGTGTAGAATGAGCCCAGACCTGTTCACCAAAATCCTGCACTGCCATTCAAAAAGCCGTCATGCACGAGCTTAATATAGAAGGTGCAGTTACACATATGACCAGAGGTGGCAGTAGTGAGTATAAAAAGGCCAACTTGCATCTAGCCCCTTTAACCCATGAAGGGGCTTCCTGGATGATATATTGATGGCATGTACGAATGAAACCAAACACCAGGTAAACATAACATAAAAGCTCTTGAATAATAAGTCGATGTTTAATCATATAGACCGGTGGTGGTTCCCAAGCTTTTTGGAGCCGTGTCCCCCCTGATGCCTTGCGTGACCAGTTCGTGTACCCCCTACTTTGACATGATGGAAAACATGTCATGTGCTATGGGTCATTTGTTTCTGTTTATCCTACATGTTAGAGTCTGATGACGATTGTAAACGAGCGCCCTGCTGCTGTTTGTTTACTCTGGTGATGCTGCTGCAGGTGGAGGTTTCCTTTCAGGCGCCACAAGAGCCGATAATTACCCATTCATCTCCTGCTGGGGACAGGATTACAAAGCAACTCGTCACACTACACTTTAGGTCCCCTTTGGCCGGATATGTGTAGAGCGGAGGACTATTTGTGCTTCTTTATTTGCAGTCACCAAAGAAAGTTGATGGAATCTGAATTGTGGTCCTTGTCTTTCAGCGTTTCTTTCTGCTGTGGTGCTTAGAGATGATCACTACTGTTGGTGAAGGTTGTGTGAGCTTGGCAATACGGGAAAACTACAAATGAAAAAACATGCTCTGGGAAGACAGAAATCAGTCAGAAAAGGAGTTCATATTTGATTGGCTGTAGGTTCAGGAGCAGGACCACGACCATAGTCTCACCCATGATCATCATCTCACCTTTAATAAATGCTTCATCGCACCTTCTGTTGTGGTGTGGGCAGTTTCAATCATTGCCGTGGGGCTTTTTATCCTGACCTTTATTTGACCAGTAAAGTATCTCTGATGCACTACAGTTCGAAAGAATCCGATCTTAATAATGAATTGGAAGATTTTGTGAGGAAACCAGTCACCTCAGATCTGGAAACCACGAGGCAGCACTTGAGCTGGACTGATGGATGGCACTGCAGGGCTTGGGGGAGATTTGAGAGCAGGAAGTTTTTTATTTCATTTGTTGTATTTGCAAGTTATGTTATGCTTGTTTGTTTTTGAGAGAAGAAGAATCTTTTCAGTGGATTTCAAAGATTTCAAAGATGTTGCCATTTCTGTAAAAGCATAAGATTTTTTGGCAATAAATGGTTTGAAAGTGAAAAGCCTTGAGGGTTTTTTAATCTCTTAACCTCACCCGAACAGAGCACCCTTTCTCTGGTTTGTCATTACCCAAATCTTAAAGCTTCTTGAAAAAGAAAATGTGTGAAAAAGTTATTAAAAATGTGGCAAAAATGACACCAAAACTCAAAAAACCACAAGAGAAGACAACAGGGCAACAACACGAGGAAAAAGATCCCTTTAGATCCGTTTTGTTGGTCTTAGCTTTCACATTACACTTGCCTATACGTTTGCTAAGTGTGACGTCACGACTTCTGCTTCCTGGTCCTAGCAGACTGCCAAATATACGAGAAAAAAACAATTAATATTTCTGAAACTCAACAGAGAGTTACTGAACCTACTTATTTCTTTGACTCAGCCAAAAATGCCGCACCTACTGCTAAAAAAGTAATATTAGCATTTATCTCCGCTACAGACGGCCTCTCTGGAATCACCCATATATGGTCATGTTTGAAAACAGTTCAGAAAAATCTAAACTTTCTCTAATTATTCAAAAACTAGGCAACTTAACAAATGCTGAATTATAAATATAGTTTTTTTCTAAATAAAGATACAAACATGGAGAGGAGCAAAGTGGTGCAACAGCCCATAATTATATAAATAACGGAGAATGCTAACATGATGCTACATGGTACCATTGTGCTAATGCTAACGCTAGCTAGCTGCAACTGTCGTTTTTTCACCTCTACAGAACAATCTGCTGTGAATAAATATCCACATGGACCCATATGTGATAAATAAGCCCCCTTCTATGACGAGATGTCTGTATCTATAGCTCTCCAGTCAAGAAACTTTAGATTTGGGTAATGCCGGCCGAACTGGAGAAAATGTACTCGGTTAAGGTTAAGAGGTTGAAGGTTCAGTTAAGACTCATACATTAGATAGATACAGACGGCATCTCTGGAATCGCCCATATATGGTCATTTTTGAAAACAGTTAAGGGGGAAAACAATTTTGAAAAAATGGAAATTTTCTCAAATTATTCAAAAACTACCGTAACAAATGCTGAAATATGAACATAGTTTCTACTAAATAAAGAAACAAAGACATGGGGAGGAGCAAAGTGGTTCAACAGCCCATAAATACATGAATAACGGAATGCTAACTTGATGCTACATGTTAGCATCGGGCTAATGCTAACGGTTAGCTAGCATTATGGGCCCGGTTTACACTTGACTTTATTTGTATGTGATAAATAAGTTCATATTCCACCAGAAAATGGCAGAAAAGAGTGGAAAATTGTGTTTCTCTAAAGATTCTATTTCCCCCCCTCGGCGAAGCCACGCCCCCTTTTATGACGAGATGCCGTCTGTATCTATATTCTTTTATTGTATCCGTGAGGCAGAATTGAAGACGCCTTTGACCAGTCGCCCTCTTTATTCTAATACGGCTGCCCGGCAGGAGGACGAGGCTTTTGGACAATGAACAAATGAATCTCTCCTCAAATAAGATTACAGAGTGTCTCCGTTCATTTTACCCACTTTGTTTCACCTCCACTGCAGAATTTGGACATGCTGTTATTAGTCTGTGTCGCACATAATTCCAGCCTTGATTCTGAATAACAATATTTAGTTCACGGCGGCGTCCTAGTGTTTGTAATTGACTTGTTTGCTTAATGGTGTATTAGTGGGTGCAACAGATTAGTCAAATTGCAAACAATCCCAGCATGCATTTAGACCAATTCTTCACAGCAGTGTCGCTCTGAAGAAGCATCAATCACCAAGGGACGTCTTAAATAAACTCATCGTGGACTCGAACGTGCACAGTGAATTGTGAACAAAGCAGCCATATGTTCACGAGAAGGACTTATCCAAATAACTTTGTGCCTTCAAACACATTACAATTGTGCCTGAATCCCTGCTCTGTACGGCAACACGACGGGGACAAACGTCCTTCCTTGTCATGAGTCAAAGGCATATCTGCACAGCGCCACCTACTGTTCATAGAGTGTGTAATATTAGGCTTTTAAAATAAACATAACACACATTTACTTCATACTCTTTAGCCTTTATAGAAATGTTGTGGAGTGGAAAGTATTATATTTATCTTTCAAATGTAGTCTTGGGGAAGAAAGGTAAGTTTTCAGAAGAAGTACTACTCATGTAAAGTACAGATCATCAATGTTTCTACTTAAAAACAGTATATTTAAGTATAATTACTTAGTATTGGGCTAAACCAATACTGAACTTGGCTTGTAAGTTACTAAGTAAGTGCTTTATTTGTCATTGTACAGGCGTACAACAAAATAGTATTCAGGTGTTAGTCCTGAGCCGCTGCAACTGAGCCGGACCGCCACTGTGGGTCAACCTGACCAGCATGTTTTTGGAGGTTGTGGAATCCGTAGCACCCGCAGGAAGCCTGACTAGCTGCCTTCAGTCTCCTCTGATCCTCTGAAATGGTGCAGCGCCTCCTGGTGTCCTGCACTGGTCAGCTCCACCTCCTACTTCCTCTTCCTCCTGCGCAGCTCCCTCCACTCCACAGCAGTCTTTCACCATCTCCTGGGACAGCCTTCCAGCCTATAGGCCAGTGTAACCCCGCATTTGAATGTGAAGAACAACAAAACTGATCTAATCCTTTTTCTTGTATTGTTGCCATAACTTTTTTCACGTTCTTTTTCCATCTCATTTTTGCCACTTTCTTCTTGAGTTTTTGTCACATTTTTGTTGAGTTTTTGTCACCTTCTTGTTGCTCTTCTATGGCTTTTTCATTTATTTTTTTTCAGCAGTTCATTTTGACACTTTTCATCCTCGTTTTGTCTATTTTGACGCTTTTTTCAAGAACCTTTTAGATGTGGGTAATGCCAAACTGGGGAAAATGTACTTGATTCAGGCGAGGGATAAGAGGTTTATCCCACAGTAGCTCACGCACAAACTGGCCAACCTATGCTCAACACATCACTGTGCATTTAAATGTGCAGCCGCTGATCCAGCCCGTCTTCGCAGTGCGGCTTTTTGCCTTTTTGTCAGCCATGTTTTCACCTCAGCATAATGGGGGCAGGTCATTCCCTTCTACACAGATGGAGCTGGGAAAATCTCCTTGTAGATATTGATTTGCTGTCTTTGTGCTGCGGCGCTGGTGGAATGAAGGCTTAGGCATTCAGGAAACCCCGGCAGGACTGACACAGATGAGATGAGAGAGAGAGAGAGAAGCCTATTCTGGACATCGTATGCTGAGATTGTATGCCTTTATGATGGCTTTGCAGTTTTAATTCCAATTGTGTGCAAATTATACCGTATACGATCTGGTCGTTAATTTCAGGGAATATAGAATTTAATTGCAAGAATGGAAATCCTAGTTAAGCCAGAACTGCCTAGTTTGCAGAAGCCAAGACCATTCAGTCAGACTCATTGTCCAAATGCGTGTTATGGGCAGGAAAAGGTTCACATGCCTCCCGAATTTAGCTACGTTCCGCTAGTTTTGACTTCTTCTTATATCTTACTTGTATAATCATTTTATTTTCTGTTCCAATTTAAAGCAGGTTTTTTACTCACTAATTGTCTGTGAGAGTGAATACTACGCTGACAGAAAATACTGTGTAAGTGGCGCAAGCCCACAGTTAGCTTTGCCCGTTAGCATGTTAGCTTCTTCTTCATGAGGAAGGAAAGTTGCAATTATGGTTTTCTGGCCAGAGACACCAGGGGGAGATGAAAGACCCCCTCCAATCATCCCATTAACACTTGCATTACCCCCAGAGGAACTATGGAAAGGATTTATTAAAATAAACAAGTTACTTAGTACTGGCGCATTGAGTTGCCTTGTGTACGAAATGCGCAATATAAATAAAGTTGCTTTGCCTACTGCTTTAATCAGATTATGACAACTGCCACTTTTGAGATGCTTTCCCTGAAATTTGGCTGTTCGGTACATCCGGTACATTTCTTGCTTCGCTTTATGGTCGTTTTGTTTTTGTTGTTTTTTGTCAATGAAGAGGAGGCAATTCTTCACAGGGATGAGCTTTAGGGTGTCATGGTAATAGGCTATTAAAAAAAAGCTTTAGTAATAATTATAAGGCAGTGTTGGCAAGTTTCTTAAAGCGCAACACTGAAGTTATTCATTCACGCTATACTCAGTGGTGGTAAGCTACAAGCTACAAGCTACTATTGTAACCAAAAGAAAGTTGGAGTGTCTTGCCCGAGGTCACAATGACAGTCTGTACTTACAGGAGCTGGGATTCGAACGGGCAGCCTGTTGATTATAGGACGATCCACTCTACATCTCAGCCCCTGTCGCCCCAAAACAAATAATCCACTACAATAAAATGTCAGATATTGGCCCTTAAATAAAGGACTACATATTCATATTTGCCTGAGCTCTGTGTATATTAGGAACAGGAGTCCAGTGTTTAATATTTTAGCTGCTTCACTGACCAAATCACTTTGAATGGGACAATAGCAAATAAATTCTCCAATAATCACTTCATATTTCTTCCTCCGCTATAGCCGATAGCTACCTCATTACAGTGATGTCCTTTATGTACTCTACAAAGAGAATTATGGGTTTGTTCCAGCCTTTAATACGTCGCCTGCCATGAGGGACAAAATTAGAGCATTAACTACGGCCTATTAAAACAGCATTACACTGTCAAACAGCTTATCGACATCTGGCAAGCTGCAGTGTCGCCACATTCCCCCAAACGAAATTAACCACACACAGGGAAAGTAGCAAATAAGCATTTATTATTAATTTAATAATATAATTAATATTTGATAAACTAACAGCGAAACCCTAGTTTCAAAAATGTTGGGACACTGTAGAATATAGATGCAGCGATTGGCAAACCTCATAAGCATATTTTATACACAATGTGAAGAATACATAAGATGGTGGGAATTTTTCAATAAATTAAGTTGAAGAAAGTATAACATTAGTAATGTAAAGAAGTATTTAGGAAATACAATAAGTAATCACATGCATTCTGTTGCCTATTTCAACTTAAGCAGGAACAACAGGAGGTATTGTTGATCTTTCTTTCATTCCCAAACGTGTGTATGTTTTTTGTTGTTAGCGACATGATAATGATCAAATATATGCTTTGTTAAAGGGGGGGTATTGTGCAAAATCGACTTTTTCAAGCTTTGCATCATGTTATAATGTCTTTCCCTCATTAAAAACATGCCTGAAGTGTTGCTTGGCACATTCACGTATTTTTGAGTAACCTGTAAAAGCTCTGATGGCAGACATTTTAGGTTAGGTTAGGATAAGTTTGCCTGAGTCCTCCTAGGAACGCCCCCATCTCCTGGAGACGCCTCCGAGCTTTCGTCACCAGCCGAGTAACCAACCACTGCTCCTCAGCAGAACCTCCTCCCCACTGACGCCACAGACAGCGTGTGGAGGAGGCGTGTCGGAAAGGGTCAGAGGTTCTTAAAGAGACAGAGGCCTATTTCAAGACATTCGCTGCAGCCATGTTGAGAGAGAAATTTTATACAAGGCAGTTATTCTAATTTACTGCATTTACAGACCAACAGAAGGTCTCGTCATCATTGTAGTGTGATATAGACTGGTGCTATGTGATTGAAAAAAGCATAATACCCCCTCTTTAAAACTCCAGTTGCCTTCAGTGTCCCAGCTTTTTGGAACTGGGTTTGTCTCGGTTGCAGTGGTGCATACAGTAAAGAATGGATTTACATGCACGTCTCTGAACTCATTTTAAAGCATGAAGTCTGTGCGCAGCCCATTTGTGTGAGAAACCAAGCAAGAGATAAATCACAGCAGATCCAGTTGTGTCCTTTCAAATGGTTAAAGTGAATCATCTTCCTAACCAGGCATGAGTGCAGAACTGTTCATTGTCACCAGTTTTCTTTCACTCTTTAGCTGTCGCCACCAGCCATCTTGCGCAGCTTAGCGGGCAGTTTGTCCTCCGGCCTCCCCCCCGACAGCAGCGGGCTGTGGATCGGCACCGGGGACGGACACAGCGTGGGTTGAAGGCTCTGCTGGTAGAGGTCTCCTGTGGACTGGGTCATGGGTTCAAATCCCACTTTGAGCGACTTTAGCTGCAGCCTGTTCTCCGTGTCATTTACATTAGACGAGCTGAGACGCTGCAATTTCAACGGCAAGTCCCCCGTGCTGCACGCCTTCTCCGAATGTTGTGAGCTCAGTAGTAGAACTTTCCTCTGCAAGTCCTCCTTCCCAGACGAGCTAATCCGTTGTAATTTACTCGGGAGTCGAGCGCTGCCTCCTCCGTGCCGGCTTTTGTCCTCGACAGCGTTGATGCAGTCCACGGAAAACACTCGATCTCGCCTGGCTCCGTGGCTGTCGCTGGTTAGGGCCAGCGTGGGGGTGGAGACGGGGGAAGGGAGCGAGTTCTTCTCCTCAAACTCCTTCACGCTGTGGGGCGGAGTGGGCACTTCGAAGGTGCTGTGGAACTGGGAGTAGTCGACCCGGAAGAAGCCCTCCTCCAGAGACATCACCGGGAGGAAGCGATGGCCCCAGAGAACTTCGTCTTCTGTGTACGAAGTCCGAGCCTGGCATGTCATACCTGAGGGTAGAAAAAAGGACATACGTTTAAATATACTGTATAATAACATGTTTATATGCTGCATGGCCAATAATAGTTATCCAGATTTAACGGGGAGAATAGGACCGTTACTGCATATTCAGCAAATGGTGCGCCCAATTAAAGAAGCCTGCTGACTGAATATATACTAAATCACCAGGTTACTCCAGTAATTTATTTATTTTTTCTTCTTTAAGAAATTCAAACAGTGAGTGCTTCAGTTGGTGGTAACACAGGCATATTTGTCACATTCCCCCTGTTTCAAACTGTGAAAAAGGGGCAGGAGACAGGATGAATTTAAATCAAACAAACAAATTGACCTTTCCCAAAAGCCCCGCCCCCTTAATCAGAAGAATCAGAATAGTATTTATTGCCATTGTTTGAGAACAGGTTCACATACTGGGAATTTTGCTCGGTACAATCGTGCAACATGAAACATATAACACAAATTTTAGATAGAAATAAGCTACTGCTTTAAAACTATAAGGCTATAAGGGCTAGCATTAAGAAGATTAAATAAAAATAAATAAAAAGTAACATGATAAAAACGACAACAATTTGACATAGAACAACAGCGGGATTGTATTCACAGATTGAGGACATGTTTGCTAGCACCGTCAAGAAGTGGAGTTTAACATATGTCAAAACAAAGTGCGTGTGCGGCATCCGTCAGATTGAGGCTAAATGTGTTGCAATGTGCAGTCGAGGAATATATTTAGAATATGCAAGGAAAGAGACATCACGAGAGGCTAAAGCACCAGAGTGCTGTAGGAAATCTGAAAATATCATATAATATAAATAAATATAAAAATAGCAACCTTAAATGCAACCAGTACTGTCATGCTCTTGCACGGTAAGTTACTTTCTTTTGTTAGTCGAGTATTGAGTAAAGCAGAATGTACTTCGCTCTTAAATCTGAAAGTTATGGCTTCCTCATTCTTGCCACCTGTGACCACCTTAACCTCTTCACCCCCGCCTTAACCGAGTGCATTTTCTCCAGTTCAGCTTTAACCAAATCCATAAGGTCACAGCCTATAGGCCAGTGTAATGCCTCATTTGAAAGCTAAGGCCTACAGAAGTCATCTAAATGGAGTTTTTTATTCACGTTGTTGCTTTTTTTGGTCTGTTTTTTGTCACATTTTGCCACATTTTCATTGCTTTTTGTCACTTGTTGTTGTGTTTTTGTGCCTGTTTTGTTGCGTTTTCGTCACACATTTTCGTTACTTTTTTGTTGAGTTTTCAATTGTTAAACGAGTCTCACCTTGGCTTAAAAGTTAGCAGGCTGTTTTTCAGCTGTGAAAGGGCAGAAACAGGCTCTGCTCCATTAGTCTCTGTAGGAGTATGGGGAATGGTAGCATCGGTTGCTTTGAGGTATGATTAGACCAGTGGTTCCCAAAATGTTTTCCTTGAAGCCCCCCTTGCATATGCTGTATTTGGGCAGCACCCCCCAAGTCCAAAACTGTGGCCCCCACAAATGTATCAAAAATAATTGCTAATATGTATTTATTTCAAACAAATACACTGAAATTGGAGTGTTTAATGCACCTGTATGACTGTAAGAAATGACTGATGATTTTAGACAATTAAATAATATCATATGACTTGACCCTCTGACCAGGCAAAGCTCTGGCCCCCCCTGCAATCCCCGGCGCCCCTTGGGGGCCCGCTCCACAGGTTGGGAACCACTGGATTAGACAATGAGCGTTTTTGGACGAGATTTTTACGAAAGGTCAATTACAAACATTGACTGTGTAAAAATATTGCTTATTTTGGGGGGGGAAAACTGTTTGAGTTATCATGTATTCTTAACCACCTTAACCTCTCCTTGAAGCAATGAGACTTTCTGCTTCAAGTCTGTCTCACGTCAGGCAGCTTTGTTGTGATGGCAATTTTGACCTCTATGAAAGGAGATGATAAAAAAACTAAACACATGTCCATATTTTAATGAGGAAATGGCGTCTTTCTAAATCCTGGTCCAGTTAATTTGAATCCTTGAAAGACAAGTTTTATTTCGTAAACTCTTTTTACACAGATTCCCACCACAGCATTTAACATGGACTACAGGTTAGGGAAGGGCATGTTTCCTGCTTGCCCTGTGCCCTGACATCACTGGCCCTTTCTATCTTATCGACATAATTATCAGTCACTCAGCGCCGAACGCGCATCAATACATCAACGGCGAGAGTGCTCTGTTCACAAGCCTCAACTAGCCCCATTGTGCGGCATATTACACCGGTCACAACCTCTGCTCCTGCGCGGGGAATTTCTATGAGCAATTTTCACATTTGTTCATTATAATCTAATAACAGTGATCAAGATAAAATATAAAAATAGCCTCTGTATGCTGGCAGTATCGGGATTTCATAAGAGCTGGACAAAGCCCCTGGAGGCCATTTGTTCATATTTCAAGTCACATTGTCAGCTTTTGTTATTTCTCTTTTTTTCGTTTGACATTTAGATGTTTGCTGTCAGGCTCATGCAATCAATAAGCACTTAGCCAATGTTTATCTGATAGAATGGCTCGGGGCGCAAAGTGAAAGCCTTCTGCAGTGTTTAGCTCATGACGTCGCTTTAAACTGCTTTTGTATTTCGATCGCTCAAAAAAAAAAAAACACTTGGAGCCTCCCTTTAAATCAATGCAGCTAAAACATGATTAGAAATGTGCATATTGGAGAAGCTATTCCAGAGTCTATCACGGTTTGTTGTTACAATGTGGTGACAGGCGTGGGTTAAGTGTTTTGAACCTAACCTTCACCCACATAATCTACTGAACAATTAGATGCACTGGAATCGAAATTGCATTATGAAGGATTGTTGGAAATGGATTTTCTCAAGGAACCAGCACAACATCCCGTCTCCAGGAGGTCTTGTTATGTATGAAACCTGCTAATCTTGTACTTTAGACCTGGCATATTAAAGGTCCTATATCATGCAAAATGTTGTTTTGCTATTTCCTTTTCATAAACACCCCGAGAGTGGTTTTTGGCATCATTCACACAGTTTTCAGCAATGCTCCGCCCTCTCCTGGTAAACAACTGACTTGTTCCCTTCTCACGTCAGAAATGAACGGAAGTGCTCGACGTCTGTAATTGAATGCTTTATATCCATCCATCCATCCATCCATCCATCCATCCATCCATCCATCCATCCATCCATCCATCCATCCATTTTCTTCCTCTTTTCCGTTTCCAGGTCATGGGGGCAGCCGTTGGAGCTGCCCAAATCACATTGCACCAGCCCCTATGGCTCCTCCTGCAGGTGGTGGGTCCACAGAAGGACGGCCTCATGGTTCTAACCGGGCCTGTTGATCTCTCATAAGGGGCTCTTTGAAACCGCTCTTTGTCTGACCCGTCACCTCGGACCTGTTTGCCATAGGAGACCCAACCAGGGGCACGAAGTCCCCGACAACAGAGCCCCAGGATCATTCGGGTGCTCAAACCCCTCCACCACGTTAAGGAGGCGATTCTAGGAGGG
The DNA here is from genome assembly GCF_951799975.1 of Gobius niger. Lineage (NCBI taxonomy): Eukaryota > Metazoa > Chordata > Actinopteri > Gobiiformes > Gobiidae > Gobius > Gobius niger. The sequence continues at coordinate 15,108,881 of NC_136861.1, forward strand.
GAAGGCCAGATTTTAATTTGTAAAACAGCTTTTTCATTATTTCTGTCATACCGTTAATGGTTGTGAGAAAGAAAGAAAGAAAGAAAGAAAGAAAGAAAGAAAGAAAGAAAGAAAGAAAGAAAGAAAGAAAGAAAGAAAGAAAGAAAGAAAGAAAGATAAAAAGGAAGAGCTGGACGTGTTCGCGCTGCCCCTGCGGAGTAAACAAACACACCCCTGAGCGTCAGATGTCATGTTTGCACCGGAAGCTGTGAAGAAGGAGCTCTTTCTAACCTACTCTGGGTACAAGAGGACAGACTTCATTCAACCCTCCTAAAGAGTCCGGGATTCAGCGACTATCAGCCAAAATAGTGTTTGTCTGTGGATGTCACTTCACTGATGGATGCTTGGTGAACCTTGGCCAGAACCAAAGTGGATTCAACTCTTATAACCAGCGATGATGGAGCGGCCAGAGCAGCGGTGAGTCAATCAAACACAGGTTAGCTTGTGTGTGTTAGCCATTTATGAAGCTGTGTTGCAGATGTCAACTCCTTATAACTAAATTGTGAAGTAACTGCAAATGTTGCATCGGCTGCACAACTCGGGGAGAGGGGGCGGAGTTAACTGAATCCAAGCGTCTTGTCTTTCGGGTTTGCAAAAATACCTCCAGAAAACACTTGAATTATCACAAAAATGAGTACTCCATAGTGGTAGAGGTACAATATATCACATAATTGCCTATACTTTACTTTGGGATGGATAAAATAGCATGATTCAGATCCTTTTATTAAGATCGACTGCTATTCGTTTGGTACAGGTCTTCCTTCGCTGTTTCTGATGTTGCCTTCTCCATTTATCAACTTTGAGACTTGAGAGACTTGACATCTTTGTGAGTTCCTTCAAACATCACAATACAACACAATACCCGTATGAAACATTCTTCCCATACGAATGTCACGATCTTTTTAAGAAAACTATGCCTATGGAGACCTCACTGTATTTAACAGCTTTCATCGCGCAGTGTAAGGAAAAACTCTTTGCCTCATTATTCCCATGTCATAAAGATTTCCAACCAGCTGCTTAATGTTGAGTGCACGCTGCGCGATCTCGAATGAAAGGGCGTTTGCATCGACTCTTCTTGGCAGACTGTGGACAGCGTGGAGTCTCAGAGGGGTATTTTTGGCATTAGGCTCGGCTGGCTCGTTTCCTGTTGCATTATTAAGCCTTTTAACCAACGGCTCTGTTTACCTGGCGTCGCCAATGTTAAAAAAAAATACACTTTGGAGTCTGCTTAACCTGCACCGACAGTTATTTCCCACAATGAACCGTTTGACTGGTTCGTTGTGGAGGCTAAATGCTTCCATCACACTGACACCAGACTATTTACATCAAAGGACACGGTTTGAAGACGATGTTTTCAAGGGCAGTAACTCGGGTTCATGCTTTAAACTCTAAGTCTCAGTCAACCTCTTAACCCCTGCCACTTTCCCCAGCTCGGCTTTACCCAAATCGGAAAGTTCACAGCTTATTGGCCAGTTAATGTCTAATTTTTAAAAATATCTTTTTAGTTACACATTTTTGCCACATTTTTTCTTTTCGTCACTTCTTTGTTGTGACGAAAAAAATGAAATGGCAAAGGTTAGTTATTATGGAATATGAAATAAGTCTGATTTTGACACAACCCTGAGCTTTGTGATGATGAGATCTTTGAGAGTAAACAGTTCTTCAGAGCGAACGGTGCAGTGAGTTGCCACATGATGCCACATGAAATAAATAAATGAGGAATAATAATGAAATACGTGTCAGCTTTACCTCCACCGAGTATGGAGTGAATGCATTGCAATATTGTATCTATTGTATTACATCAAATCATGTTATTGCCAGAGCAACAGGTGCCTGTGCCACTGTTTATCCAATGTGTCATTATTAACCTCTTACCCCCACCTAAACCAAGCACATTTCTCCAGTTTGGCTTTACCCAAATCTAAAAGCTTAAAAAAAAACCCATCAAAATAGTGACGAGAACAAAAAATGTGACAAAAACACAACAAAAAAACAATGAAAAAATGCAATGAAAAAGAGACACGACAAAAGCGTCTTCTTCTCTAGTTGAGAAGCTTTTAGATTTAAAGCCTCATTTGAAAGCTAAGACCTACAAAAGACATTGTAACTTTATGACACATTGTCGCCGCGTTTTTGTCACACTTTTGATGTGCTTTTGTTGTCACTTTTTTGTTGCTTTTTCATTGCATTTCTCATTGTTTTTACGTTGCTTTTCCGTCACATTTTTGTCGCCCTTTTGTCTCTTTTTTGTCTCTTTCATCCTCGTTCTCGTCACTATTTTGATGTTTTTTTCAACCTTTTAGATTTGGGTAAAGCCAAACTGGTGAAGATGTGCTCGGTTCAGGTGGGGGTTAAGAGGATAAGTATGACATTGTAGTTAAACCTGATAATTGAACCCACAACCGTTGCTAAATTTTATTTTGCGGGCTCATTTTTAACGCTTGCATTCCCCCAAACACTGACATATTATCGATAGTTAAAATGTTTTTCCTGTAGCAATTTTGGCCACCTCAGAATTATGTCAATTCACAAGTCGCTTCACACCTACAGCCCACTGTGTGACTGCCATCACTGCTGACACAATTTACTGCAATAAACTAATAATATTTCAAACTGTCAAATGAGGAAGTTAATAAACACTGAATTTCCAAACCGGTTACACCAAATTCAGTTGTCTAGTATATACGGATGCCTCACCAGGATCGAGGTTTCTGCTAAAGTGTGAATCTAATATAACCTGACAGAGCAATAATGGAATCTCTATAGAGGCACAGGGCAGAGCAGCGGAGTCTGCAGCATCTGAATGTGAGACATAATTCCTATATGTGCGACTCTAATGTACAGTATATAGATCCCGACAGCACAGAGGAGAGCTTTGAAAGTTTTCAAGCTGGAGCATTAAAATGTCGCTTGGGTGAAAGATTCCCTTCCCGATATTGAACCAGTATCTGACTCTAGTACTACATACAGGTGAAACTCGAAAAATGTGAATATCGGGGGGAAAATGCATTTAATTATGTTATTCAACTTCAACTGTGAAACTAATATAGACTGATTACAAATTAGAATATTTTGAAAATGGACTGTAAACCATAAAGGCTTGACATATGTCGCTTTGCATGTAATGAGTCTATATCATACAGTATATTAGTTTCACAGTTTAAGTGAAATTACAGAAATAAATTGACTTTTGAACGATATTCTAATTATCCGAGTTTCACCTGTACAAGGGAACTGGAGTACCAGGAAGAAATCCACCTAGAGCTGGGGTTGAATGTGTCCCTCAGACCGTTCACACATCGTTAGAGATACTTAGGTACGGAGGTAGTTTTTTCTGCAATATTTTTCTGCAAAGGGACTATACAGAGTTTAAACATTTTAAAATGATGTATTTTCCTCCCCCTACATGTTTCCACAATGTCCTAGGGTGTAGAATGAGCCCAGACCTGTTCACCACAGCTGCCTCTAAAATCCTGCACTGTCACTCAAAAAGTTTTTGCTTCGGGTCCGAAGTGCCGTCATCCATTCATCCATCCATCCATTTTCTTTCGCTTTATCCGGGGGTTGGTCGCGGGGGCAGCAGTCTCAGCAGAGATGCCCAAACTTCCCGGTCCACACACACCTTCTCCAGCTGTTCTGGGGGGACCCCGAGGCGACACCAGGCCAGCTCGGAGACATAGTCCCACCACCGTGTCCTGGGTCTTCCACGAGGCCTTGTCCCACTAGGACATGCCTGGAACACCTCCTGCGGGAGGCGACCAGGAGGCATCCGGAACAGATGCCCGAGCCACCTCAGCTGGCTCCTTTCGACATGAAGGAGCAGCGACTCTACTCCGAGCTCCTCCCGGGTAACTGATCTCCTCACCCGATCTCGAAGGGTGCGCCCAGCCACCCTGCGAAGGAAACTAATTTCAGCCGCTTGTATTCGCGATCTTGTCCTTTCGGTCATGACCCAAATCTCATGACCATAGGTGAGAGTGGGAACGTAGATCGATCGGTAAATCGAGAGCTTTGCCCCCCGACTCAGCTCCCTCTTCACCACGACAGACACTCCATTCGTCCCTCACTCGTGAACAAGACCCCTAGATACTTGAACTCCTCCACTTGAGGTAAGGACTCCCCACCAACCTGTAGAGGGGAAGCCACCTTTTTTCAGTGGAGAACCATGGCCTCAGATTTGGAGGTGCTGATCCTCATCCCGGCCGCTACACACTCGGCTGCAAACCGCCCCAGAGCGTGCTGAAGGTCCTGGTTCGTTGAAGCCAACAGAACAACATCATCCGCAAACAGCAGAGATGAGACTCTGAGGCTCCCAAACCGGACACCCTCCGGCCCCTGACTGCACCTAGAGTGCCGTCATGCACAAGCTTAATATAGAAGGTGCAGTTACACATATGACCTGACGTGGCAGTAGTGAGTATAAAAATGACCAACTTCATCTAGTCCCTTTAATAAAGATGTGGTTGTATGGTTAAAACGCCCAAAATGCCATAAATGTCAACCAATTTCACTGTTGACATTCTGACAAATTCTGACAAAAATTTCATTAGAATTTGCCGTCAATGGTGACTGTCTGTTCTTCAAAAGGAGGAGTTTGCATATTCTCCCTGTGTCTGCGTAGGTTTCCTCCTGGCACTCCGGTTTCCCCTACCACCAAAAACACGTACAATAGACCAGGATTAATGAGAGTGTGTTTGAGAGTGTGAGCGCGGGACAACGGTTGGAAATAAGCCCAAGGATACGATCCAGCGTGGTGTGTAGCGTCCCATGTATGTTCATTAAAGGAGCTAGATGCAAGTAGCCATTTTATACTCACTACTGCCACCTCAGGTCATTCGTGTAACTGCACCGTCTATATTAAGCTCGTGCATGACGGCACTTCGAACCCGAATTAACACCTTTTTGAGTGCAGGATTTTAGAGGCAGTTGTGGTGAACAGGTCTGGCCTTATTCTACACCCTAGGACATTGTTGAAACATGTAGGGGGGGAAAATACTTCATTTTAACATTTTTAAACTCCATATAGTCCCTTTAACCCCTAAAGCTAAAGCGACATATTATGTCTTCCTGCAAGAATTTAGCATCAGCTTGAAAGCAAAAACACATGCAATCTCTGAGTGAGACAGTTCTTCTCCTCTGCACACCTTCATGACTCAAGACCATATGTAGCCAAGAAGAGCCATACAACTAAAACATGTAATATATTTTATCCCACGAGCTTTAACATTGTTTTATTAATCTGTTGTATAGATGTTTTTTTTCTTATTCTATTGCGGTTTTTATTCTGTTATAACATTTTGTTCTTTCCTGCTATGTCAATGTTAAACCTAAACCTAAAAACACGGATAATATATTTTTTATATAATTGGAAATAAATTCATGCGTCAAGGGGTTAACATGCACTATCCCGACCAAATACACAAATAAATAAAATAAAAATATGGCCCATGATGAAAAAGATTTGGACCCCTGACCTAGAGCATGTGGACTGTACTAGCATTGCCCACTCGGTCACTAAGGAAATCAAACTTGTCGACTTTTTCCACGGGAGGGAAACCAATATGTCTCCATTGCTCAAGAAACTGCACTCCTTCTGATTTGATTTGGTTGGTTGGCAAAGCCATTAACTGAATTCAAAAATAGCCATTCCAGCTGTAAATCTAGTGTACTATATAGTCAATCTGTAGTTAGAAGCCAAATCAACATTTTGAAACAGATAATTTTCCGTGACAACCCAATACAAGGACCGGCTCTTAAGACGATGGCGGTGCTACAGTATGTGCCTTTATTAAAGAAACAGGAGCTGAACTTCCCCTTGCCTCTTCTGCCTTGGCTCTGCGAAACTAAACTTGTGATTTAATGGTATTATCAACAGAGTGCAGGCCTCCCCACTGATCCTCCCTCGGCTCTAAGCCTTTTCAGAACTGCACTGAGAGGGAGACACCAACAGAACTACAGAGATACCCAGATTTATGGTTCTTTGAGCTTTAGGAAAGACTCACTTGCTGAATATGCACCAGAGTCGGATCCCTTTCCCCACGGGCTCCTCCACAACAACAAACATAGTCTGCTCCAAGGACGTTGCTTCTCATTGGTTCACCAAACATTTCATAGATTCTGATCAGTGCAGCCTTTGTGATAAACTAATTACCATATTATACAAATTCTATTGCGAATAATCTTCTCGCTCTATTCGGTGATATGAGACTATTTTGTGTATGAAACTAAAAGATGCAGCATGTACTCTCGCGGAGCTGGAGATCAGCCGCATTAAAAATGGGTTGGATGCCCTTTGGCTGTATGTGCTTTTCAACCATCTCACATCAATTACCATCAAAGGAGTTTTCAAGCCGGATCTCAACCAGGTCTGAAAAAGAAGCATTCAAGGTCCAACTGAAACAAGAAAGTTGTCCTAAGCCAAAGGAGGCCAATTAACATACACGATTGAGTCTACGTAAATTAATGAGGAAGAAAGAAAGAAAGAAAATAAGGAAGGAAGGGAGGTAGAAAGAAAAACAGAAAGGAGCAAAAAAAAAGGAAAGAAGGAAAGGAAGAAAGGAAGGAAGGAAAACAAGAAAGAAAGAACCAAGAAAGAAAGAAAATAAACAAGAAAGAAAGGAGGAAAGGAAGGAAGGGAGAAAAGAAGGGAGGGAAACAAGCAAGAAAGAAAGGAAACAACAAAGAAAAAAAGAAAGAAAGGAAGGAAGGAAGGAAGGAAGGAAGGAAGGAAGGAAGGAAGGAAGGAAGGAAGGAAGGAAGGAAGAAAGAAAGAAGGACGGAAGGAATTAAAGAAGGAAGGAAAGAAAGGAAAGAAGGAAGGAAATAGGAAAGAAGGAAGGAAGGAAATAAGAAAGAAAGAAAGAAAGAAAGAAAGAAAGAAAGAAAGAAAGAAAGAAAGAAAGAAAGAAAGAAAGAAAGAAAGAAAGAAAGAAAGAAAGAAAGAAAGAAAGAAAGAAAGAAAGAAAGAAAGAAAGAAAGAAAGAAAGGGGGAGAACATGCAAATTTCAGAAAGGCGTGGAAGGTTCTACCCCTGGAACCTTCTTACTGTGCCCAATAATGAATGGAACTGACCACCTGAATGCCTGATATCGTCTGCCTGATATCGTCTGTCTGATATCGTTTGCCTGATATCGTCTGCCTGATATCGTCTGCCTGATATCGTCTGCCTGATATCGTCTGCCTGATATCGTTTGCCTGATATCGTCTGCCTGATATCGTCTGCCTGATATCGTCTGCCTGATATCGTCTGATCTTGTGAGCTCAGATGTGTTCTTAGAAACTAATAATAAAATGGCAGTGGAACCTTAGTTGCACCTGTTCTCCACTCTGAGAAACACTGCTGTATGGGGGACAATGAACCTGACCTTATTATTAGCGACCTTAGCTAATCCCCAGCTCTATGGCTTATGGTTTTGGTGGTCAGTGCCAAAAACATCGGCTCATCATAGCAGAAAAACTGTTTGTCATCATAACTGTGCTCAGTGTCTTCCAGCTGTAGAAATCCCTCCGCCTTGAGCTACCATCTGAAAAATGGCTCACAACAGCTCCCAAAAGCTTTCCCCATTCATCAATGTGACACCCATGACCACCGGCCTGTATTATGCATGGGGCGCCCATAAACCGGTTTGTGTGGTAGTAAAGACTCCTTTATAAATCAGGCCCACTGTCTTTCTCGTGCCTTGTCCTTATACACATTATGTTCCTATACATACTAAATTATAGAGGAGGATAACAAGTCAATGATTTTTACATTTCTAGATGGAGCTATAATGCTGGGTTGATATTGATGGTGGAATTTACATATAGATTGATACAGAGCAGGAAGGTTTAGGACTCAGTGGCGCCCTCTGTTTTAATATAGTAGTGTTTAAGAGGGAGTGCGCCCAGTGTGGATTGTAGGCGAGACTCGGTATTGGCGGCCGGGGGGCGCCTGGTATCAAGGTGGACACGTCACGGGCCCGAGAACAGAGAGGAGACTCAGATCACGCAGCATCTCCAGTTTGTTAGAAAGAGTTTGTGAATGAAACTGTTTCAAACGTTGTCTGCTTCTCCCACACAGCAGACGCCAAGGAGAGACTCTCCTCTTACAGTTTACAGTTTAGGATTAAAATGGATAATGCACTTCTGCTAACGGCATATGTTTGGCTCTCTGTCAAATATTAAGCATTCCAAAGGAGATCACTGTGATGAGAAAAGAGGAGAGGCTGCGGGATGTTACTTATAAAAGATAAGTCAGACCCAATCATTTGTCAGTCCGCTGTCGGCGCACGTGTTGACCGTACTTAATTTCCCATCATCCCTAAGGGCTGTCTAGCAGCTTTGCCTGCCTGATGCAGGCGCTGCAGTCGCCTCGCTCTCACATGAGGACCGGCTCCGTCGCACAGGTTGGGCCTGGTATGTTGAAAGTTATGATTTCATAGTAGCCTTAGTGCTGTCAAGCTTATTTTATTGCTTTAGTGATTATACAAGTGAAAAGGAGAAACATCTCACTTAATACAAGCATATTTTTTTCATTATGGGTGTTGTAACTGGTGAAAAAAATCTAAAAACAACAACATGTGTCTTTGCTGTGACCAGTCTCATCACTTCGGAGACCTGAGACCCTTTTCTGCTTTTCTTTGACTTCGTGTTGCAAAACATGACTTTTAAAACATTAGGTTTTCTTGTATTCAATTCAACTCTATTCCAGACTCGTAGCCCATTAAAAATAAAATAAAAGGACTTAACAAACAATTAAGCGGGCAATCATGCCAGTGTCTCCACAAGTCAGACTGATAATGTGTCACACTCTATTTTACATTTGTGAGGGACACTATTATTTCATTTTCAGACACATTCAGTCTAAAGCTGTGCATCAGAGTTCGTAGTATGGCCTGTTCAATCCGGCATTGACAAACATTTCGGTGGCACTTGACCATCAAAAGAACACACTAAGCATCATTATAGACCACCTGCAGCCTGCATATGCTGGCTTTCTTATACTGATCGAGATGAGCCGCATACAAGGGAGTACAGCACATAGCTGTTGTTATTGTCAGTGTCTGTCTGATTATTGGGGTCACTTTTGGTTCATCTTGTGGCACAGCAACAGAAAGTTGGTAATGTTCCGCAGTGTGGCTTTATGAATTGGTACAGTCACTTTCAACGGTCATCTACATGGGGGACTCAAAGCACTTACGTAATGGATAATGTATAGAATGCTGGTCATTATGGCCAGACCGCCTTTGCTCTGCCCGATCCCGTCAGACCTTGGAAGCTAAGCAGGGAAGGGCCTGGCAGGACTTGGATGGGAGACCGTTTTGGAACTCCTGGAAGCCTAGCGAATGCAGTGAGTGAGTGGTTGGTGGTGGTGGCTGATGTGCACAGACTGGTTGCCTCGCTCACCATCACCGAGTATGGAGTGAATGAATAATGCTCGAAATTGTGAAGCGACTTTGAGCGTCTGGAAAAGCACTATATAAGACTAATGCATTATTATTATTACTATTATTATTATTATTATTATTATTATTATTATTATTATTATTATTATTATTAGGCCCGAGCGGCCTGGCAGGGCTCGGGCCTATTGTAATTGTACGGCAGTGCGCGGAGCGCACTGATGAAAGACGTGCGCGTAGCGCACGTCCCGAAAAGAGCGCGCAGCGCTCAAGAAACAGAGCGCGGAGCGCTCCCCATGCATTAGACAGTAATGGGGGGACTCCCGGCACCACGCCCTGTCCGGTGAAATAGGCGTGTGCCGCGAAAGCGGCACATTTGTAACTGCTCGCATGAAAAAAGGTGAAAAATCCAGTGAAGGCGCAACATTGACAAGAAAGTAGTACTAGAGTGACTCAGGGCATTAAGGCCTATCCAATGATATAGGTGTTTGCCGCGAAAGCGGCATATTTGTTGTTGCTCGCACAAAAATCTGGAAAAAAAACGCATTAAGAAATATTGACAAAGAAGTGGTAAAATACGAGCGCAACGCGCTCGTATTTGACAATGAACCTCACGGGTGGGTTACTGGACGTGAGACCTTTCCGACGATATAAATATGGGCCGCCGCAGGCGGCGCTATATTGTTATTGTAAGGGTTTTTCTTATTAGGCCCGAGCGGCCTGGCAGGGCTCGGGCCTATTGTAATTGTACGGCAGTGCGCGGAGCGCACTGAAGAAAGACGTGCGCGTAGCGCACGTCCCGAAAAGAGCGCGCAGCGCTCAAGAAACAGAGCGCGGAGCGCTCCCCATGCATTAGACAGTAATAAGGGGGCTCCCGGCACCACGCCCTGACCGGTGAAATAGGCGTGTGCCGCGAAAGCGGCACATTTGTAACTGCTCGTGTGAAAAAAGGTGAAAAATCCAGGCAAGGCGCAACATTGACAAGAAAGTAGTCGATGACGAGCGCAACGCGCTCGTCATCGACCATGGCCACTCCCCAATGCCCAAAACACTACTAGAGTGACTCAGGGCATCGAGGCCTATCCAATGATATAGGTGTTTGCCGCGAAAGCGGCATATTTGTAGTTGCTCGCAAAAAAATATGAAAAAAAAACGCATTAAGAAACATTGACAAAGAAGAGGTAAAATACGAGCGCAACGCGCTCGTAATTGAAAATGAACCTCACGGGTGGGTTACTGGACGTGAGACCTTTCCGATGATAGGAAGATGCGCCGCCGAAGGCGGCGCCATATTGTTATTGTAAGGGTTTTTCTTATTCTTATTATTATTTTTCTTCTCCCCCCCCGGAGGCCGTTTCGGCCACTTCCCACCGACGAAAAGTCCTGAATTTTTGCCCAAAATTCAATTAGGTGAAAAAAAAAACTTTCACATCTCCAAATTTCAAAAATTAAAAAAAATGGCGCGTCAGCGCCCCCTGGAAAAACCACGTTAACATTGCGGCCTATGGCCAGACCCCCCAAAATAGCGAAAAACCCCAAAATTTTAGTTCGTCGTAGACGAAAAAAATTCGGCACAGTGATTGGTCACATGGAACCAAAAAAAAAAAGATATTACGCGGTTGCTAGGCAACCATCTGTATGGTGGCCATCTTGGCCAGAAGAGCGACCTGGCGCCAAAGGCGCCTTTTCGTGCCCTCGCATTTGAACGAACTCGTCCTAGGGCGTTGAACGCAGCGACTCCCCGGTCGCTCCAGATCATCTACACATGTGGGGCATTAAAAGTTATTAAAAACTTTCTAATAGGATTTCCGGTTTTGTCATGGCAACGCCATGAATTTGGCGTTCGTTTTTGGCGTTCGCCGTCGCCTTCGAAGAGTCATAACTCGCACAAACTGTGGCCGATTTTACTGTAACTTGAATCGTTGGTCGAGTCGTCGGCCCCGGATGTTTTGATATGGGAATTTTGAAAATGGGCGCGATAGCGCCCCCTGCAGAGCGCCGAATAAAAATGAATGGGGAAAAAAAGTAAACTTTGTCGTAGACAAAAAAAAATTGGCACAGACATCCGTCACGTGACCCCGATCAAAAAGTAAATTATGGCCACGCCCATTTTCCCACCGTGTTGCCATGGCAACGACCCGAAATAAAGTTTGGCGTAGCCAAACCAAAATTGGTACACACCTTTGTCGTGACGTTCCGAACAAAAAAGTACATTACGTGGTTGCTAGGCAACCCACACAAAGTCGGCCATTTTGGGAAATATCGCGTGATCTGGCGCCGAAGGCGCATTTCTTGCCTTTGGTCTTTTATAAACTCGACCGAGGGTGGCAGCGACAGCAGAACCACGTAGGGCGCGGCAGCGCCCCCCGGTTGTTGCGGTGGCGTGCGACGGCGTGCGCCAACCGGCCAACGCTGCTCGCGAGGGCCTCTAAATGCCGCTTGCGGCTTTAATTAGGCCCGAGCGGCCTGGCAGGGCTCGGGCCTATTGTAATTGTACGGCAGTGCGCGGAGCGCACTGAAGAAAGACGTGCGCGTAGCGCACGTCCCGAAAAGAGCGCGCAGCGCTCAAGAAACAGAGCGCGGAGCGCTCCCCATGCATTAGACAGTAATGGGGGACTCCCGGCACCACGCCCTGTCCGGTGAAATAGGCGTGTGCCGCGAAAGCGGCACATTTGTAACTGCTCGTGTGAAAAAAGGTGAAAAATCCAGTGAAGGCGCAACATTGACAAGAAAGTAGTCGATGACGAGCGCAACGCGCTCGTCATCGACCATGGCCACTTCCCAATGCCCAAAACACTACTAGAGTGACTCAGGGCATCGAGGCCTATCCAATGATATAGGTGTTTGCCGCGAAAGCGGCATATTTGTTGTTGCTCGCAAAAAAATCTGAAAAAAAAACGCATTAAGAAATATTGACAAAGAAGTGGTAAAATACGAGCGCAACGCGCTCGTATTTGACAATGAACCTTACGGGTGGGTTACTGGACGTGAGACCTTTCCGACGATATAAAGATGGGCCGCCGGAGGCGGCGCTATATTGTTATTGTAAGGGTTTTTCTTATTATTATTATTATTATTATTATTTTTTTTCTTCTCCCCCCCCGGAGGCCGTTTCGGCCACTTCCCACTGATGAAAAGTCCTGAATTTTTGCCCAAAATTCAATTAGGTGAAAAAAAAAACCTCCACATCTCCAAATTTCAAAAATTCAAAAAAATGGCGCGTCAGCGCCCCCTGGAAAAACGACGTTAACATTGCGGCCTATGGCCAGACCCCCCAAAATCCCGAAAACCCCGAAAATTTTAGTTCGTCGTAGACGAAAAAAATTCGGCACAGTGATTGGTCACATGGAACCAAAAAAAAAAAGATATTACGCGGTTGCTAGGCAACCAACAGTATGGCGGCCATCTTGGCCAAAAGAGCGACCTGGCGCCGAAGGCGCCTTTTCGTGCCCTCACATTTGAACGAACTCGTCCTAGGGCGTTGAACGCAGCGACTCCCCGGTCGCTCCAGAGCATCTACACATGTGGGGCATTAAAAGTTATTAAAAACTTTCTAATAGGATTTCCGGTTTTGTCATGGCAACGCCATGAATTTGGCGTTCGTTTTTGGCGTTCGCCGTCGCCTTCGAAGAGTCATAACTCGCACAAACTGTGGCCGATTTTACCGTAACTTGAATCGTTGGTCGAGTCGTCGGCCCCGGATGTTTTGATATAGGAATTTTGAAAATGGGCGCAATAGCGCCCCCTGCAGAGCACCGAATAAAAATGAATAGGGAAAAAAAGTAAACTTTGTCGTAGACAAAAAAAATTGGGCACACACATCCGTCACGTGACCCCGATCAAAAAGTAAATTATGGCCACGCCCATTTTCCCACCGTGTTGCCATGGCAACGACCCGAAACAAAGTTTGGCATAGCCAAACCAAAATTGGTACACACCTTCGTCATGACCGTCCGAACAAAAAAGTACATTACGTGGTTGCTAGGCAACCCACACGAAGTCGGCCATTTTGGGAAATATCGCGTGATCTGGCGCCAAAGGCGCATTTCTTGCCTTTGCTCTTTTATAAACTCAACGGAGGGTGGCAGCGATAGCAAAACCACGTATGGCGCATTAGCGCCCCCCGGTTATTGCGGTGGCGTGCGACGGCGTGCGCCAACCGGCCAACGCTGCTCGCGAGGGCCTCTAAATGCCGCTTGCGGCTTTAATTATTATTATTATTTTTCTTCTCCCCCCCAAAATCCACTTTCCCACCGACGAAAAGTCCTGAATTTTTGCCCAAAATTCAATTAGGTGAAAAAAAAAACTTTCACATCTCCAAATTTCAAAAATTCAAAAAAATGGCGCGTCAGCGCCCCCTGGAAAAACCACGTTAACATTGCGGCCTATGGCCAGACCCCCCAAAATCCCGAAAACCCCGAAAATTTTAGTTCGTCGTAGACGAAAAAAATTCGGCACAGTGATTGGTCACATGGAACCAAAAAAAAAAACATATTACGCGGTTGCTAGGCAACCATCTGTACGGAGGCCATATTGGCCAGAAGAGCGACCTGGCGCCGAAGGCGCCTTTTCGTGCCCTCGCATTTGAACGAACTCGTCCTAGGGCGTTGAACGCAGCGACTCCCCGGTCGCTCCAGATCATCTACACATGTGGGGCATTAAAAGTTATTAAAAACTTTCTAATAGGATTTCCGGTTTTGTCATGGCAACGCCATGAATTTGGCGTTCGTTTTCGGCGCTCGCCGTCGCCTTCGAAGAGTCATAACTCGCACATACTTTGGCTGATTTTAGTGTAACTTGAATCGTTGGTCGAGTCGTCGGCCCCGGATGTTTTGATATGGGAATTTTGAAAATGGGCGCGATAGCGCCCCCTGCAGAGCACCAAATAAAAATGAATGGAGAAAAAAAGTAAAATTTGTCGTAGACAAATAAAATTTGGCACAGACATCCGTCACGTGACTCCGATCAAAAAATAAATTATGGCCACGCCCATTTTCCCACCGTGTTGCCATGGCAACGACCCGATATAAAGTTTGGCGTAGCCAAACCAAAATTGGTACACACGTGCGTCATGACTATCCGAACAAAAAAGTACATTACGCGGTTGCTAGGCAACCCACACAAAGTCGGCCATTTTGGGAAATATCGCGTGATCTGGCGCCAAAGGCGCCATTTCTTGCTTTTGCTCTTTTATAAACTCAACGGACGGTGGTAGCGTCATTTTAACAGCGTAGGGCGCGTTAGCGCCCCCCGGTTATTGCGGTGGCGTGCGACGGCGTGCGCCAACCGGCCAACGCTGCTCGCGAGGGCCTCTAAATGCCGCTTGCGGCTTTAATTATTATTATTATTATTATTTTTATTATCGGGAAAATAAGTACCGACAGGGCGAACCTGAAGGTACTCATTTTCCCCATAATGACCAGCGTTCTACACATTATCCCACTTATAATACGCCCAACTGAACACACAAAATAAACTTCATACACTTTTATGAAGGCCGAAAGGTTTATTTAATGATTTCGGCAAATACTGTACTTCCAAAAAGTTTGTGCGTTTCTTGGCAACGTTTATTATGATTCCAGGCAGTGTGGCTAGGCTAGTAGCAGCAAGGCTAGCTACTTATTGCTAGCCTAGCTACTGGGTAAGTTGAAAGTCGGACTCCCGTTAACTTCACGAGCGATTCCCCCAACTTCTCTCGCAGGGATGAGGACAGAGATAGTGTCCGCTACTACTACGTGCGGAGTGATATGAAAGACCTGTATTACAAGCAAGAACACCGTTGCAATTGGTTCTCAATCAGAAAATAATGACCCGTGGAACGTTGGAAAATCCCATTCAAGTCAATGGAGCGTTCTACTTGCATTGTGAAGCCATATAATAAATGTTATTAATTTACCAGTGCACACAGAAAAAATTGGTAGAAGCTGGGATTGAAAAAAAAAAAAAAAACTAAGTTACTGTCGTCCATAAGCAATGAAGTATATGATTTCCAAACACATTTTTAAAAAGCTTCAAAACGGATCCTACATAAAACAGCTGGACTCACCAGTCGTCTCCACGATGCCCTCCAGGATGACGACGATCTCAAACTGCTCGTTCATGAGGGAGCGCTGGGACAGGTCGAAGAAGGGGCTCTTGGTGTTGATCTCGTGACAGATGGTGAGAGGAGACACCAGGAAGAGCTGATCCGCGCCCGTCCCGAACCCCACGTCCAACTCGCACTGGTCCAGGGGCAGGAACTCTCCCTCTGGGGTCTGCCGTGACTAAAGACCACAGGACAGAGGAGGGAGAGACAATTGTAGTATCACAGTATGATGATAGGATGTGACGCCATTGTAATAAATATGAATTACATCTCGAACCAAGTATGAAAACTGTAAATTATCAGGGAACATTTTCTTGACAATAATATGAGAATATGGCAGGGAAAATCAATTTATCCCTTACTTTTCCAGCTAACATTTGACTTCCACAATATTACCATGCTGTTATTGTGCTTTAAGTGAAGCGTGACCTAAATAGGTTTCACTTCTAATCCGAGTGGCTTTGTCTATTAATTAATTTCAAATAAAAATGCAATAAACCCTGCCTGAGGCCTAATATTTGCTCTTAGCCTTGGTTACTCTCTCTTTGACTGCTTTGGAGGTTGTGGGCGGGCCTCAAACACAAACCCCCGCAATGTTAACCGTTAACTGAGGCGGATGACTTTAATTGCATGAATAACATTACGACCTGAGATGTGTTGTTTCATCTTGCTTTAGTTTCTCTATAAATGCAGCTTTGTAGCCTAAAACCCAGCCTTTTGTAGAGAGTAATTTTGTTTATTCGTGACAACCTTAGCTCCGATAACCAATGGATGAAATCCATTGGTCGTTAGAGTAGCAGCACGACAAACAAAGAGATACATCATTATTTCTGTCCTCAAGGCAGCACCGCGCGACTTCTTTTTAAAGACCGCATTTTGATGTGAAGACTTCGGAGGCCTAACAAACTCCTGATGTTTTTGAACTTATGTAAGTTTCTGTCTGGACAAAATGAGGTAACGCTAAACCAGGCACAACACGATCTTTATGTAATTTTGTACATTTAGATAAAACACAATATTTAAAAATATATGTACACAATATTGTGTAATAGAGGGAGGGAAGAGTTCAGCTTCCTGAGGACGTGCTGAACCCTTCAGCAAATTGGACCTGGCATGGATCAAGAGTTTGTCTTACAATGAAAAACAAAACTTTTCCAATTTATTTCTTTATGACTTTGCCCTTTTTTCCATTTTGCCAATTGCATAACTTTTTGTTTTTGAATCAAAATCTTGCCTATCTCAAGCAAAACTACTCTGAAATCATTTTAAGCCTCTGTAAATTCTCCTAAACCAGGGGCTCTCAAACTTTAAATCAAAAGGTCTGAAAAATTAAATTCACTGTAGTAAAAGGTCCGAAAAATGTATTCTTAAACAAAACCAAAAGTGCTCATTGCACTAAAATAATGGTAAATGGACTCAACTTATATAGTGCTTTTCTACCTTTATCAGGCTCCAAAGCGCTTTACAGTGAGGAACCAGTCACCCATTCACTCTCTCATTCATACACCAGTGTACACAGACACTGGAGATAAGGCGGGTGAAGTGTCTTGCTCAATAAATCAGGCTAGGAATTAGATATAAAAAAATCCCTCTGAAAAAATCTTCAAAATATTGTTCAGTCCAAAACTGTCTTCAGGAGCTACTGACAGAGATAGTGTCTCTACAATGATGATGAAAATGTGTTTTGAGAAAAAGGTCCTTTTTGCATTGAAACATTGTATCAGTGCAATATTTAAACATGTTATCATGAAGATTAGATACATTTTTTCTTGTTCAGCAACCAGTTTGGCCCAAAACCTGAAAAAAATGACTTTTGCCGGTTGTTAATTAATACTTAATTATCAGAGTGCATTTTTACATTTACAAAAAAGCATAATATTGGAATTTATAAAAAAAAAGTTCTAATGAGAGACATGGCACTGCCTGTCTCCTAAAACGTGCTCCTAAATTGTGGTCCAAAGGGACTGATCTAAATACAGTGATCTAAATAAATAAATTACTCAGACAGTTGTGATTGGAGTTCATTTCTTCATATTTCTGTTTAGATTTATCCAGATCACTGCAATATTTTATTTTCAATTCCAAACCACCTTGGGTGCTGGCCCTTCTGGGGCCCTAAGCAAAAATCCACCCACAGTACGCATCCCATGGTTATTCGACGAAGAGCGAACACGTTTACGGTCAAAGACGGTTCCACTGTGCAGTAGTGCAGGGCAGAAGTGGGAAATAATTACCTCAATTCAGGCCCTGTCCCTCTGTGTGAGAACCACTAACCACTAACCCACTGTGAGACTGGGATTTAGGACTACAATACATTTTAAAATGGTAAATGGCAAATGGTCACATTCTCTCACTTATGGTCCCTGACCCACAGTTTGGGAACCACTGATTTAAAACTAACTGAAACCTGCATCTGACGGTTATTTCTGTCTGACCACTGAGAATTAGCCTGTGAGTCGCCCAATTTGCTTAAGACCGTGCACATTCAGAGAACCAGAGTTACTGCAAGTAACTGCGCGCCAAAGCTACAACTTCAACCAGCTCTGCTTTGGCAACAAAATTCACAGCACAGAGACGCCACCAGGGTCCGGACCAAATCACCTCGAGGTCCGCATCCGGACCCTAGTCCTGAGTTTGAGAAGGCCTGTCCTAAACCAAAACTGTACTGGGAAGTTTCACCTGTCACCTCAGAATCTTCGGCTTAAGAATATTTAATGATGGAAAAACTCCTTTACAAATGAGAGCTTACGAACCCGTGAACTTCATTTCTTTGCACAGTATTTTTGGACTTGGAATCTTATGTCAAATGATTATGAATCAAAACAAAGAAGCCAATAAGAAAACAATACGCCGTTCTTGATTGATTCCTTTACACACATAATTACCCCAAAAAACTTCCCCAAAATAGACAAACTGAATAAGGATAGACCACAAAAATGACAAAAGATAAAATTTCTATTCATGGAAATACAACCTACAACCAATCATCCGGATGCGTCAGGCCTGGCCGCCCACTGCCCGCCTACACTCACTCTTTCTACATCACTACAATGTCCCACAATCCGCGCACAGCCCCTTCTCAATAACCTGACTGCCATCTTTTTGTTCTAGTGGTAAAGCCCAAAATAAAACCAACAAAGGCCGTTCTATTTTTCATTGTCATTTGCTGCAAGAAAATGTTTTGTTTTTTTCCCTTTTCTGTGGACTATTGTTAAACTGAAATTGCTTTTTGCTCTTTGATTAACCCGAATGGGAGGATGACGATGTATTAAGGCAAATTCGGCAGCTTTTGAGTTTGTTTTTTTCTTGCTTTGCTGTGTTTTGTAAAAGAAAGCACTTGACAGGAAATTATGGAGCATCTCGAGAGACAACACAACTGATGATAATTATAAAGCCCATGCAGCTTTTGGGCATTGTGGAAATTGGAGGAGCCGATCGGCCTCTAGCTTGTGGTCTAACCAGTTTCTGAAGACAAAAGTGAGAAGAAAAGTCAACTCAATCAACCCAGGCCAGTCGACGACATAAGGAAAATCACTCTATGATGTGTAAATTGTTTTATTGTTTGAATGCAGTATCCTTAAGCCGTGTCAAAGATGAGGTTCTGTCTCTGGTGGGATTGACACAATACAATACAGTTTTTCCTCATCCTCTTATCTAAATCCTGGATGACAGAGAAACTACACAAACTTTACAGCAAGAGAGTCCTTGGCCTGATTCTCGGATTGTGGGTCTTTCTTTGTGTAGTTCCCCAAGTGTCCCCGTCAACCCACAGCATGCACAGTCAGCAGCATCTGACCAAGAACCTGTAGTAGATGTGGAGGGAGGTGGGTCTCTGGGCGCTGCTTTGGGTTCGCTCACTGCTCCTGATGGGATTCTCCGTTGAAGGATGGATCAAATGCAAAGGACAATAAAGTCTTCCTATTGGTCCCGCCACTGTTATCAATCCTCTTTCTACCTTCCAACAGTTCTGATACTGATATATTCCAGTGTAGCTTAATACAATCAATCCACCAGTGTTAGGGCTTACATCATATTGCACATAAAATAAATAACAATAGACAAAAATAAATAAAAGACAAAAAGGAATATTGAGGATGGTAATGACAACAGGGAAGTTGCAAGATCACGGAATATAATATGTATTGCTGGGTTGCAGGTGACATCACAGAGTTCTAAAGGCCAATACTATTAAATAGAGGAAAAATTATTTGTTTTTTGAGGAAATTTTTGGTCTTGTACAGAGAGATCATGCACTGACTGATATTAATGATGATTTTTTAAATTCATATATTTTCTTTTTAGCTAAGACTTGTGAAAGTGTAGTGCTGTTAATAGGAAAAACTGGCTCCTGCCCCCCGTTGGGTCCGATGACATCATCACATTCTAGAACCTGCAACCCAGCAACAGTACAATATGTATATTAAAGGGACTATAAGGAGTTTAAAAATGTTAAAATTAAGTATTTTCCTCCACCTACATGTTCCAGCCATGTCCTAATGTGTAGAATGAGCTCAGACCTGTTCACCACAACTGCCTCTAAAATCCTGTACGGACACTCAAAAATGTGTCACTTCGGCCCGAATTGCTGTCATGCACGAGCTTAATATAGAAGGTGCAGTTACGCATATGGCCTGAGGTGGCAGTAGTGAGTATAAAATGACGAACTTGCTTCCAGCCCCTTTAATGTGCCTTTTTAACATACAATGAGTGACTTTTGGTTATGTTAACATTGTTTGGTATTGATGGCCATCTGAAAGAAAGTTGTTATTGATCACCTTTTGTTACTCACTTTGTACTAGACATTGTACATAAAACAAGACAGCTGTTGTAGTTGTGCTTCGTTTCTAATAAATTCTGTTAATTGATTATGTTGATTAATTATGTGAATATTTCAAATAAGAGTTTGTTAGTTTGGTCTGTGTTAAAATATAGCCACTTTGAAGTGTAAGGTTTTCTTTTGCAAATGAGGCAAATCAAAACTCGTTAATTGTATAATTGTATGATTGATAATGTAACTACAGGACACGGTTCATTTATAAACATGCATGTTGTGTGTATGTGTGCGTGCTGCAGGGGTCGTGCATGCGACTGATGCGGCACCTTAGGTAGAATTATTGTTTTGTATACAGTGTTACTCCTTTGTGGAAGATTTATACAGTGTTTCAGTTATGTAATGACTTATGTAAATGCCATCTGTAAATGGTCTTTTCTACCATGATCAGATACTTCGAGTATAATCTATTTTTTTTGCTGTTGTTTCCTTGTAGTTTTTTTCCTTTGCACTATGTTCCTTTTGCACTATAGTCCTTTGTATTATTTTACTGTATGGATTTTGGGGGTGGGCACTTATAAGCTCTTGCTTTGGCCCACTCCTTTTGAGTAGAATGTTAAAAGGGACTATAGGGAGTTTAAAAATGTTAAAATTAGGTATTTTCCTCCCCATTCATGTTCCAGCCATTTCCTAATGTGTAGAATGAGCCCAGACCGGTTCACCACAACTGCCTCTAAAATCCTGCACTGTCACTCAAAAAGCTGTTCATTCGGGTCCGAAGTGCCGTCATGCACGAGCTTAATATAAAGAAGGTGCAGTTACACGTATGACCTGAGGTGGCAGTAGTGAGTATAAAATGACCAACTTGCATCTAGTCCCTTTAACTGCTCAAATAAACAAATAAACTAAACTCAAAATACACAAATATAAACAACTGAAAGTCATACATTATTTTAAAGATATACTTGAATGAATGGACACTTCGTTGCTAGATCCACAAGAAATCAAATTAACCCAAATAATGAATAAAAAACAACCCGAGATAAATAAAAGATCTGTTATGTGCATGCCACCCATTCAACCCAACAGCACTAGGTTTCCACACTGAAGTCAACATAAACCAAGCACCTCTGACTGAGTCCCTCTCAGTCTGCTCTACCATCCCCATGACCTCTTCATGACATTGCTCTATATTAGTCAAACACAAATTATGAATGGAGCGCACGAGCATCCTTGACATAGCCGGAAAACATGCCTATTTTTATCTCCCGTGCATATCAATGAGTTGTTTTTCCTTGTGGGGAGCTCCACTGTCACGTCGCGGGGCCATTGTTCACTTGTCAGGTGCTTAGGGGTGGCTGATTACCGTTTGGCATCCTCTACATGTGCAGGGGTTATCAAAGGCTATAGCTTACGGAAATGCTACTTCTCACGTTCTGTCAGGGCCGCTTAAGATTACTAAGATGGATGGCTATTGGGGGGTGTTGACAGGAAAAGCTTCTTTCACGGACCCTCGGGCAGCTTTCTGTGCTTCCAATGTCGACACGTTTTCTCTCTCTCTCTTTGACACACTTTTCTCGAAATGTAGACATAAGGGTTTGAAACATCAACAAAAGACAATCTAAATGAATTGTTTACAGGCCAAGAGTTTCCCACGGTGATTACTTGCTATCCCTTTCTCCTTACAGATTGGCAGTAAAGATGCAGTGGACATATTTCCTTAACCTTACGCAAGCAACTCTGAGGACTAAATGTTCTTCACCTGCACCACTATGTTTGCTGTTCTTTGTCGAAATCAGGGGTACCCAAACTTTTTGTCTCCGAGGGCCAAAACCCCGGTGGGTCACGGGCCAAACACGGCAATGTCAAGCGTGAAAAACATATAACTGCAAATAATAATACTTAACTCAAAGAAAATGCCACATTAGGTCATTTTGAAAGTGTCAGTTCAGTATAAATTCTTTTATAAGTCAATTTTTAACATACTGACTAATCAACATTGTTGATGTCAACATCCTCTGCAAGTTGGAAAACTGGGAAAGTTGATGCTACAACGCTCTGTAATTGATAAATACCAAGACACCACAACAGTGTTTCCTTAACTTTGCGGAAGGAGTGAAACAGCGCCCCCAATTTGACGATTGAGAATAAATGGGAGAATTAGTATTAACCACACACAGCACAAAAACAGGTCACCCTCTGGCGGGCCAACAGAGTTGTTTCACCGGGCCAAATTTGGCCTGCGGGCACCACTTTGGGCACCCCTGGTCTAAACATATTCATCAATTGCACGATAAATGAGGTGAATACGAGCGATCGTTTACTTCCGCGATTTTCGCCGGATGTTTTGGTGAACGGTAGGCAACAGCTGATGCATACAGGCCTCTAACTCGGTTTTATAAAATGATAGATCTGTTACAGCGCAAGAGAAGCAATGCCCTGTTTATGGACATTGTTTTTGCTGATCATAGCATTTTAGTAAAATGCTTATCAAATATGTAAATGTAAAATGCCTACCACGGCCAACGGATGTAACGACATCGCGATCGCTCGTATTCTGGTGCGATAATGGACACGGTCGTTATTTTATCCCACCAAACCTGTTTTGCTAAATCCTCCTCCATTGGACCCACTGCAGCCGCCTCCAGTGAAGAGCTACATAAAGCCACAGACAAATAAAAATGTCACAGAGGTTATTAAGATTGCCTATTGCAGTTACAATACCCCTTATTCTTGAAAATCCAGAAATGCTCCTTTAAATGAGATGTCTGCATTGATTTCTGTAATAGTGTCTTGTAGGCTGTAATAAAACAGGGGAAAAAAGAGAGAGAATTTGACACATAACAAGCGAAGCCAGAGAAAGCAGTACACAGCCCCGAGCAGAATCAAACATGGCCACTGTTCTTTTGGACAGATTCTTGGCACAAGGTTTACAAGAGCTTTGAGGTTTAATTCCTCATACCACACTAGAGCCAGTGCACCAAAAAGTTGTGTAACATGCTTCTTTACAGAAAATGATGGGCTTACAAGTCTATCGGAAGGAATTTGTATGTTGTATTGCACATAAATCACACACATAAAAGGAGATGATTTATGACGATTAAATACATTTCAAAGCAAACATAAAGAGCTTTGGTAAAGAGGAAGAAACAGCCAAAGTGAACAGGACGGGTACAGACGGCATCGTGTCATAGAAGGGGGCGTGGCCTCGCCAAGGGGGAAGGAAATATCTTTTGGGAACACCATTTTTTCACCCTTTCTAGCCCTTTTCTAGTGGAATATTAACTTATTTATACACACAAATAAAGTCATGTCTAAATCAGACCCATATGGATGTTTTTTTCTCAGCAGATTGTTCAGCAGAAGAGAAAAAACGGCAGTCATAGCTAGCATTAGCATGTAGCATGATGCTAACATGAAGCATTAGCATTCTCTGTTATTTATGTATTTATGGGCTGTTGAACCACTTTGCTCCTCTTCATGTCTTTGCATCTTTATTTAGTAGAAAACAATATTCATAATTCAGCATTTGTTAAAGTAGTTTTGGAGTAATTATAGAAATATAGATTATTTTCTTATTATTATTTTTGTTTTCCCCCTCAACTGCTTCAAACATGACCATATATGGGCGATTTAAGTGAGGCCGTCTGTATCCATAACTTAAAACTGCATGAATGAAGCTGTTTGCTGTTATTTTTCCAGTAAATACCTCTGCTTTTTATCCGGCTGTGCTAAGTGGTACTTGAAAATTCAAGCCCTATTATTTACATGTCATAGTTCCCTAAAAGCGACAACACAACAAGTGCACTTCACCAAATGACTGTTGATGAAACCTTCCGCACTCCCAATAGTTTGGTGTTTTTTGTTTTGTTTTTATAACCAGGTTTTGCTTGCTTTTAAAATGTCTGTAATACCACACATTTATAGTATGGAGACGTGCAGATTAATGATATATTGTGGCCCCATGACTCAGCTAAAAGCATCAGTGACTGAGGAGGCGCTGTTCATCATTTGCCACCTTCTCCTGAAGGCGCAGATTACATTACAGACGTGTTTTTCACAGTGCCAGTGTGGTCAGCACAAACACAATGCAACAAAAGAACAAAATAAATTACTGCCTGAAAGCATCATACATCTTTACTGATGAACAAATGTACAGTGCAATCCCTGAAGCCTCCTGTAGATGCTGAAACACTGAAGGTTTTGTTCAGTAAATCACAGTTCTTGTATTGATGTTGGGCTACAAAAGCACAAAATTCATTGCTTGCCCTGCCGTACTTGCCTATATATCCTATAGACTTTGGGACATTGTGCTATCTACCAGAGTTTGGATGAGATGAACAGGCAAAACTAATATGGCGACTTGCAGGAGTGTGAAGAAATGAAAAAGAACGAAAAAGTTAAATCAGAGGAAATATCTACTTCCAATTTTTGGAGCTAAAATTGCAGTATATGACTGTGATCGGACAATCCTAAAATTGGATGATAGAGATTATTTGCCGGGACCATGGTTCCAATCCAGACGCTCAAACATTCGAAAGGAAAGTGTTTTTGAAGTCAGTACAGCGAGTATGTAGTAAAAAAAGTAAGTCTCTTGCTCATTCCTGTGCGGCGTTATGAATTTTTAAAGAAATAACCAGAATGCTCACTCCAGCCACTAGGGGGCAGCTTAAATAAAGAAAGGAAAGAATTCCACACGTGTCTAGCAGAGGGCACTGACATAATAGGAGATCAGGATATAAACAACACATTATAGCCATGTGGTAAATGGACAGTCTGCTCCTGGGCGGCTGTGGCTACAACAATAGCTTACCACCACCAAGTGAATGAAAAATGACTATACAAGTGTAAGCCAAGATACAGTCCTGTCAGGCTCATTATTATTCATTTATTGAAAAAAGTTTACTTAATAGTGTTTCCCAATCAAAACATATTTTTCTGCAGCTTTTGTTTATAGTTTATGGACCCCGGCAATACACCCATGATATATTTTGGTCCCCAGCTAAATTACCCTTGGTCCCCTGTTCTATGTCCTGATCCTAGCTCCTCAACCTTAACCTTTCATGGAGTCAACTGTTTTCGATGCAGTTTGTTTCAGCAGCATTTTCCCAATTCGACCGTCCTTACCCAAGGTGGAAAACACAGGGGAAGTGACATCACCAACAGCTGTTTCAGAAAAAACACATTACCCATATAGACTTGGACTACAAAAACATTCCTACTCCTGGCTATGGACTTCAATGACTCAAACATAAACCACGATAATGACATGAAGCCACACAGAAAACAACAATGATGATAAAAAGCTGTTTCAGGTTTACCTTCCACAGCTACAGCTTCATCACAGCAATAAAAAAAATACTCTGATGAAATATTCCACCAAAATCCTATGTGCCATCCCATAAGCCAATGAGTTAGCATCAGAGGTCCCTATGCTAAAGTGAATATGATCATTAGCATACAGGCTCCTTTTCCTAACTCCTTCCTAACTCCTTCCAGGCCCAATTCGGGGGCTCCTTATCATGGTGGACGCTGACGGTTTGGCGCTAGACCTCTTACCAATTTAAGCATTTCGGATGGGGCCATAGTTTTATGCTTAACTGCTCACCTTAGATCCCTCTGCGTCTGAAGGGATCAGGAAGGGGACTACTTTTTCTTGGAAGTGCTAAAATGTCCAAAGGTATTGTGAAAAGCCACTACAGGATGTTTAACAATACACATTTTGTATATTTCCCACTGTTTCCTCAATGGTCCTCCACTGTGTGTGCAGTGATTTGCTGCCGAAGTCGCTCCGATTGGTGTCACAATGTTCTTGGCCCTGGACGTGTCTAGTGTGTTGTGACTGAGCGCGCTCTGATTGGTGGGAAATACTCTCACACGAGCTCAAAGTGTAAAGAGGCAGAAGATGTGGTGGCTTGTAATGTCACGCTTTAGCTCTGGGGTTACTGACGCGCTCGGAGGACAATAGGCTATTACACAGATACGTGCCCTGCCTTTTATTGGTAATGCTGGGGAATAATGTATATGCGCTTTTTGTGTGATGCTCTTGGAGGCCAAAACACTAGCAAGCGCCATGGTAACGCACAACTAAGTGTTGAAGAATGAAAGAGATGTTTAAAAATAATGCTTTTATTTCTATTGTGGTAGTAGTAGTAGTAGTAGTAGTAGTAGTAGTAGTAGTAGTAGTAGTAGTAGTAGTAGTAGTTTACAGCATAGAAACAAATAGGAGAAATGTCCTTAGTGGCTTCGTTCCATCGTCGAAATACGGACGCCACGCCGCCATCTTGGTCCGGCATATGTTATTACGCCAGCCAGTGTAACTCATCATAACAACAAACGCAAGTCTGATCATAAGGATTAAGGATTGCTACTAATCACAGTTTATGCAATAGTCTTGCCACATTAAAAAAAAGAATCGAACGACCCTTCTCCTCTTTATTTCTATGGTTTACAGCAGTGGTTCTCAACCTGGGAGTTGGGACCCCCAAGGGGGTCGCGAGACAAATTTTGGAGGTCGCCAGATCATTTAGATAAAATATACATATTTAATTAGCATAAAATCTAATATTTTATTGTAGCATGTGTTTGCTATTTTACCAGAGTATCATTATTTGTTTGTTGTTTGATGAATTTCATTTTAGCCATTTGTTTTTTTCTTTGTTTTTTAAGAATTATGTAGGCTAATGTTCCTATTTCTCACAGTGTGACCCGAGCGGGGGTCACAAACCCCTTTAACTGTTATAAAGGGATCTCGACTCCAACAGGTTGAGAACCACTGCTTTACAGGACGACATTGTGCCATATTTGTTTGTTTTTTATTATTTGTAACTCAGAGGTTAGAAATGTTACTGAAGTCGGAGATCCTATAGTCAGAAGTGCATTCCATTTGAAATTCACTGGTAAGAGCTTTGAAAATCTAACCTCGGAGGAAAACTGAATTTTTTCTGGTCAGTTCTTTACCCGTTTAAATCATCAAAATACCATTCACAGGACAAATCAATGGTGACCGGGCCACAGCTCACGTTTTATGTGAAATGATCAATCACTTCCCATTTCCTCTTCCTCCCACTCACGCCAGGGTCATATTTTCAAGCAGGCTCCGTGAAGCTGCAGTTCAGGCGGGCCGTGTGTGAACGCTCCCCCTGGCTTGGAAGTCTGCTTTACTCAACCTCAAGGAGTACAAGCGGTGCACTAAAACTTTACTTAGCCAAGTTTACTTAGCAGAACTCTGAATATTTTACTATCAAGTGGAAATTGAATATAGTGTTATCTAAAGTTCGGGAGTAGGACCACACCTCACATATGTCCTTTCCGGTCTCCGTCATGTAAATACCTCCCCGGTCCCTCTCCTCAGCGGTCCCATTAATGTGCCCCTCCTCTATAAACATGTTCTGAAATGAGTGCGATTCTTGTCTCTCAAGTTGTTCCACATGCGTAAGATGAACAGAATCTTTTCTTTTGATGCTGCTTTCACACTTGAAGCAAATCCGGGTAAACTTCCTGGGAAGATCCGCTCTGTTTATGCGGCTCGCCCGACACTGGACTAATCAAAGCAAACTCTCTGAAAGTCTGTGTTTGAAAAAGTCTGCGTTTTTCTCAATGCGCTTCCACTTTATTTTAGTTGAAAATGGAATGGAAGTTTGTTTGTATTATGCAAACTCCGCACAGAAAGGGGGCGGGAATTGAACGCTGCGCTACAGTCCCGCTTGGTAAGTCTTGGAGCAAACCCGGGTCAGGCAGTTCACGAGCAGCAAGAATGAAATGGATTTTACTGGATATGGACCTACATGTGAGCTGAATTATACGATTTCTTGCTGCATTTGCTGCAATAAACATTACTGAAAGCCACTGATACACAGGTTTCCAGAATAATTCTTCATATCAAAATGCTAGGACAGCAATGCCAAATTTCTTTCTTTCTCTTTCTTTCTTTCTTTCTTTCTTTCTTTCTTTCTTTCTTTCTTTCTTTCTTTCTTTCTTTCTTTCTTTCTTTCTTTCTTTCTTTCTTTCTTTCTTTCTTTCTTTCTTTCTTTCTTTCTTTCTTTCTTTCTTTCTTTCTTTCTTTCTTTCTTTCTTTCTTTCTTTCTTTCTTTCTTTCTTTCTTTCTTTCTTTCTTTCTTTCTTTCTTTCTTTCTTTCTTTCTTTCTTTCTTTGTCTTTCTTTCTTTGTCTTTCTTTCTTTCTCTCTCTCTCTCTTTCTTTCTTTCTCTCTCTCTGTCTTTCTTTCTCTCTCTGTCTTTCTTTCTGTCTTTCTCTCTCTTTCTTTCTCTCTCTCTTTCTCTCTCTGTCTTTCTTTCTCTCTCTCTCTCTTTCTTTATCTGTTTCTTTCTTTCTCTCTCTCTTTCTCTCTCTCTCTTTCTTTCTCTCTTTCGCCCACTCTCTTTCTCTCTCTCTCTCTTTCTGTCTTTCTCTCTCTTTCTGTCTTTCTCTCTCTTTCTCTCTCTTTCTCTCTCTTTCTGTCTTTCTCTGTCTTTCTCTCTCTTTCTGTCTATCTCTTTTGTGTGTACTCTTTATTTGTTGTAAATTTTTGTAACTAGCACGTGGTGTGAATGTGAACATGGAAGCCGTTAATAAAGGTTTGGTTAAAAAAAAAAAAAAAAAAAGTCTTTCTCTCGCTTTCTGTCTCTCTCTCTTCTTTTTTCTATACTATCCCTTCAACTAACAATCCAGCAGAGCACAGCTGTCCAACCCGTGAGCTTCATTGTCACCTAATCTCGCTCTTGTCTGTGTGGATCAAATTTGCATGTATCTATTCAAATGTATTCCCCTATCCCACTTGCATATCCGGACTGAATGGCTGAGAGGCACGGCTTTCTCTGCCAATTTCACCTCAACTCAGCTGACTCACTCTATCCACCAGCACGGCACGGACCCTTCGAACTGTCTCATACTAGATAGCTCCAAAA
Organism: Gobius niger; assembly: GCF_951799975.1. Lineage (NCBI taxonomy): Eukaryota > Metazoa > Chordata > Actinopteri > Gobiiformes > Gobiidae > Gobius > Gobius niger. Next base: position 15,138,061 of record NC_136861.1, read on the forward strand.
TATCCAAACATCAACCATAGACACACTTGTTATTGCATTTAAAAAAAAACCTTACTCTACACAAGTCAAAAGGGTAATGTTACTCCCAATGCCCCTTCACTTAAGAAACAAGTAAACCCTTTAAGTTAGACGTGCAAATTACTTCTGCCACCACAGGCAAAAACAAAAACATATTTTTTTATAGAGAGAGTGTCGTGTGGGAGCAGACGATACAAGAAAAAAGTCTCTGTTGCTCCCCGGACATCAGCAGAGGAGGAAAGAGTGGAAAATGACCACTTCTAATGAAAGGTCAGTCCGGTTTGGCAGAACATCGACCAAGAGGGAGACATAGAAGTTCGAAACAGGAGTGTGACGTCAGCTTCGAGCCGGGAGACCAGAGACATCATGATCTTAGTTTTATTATTATTGTGAAAGGAAAGTTGGCCACAATAATTGCTGTGGGAAAAGTAGAATCTTCAATTTGTTTTCTGTGTAGTCTATGATTATATGACAATGTTAATAGTTAAGAGGTTATTTAAAATGCCAATTACATTTAAAGATACACAGGTTAGAATAAAAGGTGTAACAACACAGTGTATTTTAACAGTTCAAATACTCACATAGCACAATACAGACACAACCTGAACAGTCTGCGTACACTCTGCCGTCTTCACAATGGTTTCAGCTGTTTTTATAGACTTATCTCAAGGAAGTCTGCAACACAGAATTGACTCTGTGCATAACTTCAAATCATAGCAACGACGCCCAAGAAGTGACCTCCTGTTTCGATCCAGCACAAAATAAAAGCACACAGCTCGTCTCATTGATTAGTTCAGCAGGTACTTGCAACATTACAAGAATATAATTAGATACACACATTTTAAGTGTTTTGTCTGTTAATAGTTAGGCAGAAAGAAGGTTGAACTTATGAACTGCTGAACTAATGAATAAGATGGTGCTTTTATTTTGGTGTGCTGGATCGAAAAAGGAAGTCACTTCTTGGGCGTTATGCACCGAGTCAATTATGTGCTCCGATGTAGTGACTCAACCATGTGGTCTTGTCCTCGTCTAAACTGCGTTTTTCCAATGCAACACAGACACAGCACTTACCCCCCGTCTGAACCGAGCGCATTTACTCCAGTGGCTTTATCCAAATCTAAAATCTTGAAAGAAAGGCATCAAAATAGTGATGAAAACAATGATGAAAACACAGCAAAAAGTGACAAAAGAGTGCCAAAAAAGTGCTGGAAAAGCAATTAAAAAGTGCCAAAATGTGTCGAAAACGTGACAAAAAAATGCAACAAAAAAAGCATCAAAAATCGACAAAACCATGACAAAAAGCGCCTAAAAAAGAGATGAAAACACGACAAGAAAATGTGGCCACGGCCATGTTTGTAGGCGCTAGCTTTCAAATCAGGCATTACACTGTTGCTCGAGAAGCTTGTAGATTTGGGTAAAATCTCGGTTCAGGCGGGGGGTAAGAGTTTAACTAATTCATACTCACATAACAAAGAGCAACTGTACAGCCATAACATTTGCTTACAGTGCCTCATTCAAACATTAACACTCACCAAAAGGTGCGTCTTCAAATTTGACCCATCATTATTCACAGAACTACAATGTAAATCATCTTTGGAGTCCTTATCTCTAAGAACAGTTTGATACATCACAAACCTCAAAAGGTTACTCAGTCTGAAGTTGGCTTTATATTCAAAAAAAGGTTTCTTAGTGTTACTTTAATTAGTCTCACTTTTAAGGGGAAAATGCCATGAACCCAATTACCACTGCAGAACCTGTCCCTACAAAGACGACCAGAGACACGGGGGATCATTCGAAATATTACTGCCTCTAAAAAGATTTACAATCACAAACAGCAAAGTGTCGTAAACATGCAAACCTACATGGGAATCAAATGTTCAGACTCACTCAAATCTCAAGCACGCTTTCAAACTTTTCAAACTTTATTGTTAATTGAATTCATTTTAAATAGGAGAAGAAATGTCATGAACTCAATTTCCCCTGGGAGTGGCTGTACAATTCGCTAAGAGCTTTTGGAAATGGTTGGCAAATTTAATGCTAAGCTCTTGAACTCGGTCATTTTCCGCTAGTGAGTGCGTTATGGACAATTTCTGAAACACAATGTTGACCAACGGACGAGAAAATGTAGCAGTTAATTGAAATTCTTCACTTTCTGTCTTGCTTTGTCTGGAAGTCTTACATATGCATTCATTGAAGACCCAACACCATGGCCTCCCCACATGTACTGCACTGGCACAGATCTGTCGGGTGCGTTCAAGGTAAGAACCGCGCTTATAGGTTGCAAAGCGAACGGCGCGGCTTACAGACCTAATGCTCGGAGGTTTCTTGGAGAATAACTAGGTTTTGTTGTCCAGGCGCGGTGACTCACTTTGATAGTTTTCTCTGGCAAAACTCTCGGCGAGGGAGGCTCTGAAGCGAAAGAATAAGGTTAGACCACACAGCCCCGCAGCGCAAATACAAAGAACATCCAAAGCAGAGCGCGGAACATGAGGTATTTATTGTACTTTACGGCGGCATGAGTGAAACCATAGGGGGTTACCTTGGAGCCGCTTCAGTCGGTTATGGGCATTGTATTTCTCTCGGAAGGAAAGGTGGGTTCATAAAATCGCTGGCAGGGAGGAATCAGCAGAAATGAATCTTCACATGTACAGACTTTCAACCTCAGGATTCAATTCTTTGTGTTTAAAAAAAAACTCTGCAGAGCTGAGCTTATACTGATTATGGGCCTCACAGCCTGAAGGCCCTTGGTTCAATTCCCTGGCCGGGTCTTGCTTTGTGGAGAATGCATGTCATCCCCATGCCTGTGTCTGTTTCCTCTGGATGCTCAGTTACCCCTAACACTGAAAGCACAAGAGGCTCCTGTCTGAGAACAAAGCACTTCTAAAAGGATATTCTGAAACTCAGGAAAAAGGGGGGGACTATACAGAGTTTAAAAATGTTAAAATTTAGTATTTTCCTCCCCCTACATGTTCCAGCAATGTCCTAAGGTGTAGAATGAGCCCACATCTGCCTCTAAAATCCTGCACTGTCACTCAAAAAGGTGTTAAATCGGGTCCGAATTGCCGTCATGCATGAGCTTAATATAGAAGCTGCAGTTACGCGTAAGACCTGAGGTGGCAGTAGTGAGTATAAAAATGGCCAACTTGCATCTAGCCCCTGTAAATAAAGATGTAATGACCCTGACTTTAAATGTCAAATGCCTCTTTTGTTTTGGGTATTGGTTAGTGGGTCTAAGGTTTACTTTGAAAACAGGTTAAATTGAGCATGTTTTAGGTTGACTGGAGCAGAGCGCTCAGAAGAAGTAGGGCACAGACACCCATATTGACTGAGCAGTGCCATGCAATGTGTTGCTCAGTCCCCCAAAAAAGGTCACATGGTCTCGTATTTTGTTGGACTGCCTTTAGCTTTTGCAACAGTAATGGCATTATTTCAACGAACTATGCAACGTCAAAAGGTTCATTTCTATCCATTGATCTTTTAAAGGAACAGGCCACCGTTTTTACATACTGAAATATGTTAGACGAGTTGATGCGTACCTGTCTGGTCTTTGTGCGTGCGCTCAGTCAGGCAGAACAACCAAAGATGTTGTTTGCATTTGGCCTCTCCCAATGTATTCCTATGGCTCCAAACAGGGGTGAAGTTGGAAGCTACCACGCTCTTCCATGGGCACGCACGTACGTATCAACTCGTCTAAGCTCAGGTAAGAACATATCTCAGTATGAAAAAACGGTGGCCTATTCCTTTAAAGCTGATGGGAGAGTGTGACCACAGCTCAAAGCCTTCTCCAGCACAGCCCAAAGATTCTCAATGCGGTTAAGATCTCTCTGTTGTGGTCAATCCATGTGAGAAAATAACGTCTCCCTGAACCAGTCTGTCACAGCGTCAGGCCGATGGCATTATCATCTCTGAATAAACCTGTGCCATCACAGAAGAAGAAATCCGTTGATGGAATAACCTGATCATTCAGGATGTTCGTATTGTTTGGGCACACAGTGCTGCTGAATGTTGGCGGGTTCGTCGTGCATCTGTTACAGTTGAATTTTAGTTTGAAAACCCACGGCTGTTTTACACTGGGGTATGCGCCCTTGTAAAATGACTCCAATCCATGTATATAGTTTATATACAGGGGCGGACTGGCCATATGTCCATTCTGGAAGAGCACAGAAGGGCCACTGGTTCTAGGGCCACCAGTCCCGCCTCAACCGAGCTTTACCCAAATCTAAAGGCTAAAAAGAAAAGCATCAAAATAGCGAAAAAAAGACTTGAAAACATGAGAAAAACACGGACAAAAAAACAAAAAATGATGGAAAAAATAATTTAAAAACAACAAAAATATGACAAAAATGTGGCGGCGTGACCAAAAGTTTCCGTCACTTTTGTGGGTCTTAGCTTTCAAATGAGGCGTTACATTGTTGATCTCCAGTCGAGAAGCTTTTAGATTTGGGTAAAGCCCAGTGTAAAAAAACATGAATCTAAAGGAATTCCGTGGAGTATGGTGTACCACAAGGTTCAATTTTGGGACCATTATTATTTATTATTTATATTCATGATTTTGCTTCTGTTTCTACGACCGCCTTTCCCGCTGTTTTTGCTGATGATGCCAATCAAAATAATAATAATAAAAAGCAGAACTGGGGAAAATGCACTCGTTCATGTTAAGGCGGGGGGTAAGAGGTTAAAATATGTATTTGTGGAAGTCACAATTACGCTAATTTGGGCCAGGCTGGTCAGAGTCCAGGGCTGTTTTTCAGTCCCAGTCCGCCCCTGTTTATATAGGTATCTTATATGAGAGGCTGCAGTAATGTTTTTTCTTTTTACTTTATTGGCCACAGATCTTCTCCGGAGTAATTCTCTATCCGTCCATTTAAACCAAATGGTGCAAAAGGTTCCTTGATGCATTGCTCTATGTGTGATGTGATGCATCATTAGGCCGACCACAGCCGCTCTCCGTGGCTGTGTGTTTGGTGGAGAGTATGGGCATAAACAAGCTCTCGTGAATACTGTCTTTTTATGGCCCCTTGTGCTGCACGCCCAATGCCTGTGTGGCTACAAGGGCGGAGTTTGTTGAGAGTGATTGTGTGAACATGGACTCTTTCTGCCCATTTGTGCTAATGCTGCCAATGAGCACATCAACTTACTGGGCAGACAGAAATGTGTAAAAGGAAATGCCTCTGAGAATTATGGCTCCAACTGTGCAGAGAATTATGAATATCAACAATATCTTTATGGTTCCAAGCATTTGAGTCAAACACACTATAAGCGTTTTATCTCTAATGAGTGGATTTAGAGCATTTTGGGGTCTTAATTATACCTAGGTTTTTTATCCATAGTAATTGCAGCCTTTTATTTCTTTCTTTTTTCATTGTGTTCATTCAGATTGCGATCTCCATTCAGTCATATTGATGTCTTATCAGACTGTGCGTTTGAAAGAAGCACCTGCCTCACCGAGCTGCAGCTGAGGATTATGGTCGTATCCCGTTAAGCCTGTTTTGTTGAACAAGGTGCGCGCTGAGCAGGGACACGCTTTGGCACAACTCTCCTCCGCTTCCCCACTAAAATCTAATTTAGTCACTTTAATTCACGGAAAGTGACTCTGTGCCCTGTTGAAAAGGCTCAGTGATGTGTAATGTAAGAAAGCATAAGAAATATCGCTGATTTAATTTATTAATATAGTGAAGGAAAAGATCACTGTTTTTGTATTTTTCCAAATAAACAAAATTAACTTTATATTGTTCACTTTTGCCATATTGTGCTTGACTTCTTTGGTGCACTCTATAAACTCAAGGCACGCTTATTCATATTCTGTTTGTCTTTGGTGCAAGGTGGCAGCTGGAACAAGTCATCTGGATACATCTGGCCAGAGCATGACGGTAAATACGAGACAAAATAACAAATCCTGTTTTATCCTTCCTTTCCCTGGCTCCATTGCCCATATTAACACGTTTGTTCATCGTTCACAATAGTTGTGTTTGTGGATGATTGGTAAATTGGAGTATGCTAACACTGTGTTGCCAGAGGTGGCAGCTGTGCATCAGGTCATTCTGAACTTTAATGTATTTTATTGTACATGCAAATTTCTCTTTGCAAAGCTGTGTTTTTCATTACCAGAGCTGTTTTAGTGCCATCGCATGTGGTTTATCAAATGCACACAACTTTAGCCTCACGTGGACAAACTGTTTGGGCACAATTACGCACGGCTGTCGGCTTACCTTGATGAGTTTGCAGCGGATCTGTGCAGACACCATGTGACTGTTCCTCAGGTTGCCCACTCGGAACATCAGGCACAGTTTCCCGTCTCGCTGGGAAATCACCGCGTCCTGGCTAAACATGAGCGTCTCCGCGCGCTTCTTCGGCTGGGACATTTTAATGAACATGCACCCGATGAGGAAAGCGTCCACTATGGAGCCCAGCAAAGATTGGAACAGGAATAGGATGATCCCTTCCGGGCACTTCTCCGTGATGTAGCGGTGACCGTAACCTATCGTCGCTTCGGTCTCGATAAAGAACAGGAAAGCGGAGGGGAAGTTGTAAACATTGGCCACGCAGGGGGTGTATGAGGCATCGTGTCCGCGGTACAAGTCTCCGCGTATGTACGCTATGATCCACCACATTGACGCCATCACCAGCCAGGCTATCGTGTACGTCAGGATGAAAATGAGCAGGTTCCAGCGCCACTTCAAGTCGACCAAAGTGGTGAACAAGTCCGAGAGGTACCGACTGGTCTCCCCGCCGAGGTTTCCGTGCTGGACGTTGCACCGTCCGTTTTTCTCGACGAAGCGCTGGCGTTTCTTCTTCACCTGCGCGGAGAACGAGGGCGCCCGGTTTGTTGTGTTGACCACTTGGTAGTCCTCTCCAAATTTCCTCCGAAGTGCAGCCATTTCACTGCTTTCTCACAGACTTTATACAGACGCTCAATCCATGGTTGGCGCTTGTTACCTGCAGTGCGTAAAAGTCGCCATGGTCACTGTTGCGCGCGCCTGTTCCTATCCAAAAACCAAACTAGATCCCCTTCCTATCAGTAACATCAGCAGGGGATGTGTATGTTTTGCAAAATATCCACCAGTCGCGTACACTTTGGTGCTTTAATCTTAACGTGCCATCAGATTGAGCGCGTGGGCTCTCGTGCGCCCTGCTCCCTGGCACTATATGACTGACTGGAGCTGTCTGACCATTCACAGCTTGTGGCGGACTGTAGAGAAGGATGGGAGGAAGCGTGTCTGTGCGCGCGTGTGATGTGGGAGGAGAGGGGGGCAGGGAAAGAGGAGGGCATAGTTACACAAGACTGGATATGTGCGCGAGGAGATGGAGAGACAGCCGCGCTACCATTTCCCCAATTTACGATTTTCTTAATAAGTGACCCGGTAAATCACAGCGCCGTTTAGTGTTTCGTGTTGATAATCTAAAGCGCTCATTCATGTCTAATAAGTGCACAGATTGCTCATAGTTGACCTTTTTTTTTTTTTTTTTTTTAGATGAACACAATCGAGAGCCACGCGGAGAGAGCCGGTGCTGGGGTCCTGCTTGGCTTTCGTGTCTGAGTGCGCCATCTACTGGACGCACAGGCTACATACACAAGAAGTTGGTTCCAAACGCGCAGAAATAGATGAGATTATATCCTTCTGAAACCATCAGTGTTGCGGAGAATACTTTGAAATTGTATTTAGTTACTGAATACTGAACACTTGCCCTAAAATGCATTTTGTAACATATTCCGTTACTTTGTTTAATCAGAGTACTGTATTCTGAATACTTTAAATACTTTTAGAATACTTTATGTGAAGACGATTGTTGGAACATTTAAACTCACTTATCATTCATTTGGAACTAAAAAACAGCAGATACAGTATCATGTGACACATGAGCAGTGTTTGTATGAACTGTGGCGTAAGGTGTTTTAAAACTTGGTTTTATAGGAGGACAAACAGGCCAACATTAAAAGTTCTTTCTTAATAATAAGATAAGATAAGATAAGATGGTACTTTATTGATCTCACAGATGGAGAAATTGCATTCGATGAGAGAGCATCCGGCAGCTGCACCCATTCAGTGCGCACCACTCTTTTTTTTCTTTGGTGAAAGATGGTTGTGTCGCGGCCGCCATCTTCACTGTTTTGGTCACAGGAGGAGCACTGGTTGATGGGAAATCCGTAGACGATGACCACGGCGGTGGAGCTCTTGCGCTTGGCCACGATGTTCTTGGCCACACAGGTGTAGTTGGCCGTGTGGGACAGACGCGCCTGCTTGATGCTGTGCAACATGGAGCTCACATTTAATGATGATCCTGGGATGTATTCCCTTGATATTTGGAAAGTAGCTGTATTCTAAATACTCTCAAATGAAAGTGTAACTTTGCCAGAATACAGTTCTCAATAATACTCATACTCAAAATGAGTATTCTAAATATATATTCTAAATACATGTATCGAGTTACTCCCCAACACTGGAAACCATTCATATGGGAAATGTACCGGCACTAAATATAAAGTTATTGATATGGTGGTCTATAGTTAAGGGCCGTGTTTGAACAATGAGAGCCACTAAATAAAAATGTCGTGATGAGCTTTCAGGGTTTCTGTCACAGAAATGCTTTTAAAAAAAATAGCCTGCAAGTTTATGAAATAGACAGTGTTGGGGAGTAACTGAATACATACTCTGTTAAAGGGGCTAGATGCAAGTTGGCCATTTTGTACTCACTAATGCCACCTCAGGTCATGCGTGTAACTGCACCTTCTATATTAAGCTTGTGCATGACGGCACCTCGGACCCCAAGTAACAACTTTTTGAGTGACAGTGCAGGATTTTAGAGGCAGTTGTGGTGAACAGGTCTGGGCTCATTCTACACATTTGGACATTAATGGAACTCTGTATTTTTTTTTAACTCTGTATAGTCCCTTTAAATAATAAGGCAAGGCAACTTTACTCATATTGCACATTCATGCGCCTTGAATTGAGTTAAAATGTCTGTTTCATATTCATGAGCATATTCATAGCTCTGTGTTATTTGCTGTGGGCATTTTCAAAGTGCTTTCATACATTCTGAACGAGCGGCAAACAAGTTCGTAACAGGCGGTGTAACAAGTGTAGCTGCATGTTTTTAATCATATGCCGCATTTACGCAAGAACATTACGCATCAACATAAACAAACAACAAAGTATTCTAAGTATTCAGAATACAGTACTCTGATTGGACAAAGTAACAAATACGTTACTAAATACATTTTAAGGCAAGTATTCAGTATTGTGTAACTAAACAGAATTTCAAAGTATCCTCCCCAACACTGGAAATAGATACATGTTTTATAATCAGATGCAGTGTGTTTTTGGCTCAAATGTCTGAGGAGGATGTAATGAAGCTTAAATTGTCATTTGGGTTTGGTTGAGCTGAGGACGTTTCGCTTCTATTCATAGAAGCTTTGCTCATGTGCTCAGAATGAGAAACAAAAATCAGGTTTCTCAGCTCAGCCAACCTTCCACTGCAGTTTACTTGAGATCTCCCAAAGTGTATTAGCTTTATTTATTTGTAGAATTGTCAGCATGAAGCTTTTGTCACAACCTGCTTGTTTGGTTTATTTCGAGTTCATTCAAGCAATAATATGGAATAAACTACATGTAGACCTCAAACGAAGTCCAAATATCAGACAGTTTAAGACTCAATACAAAGAATGGATATTCTCTAGGGATGTATCTGAAGAAAATATATGACTTTTCATGTTCAGCTGTTGTAAACCAGATGTTGATTGGTAGGTAGTATTTACTCTGTACAACGTGGATTTAGATCAGTGCTCAAATTATTGTTTTAAGGAAGCCTAAAAGTAAATAGAACAAGATACTGACAGTACTTAAAAGGGGTGGGACTAAATAAGTGTTTACTCCCCCCCCCCACTCCTTTTCGGACAGCCTAATCTAAAATGTACAAAAGGTGAAACAAAATTGTTTGTCCTAAGCTGTAAATGTATTTGATATTGAGCTCACAACTGCCTCAATCAGGTTGTATTTTGAGTTCATATGAGTTTCTGTTTTTATGTTTTGTTTATGGTCTGAATAAATATGTATTCATTTATTCATTCATAACTCTAGAAACAACACGTCCTATAGATCAGTGTTTCCCAACCAGGGGTATGGGGACCCTTGGGGGTACTTGAGCACTTAGCAGGGGGTACTTTGAATTATTGTCTCGAATTTCGATGTTTTTCAGTAAAAGGTTTAATTTTGAGAGTAATTTAGCTTCATAGTGAACATAACACACTATTAAAAACTGAATAATCTTAATTTAGTAGGTCACTGTGTGATGATATTGGCAAGATCCTCGAGGTAGGGGGTACTCGGAGTATGAATGAACAACTCAAGGGGTGCGCGAGACAAAAATGTTTGGGAACCACTGCTATAGATAACTATCAAACACCATATATAGGCCTACTTTTTTTTAATCACGGTGCGACTCACTTGTGGGAGTAACTATGTCAGAGTACTGTTTCTTTAAAACAATTAGAATAAAAAGTGTGCTGTGTCGCTGATGACAACTCAGTAAAATACTTCTGTGCAACAAGCGTCGTCACCAATGAAACTTTACTTTAGTTTAGCACATAGGCAGTTCTTCATATTTACAGTGTTCCCTGTAAATAGGCTAAAACCCATGTCCTTCTGTCCTATTTTTAAATCTAACCATTAAATCCACACCCGGTCTCCCTCCTCCATTCTTCATATTGATTTAACATTGGACGTCTTCCAGCTGAGGATTTCCTGGACTCCTACTCTCCTGGTGTACGGCTGTGTAAAATACCCACTTCATTTATCTGGCATTAACAAATGTGTACTTACTCTTTGAACAGTATAGATCTAACAAAGTAGGTCTGGGCTGAACTCTCGCTCTCTCTCTCTGCAACTATAACTTTTATTTAAGATCATGGAGTCTGCAAATGCTCATGACATCATTTATTGATTCAAAAGTGCTTAAAATAATCTGAAAGATGATCTAAGAGCATTAACTCAATAATAGATGCGGTGAAGTCATGTTGAAGGTTGGATTTTTAGTGCAGTACTCTTCAGTCGAACAGTATTATTAAGAACTAATTATTATTTAAGCTGTGAATCCTGTTTTGTTCATTTTGTTCAAGAGTATATTTGGTTTACGGGCAAGGCTTTAAAATACTGCTCATCTCCAATTCAAAATAAAAGCAAACCTTGCAAATATTGATTGGATTATTGTAAATATGTTTATTTATGGGTAACTGTGCACTTTAGCTGTATGGGTTTGAAATCATTATAGGTGCCATTTCTACCCATTCATCACATAAATAGCCAATTTGCAGGGAGGCCGGCAAACAAGACGCCATTATTCAAACAAATTAAAAAGATAAAGCTTTACAGAGCAGAGTAAAAGAGGGTGACTTGAGGTAAAGAGCCATTTGATTAGCTGCAGAAAATCAAGGCAAGGTCAGTGGAGGCTAATGTTTCATAGGTCACATCAGGGCACAAGAAACAAACATGAGTTTTGTTCATTTCTCACATAAACAGAGAGGGTCATAGGGCCTCCAATATAAAACAGGAACACATTAAATGCATACGTTATCATACCTTTTATTAAAGCCGCACTGCGTAACATTTTACCCAATAAAAAATATTGAAATACAAGCATTTATTTTATGTCACATATTTTCAGAATTGAAAAATACCTCAAACAAACAAGCGCCTTTACTGTAAGCGGCTCAGCTCTCCTAAAACATGACTGTAACTTTACCGGGGCGGGTACGTCTCCATCTCGTTTCCATGGAGATGTGACTAAAGTCAGCAGAATTTGAGATTTAAACAGGTTTGGTCCTCGTGCTAATCAATTCTTTGTTTACCCACTGCATTTTCTGTGTTGAGCCGGTCATTATTATTTTATACGGTGCAGTCCAGAAAGTTACGCAGTGCACCTTTAATGTATGTATAACATGTTGAGTGAGTGACCAAGGTCCTTGCTCAAGAGGTCGCTTTCGTACGGCAACAGGAAACAGGTTTTTCCTGAATCACATGTGTTGCCATTAATACATGGGAACATTATGATTGTCCCATGTATATGTAGAGTTTTGCACACTGCCAAAACATCATAAAGAATGTTTTTCATGTCTTCAAAATGTGCAAATAGAAAGATGGACAATTCACTCATGGCACTGTATGGTTTAACTCTATTTATGTCCCAGCTTATAAATAAAAAAGTAAAATGATGAACACCACAAACGCTAGAGAAAACTAGATTCATTTTTATATTGTGTAAACCTTTGTGTATAGTCTCACCTGTCATATGCACTTTAAAGGATTCAAAATCAGATTTTTATAGCTTACCTAATGACAAACAGTATATTTGAAAATGTGTGTGTTGATGTCCCCTACCACAAAACTTGAAAGGCTTGTTGTGTAAGTTATTGTGTTTTCTTCTTCCTAGCAATGTCTTCTTCAAATAATGTGTACCCTATCTCTCACAACAGCAGGTCCCTAAGTATTGCTGTGATTTTTTTTTTCTTTTGCAAAAGGGGAATGCTTTCCATCACCAGTCAGACAGGTTTCCTTGTAGGTAATGGGTATGTGAACTCAAACTGAGGTCAGGCGCATAACTTTGTTCCTTCCAAAACTATTCATCAGTCTCTGCTGCAGTGAGCTGTCAGTCTGCGCTACCTTTAGTGTTCGGAAATGACCTCTCCGTACTACAAGAACATTTAGGATGTTCATGTGTCCACGGAGGCACAGTGCGTACAAAGCGATCGCCCACCGACTGTACGGCAGTCGGGTCAAACCATGTTGAACTATTTTCGCCCATGTTTAGATTGTTTTTGTCTGGACTTTGTTCCTGTTTTGTGAAAAAAGCTGGAGCACCACTGCGTTAATGGATGGGTCTTTATCCTTGTCTCAGCCGTGCCCAGGTTCCTTAAGTCCAGACGAGGGCCTGTCTCAGCTGACGGAGCCCTGTATATTCCAGTGATCCCTCAACAATGATGGGGATTAGAGGTTGAGACGGGATCACCATCTGCTCTGTGGAGGCATGAGGATTTCCCCTGCAGTCAGGCACACGCAGTCTTACGGTCTCTTCAATTCAACTTCAGGCTTTTCCCCCCCTTTGTTTCTTTATTGGGGTAAAAGGGTGAGAGTGATACAGCTTAGGTCTCTTAAAGGGATATTTCAGGATTTTTGACATAGGGCCTCATTTCCTAGTTATCCAGAGTGTTGCTGATTTCTGGAGATATTTTTTTTTGTAATTCATGCAGTTCTTATATTTGAAGAGCTTTGTGGCGCTAGGCTAGTTCAAGGCTAGCACATTTCTATGGTATCAGCTAGCCTGCATTAAAAACAGTCTGACACACTCCACAGTGCACCTGAAGCAAATCACTTATAACACCAGACTAACCATAGAAATGTCTGTGTCGATAGAATAGTTTTTGGAATATAACTGACCTTGCATCACATGAATGATCGCATTTTGGGGGACTATTTTCTAGCAGATCACTCCGCCGCTGCGTAGCTTATACAACCATGAAGCAGATGCTGCTCAAATATAAGGTATTTTAAAAGCCAAATGGTTAAAATTATTCTATGGACACATACATTTATACGGTTAGTCTGGCGTTATAAGTGATTTGCCTCAGGTGCCCTGTGGAGCGGGTCAGACTGTTTTTAATGCAGGCTAGCTGATACCATAGAAATGCACTAGCCTTGCACAAGCCTAGCGCCGCGTAACTCTTCAAATATAAGAACCGCTTGAATTACAAAAAAAAATATCTCCAGAAATCAGCAACACTCTGGATAACTAGGAAATGAGGCCCTACGTCAAAAATCCTGAAATATCCCTTTAAAAATGCAGATTTTGTTGGACTAATTTGCTTGTTTTGATAAACTTCCTTCCAGTCTTGCATTCATTTTTCCACTGAGTTGTTGTTGGAGACCAAAGCGCAGAGCCATCTCCAGCACATTCTAAGGTTTCTCAATGGAGTCAAGGTCTGGACTCTTGCCAATCCATGAGTGTCTCATGCTCCGTCTTTCACAATTTGAACCCAATAAATCCTGGCGTTGTCCTCTTGGAATATGGGAAAAAAATCCTGTAACCACAACATCCAGTATTCAGATCTCATTCTTCTGCCACAAAATGTTTATGAACCTAGATCCAGGTGGTGACTTTATTTTTAGCTGTGTGTAAGATCTTCATTTTTGTTTAGTTTTCAAGTCTATGTGTGATATCTTCCAAGACAACAACAATATGATTCTGATTCTACCGTACAATACCAATTTGTTTCAGAGAACATTATGATTGTTCCATGTTATACTTTATTTAAACATGATTTCTCTGGCTGTGTGCTCTAAGATAAGCAATTTACGGGAGTAGGAATGTATTACCTTGCGCCTATATGCGCGGTGGTTTCACAGTGGTCTTGTTTTTATTAGTGGTATATCATATTTATTCAGCATTAGTTTCGCTCGTGTCCGCGTCTGTCACAGATTTATGAGAAAACGGGGAAGGTGCGCGAACAAAGGCCCACCATACAAACTGAAATATTAATGAGGAGGCAGAATTGATAACCACCCATGTCATGTGATACATACTGTGATATATCCCAGACATAGAGGCATCTCATCATTTTTTCTTCTTTTATCCTTTTTTGTTTTATAATTTATAATCAGGCGTAGACAAGTAAGAAAAACTTCATTTATTTATAAGATGTCAAAAAAAATAAAACTGAAAGACGCAAGGCAGGGCTGAAACTCAAAAAACGCTTCACATTTTTTTGTGAAGGAGAAATTACCATATGCTATACCTCTGCTGTTGTTTGTGCAATGGAAACTAGTTAGTAAAATGTAAAGAGTGCTATCACTACTTAGCAACTACTGTATTATCATTATTTCCAATACCAGTGCATTCTTTTGCCCTCTTTGCAACCAATTGTAAATAATGTTTATGTAAACAAAAAACACTAAAAACCTATGTTTTACCAATGAAGCTGAAGTAATAATTGTATTGTAGAAGGAACAATAAAACTCCAATTACTATTGTATTCTTTCAGGTTGAAGCATTTTGTTTAATCAATTTGTTAAATAAGATGTGTCCGTCCCCTAAAAAATCTATCTCAGGTTTAGTATTGCAAAGACTTGGATCCAATTCTTTTTCTTGTCCTTTCCTTCTTTACTTTCTGTTGAATGTTCTTTAAAGGGACAATACAGAGTTCTACATGTTCCAGCAATGTCCTAATGTGTAGAATGAGCCCAGACCTGTTCTGCCTCTAAAAACCTGCACTGTCACTCAAAAAGTTGTTACTTCGGGTCCGAAGTGCCGTCATGCACGAGCTTAATATAGAAGGTGCAGTTACACGAAATACCTGAGGTGGCAGTAGTGAGTATACAATGGCCAGCTTGCATCTAGCCCCTTTAAAGTAACAGGCCACCGTTTTTCCATACTGAGATATGTTCTTACAAGAGCTTAGACGAGTTGATGCGTACCTGTCTGGTCTTTGTGCGTGGATCAGTCACACAAAACGACCAAAGATGTTGTTAGCATTTGGCCTCTCCCAGTATATTCCTATGACTCCAAAAAGGGATGAAGTTAGAAGCGACCACGCTATTCCACAGACAGACAGGTACGTATCAACTCATCTAAGCTCAGGTAAGAACATATCTCAGTATGTGAAAACGGTGGCCTGTTCCTTTAATAGATGCAGTCGATCAGAAATGATCACAGTCCCTGCATATTTAAACTGTGTGAGATGAGGCTCTTTTCAAAGTCTCCAGTCGGCGGTTGAGTTGTCATTGGGGACATATCAAAGCAGCTGAGTGCACTCGATGACCTCTCTTCTTGCATTGCTCCGCTATCCACCTTTCATTAGGCTCCGCTCACTGAATTAATTGGTTCATTAGTGAGGGATATTTGGATTTGGAGCACACTGTCTGGTTCCGTGCTATAAACGCAAACATCCACCCACCATCAGAAAGCTTCACTTTTAAAATGCATGATTGCGAATGAATGGACCTATTGTTCAATACAGGGAGAGTGCAGTGTAACCTCTGGCATCCAAGGTGAGCTCCCTGTGTCGTGATAGTCAGCATCTGTTTCATGTTATAAACTTTGCGTCACTATTTTGTATTTTGACTGGATTTACCTTGTGTATATACAAATGACAATAGAAGTAAGCGACGAAGAAATGTGTACATACAAGTTTCCTCGCTCTATAGGTTCGCCATAACCTTTCTTTTGTGTGCAGTTTTTGGGTCATGCTGCTTACGTAAACAAAGAAGCCACATGGCCAAATACTGGCAGCAGGATGTTGGTTTACCAAAACATGAACTTCTACTTCGAAGCGGAAGGTCAGTCAGGTCTGAAACACAAAATGCAATGTCAGAATCAGAATCAGAACACTTTTACTGGCCATTGTTATAGTGAACAGGTTCACAACTAGGATTTTTGTCCCCAGTTCAATTGTGCAGCATGAAACATATAACACATAACTTAGATAAACTATAAAAACTTAAAACTATCAGGGCGGGCATAAGAAGATTACATGTAAAATATGATAAAGACAAATGTTGCTGTTAAAATACTCATGCTCATATTATCTTTCCATATTATCTCATAAGATAATTATCATGTACAATAATTACACTATAAGATCACATAAGAGCCTTTTTTATTGTTATTATTATTTATTGGTTTATTCATTCAACATCGAACAATGTTAAAATCTAAGGCTGTAAACAGTGAAATCTAGACTCTTCATTCTTCACTTCACAATATTTTATAATTATTTATGCTTTATTGATTGTACAATAATTCTGTGTGTCATTTTGCGTTTTCGTCTTTTTTTTTTTTTTAATCTTTTTTTAATTCATTTTTTTATTTGCCACGATGACGCTCATACTGAACGACTAAAATACATGAAAGTAGAACTATTATGTAAACCCGTTACATATGTCATGCTGCTGGCACACATGCGCCGCAGACTGGCTGCTATAGTAGCACCGTCAATGATTAGTAGTAGTAGTAGTAGACGACTAGTATCCCGTTGGTACTAGGGTAGTAGGGCAGTAGTTACACTCCTCCTGCGGGACCCAGAATCCCACGCGCCGAGTCAAGATGGAAGAGCCCAGCTGCTGCAGGAGAACAATGTTTTGGCTCTGAACGCTCAAACGCACCGCTTGAGTTGGGACTACGGGAACCAGATCGCGGGTCGTTGTCATGCGCCGGTAAGTGCGTGGTTAGATGTGTGATTTCGGTGGAGATTTTGCCCGGAATGGCGCATAGATCTCCGTATGGGACGCACGACAAAGCCCGCACCGCTCCAACGCTGCTTACGGGACTCGCTAAATTCCAGGCATTTCGTCCTGAGTAGGCGTGGTTTAGAAACACGTACGCTCAAATCTATGACACATTTTGGTTTATTTTATGAAAGTAATTTTTGTTCGGTTTAGAAATCGACTTTTGGTGTGTTTAGGAACAGGACAATGTGAAAAGTAGGATTACAAATTATTATTATTTTTTTTCAGACTGAAGTAGCGATAACTGTTTAGTCTCATTATCACTTGTATATTGCGCTGGTAGCACGTTAACAATCTTCCTCAACCATTTATATGACACTAAAGAACCCTAACTTTAATCGCGTCGTGCTTTTTCCGACAACATTTCTCTCAATGAAAGTCAGTCCGCGAGCTCGTACGTGACGTCCCGCCCCCCGAGTGAAACGCCAAGACGTTAGCACCGCTAGCTAGCCTGCCGTTGCTAACCCTCGGCTAACACTCGGAGCATCATTGTTCGCTGGAGTTGTATGGGCCGTTTGTTATGGGTCATGCCTAGTGTTGTCGCTCCATCACATACAGTCGCTTCAGTGCCGGGAAACCGAGCCAGAAACTTAAGGTAAACCCGCACACTTATCACTTCACATCACTTGACGTTGCCCTGCGTTTCTTTTGCGAAGATTTAAGCTCAAATGCTGCTCTTTTTCTCTTCCCTGCTCGCAGATTTTGTTCAGGTCGTGTATCGTAACGCTGGTGTGCATATGTATCGCCGCTAAGCCACATTTCTTTTATTCATTCTCCAAAAGTACAAAGAAGAAACTCTCTCGTGTTGTTTTGCTCACTTTCACGACCGGACTCGGTTCGTTTGTTGTTTTTGATCCCACGCTTTTTCTGGCTTGATGAGCCTTGATCGGCGGCTGCTATTGCATGGCCATATTAATTATTGGCTGATCCCGCATCACAAAGAAGACGACGGGCCCCGTATGAGTGGTTAGCCCAAATGCTAGAGAATACTGGCTATTCCAAATAAAATGTTTGTTGATATAAGACCACGCAGACCGGGCGGTACTTTGTGTATTTTGAAGCTAGAAAGAGAAAATCTAGCCCGGGTCTGGCCCGTGTTCACGTTTGGGAAAAGTTGGCTTTGTGTGCGCGGCGTATGGTAATTCAGCTCAGCTAGCGTACCATCAAAGCTCAAGGCATCTGGCAGCAGTCTGTTAGCATTGATTAGCCACTTGGATCGTTACTACACCAGTAATGAAATAATCCATCCAACCCCTACTTTTGCCAGGCGTTATGAAAGTTAAAGGAAACGCCGGATTGTTTTTTAAAATCTCGTGCGTAATCCAACATTGGCGTTCGTGGATGTAATTACGCACAGCTAGTAGACGATGCGTGTTATGTCTTTACTCTGGATAAAGCTCAGTTTAGCTTCAGTCTGACCCATGGAGCAGACACAATTACACCAACGGTGAACAGTCTCGCTAATGCAGACCGTGGGCACTCTCATTGGCAGATAAACCCATGCAAATAGGATGACTGGGGTAGACATAGAGCCATCAAACAGATTAACCCACGACGGGGCAATCCTCCTCTCTCTCCTCGTCCCATGTTGTGTCTGGGACTCTGGCAACATTGACCCTTTTTGCCCTGTAAAACACAGCCTTTACGCAGCAGTAATCGGAGCCCTCGGAGCACGTTTTGTTTTTGCTTGTTTTTACAGACGTCCAAAGCAAAAAAAAAAAAAAACCCGCAGCATTTTGTTGACCCACAAAGGAGCTGGATTAATCCGACCATGAGACAATTTACCATCAGAGGGCGTGACATCAGTTTCCCATAACAAAGCTCATCTGCTCCCAAAATAGATTTACTTTCTGTTTTTGTATAGCTGTTTTATGCATTTTTCTACAATCAGCGTAAATGATTGTGCTGATAGTTGGTTAAAGGTTTAATGATAGTATAATAAATGTCTAAGTAAACGCAGTGTACCTGATTTTTTTTTTTCCATTGCCAAAATCTGTTGTAAACAAACCGGCTGTTAGATCAACTGTGAAGCACTTTGAATTGCCTTGTGTATGAATTGTGCTCTACAAATAGACTTGCCTTGCCTAGATAGTTGTTAGTATTACTGTGACATATAACTACTCCCCGAAAGTGGTCAAATATGCTTATAAACTCATCCTTGTGAATTGAAATGTTTGGAAAGTTTGAACCTCAATTTACAATTTAAACATTACTCGCTTGTTCCCACTCATTGTTCCTTAACAAAAAATAGGGTACGGGACCTTAAAAGTAAGTAGTCACATAAATTAATACCCCATAAGTATAAGTTAACCTTTGACTTTTCAGGGTAAATGACAGAAATGACTGGGAATGACCACTGTGCTTTATGTAATGCACTTATTGGTTGCGCTGTTATTGTCACAGATCTGTGATTGTTTAATTTGTGACATTGTTCTCCTTTCATTCCAGAATGACACTAACCAGTGGCCCATAGTTTTCCTGCCCATCAAATTTCACCATGAGCCTCATTCAAGACAAACTTGGCAACGAGTTCCTGCGCTCCAACGGCGGCATGGACTCCAACTTCGGCGCCGGGATGATCATGTTCAGCCACCTACCTCCGGTCACCAGCTTCACGCGGCTCGCGGCCCAAACCGTGATGCAAGACTTACCTCCACAAGAGATGATCCTAAAGAAGGAGCGCGACTCCCCGGACTGCAGCATGGGACTCCAGGTCGGGGAGACTTTTTGTCGAAACTTAATAATGATGGATTGTGAATTCATTTAGATGTAAAAAAAAAAAAGAACAGTATTGATAATCTATTTGTTGTAATAAGCAATATGCAGTACAAGAATGCAATGGGTCACACAGCAAACCTATGACCTATTAAAAGCTTTACATAGAGTAAATCTCGCTTTTCTTCCTGATTTTTACTAGTTTCGTTCACGGTGTCCACAGTTTTGACTCCTGTATCGCCTTTCACAGTAATCCTAATGTGACACTTTTACTCTATCCTTTACCAACAGGGCGGGGGCATGGGGTGTATGGGCGTGGGCGACTACGTTCACTCCATGGGCATCAAGCAGGAGAAGATTTCGGAGCACGATTACCGGCTGCCGTTGTACCCCGGAGCCCTGGGCAAGAGCGCCGAGCTGCTGGAGGTGTCTGTGGGCAACAACCAGGGCCTCATGGTGCACGACCTCAACATGGGCAGCGTGAGTACATCTGATTACTCTGCAAGTGCAGGCACATATACAGCAGAGGAATCATCATGTATCGCCATTGTTTTTGGGTGTTTCACTTTGCCTGTCACCTTATACTACATTTTTTCGGTAAGTTCAATTGTTAAGTAGTATAGGCTATTGTAAATGATTTTCAAAAGCAGTAGCAAAACCCCAATACCTGCTCCCCATACATCTTTATTGCTAGTCTTACTTTTACCCACTTTGTCCCAGATGGCAACAATGCTTTGGAGCGCCTGTGTATAATTAACATAGGCGTATTTAATGACCATAGCATAACATTTAGGAATCAAACGCAATATGCTCACTTACAAATCTCACGGCATTCACTATCTTCATAATATGTTGTGAAATAATAAACAACAAGGGACAAATTCTGGGTTTAATTGACTAAAAAATTTTATGAATCCCAAATCAGGATTTCAGTCTGGTGAACCAAACTTGCAGTTATTCATGCCAGCAGTCTTATGTAAATTTCCCCCCTCTTGAATTAAACATGAGCTATAAACCCTGGCCCGTATCAGTCTTTCCCAGCAGCGGTGCTATGTCCCGTGTCCCGCAGTGGCCTTTAGAGGGGAGGAGCCTGAGCCGGGACGTCTGCTGGGGTGGAGTCTGCGGCCCGGGACATAAATCTGCTGCATACAAAATAATAAATGAGCCCCCCCCCCCAGCTCCCTTCTTCGCGGGTTCCCCTCTGTCGCGCTGCAGGGTGATGTCATCAGCGAGAGCCTTGGCAAAGGACACAGCTGTCTTGTTTGGGTCCGCACTTCATTTCAGACGCCTTTTGTGCTCACTCAAATACTAATACATAGAGCCACACAGGTCTCACAATGGGCAGGAATCAAAGGTCAGCAGCCTGAAGATGCAAGGATATTCACGGAGCACAATGAGTTCTCGCCGTCTAGTGCCCCTTCGTTTTGAAAAACTGTCTGTTCATTAACAATTTCAACATTTCCAACACAAGAGTCTCGCACAAAAACAAGTCAAAAGCACCTTTCCACAGGCAGACGGGAGTATTGTAATTAGTCGTGTTGAAAGTAGTGTCCACAAGAAAGAAAAAAAAAGGACCGAAATATATATACTGTGATAGTGATGCAGTAATAGGATAGTATACTTAGCTTTAGGTTTTTTCTTTAGGTTTTTTATTCTAATTATTGAAAAACATACTTTGAAAAGTCTTGTCAGCTTTGCATCTGTCTGTGGTTTGAGTTTCAGTGTTTGTCATCATGTATTTCATTTTATCATTACACAAAAACATTTGATCTCCTACTGGGTTACATGAAGTGAAACATTTCTATAACAATTCGTGTTTCATTATTCTTTATCATTTATTTCCCAATACCAATGATTGGTCGTAGGACATTTTCTGTATTATTCCCTTGTCATGAAAACGAGCTCTTTCAATGCTCTGGTGAGCACTCTAATTATTAGTTCCTACATTTTGGGCTGGTTTTAGTGGCGAGCAGGTGCACCTCCCTTGACCCTGTGAGTGGCCATATGGCACTGAAGGGTTTTGCCTGTTGTCTCAGAATGAGCTGGCAAAGATCAGGATAAAACACTGAGCTGCCTTATGCCTCACCTTCTCTTCACCACAGTTCTGTGAACTTAAGAAAAGGGAATATTTGATGAACAGCTACCTCTATGTGAGGGCCATTGTTGAATGACTGTGCAGTGAATTATAGCCTGTATCCAAATACATGTTTTACGAGTTTCTTTCCCCAATTGGAAAACAGACTTGACACGAGACATAGGCTTTGTTTTAGTGATGCAGGTATGGATTTTTGTAGTGTGCGTGACATTTAGGACTGAAGACCCTTAACCTCTCATCAAGTAATTTCCATGTGATAGCCGCTCTCACGGCCCCGCCCTCTTCCTTTGTCGTCCAAACAGCTGCCGAGTCAGTTAGGAAAAGAGCCCAGTGGGAAGAAAGGTCGCAGGTCAAATGGTGATGGACAGGAGGGTAAACCGAGGAAGAAGCGCAGTGAAGCCAAGGTTGGTCATAAATCTTTACATTTCATATAATATTATTGAATGTGTATTTCTTTTAATGACAGTAATGCCCGGGTTTTATATGGCTCATCTCTGGACACTCAAAGACCCTTTGCATTGCATTATTTATTTACTCCATACTGTGTAAGCTTGAATTGTAGCCATGTAGCCTTCATATCTAAACTACAACAGTCTGCCAGAGAGAGAGCAGGGATTCTAACCACCAGCCTTCTGGTTATAAGACGGCCCGCTTTGCCATGTCGCCCCAGAGGCTCAGATGGTGATGACACTGTATCATCGCGCTGCCTCACAGTGCTTGATTCAGTCTGTGCCCATGACATGTTCACAGTTGGTGAGTTTTCACACTTATCTTTCTGGTGTTTTTCACAGCAATCAATGATGCTGGATGCAGATGGAGGCAGCCTGTCACCGGGAAGCAAACCTCACATCTGTGAGCATTGCAACGCAGCCTTCAGAAGCTCCTACCACCTCCGCAGACATGTGCTGATCCACACAGGTACAGGCTCTGCAAAGTCATACCAAATAACATATATCACTGTTTGGGGTATGGTTAAATTTTATACACAATTTTGTATGAGCAGCCAACTTTATGAACCTGATTTACTTTGAGAAAAATTGCTGATACATCAAAAAATATCTAATTGACTCCGAGGTGTATTATTGACTCGTTTCAAATCTTCACTTTCAAGCAAGTTGTCTCCTCATCATTTTAGGTGAAAGACCGTTTAGGTGTAATCAGTGCAACATGAGTTTCATTCAGAAGTACCTCCTACAGCGCCATGAGAAAATCCACAGTGGTAAGTGCTTACACAAAATCTCTTTATATGCAAATATTGAAGCTCATGACGCTAACAGCCCTCGTATGTTTGTAGGAGAAAAGCCATTCAGTTGTGACCAGTGCAACATGCGCTTCATTCAGAAGTATCACATGGAGCGGCACAAGAGGACACACAGCGGAGAGAAGCCCTACAGATGTGAGACATGCCAACAGGTCAGTTCTCTGCTCTATAAACTGCACTTATCCAAATGTCTTGGTCTCGTCTTATATGGCGTCTCTTGTTCAGTATTTTTCTAGGACTGACCGGCTGTTGAAGCACAAGCGTACCTGTGGAGATGCCATAAAGAAAGGGCTGGATCCCGGGATGATGGACATGGACTGTGTGGACATGGGACATGGCAGCTATGGAGTCACTCAGGGAAACGGCGGCAGCACAGGGCGCAAAAGAGGACGCTCCAAAAACAACGCAGAGGGAGGGGAGCGCAGGAAGAAGAAGGGAGATGGTGGAGAGAGGGTCCCTCAACTTCCCGGGGCAGTGTCAGGGGGCTACAGCATCCACGAGTATGCAGTGGAGAATCAAACCGTGTCTTCCACCACAGCGCCTGGGCCCAGCATGCAGCATCATGGCCGCGCCCCCAAAATGGCCTTCAAGAAGGCCAATCGCAATAAAACAGCTCAGGACAAGCACGGGCAAATGGAGCAGGGGGGCGTCATGGACGGGCTCATGCAGGAGAACGGCCACAAAGCTGGGCCAACAAGCAACTACGACGATGCCATGCAGTTCATCAAGAAGAAGCGCTATCTTCATGCAGCTAATAATGCAAACTCCACAGCGCCCGTGGTGTCTGCAGCCACCAGCAGTGACTATGATGTGGGTCACATGTCCTCTCAGGCCATTATCTCCGGGGTCATGGACGCGGACGCTCACCTCAGTCTGGACAAAGCCGGCATCCCCGACGAGGTTCTGCAAAGCCTGCTGGAGCACTACAGCCAGAAGGGGGACGGCTCTCACGAGGTATTCGACTTGAGCGACCAGCACGTGGAGCTGTCTGCCTCTGAAGCTGCAGGCCTGGTGCACAGTGAGGGCTCCAGCCCATCCATGGACAAAAACATCATGATGAATGAGTACTCGCGCTTCCTGCTCCAGGCCTTAGAGCGCACCAGCCACAGTGCCACGTTCCCTGTGGGCCCTTCGCCTCCTGCCTCAGGCCCATACACAAGTTCACACCCGGGTACCCCGCTGTACTCGGACAAGAGCATCTACACCAGTTCTCCGCTAGAATGCGGCTTTGGCCAATCAGTGGCCTCGCCTTCATTGCCCTCCGTGGTGCCAAAGTCTCACTTCACTCTTCTGACGGGCTCGTCCCCTCAGCACAGCTTCCACCTGACCGGCCTGGACCAGCAACTGACGCCCTCGCAGGAGCTGACGGAGCAGCTGGACAAAGGCCACTCCTCCACGCCCCCCTCCTCTTACCTGGGCCCATCAGACCTGAGCGCCTCCAAGGAGCAAAAGAACGGCCCTGGCGTGTACCCCCTGGTGCCCTCTCAGGAGCTCACCGCTCTGGACTCCACCAAGCCCTCGTACCAGATCGAGAACTTTGCTCAGGCCTTTGGCTCCCAGTTCAAGTCCGAGGGTCTGGGCTATGGCACTGAGTCGGGTGGCGAGGTGGACCACCGGACGCCCGTGTCTGAATTCTCAGGGTATAGTTTGTTGTCTGATGTCAATGAGCCAGTAAGTACAGGTTCCAAAACTCCAACAAGCCAAAGTTTCAGATGAGCCTGAGGGAGAGACACTCTGTCATTAAACTTATTGAATTTTCTGTGCTTCTATTTTATTAATATTGTTATTATTTTTTTTAAGTGACTTTATTTTAATTATAATGTTGATCTGTTTTTGTGCCCACTCCTCTCCCATAACAAGCCTGCAAGGCTTCTGCAAATGCATTTGAAACTGTTGATTTAAGTTAATAATGTATTGACTTATTACTGTTGTCATGTAGTGATGTTAGCTCTGGTCAGGATCATGATGTTACACTTCTGCGTAGTTAGGCTTAGAGTAGCACCGGACACACTTTTGTGCTGAAGTGTTTGAGCAATCAACTTTACAATTGTAAAATAATAATGGAAGTAACCGTGATGCAGGGAATAGCCCAGAACTGAAATAGCAAAAATGTTTTGCCTGTTACAAGGTTAAAGTATTACTCAGGAAAAAGTGCAAAGAAGAAGCCAAGGGTGCAGGGGCACCCTTCGAGAAGTTTAAATTTGGGACTTCTTATGTTTTATTACTTGTTGAATGAGTGTGACATAAACAGACTGCTGCCAGCTCACTTGAACACTGAAAACACTTTCTACTTGGCTTTATAGAGATTATGGTACTTTCGTGTCAATGTGAAACTCATTTTCTTCAATAAGGGCCATATATATATCTATATATATTTATAAAAATATATATATAATGTAAAATAACAGATTTAATCCTTCTGGGGAACAGTTGAAATAAAGGGGGCGGGGGGCAGGTACTGGGGTATATGTTGTCCTGTTATATTTTTGGAGAACAAATGATGTTAGGGCTTTTCTTGGGCCAATAGGGGTTGCTGTTGGACAGCTATAGAATGGCCTTCCCCTTTCCTGCGCTCCTTGTCTTCCTCAGCGGTCTGATTTCTTTAAAAGAATCCAATTAGCACTTTGAGCTGTTGTAAAACATTGAGTAAAAGGATCAAGAAAGCTGTCAGAATGGACTGCCTGTTGGACACACTCAGAGGCTGTTTGGGCATATGCAGAAGGGACTGGGGCTGGAGGGGGGGACGGGTTTGTATGTTTGAATGGGACTTTGTAATGAGTTATTTCTCCTTATCTTGGGGAGGGTTAGTTGTGGGGGGGTCCTGAGGGAGGGTGAAACATTTAATTGGGTTATTGTAAATGTATAAAAAATACCCTTAGTTTTAGTTTTTGATTGTTACCCCGCTTAGCTTTTTGCTTTTTCCTCCTTGAAATTGATGACTGTTAGTGATTGATTATTCCTTGAACTGTTACAGAAACGGCCATGAGTTTAAGTCTGGCTGACCATGAACTGGATGGATCCAATCGTCTGATCAGGCCCTTTCTTGTGTGCTGGCAGTACCAGAAAATTTGTTCCCCCTTTTTGCAATTTGGGTGCCTCATCCTGTAAAGTGCAGGTACAAAATATTGTCTAGTAAGCGTTAGGTGTACTTTAATATGTTTTTTTTTTTTTTTTAACTTGTATTTATGCTGTACTTTTTGTAAAGGCAAAAATATGAGCGCTGTCTTCCATGTATAGGTACACAAAGCCAATAGTGCTGGATCTAGTGACCTCTTTGTTGTTAAAGCAATCATGAGAATGCCGGAGTGAATGCTATATGCTGAAATTATGGAGCGAATAATAAGATGCCATACAGTGAAGAGGCGATTGACTTTGCCTCACAGATACCTCATATCGCATTGAACCCGAGGTGGTTCGATGTTTGTAGCAGAAATGCTGTTGTATTTAAAGCTGTCATCTGTCTGTGTTTATTCCTTTATTCATGTGGCATTTGCGTGACCCGTTAAGACTTTCGTTTTCTTGCTTAAGGGTTATTTTTGCGAGAGTCTCATACCAGCCAGTGTTCAGTCTTCATGGGTTATTTAACACAAATTGTTTCTCTCTGCTTGTTTACAAAAATGTACAAAACACTACACATTTATTTGCCTGATTCTTTCCCCGTGTATAAATTTGTTTAGTTTCTTTCCCTCTTTGAAATCACAGCCAAATTTTGTAGTAAAAAAAAAATCTCCCATGTTTTTATGTTTTCTTGTGGATATCTGCACAAGGCTGTACTGTCCAATGAAATGCAAATGAAATGGGGAGAAAACAATAAAATGCTCTCATTTGTAAAAAAGCGTAGAGTCTTGTATTTTATGGCAGTTTTCAATGAAATTCACAAATCAAGTATTATCGACAAATAAAAGTCAGATTTGATAAAATAAGATGAGAGAGCATCCGGCAGCAGCACCCATTCAGTGCGCACCACTCTTTTTTTTCTTTGGTGAAAGATCGTTGTGTCACGGCCGCCATCTTCACTGTTTTGGTCACAGGAGGAGCACTGGTTGATGGGAAATCCGTAGACGATGACCACGGCGGTGGAGCTCTTGCGCTTGGCCACACAGGTGTAGTTGGCCGTGTCGGACAGACGCGCCTGCTTGATGATCAGGTTGTGGTCCACGGTGATGTAGAAGTTCCTGTCCTCGGCCGGGTCGATGATCTCGTTGTCCTTCAGCCACTCCACCCGCATGACCTTGGAGGATGGAGAAACTGTAGCTGCCCTCTGTCTCCTCTGATCATCTGAAACGGTGCACCGCCTCCTGGGCTTGTCCCCGTCTCAGAGCGTGGTGTCCTGCACTGGTCAGCTCCACCTCGTCCTTCCTCTTCCTCCTGTACAGCTCCCTCCACAGACTATCACCATCCCCTCGTTGGTCCCTTTTGTTGTTTCCTGTAGCTCCTCTTGTGACGCCTCCTCCGTGCTGCAGGTGTGGGGGCTCTTGGTGCCTCTTCACTGTTCAGTGTCTCAGAAGAAGATTTTTGTAGATCTCAAATGGGTTTAGCTGATAAGCTAGCAGTTTGTTTACCTTCAAAAAGCTGCTTTCGTCAGGACCATTTTGGACTCTCAAAGTAAACAAATCCACAAAACCTCCACAAAAACACGGTAAAGACGTACAAAGGTATCCAGAAAAACAACGTGGTTCACTGAAAAAGGCAAACAATTCAGCCGCACCAGGAGAGAGGGAGGTCACTTCCTGTTTTCACGTCGCCATGACGATGAAAAAAAAGAAGAAAAAAAAAAGTTAAGTTAAGTTTAAGCGAGTCTAAAAAGTGTATAAACATGGGATTAAAAGTACTTCATAGTGTTTCCTGCTTATACATGTTCCTACTGCGACCACTAGATGGAGTCATTTTTCTCCAAGTGTTTTTTGGGAAATCGTTCTTGGCCAGTATTTTCAATGTTAAGGTGAATGAATGAATATTTGACTTCCTCTTCCACACAATCTTTCTGTCTATCACAAATGTAATAGTTAAAGACTTTACAGCAGTGGTTCCTAAAGCAGAGGGGCCTCCAAAGGTTCACACATCATTCAAAGTCCCACTGCATTTTGGATTATACTGTAGCTCGCAATACAAAACATGCTCCTAACGACCTGGTCGACACAGATAATACTATTTGTTTTTGCAGAGTGGAATCAAAGACTGGATGAGGACCAACATCTCCATGGAGACGAGCTGGAGACGTCCCGCTCACAGTACAATTACAGTCAGGTCTGAGAAGAAGTGAGCCGCTCACAGCAAACACACCTATGTTCGGTTATTTATTATAATTGTTTTAATAATAATATCTGTACTTGCATTTTATCCTATTTTAGACCGGGAGCCAGACCCGCTCCTCAGGCACATTTTTGCTACCTTTTCCAAACTAGTATCTTTCAATAGAGTATATCCTGGGTCATTACCAGTGGGGACCCCCCATTGCAACTCGGCCCCGTTCGGCTGTGGGACCCCAAAAACCACTTTAGCGGGACAGGCTTCAAACGGAACTTTGTGAGTCTATCCAAAGTGGTGCTGTGGTCACATACAGAGTCACAGATTAATGAAATTTAGAACAAAGAAAGCTGACATGATGAGGAACAAAGGAATATGACAGTTTTGGGCTTTAGCTTTTTCTTTTTCCATATATTCAACTATATATCTGCAAAAATGAAAAATAAATGCCATATAGATAAGAAAAGCACTTCACAAATGAGTGCATTATTGTCTTTTTTGTTTATTTTTACCTTTTCAAATGTAAATAGAAAACTGCCCCAACTCATTAGCTTCACATTAAGCCCAAGATGAGCTCAGTACCTCAAACGGATCACCAGCTGTAACAGAACATGTGTTCCATGTTCCTTCTCAGAGCTGTGGAATTCTCATGCATTTGTCCATATAGGCCTGTGAGAACATTCCATGGTGAAGTTACAGCTTTTAGGATAACAGCTCAACTGAACCTTTTTGGATTTGCTTCAAACTTGGCACAGTTGATGTTGATATACTAAATATTCTGTGAATGAAATTTGAGCTGCATATCTTTTTTAATTTATGAGTTTTAGGGCTTTTCAAAGGGGGGTAGGGTTAAAATCAGGCCTTGATGCAACTAACAACTTTCACTAACTTTGGGGACTTTGGACATTTGTGACAAACTGTTGGGAATTTTATTACTTATTTCTACTTTTCAAAATATCTTTGACAATGAATACCGAATATGTTGCCGGTGTCATCTCTAAATAAGATACATGATGGTTTAACGCAAGGGTCACCAACGAAAGTACTTTTTTAAAGATAAGATAAGATAATCCTTTATTGATCTCACAAAGGAGAAATCCACTTGTTACAGTCGGCGTTCAAGAAGATCACTCCGAGTTAATAAAGTGCAGCTGATACAGAGATTATTGCACATGTTGCTTTACAGTCTTATTGCACAGTCTGACAGCAGTGGGGATGAAGGCTTTGCGGTAGCGCTCCGTCCTGCACTGAGGGTGTCTCAGTCTGCCACTGAGAGAGCTGCTCAGCTCTTCTACAGTCCCGTGCAGTGGGTGGGAGGTGTTGTCCATGATGGAGGTGAGCTTGGCTAACACCCTCCTGTCACTTTTAAGGTGTAAAAGACTTATTTTTCTTGAATCAAATACAAATACAGTTGTTTTTGTTCATGTGACTCAATACGAGGTTAAAACAAAACTATTTTGCTATAATGTGGGGTCAATGTCCTATAAGTACACGGAACGTCTAAGTCTTTAGGATTCGTTTTTAACTGGTAACTCTCAAACAACTTAATGCTCTTGAAATCGCCCTCGGCTGATAAAAGGTTGGTATGGTTTAACGATATAACAAAAATACATGTGATATCATTCATATTTGATAACACCTCAGGAACTGTGGACTGTTTCTAAAAATTAATCCCATTTCTACCCTCGACAGTGGCTCAGATGGTAAAGCGGAGTCGTGAATGTGAGGTTGCCGGTTAGAATCCAAGCTCCCACAGGTGCATACTGCCATTGTGTCCTTGGGCAAGAAACTTAGCCCTTGTCTATAGATGAATGTAGTGTGTAAGTGAATGGTGCTGGTCAAAACATATAGTGGCAGCCTTGCTTCCATAGTCACAGCTCCCAGGGCACCTGTGGCTACAACAGTAGCTTATCACCGCTGAGTACTGGAGACTCAAGCGTTGGTGGTATTGGTATTTGGTAATATTTCAATCATTTCAATTTAAGCTTGTCCAATCCACTTTAAATCCAATCAAAGCCCATCTAAACATCACATCTAAGTGAGTGTGAGTTGGTGGTCTAGATGTAAGCAGCCACGCTTCTGTCAGTCTGCCCCAGGAGAAACTGGCTGCATTGCAGCTGGTATGACATGAATGAAAATCCCCATTCCTTTTGAGAAGAACTTTGGGGGACTTGTGTCATGAAACACAATATATAAGATAAGATTCCCTTCCCCTTTACCCAGTCTAAAGCTGACCTGAGTCTAGGGTTGTCAGGTCTCAGGAGTCAAACCTGCCCAAGGACCTGGCAACCCTGCCTGAATCAGTCTAATTGGAGCTTGAGTTAACACAGTCTGAGTCTGTGTTTACCGATTCAGAGCCTAAACCTGTTCTTTTAAGGTTAGACTGGGTTTAGAATCCAAAATCCAGTCTAACCACACATAAACCTGGTCTAAACCGAAGATTAAACACAATAGGTGTAGATAGACTCAGACTTGGTTTAGATTGAATTTAAAAACAACACTCAATTGTCCAGAATAGAGATAAGAATACTCTGTTTTTCAGAATAATGAATAACCAGCCATTTTACAACATAGTTGTACTGAAATTCTCTGGCCCAATGAAGAAGTGAAATGGATGATTCCTGAAACGTTGGTCTGTGTAATTAATGATTTGAATCCCCAAAACACAAGGGATTCAAGGTTCTATAAATCAGGCTAGAAATTAGATTGAAAAACCCTTCAGACAAATCCTTCAAAACCTCACAAAGGCTTTATAAGTTGAAATGTGTTTCAGTTATATGGTAAATGGTATCAACCTATAGCACTTGATGGTAAACCAAAGACAAATTTAAACTGATGTCGACATTAAAGTTCAATCTACTCTAATATAACAGCATCAGGCAGGTTAGGTTTTTGTGAGTGGATGATGCGTTACACACATTTCTAATAATTTTAGGAAAAAATCCAAAGGTCAATATTCACAAATGGTCATTTTAATGTGTAAATTTGGTCCAATATTTACTTTGACAATAAAATTAAGATGTTGAGGGGGAAAACATAAACAAAGAACCTAAAATTGATGACTGTATGAAAAAAAGTTGTGTCTCTCCTCAATACGTTGATACCCACATGTGGACTAGTAACACAGCATGTGCAATAAAAATGCATAGAAGAGATGGCATACCACAAAGCAATACATGTTGCTTCAGTAGTTTAAGTAAAGTTGGATTAGGCTGATGAACAGGTCCCAAACTGTTCTTAGTTGTTGTTAAGTTAATGTTTGAACCGTCATATATCATACTTAGTAATGACACTGGCAACATATTCTTATATATTGTCGTTGTAATGTTTTGATATAATAATGTATATTGTATATTAATTTAATAAGTAATAAAATTCCCAACAGTTTGTCACAAATGTCCAAAGTCCCCAAAGTTAGTGAAAGTTGTTAGTTGCATCAAGGCCTGATTTTAACCCTACCCCCCTTTGAAAAGCCCTAAAACTCATAAATTAAAAAAGATATGCAGCTCAAATTTCATTCACAGAATATTTAGTATATCAACATCAACTGTGCCAAGTTTGAAGCAAATCCAAAAAGGTTCAGTTGAGCTGTTATCCTAAAAGCTGTAACTTCACCATGGAATGTTCTCACAGGCCTATATGGACAAATGCATGAGAATTCCACAGCTCTGAGAAGGAACATGGAACACATGTTCTGTTACAGCTGGTGATCCGTTTGAGGTACTGAGCTCATCTTGGGCTTAATGTGAAGCTAATGAGTTGGGGCAGTTTTCTATTTACATTTGAAAAGGTAAAAATAAACAAAAAAGACAATAATGCACTCATTTGTGAAGTGCTTTTCTTATCTATATGACATTTATTTTTCATTTTTGCAGATATATAGTTGAATATATGGAAAAAGAAAAAGCTAAAGCCCAAAACTGTCATATTCCTTTGTTCCTCATCATGTCAGCTTTCTTTGTTCTAAATTTCATTAATCTGTGACTCTGTATGTGACCACAGCACCACTTTGGATAGACTCACAAAGTTCCGTTTGAAGCCTGTCCCGCTAAAGTGGTTTTTGGGGTCCCACAGCCGAACGGGGCCGAGTTGCAATGGGGGGTCCCCACTGGTAATGACCCAGGATATACTCTATTGAAAGATACTAGTTTGGAAAAGGTAGCAAAAATGTGCCTGAGGAGCGGGTCTGGCTCCCGGTCTATTTATTGAATGAAATGTTACGTGATGTGGTACAGGGGGGAAATAACTAGACAAAGTGCTCAGGATGTCAATGATAGAATTAGTAATTGGGGGGAAGGTGCTCTTTGGTGTTTGGGGAACTAAGACTCAAAAGAAAAACCAAGGCACTCCTCCACATTATTATTCTGTATTTACTTTTAAAAAGCCTTTATTCTGCTGGGCTGTGTTAAAATCATTACGTGATGTGGCTTTAAAGCGTATAATATGACAGGTTTTAATGCTTTTGACAACATGACTCATTTAGATGAATAACATCTGTTGCATAATTTTAGTGAAGCATGAATTTAATGAAGAAATGTTTTAATTTTTATGCTGCAGACAGGAAATGACATAGAAGAAGGTAATATTCCGCATGGATACAGACGACATCTTGTCATATAAGGGGGAGTGGCCTTGCCAAGTGGGAAAACAGAATCTTTTGGGAAACACAGTTTTTCACTCCTTTTAGCCATTTTCTGCCGAAATATAAACGTATTTATCACATACAAATAAAGTCAAGTCTAAATCGGGTCTATATGGATGTTTATTCACAGCAGCTTGGTAAAAGCGAAAAAACGCTGCATAGCAAGCGCCAGCTAGCGTTAGCATTAGCTAACAATGCTAACATGTAGCATGTTAGCATTGTTAGCATTCTCCATTCGAATTTATGGGCTGTTGAACCACTTTGCTCGTCTCCATGTCTTTTTATCTTTATTTAGTGGAAACTACAGTGCCTCTCGAAAGTATTCATACACCTTGGACTTTTGCACATTTTGTCATGTTTACAACCCTAAACATAAAGATTTTATTTTGATTTTTTTACTGAACGTTCACACACAAGTAACAGACAACTGTGAAGTGAAAGCAAAATGATACATGATTCTGTTATTTTTCAAAAAATAGAAAAGTGAAAAGTGGGGCGTGCATAAGTATTCATACAGCATTTTCTGAGCGCATTAAATTGCCTTTAAAACATTCATAATGACTCCAGAATGTTCACACCTTGGCCTAACCATTAAATAGAGGCCACCTGTGTGTAATCTACTCTCAGTATAATTTCAGCTGTTTTTTTAGGCCCTCAGAGATATGGTCGGAGTGTATTGGTCACTAAACAACATCATGAAGGTCAAGGAGCACCAGAGAGGTCAGGGATAAAGCTGTGGAGAAGTTTAAAGCAGCGTGAAGTTATACAAAGATTTCCCAAGATTTAAACATCTCCCAGAGCACTGTTCAATCCATCATTCAGAAATGGAAAGAGTAAAGCACCACTGCAGACTTACCAAGACACGGCCGTTCACCTAAACTAACAAACCGAACAAGGAGAGGACAGGTCAGAAATACAACCAAGTGCCCCATGATAACTCTGGAGGAGCTGCGAAGTCCTGCCACTGAGCTGGGGGAATCTGTATATGGGACAACTATTAGTCGTGCTCTACACAAATCTGGCCTTTATGGACGAGTGGAAGAAGAAAGCCATTATTGAAAGGAGGCCATAAGAAATCCCGTTTGAAGTTTGCTAGAAGTCATATGGAGGACACAGCTCCATGTGGAAGAACGAGCTTTGGTCAGATGAGACAAAAATTGAACTTATTGGCCCAAATGCAAAACGTTGTGTATGGAGCAAACCTGACACTGCTCATGGTCCTGAGTGCACCATCCCCAGTGTCAAATATACGGGGGGAGCATCATGCTGTGGGGCTGCTTTTCCTCAGCGGGGACTGGGGAGATTGTAAGAATAGTTGGGAACATGGATGGAGCCAAATATGGGGACATTTTGGAGGAAAACCTGCTGGAGTCAGCAAGAGAACTGAGGCTGGGGCGGAGATTCACCTTCCAGCAGGACAATGACCCTAAACACAAAGGTAAATCTACAATGGAATGGTTCAATAAAAAACATATTAATGTGTTAGAATGGCCCAGTCAAAGTCCTGACCTAAATCCTATTGAAAATCTGTAGAATAATTTGAAAACTGCTGTTCACAAACGCTCTCCTTCTAATGTGACAGAGCTTGAGTTGTTTTTTAGAGATGAATGGGCTAAAATGTCAGTCTCTACATGTGCTAATCTTGTAGAGTCAAGCCCCAAAAGACTTTCTGCTGTTATTGCAGTAAAAGGGGGTTCCACAAAGTATTCATTCATGCTGTATGAATACTTATGCAAGCCCCACTTTTCACTTTTCTATTTTTTGAAAAATAACAGAATCATGTATCATTTTGCCTTCACTTCACAGTTGTCTGTTACTTGTGTGTGAACGTTCAGTAAAAAAATAAAAATAA
Source organism: Gobius niger (assembly GCF_951799975.1). Lineage (NCBI taxonomy): Eukaryota > Metazoa > Chordata > Actinopteri > Gobiiformes > Gobiidae > Gobius > Gobius niger. The sequence continues at coordinate 15,173,161 of NC_136861.1, forward strand.
AATCTTTATGTTTAGGGTTGTAAACATGACAAAATGTGCAAAAGTTCAAGGTGTATGAATCCTTTCGAGAGGCACTGTATATTCATAGTAGTTTTTGAATAATAGACCCTTTAATTGTTTGCAAACATTTGGGACTTAGCTGGAGGCAGGAAGTTAGATTCCTATCTATTTCCATTGGAGCTGTTGTTATGGCAACGATAAACAAATGTTTAACTGTTTTTGGAAACATCAAATCAACCTTATTTTATCGTCTCAAATGTCATTCCTGTTGGTCTTGCACCTTAAGCCACAACAGGACCACATGTTTTCGTTGTAGTTTTATACTTATAATCACTAGTTTTAGTTTAATCTTATTTCTCTTGATCACTTCCTGCCTCCAGATGATGTCCAGTTAAAGGGTCTATTAGAGAAAGTTTAGAGATTTCCCCCTTAACTGTTTTCAGACATGAACATATATGGGCAATTCCAGGGATGCCGCAGTTTGACTCACTCATTTCCCATTGGTTTAACATGGTTGCACGGCAACAGTTTACAATTGTTTACCTTCTTCTATGTCACTTCCTGTCAGTGTCCAATAAGGAAGTGAAACTATAAATATCACAAAAATGGCCAAACTAAAGAAAGCTGGGAACAATCTTTAGCAAAATCTGAAATATAATCGTGTTAACTATGTTTTAGCAAAACTTCTGTCAAATGTGTCATATGCACTTTAAGTTGAAATTATCCTTTGTTGTATTTGTTTCATTATAATCAGTATTTAGTTTGGTATACTCACTATTATGTGCAAGTAGCTATAGTATATAAAGCAAAAAACAACAACATTACATTTACTTTGGCGTCTTTTGAACTAAAATGAATTAATATAATCAAAATCAATGTTTTATTTATGAATAAATCAACAACAAACATTTTCTGATTTCTGGATAATCCTCTCCTTTAACCATATTTAATACCAGTGCCAATCCTTTATGACAAATCATGCATCATCCGCTGTGACTGATGAAAATGGAAATACTGATGGACAATGACTGGGCTCGGCATTTATAGACAATTTTTAACCAAATCTTTATTACTTATCAACCTTTCACAAATGCGTGACTGTTATTATGATGGGAAATATTGCTTCCTCATAGCGATGGAGAACTGTGTTTTTCCACTCAAGTAACTAGATATGATTTCAACACATTACCATGAGTCGCTTTGTAATAAGTAGCCACTGATGCATAAAGATTAAGCATTAAAACTATAAAAGTCACGGCAACACCCCGCCGAATGTTTTTGAACTGTGGGGCAGCATGTTGAGAAGTCCCTGGGTTTGGACGTGCTGACCAACAGTGCTGGCCTTATCTTTCAAGCCAGGAAAATGATGCACATTGCTTTGAGTACACAGACCGATATGAACACGAGGGAACAGCCATAAAAAGGAGAGGCAGCAAATAATAGAGTATCATTAAAGATTCAAATACATTTTCCACGGTGCCATTTTGCATGAACTTAAATTAAAATACATGGTTTATTGGCTGCACGGTCAGGTCGAAGAGTTGACCTGAGTATGAGGAAAAACATCCATCACCAGGATTATGATAAGTTTACTTCTGTATTTCCCTGTAAAAGTCCTTCAAAACAGTAAAGCACTGTGGACTGAGAACCAACAGGAGATTGACATAACAGAGGTGCTTTGCTCATGAGTATTTGCATAATGATAAGACTGAGGTCAGCATACAGATCAAAATGTGTTGGGCCTATGTCTTTCAGCTGTGCAGTTACAGTATCAGCCTTGGGGACCTAATACAATGATAAAACGCCAATATAGTTGAAAAAATTATATTTAGCATATTTGGAACCAATTCGCACAAAAACCCATCCATCCATTTTCTTCCACTTTTCCGTTTTCCCGGGTCATGGGGGCAGCTGTTGGAGCTGCCCAAATCACATTGCAACAGCCCCTATGGCTCCTCCTGCAGGTGGTGGGTCCACGGAAGGACGGCCTCATGGTTCCCCCCCACCACGTTAAGGTGGCGGTTCCAGGAACCCTCAAAAACCCTCACAGTAAAATGTTTATGCTCATCACACTGGTCAAACTGTTACTTTTTGGTATAATAGTATATATAATGTTTTTTGTTGTTGTTTATACAGCCATTTATTGTAATTGACTTACTGTTTTAAGTTGTGCAATTTAAAGCAATACCAAGTAACTTGTTTACCTTAATAAACCATTTCTGTAGTCCCTCTGGGGGGTAATACAAGTTGGAGGGTCTTTCCTCTCCCCCTGGTGTCTCTGGCCAGAAAACCACAATTGCAACTTGACTGCCACCGGGTTGGAGGCCCCAATACACATTAATGGAATCACGAAGAAGCTAACATGCTAGCGCGCAAATTTGAGTGAAAACAATTACAATATCCCTCTCTCCCTTCGCCTTTTCTATCAGTGTAGTATTTACTCTCACGGACAATTACTACGTAAAAAAAAATCGCAACTTGCTACGACACCTGCAGTTGCGCTTATGGCCTCTAGGGGCATGACTTACTTAGTACTTCCTTAATTATTTTTGAAAGTGATATTGTAGGTGTGTGTTGGTAAGAGTGGGACAGGCCAAAAACTCCCAAACATTCTTACTTGGGGGCCCCTTTAGTGGCCCTCTGTGTAGCCACTAAAGGATGTTACTGATTATATGATTAACTAAAAACAACTAGTTATAAGTAAGGCAATGTTGTGCATTCAAAATTTGAGTACACTTTCCGTTCATAATAATGTTCCAGTAGTTTAGTTTCACCTTCTTCTTCAATCTATGCCCCTGCGAAGTCCTCAAGTGCAAACGCTGAGCTGGGCTACTTTACAATTCTCATCTGTCATTACAACATAATAATAAGACTTGAACTGAGGCCACTTATTGTCGCTATTTATAGACATTTCAAAAGTCACTTTGTCTTGTTAGTGACGCAGTTCTCGTCAGGTACAGTCATTTATATCAGGCCAAGTGAAAACCGTATGTGCGTAACTATCAGAATGATTTCTGATAACATAGTGTGTAGTTGTTTTGCAATATTTGATTTGTGGGTTGAGGATCTGATAGATTACATTTCAGACCAATGACATTTCCTCAACAAATATATCCAACATACCCAAATATTAGAAGAATGTTTTGTCTTATCACCTTTTCAGATGTTTGGTTTTAGACATAATACTGATTTGACTTTGGTCCATGACATGCTGTAGCTTTTTGACATTTGCCATGAGTTTAGAGTTTGGGAGTGGTCCATGGAAGAATCTGTTTCTTTGTTTTTACATTATGAATTTCACAAGACTTATATGATTCTCACAAAATTGCCACTAACACCTTTATTTTTATATTTTGATGTAGCAACTTATACCTATGGGTTAGGTCAGGGGTGTGCAAACCTTTTTCATTGAGGGCCACATTTTGATGTTTGTACGGCATTGAGGGCCACCATAAGAGAGGTTTTAACTGTGTCTCACACCTTTATGTAGTCTTGGGATTGTATTTGCTAGTGGGACCTTGTATCTTCTGCCCGAGGGGAGCAGTTGGAATTGTGAATGCAGAGGATGGCAGTGATCAGGGTGGCTTTCCTGGTCCGTGCCTGCTGGTAGAGGTCAGAGAGGGGTCTGTGGTGAACCTGTGATTTTGGTGGCCTGTTTAATGATCCGGGAGAGTTTTGCTTTGTGTTTAACTGTGAGAAAATTGTGTAGAAGGATTTAATTGGCAGAAAAACTACCATCTCTGGTGATTCGTGCAAATTCAACAAGAAGCTTAAAGTTACAGGCCACCATTTCTACATACTGAGATATGTTCGAGTTCATTTGTTCCTGTCTGGTCTTCACGCGTGCCCTCAGTCACGTAAACACAGCACAGACGGCGTTAGCATTCAGCCTCTCCTCCTCTCCTCTATAGCTCCAAACGAGGTGAAGATTGAAGCTACCAAGCTCTTCCACATTTTCCCTATTTAGATATGGTTACGTGAAGTGTAACACGATGTGGATTTTCTAAGCGGATAAAAAGGGGAATTATATTGTAAGGCGTAATAATACAGGGAGTACTTCGGCGTCCGCACAGTAAAGTGAAGATATTACAGCGCGGAATATGGCAGTAATATCGGGGAAGAGCTTGGTAGCTTCTATCTTCACCTCGTTTGGAGCTATAGAGGAGAGGAGCAGAGGCTAAATGCTAGCGCTAAATGCTAACGCATACGTGAAGACCAGACAGGTACAAATGAACTCGTCTAAGCTAAGGCAACAACATCTCAGTATGTACCCTGGGTGCTGAGGGCACTACAGCACCCCCTGGTGGATCACTTACGCATTAAAGGCAATATTAAGTAAATGGGAAATAAGCACAGAAATAGCCTTTATGGGGGCAATCTTATCTCTCAGCACCCCCTAACGAAAATTCCTTCCCACAGCTCTGAACGTTAGCCTATTCCTTTAAGGGCCACCAAAAAATTGTCTGAGGGCCACATTTGGCCCCAGGGCCGCAGTTTGGACACCTGTGGGTTAGATACACGACAGAATAATATGTATTTGTAGCTTTGGAGGTAGATAATGTACCCAAGACATAAGACGCAAGTCCTAATCCTGAGGGTCTTATGTCTTATGACAATATGTACATCCAAACTTCTAATACTAGGCTAATTCTGCATAGGTACAAGTTATCACAAATAGTTACAAAGCAGATTACATTTAGTTCAGTACAATGTATCAAGGCAGTGTAAAATAAAGTGTGATCGATCTGGTAGTCATCAAAATGCAATATTTAGTGTAGATATGTAGGAAGTTGAGTGTGGTACATGCTGCTGAGGAGCTGAAAAGGTTATGTTTCTAACTTTCTACTGTTTAGGTGGGAAGATTAGATTGAAAACAAAAAAGAGAAACTTTAGCCTTTTTTGTATACGCTATCTAAAGTGTAGTCTGTTTAGCCTATCAAGAAAATGCATCATGTTCAACTTCATTTTGTGAGAGCGTTTCAGATTTGCCCCGTTCACTCGCTGCGGATAAACTGATGCCTTTGTGGGCGGGACCAAACCCTCTTAGCTCCATTACAGCAGCAGTGTGACTGACAGTCGCCTCGCCCAATCAGAGGAAGGGGCGCGGGCTAAGCTTTTAATGCCGTTTTAGAGCGAGTCACTCCCAGTCCAGGAGCCACCTGTAGCGGGGCAGCGTGGAGCAAAATCTGCGGGAGTAAGAGCACCGTTATCCGGGGCAGCGCCACACAGAAGAGAAACCCCCTCTCTGTCTGAAGCCATGCTTTTCACCGCTCTGCCTGTCGTCTTTCTCCTGGGAACTTTGGCTGGAGGTGAGTAGAGTTTGCGACACTTGTATTAGCCTTGTTATAGCGCGTTTTAATAAATGTTGTCAGATTATAGAGCGATAGATTTTCTCCTTCTTTGGACACTTTAAAGTAGTCTATGCATAATGCTTGTTGCGTCTTTTTCAAGCATCGACAAGATACTGTGATGTCACTTTTTTGTGTTACATGCCCAGCCTTATAATATAATTAAGAGTTTACCAGAGAGCTCAAATTTTGCCTAATATTTCACTGTATGAAACTGAATTTAACCATGTAGTCTACACATATGTCCATCCCAGCTTTGTATGTTTCCATTTTTTCTTTTTTCTTTTTACTAGGATAAGGATTTTGTAGTAAACTAATCTGGATAAAGGGGAAATATCATCCTCTGTGATCTCACTATGGGGGGGGTTCCCTGTGCTCCTCTCAATAATGCTTTCCTTTGACTCATGATTGTGACTCAGAGTTTTGTGATGGACTTAAATGCCAAATTCAGGCAATGGTCAAGCAGCACAATATCCGCACTAGATCACTTTTCTTCTTCTTCATGTAAGGCAAGAGATTCTGACTTCTAGGCTTATCTTTAGTCGCCTTCCTCAGAGCTCCAAATACCGGTAATTATTAATAACGGGGTATGAAATATGTCCTGGTGAACAGTAACAAAAAAAAAATGTCCCAGAAAAATGTTGGAAACTTCTGAAATTGCAGCTCCTTGCTGGGTTAGATCAGTTCTCCTATTGCCTTACAAATCCAGGGCTAAAATCCATTGGTCACACTTGTATTATATGGCACTGTTTGAAGCGTGTCTTTCATTGATGACGCTCCCAAGTCTATCATGTGCTGAAGCCTCGGCCCCGAGGCGACGTGTGTTTCACTGGTCATGTGGCTTTGAGCATCTTAGGAGGACATTTAGCATAAATGACTGTGGAGAGATACATGCACTGCAATCACTGTGCTGTTTATAAAGCACTAAAACAGGGTCCTTCAGTGCAGAACCTCTGGCCCTCAATTGTAGAAAGTTGTGCTTTACTTTGGGCTTAAATTGGCCCTCCATCAAGCAAACTCGCCTACCCCTGCACTAAAGCAACAGAGTATTTTCAGAAGACAAGGAGATAAACTGCAACACTGAATCCAGTGAAATATGATTACCAGGTGTTGTGATGTTTAACACTAAATATGGCAATGTGTGGAGATAAAACAAGATGATTACGATACAGTATTACTCACTGTACTACAAACTCAAATCATCATGCTTTAATGATTGTTTCTGACTCCTATGTCCAATAAAGGTATGCAGGTGATGTCACGGCATGGTCACAAGCCCGATGACACTGAGTTTACGACACTCAATACCGAACACTGAGGTTTCTGATGGAAATGATGTAAATGCAGACACTCTACAGGCCCACAGGAGGTTGTGATGTTACCTGAAACCCATAGGGCAAAATACTGTAGATCAACACGTTTTGAGAAACTAAAGCCAAAGCCCAAAATGAGACACTCTATATCAGGGATCTCCAACCAGTAGCTCGCCAAAGACTTTCTACATCTCTACATGCTTGATAAGTCTGATTTTAGATGCATTTTCTGTTTGTTCTGAACACGCTGAACACAATCTGCAAACAGTTTGGTCAATATTATAAAGTATAAGGACTAAACGCAAGTCATTTTCTGTGTTTTTGAAGCACAAGTAGCTTGTTGTGTAAAAGTAGCTCACCGGGTAAAAAATGGTTGGAGACCCCTGTTCTATAAGGTGAACTCACCTCCATTGTTTAATGCAGTTCACTTTAGTGCATTCTTTAGCTCATAAACACAGGACTAGTGGCCCGTGGATGAGTGCTCTGAAGTGTTCCAGCTGTGCAGATTCTCCTCTCTGCCAGGCACCCCCCTCTCTCCCCTATCTGCCCCCCGTTCAGGACCCTCTGAGTGGGACAAACAGTTGTCAGCAGGCCCCTCTTATCCACACGTGCTCCATCGTGTCTCATTGCTGCCGAGTCACTGCTGCGTCATCATAAGAGCATGGAGGGCCAGAGCTGAGACACAACATGAGGATTACATTATGGTTTACCAGTTCAAGTACACATTGTTTCACATATTTAAACTATAAGCAATTCTCCGCAACTTTTTACCCTCTAAATATAATAAAATACAAGCATTTATTTCATTATGAGTGTTGCGTAAATCAAAGTAGATATCTCAAAGACGCCCAAAAAGGTAGAGGAGACTAGATAATCTGTAACACCGCCTTGTAGAGACAGTGAGTAATAACGCCACTTGCATTTGACACACCCCTCTGTATTTGCACTCAGCCTCTTGTCTCCTGCTGGTTCATCGATTCGCCGCCATATAGCCCGGTGGATTAGCCTGTTTGTGGGCTGTAAATCTCGCTCAGTAATTGGAAAGCATGTGCTGCGCGGCTTTAATTGGATATGATATGTGCAGAGGCCCAGCGAGCGCCCGAACCGTGGGGAGCCATCTGTTACGAGCGCTTACCCGGGACCTGCCCAGATACCAGACTGTTTACTGTGGGCCGACGGAGGCTGCACCGGAGCACACTTGGATGACATTGGCGAAAAAAGAAAAAAAAAAAAAAGTTTGGAATTAGATTAGCCTCGTCAGGTTATGTGTGATGCAGTTTTTTTCTGGAAAGTTACTTGAATTTGTAGTTTGTCACGCCCCAGTTCTGCCCAGTCAGCAGCAGCAGGAGAGAGAGCGGGAGAGGGAGTGTGACTGTGAGCTTCGAAGAGTGAAGTTTCAAGGACAAAGATAGCTGGGAGATATTTTTACGCACAATATAGCAATTCTTTCAATCGCATGAGTGAACAACATAGGTCAGATTGTAGTTATGACCTACTGTATTTGTCAGACGGCGTTATCAATGAGGTTGTTGTGAATACTCGTGTAAACATCTACTTTACCTCCAGCGTTTATGTTGTTTACGGACAAAGTCTGTACTGTTCATTTGAGTCTATGAAACATTATCATGAGGAAGATATCAGTCACAATCAGTCTCTGTACATCTATGTCTATGAAAGGTTCTGAGTCTATATATTACGCTCAATGGATTTGGGCCTGAAAAGCATTGGAGACACTCTTCTATTTCATTTTTCACCCCTCTGAAAATGTTAAAGCTTTTTCTCCAGTTCAAGCTTTACCGAAATCTAAAAGCTTCTGGAGCAGACCAGTCCATCCATACATCCATTTTCTTCTACTTGTCCGTTGCCAGGTCGTGGGGGCAGCCGTTGGAGCTGCCCAAATCACATAGCACCAGCCCCTATGGATACAGGCGGCATCTCGTCATAGAAGGGGGCGTGGCTTCGCTAAGGAGGAAAATAGAATCTTTAGAGAAACACAATTTTTCACTATTCTTAGCAATTTTCTGGTGGAATATGAACTTATTTATCACTTAAATAAAGTCAAGTGTAAATCGGGTCCATATGGATATTTTCTCGCAGCAGATTGTTCAGTAGAAGGGAAAAATCTGCAGTTGTAGCTAGCGCTAGCTAACTGTTAGCATTAGCCCGATGCTAACATGAAGCATCAAGTTAACATTCTCCGTTATTTATGTATTTTTTGGCTGTTGAACCACTTTGCTCCTCTCCATGCCTTTTTATCTTTATTTAGTAGAAAACTGTATTCATATTTCAGCATTTGTTAAAGGGGCTGGATGCAAGTTCGCCAGTTTATACTCACTACTGCCACCTCAGGTCATACGTATAACGGCACCTTATATATTCAGCTCGTGCATGGATTTTAGAGGCAGTTGTGGTGAACAGGTCTGGGCTCATTCTACACATTAGGACATTGCTGGAGCATAGGGGGAGGAAAATACATAATTTTAATTTTCTAAACTCTGTATAGTCCTTTTAAAGTAGTTTTTGAATAATTAAAGAAAATGTAGATTTTTCTCCAAATTGTTTTCCCCCTTGTTTTCAAACATGACCATATATGGGCGAATTCAGAGATGCCGTCTGTATCTATGGCTCCCCCTGCAGGTGGTGGGTCCACAGAAGGACGGCCTCATGGTTCTAACCGGGCCTGTTGGGTATTTTTGGCAAAATACTTTTTACTTTACTTTACTTTAATTACTGTATCTATCAGGCTGAGCTTTGGTCATGTCTGTCTAAACTTTTTTCTCTGTGAAAATTTAACTGGTCACGCAGGTGCCTACACAACAGGGAATTCCCAACACATTTACTTATCAAACCCTGATGGAAAATAACAGGGGCGTATCTCTGGGGTGGTCAAGGCCACCCCTGGAAACTGGCAGCCCACCATATCCCACTCAGAGGAGCAGGATTGTGGGTCAATTATAAATTCAGTTCAATGATAAAGTAGCCACAAATAAACACACATTTATGTTTATCTGACAACATTTATTTAAGTTTAGCGGAACGGTGAAATGTAAGTGTTGTGGCAAAAATAAAAAGGAAGCAAATCGGATTCCTTCTCTGCTACTGTGCGTGGATACTTTTGGCCTGGGTGGAGTAAAGGTAAAGCAACACCACGGGAACAGTCCCTGAACTGGACACCATATGCCCTCAAAGAAGCCCCTCACTGTTTTCCCTGTGAGTCGGCCATCTTTACATGCCCGGGCCCTGTAAAGAAAGTCCGAAATGTGAGTCTCGTTAGCTAATTAGCAGGTAGCAGTGTTTCTCCCTCCTCTTTGATCCCCTGTGTGAGTGGACGCAGGGCCCGCTCGTGCACTGGAGAAGTCACAGGTCAGTTCTCCACATGACTGTGTCCTAATGAGGGGCCTACATTACACCCTACTGCCCCGGGCCCTTCCTCACTGTAGGGTCACTGCCTGTCACTGCTGCTCTCACACGATCTGCGTTCACAACTGCTTTTCAAGTGTTTGAGTCGGGCTGGGGACCGTTAGCTATACCAGTCTGGAATGGAAATAATGGTTTAGGTACTGGTATCGAATAAAAGTAAAAAATAACGAAAAACAGGTGCAGAAGTGAAACAGAAAATATTTATATTCAAGTTTTTAATGCTGTTGGTGATCAAAATTTAAAAGAAAAAAAGTGAAGCACAAGTTGAAAAATTGGGGTAAATTTCGGGCAAAACAGGGAAAAAATAATTGAAAATTTGGGATAACAATACAAGGAAAAATTGGAGGGAAAAAGTGAAAAACCTTTAATTTTTTACTTTTTGGGGGGAAAATTTAGGGCAAAATAATTTAGTATACAGGTGATCGTCATATAATTAGAATATCATGCAAAAGTGCATTTACTTCTGTCAACTTAAAAAGAATAGATAGAGTTGGTCATTTTATGCTCACTACTGCCACCCCAGGTCTTATGCGTAACTGCAGGTTCTATATTATTAGATTTGAGTGACAGTGCAGGATTTTAGAGGCAGTTGTAGTGAATAGGGCTGAGCTCATTCTACACATTAGGACATGACTGGAGCATGTAGGAGGATGAAAATACTTCATTTTAATATTTTTAAACTCTGTATAGTCCCTTTAAACTGTGAAACTAATATATGATAGACTCAGTACATGCAATGTGAAGTATGTATTAGGGCTGTGCAATTAATCGAAATTCGATTACGATTTCGATTACAACAGTAAACAATTACAAAATTAGCATAATCGCAAAAAAACGCTTATAATTATTTTTATTTTTTTTCACATTTTTTTTCACATTTTTTTTTTTCCCCCACATTTTTTTTTTGCAAAGCAGACTTGCGTTATTTCATGGCGCTGGGATTATTTTCCCTTCGCTTTTCACGTGCCATGGCTCGTGCTTTTGTCTGACATAAAAACAAACGGCGCTGTGTGATGATGTCATCAGGCCGTGCTGCTCAGTTTACTTGCGCAGATGTGAGGGGGCAGGTATGAAACAGAGACCTCTCTTTAATCAAGGCGTACTTGAAATCATTTTATGACTGTCCAGAAAACATAAAGTGTAGTGTAGTGTTTTGATTAATAAATAAATAAAATAAAGATAGACTTTTTTTTAAAGGCAACAAATAATCGTTTGAATAATCGTGATTTCAATTATGACAAAAATAATCGTGATTGTTATTTTTTCAATAATCGAGCAGCCCTAGTATGTATAGCCTTTATTTGTTGCATGTTATGAGTCTATATCATTAGTTTCACATTTTAAGTTGCAGTTAAAGTATTGTTAAAGTACCTGTATTGGAAAAAATGTAACCCTATGTTTGAGTGAAATCTTGTTGGTTATTTTGCTCTTTCGCATCAATGTGAATCCAGTGTGTCTTTAGTCAAAGGCCTTTTTTTGCATCATGGTTTATGATTAATGTTAAATAAACAGTTGGGTTGTGTGGAATGAAATGTAATGGGAGATGACCAGAAGCTGTTAGTTAATGGTTTATCAGTTATTGCTTTTAACAAACATGCTTTAATAGAACATGTCTCATATTTTACCATCGCTCTGTAATGCAAATTTATTTTTTTGTTTACCTTATTCTTCATATTTAGTTCCCGTAAGCACTGAAAACTGGCCCGTTCCCATGCATTGTCCTGTCTGATGTCTGGTGAGTTTTGCAGCTCTATTCATTGGGGCGTGTCATTTACAGACAGGGCTTTATTCTGGGTCAGTGTCAGCCGTCGTGTGGTGCAGGAAGTCGAGATGCGTTTAGGGAACTGGAGCTGGCGAACACTTCACAAGAGTGCTATTGTTTCCCGCCAATCGAGGTGCCCTTTAGTGTTCCTGTACGACCCCGACATCAACCCCACCCTGCCGATAGATTATTTTTTTATTGTGATTAAAACCAAGCATGTTCAGGGTTTCTTTAGTAGATATTTCTTGCATTATTGTGTCACTCGTACCAGGAAGGGTGCTTGGTTTCCCCACATAAGTCAAATACTTCACAGTTATCCGGGTTGCCAGGTATCAGAGGCCAAATCCGCCCCAGAACCTCTCAAAAGCTTCTCCAAAACTGCATTTCTATGGTAACAGTGGTCCATAGAGTGGACAGCATTGGAGAATACAATAGGTCTGTAGTACTACTGCAGGTTAAGCCGTATCCTCTTCCTGAGCGTCTGCTGCAGGTGACCTTCGCCCCAGTATTGACCCAACCATCCCCTTTGTGTCTGCGCGGGATTATCCCACTGTGGGATAAGTCTTCAGGCTGCATTGTGCTCCAGACTTCACTGTGCTTTTAATTACGCACACACTTACTCAGAGTATTACTGACTGAGCCTGTACAGGGGCAAGTTTTATGGAAACAGGGAAAAGTCCTGCTGCATATGCTTTGAAATCTCTCGAAGGAAAACCACATAGATTGACATAGATTTTGTTTTGATGTACTATTTTATTCAACAATGGGAAACTGTGCTTTTGCAATTGACCCATTGTTCAATGATACAGTACGAGAGTAAAGAGAAGTGAAGGATCATGGTCCGGGGTCGTTGAAGGTTTGGACCATGTGTGTTTTTCTCCATACAGAAAAACCCACATGGTCCAAGAATCAACCCCAGGACCTTCTCACACTATATTAGATTTTATGTTGGTGCGATAACAATATATTGAAGTTCAATATATTGAGTCAGGAAAGTATCACGATAAACAATATTTTGGACTCTAACGGTACTAGACACTGTCAACTCTATAAAAATGACAGTAAAACTTTGTTCTGAAAGTGAAAGCCTAAAATGCCACACAAGCTGCAATAAACATATATATATAATGTAACTCAATTTGCTTCAGTTAGAAATCAAAGTTTTATAAAGAATAAATAGGGGGGAAATGCTAATAAGTGTACAGACGATAAACCTTGTTTCGCCCTGAAGGTACTTATTTTCCCGATAATGACCAGCGTTCTATACATTATCCCGCTTATTATACGGCCATACGTTTGGCTAGGTTAGTAGCAGCAAGGCTAGTAGCTAGCCAAGCTACTTAGATGAAGATGCAGTTGGAGGAATGGTGGCGAATCTCTGAGTAAGTTGAAAGTCGGATTCACGTTAACTTCATGAGCGATTCCTCCGACTTCTCTCAGGGGACGGGGACAGAGAGAGTGTCCGCTACTACGTACGTGCGGAGTGACATGAAAGACCTGTATTACAAGCACGAACTCCGTTGCTATTGGCAGCGGTCATTATTTTTTATTCAGAGGTCCTCTATCAGAAAATAAGAACCGGTAGAACGTTGGAAAATCCCATTCAAGTCAATGGAGCGTTCTACTTACGTTGTGAAGAGCCGTATAATAAGTTAATGTATTTTATGTTAGATATTTAAAGACTATACTATTATTATTTTTTTTACATCCAATCAAAATGAAATGTCTGAATACAAGGCTGTCGTAGAAAATATGTAGAACTTAGTTATTTCCGTCAAAGAGAAGTGTCAGGGTCGGGGCCTGTAGCTGTCAGTGTTGTGAAGTACAGAGATTGAAACATGTCTGCGTGACCTCACAATTTGTAATTCTTAATTTACAAAACACACATGTTTGCTTTGGTTTTGCATATTATGAAAAAGGGCGGAAAGTGTTTGATGCCAGTGGGCGGATTGTGAGCCTGCGTAATGGACAATGTTATTTGGAAAACTTGTGTGTGTGTGTGTGTGTGTGTGTGTGTGTGTGTGTGTGTGTGTGTGTGTGTGTGTGTGTGTGTGTGTGTGTGTGCGTGAGCTCTTTTACACAATGACAAATGGAAGTTAATCAATGTTAAAGAAATGCTACACACAAACTGAGCCTTGGATATTTCCTGCTATGATGACCACAACCTAGTTAAATATAATTTCCTCATTTTGTGGCCGCTCTTCCTCTTTCAAGCTTCTCTTTGAACACGCATGACGACGGGGCCATAAAGTTTCGCTAAATCTCAAAACAAGTAAAATAAATGATTGGTGTCGGCCCTTCAGGACGCACAGTACAGCTAATCTTTAAATAATGAAATTCCTGTCATATTAAGTGCTAACACGGCAGGTAATATTGGACCAAGAACTGAAAAATAATGTAGATTTAATTATTTTGGTGGCATGAGCTGCTGTGACTATTATGAGACACTCCAGGAAAATCTGATGCTCAGGTTTTGGCCAATTTGGATTATACGGCCTCTGAAGTTGCATTTCCCCATACAAATCTATAAAGAAAAGTTGAATCACTGCAATATTAAATCATCTTATTGTGAATAATGAGAAATCCATTTGTTTCAAAGACCTCAAACGTCAAACTGGGAATGGAGAAAGGCTTGAAATATTCCTGATAACAATAGTGTCCATGTCTGATAGCTACAGGTTTCACTTGAGTGTAATTTTTCTACTTTAACCAGCTAATTTTACTGTAAAGGAAACGTAACCGAAGCCCATCCTTAATTTTTTACGATCATGAAAGTACATAATGTTTTTGACTTCCTCCCTCGTCAGTAAGAGTGAGGTGGCTCTGGGCGTTTGTTTACTTAGTTGCCATAAAGTGGAGGTGTGTTATTTTTCATACATCCTGGTAACTTAGTGATAAAGGCATTAGGTTAGGCCAGGACGTGCAACGGAGTGGAACATCAATAGAACCGTATTGATATGTTGATCTGGGTTATTGAAATACAGGCGCACATATACAGGTGCTCGTCAATTAGAATATCATGAAAAACTGCATTTCTGTAATTCTGTTAAGTCTATCATAAGTGTCAAGCTGTTATTTGTGATCATTTTGATGATTATGGCTGACCCGGACAGTAAAACACATTCAGGCCGGATCTGGGCCAGACCTAGCAGTAGATCTTTCCCAACTCCGTTATCCCGACCTGGGCCTTTGTCTTCTTTTTTTTTTTACAAGATTTAATTGAACTTTTGAAACGTTATAACATACAACACACGCAAGCTCGCACATAAGTCAACCAAACACATCCAAAAACAAAGTGCGGTCAAATTTACTCCTTTGATCCCCTAGTGGTATGAGGCTTCAGGCTTCGCAATATTACTATGATACCCAGGAGGCTTTTTCTGTTAACTGTAGTGAAATAGGGCTGTTGTGGATTCCTGACAATTACCGTAATATATTCATGATTCTGGCTTATTTACATTACATTTTCCTCTTTCTGCTCATGTTTAATGGTTATTTTTGTACTTGTCAATAGTGTTACTCAATATATCCTATCTTCAGTTATTCATATTAACTGTTAAACTAAAACAACAATCACATACCTGAACAGAATATTTGTAAACTATAGTAGTAACACATTCTAAGTGTTGGGGAAAATACTTTGAAATTGTATTTAGTTACTGAATACTTGCCTTAAAATGTAATTTGTAACATATTCTGTTACTTTGTTTAATCAGAATACTGTATTCTGAATACTTGCAGAATACTTTCACATTGATTTTCATTATATTTATGTATAAATATGGCATATTATTACAAAAATGAAGACTACGATTGTTTGACACCTGTTACAAACTCACTTACCGTTAATGAGGAACTCTGATGAAAGTTGGCCAATTTATGCTCACTACTGCCACCTGAGGTCTTACGAGTAACTGCAGGTTCTATATTAAGATCGTGCATGATGACACTACGGGCCCAAAGTAACAACTTTCTGAGTGACAGTGCAGGATTTTAGAGGCCATTGTTGTGAATAAGTCTGAGCTCATTGTTAGGACATTGCTGGAACATGTAGGGGAGGAAAATACTTAATTTTAACATTTTCAAACTCTGTATAGTCCCTTTAAGAGTTCTTTCTTAATAATGCTGTGCAATATGGAGCTAAAGTTAAATGATTGATACTAAGATATATTCGCTTGGTATTTGGAAAGTAACTGTATTCTAAATACTCACAAATGAAAGTGTAACTTTACCTGAATGCAGTTACTCAAAATGAGTATTCTAAATGCATGTGTTTAGTTGCTCCCCAACACTGCACGTTTTACATGATATGACCCTGTTTTGTTGTTTTATTGACCTTCTGTTTGTCTTTTTTCATGTAGTTTGGAACTTTGAGTCGAGAAATCAGATCTAAGGATTTATAGCAAACAATTGAAGTCCATAGTAAAGACCTCCTGCTGGTTTGGCCGTGCGCTCTGACTTCCTCCTCGGGCCTGTAAACACTATACGAGGACTCAAGGTGAAGCTAACCAGGAACAGACAGTGTTACAGGAGTAACAACATGCTTTTGCCAAACTATTTAGGAACAAATTCAGCAACAAAACTTGAGCAGCTCATGTGCCGGTCAAGTCCCAAGTCTAGATAAGAGGTTTGTGGGTCAGGAAGGGCATTTGATGTCAGAAGGTGAGAGAGATTTGTGGAAGTTTGTACAAGTTACTGCTCTGGAAAATTAAATGTTCTGGCATATTTAGGTCAGATAATTGAGATGTACACTTTGTTTTTACACTTGTGGACTTTATACTTGTATTTGATAGTGTTGGGAATCAGCACACTTTGCTTTCAAGCCTGATGTAATTGTAAAGTGTCAGGTTAATAAATGAAACTAAATATAAATGATACTTGGGACCTGGATCGGTGACGAATCTGTTATGAATAGTGTCAAATCACATGGATGTACTGGAAACGCTTACAGGAGTTTGTATTGACTCACAGCCTTTGTCCGCTTTTACCGCATACTCATAAAGGTTTGTTTAAGTCACACTGTCACTGGGTTTTAAACAGTTTGAACAAATGCGTTATTGACACATTAGTCCAGCCAAGTGCTCTCTGCAAGCCTTTCTTTTTATCTTTTCCCCACAACTACAGCCTTTAAACAATTGGTCTTTTTGTTGCTTTCGGTAAATGCAAGTGTGAACAACGCTGTGATGGTAAAAGGAAACAACTTGTATTATTTATATTTGAAGTTTGCAAAGTATGATACTCGTAATAGCGCAGGGCACAGTCAGTACGAGCACTCAAACTGTGACTCGAGTTTAACCTGGGTTTAATTGCCATTGTGCCTCTGGGCAAAGCACTTCAAACAGACCTACTGAAGTCACATTTAGCAGTAAGTCAGGAAGGGCTTCAGCGAAATCATGTCACTTCTAAGTAGGTATTACAAAGCAATGTAGAAACATAAAGCTGACAGTAGTCCAGGAGTTCTCCAATGAAGCAAAGGTAGTTGTCATTCGGACTATTTTTTTTAGAGTTGCACTCATTCAGTCTTTCCAAAACACTTTTTCAGCTCAGATAGTGCACATCTAGGGCTGGGTACTGTTACGTTTTTTTTTCAATCCCAGTATTTTAAAGGGACTATACAGAGTTTAAAAAAATAAAAAATGTTCCAGCAGAATATAGTAGAATGTAGAATGAGCTCAGACCTGTTCACCACAACTTCCTCTAAAATCCTGCACTGTCACTCAAAAAGCTGTTGCCATCATGCACAAGCTTAATATGGAAGTTGCAGTTACGTGTAAGACCTGAGGTGGCAGTAGTGAGCATAAAATGACCATCTTGTATCTAGTCCCTTTAACGATACTTTGTTTCCGATACCGATATCTGAACGCTACTTTTTCCGATACCTGTGCTTAAATATTTGTCATATAAAATCATAAAACAGATTAATAATGTTTATTTGTTCCTTTTCCTTCCATTTAGTTTCTGTTGCATTTGTATCATTTGTTTGAGGTGAAACAATAAAGAAACTTCTTTTAACGACAAAAGCCCAGAAAAAAACACTTTCTATTTTTTCACCCATTTTTAAGCAATTTTCCTTTTTTTCCCCTCCAAATGTTCTATATTTTTTCCAATTGTTTTTCCCCCAAAATGTTCATATTTCCCCCCCAAATGTTCCCCACATTTTTTCCCACATATACCCCAAATTTGTTTTGTTTTTTCCCCAAAATGTTCTACTTTTTCCCCCAAATGTAACCAAATTTTGATACTTTTGATACTTTTATTTTTTCGATACCAGTCGTACATCAGACAGGTATCGTACCCAGCCTTATGCACCAGTGGATACAGTTCTCCTCAAAGTCCTCGTCTGATGATGCCCCAGTGATCCTTAGCAGAAACCACCTCCGCTCGAAACATCCCAGTCCAGATGAAAACATTTAAGTATTTAAAAAGTAGAAAAAGACTTTGCAACAAGGGTGTAGTATTGCATCAAAACATATCCACAATTTCCCCAAGCGTTGAACACGTGTCTTAATATTTCGGTAAAATATTGTGTCTGTCTTTGCAGGTATATCAGCTACATCTACTACAGTCCAAAATGTGACCACACCTAACGGGAGCTCCTCCAGTGAACCTTCAATCACCACTGCAGGCCTGAATTCAACCGGCAACCACACCACGACTTTGACATCATTCCCCCCGTCCACTTTACCTCAGAGGGGCGACACCACCGGCCTCTCTAGCACCAGGAGGACGTTTCGAACCGAACCTACGTCTGTCCAACAAGCCACAGGCGATCAAGATACAGCCAACTCGACTAACAATGCCAACTCCACTACGCAAATCCCCGTGACAAGCAATGCTTCAGTCACGAGTGGAAATTCGACTACAGTTGTCTCGCCAGGTCAAAGCCACACCACGACCCCACTGACCACAAAGAATGAGAAGACAGGCTTGACCACAAACAGCAAATCAACTCCAATAACACATAGTTCTGTTCAAGCTACTTCCTTAGCATCAAGCTCAGGCCAAAGCACAACTTTGACGACGAAAGTAGCTACAGCTTCTGCGACAGGAAACATTCCAGGTCACAGCACCGCATCGGTAACAAACACTACAGGCGATAGAAATGCGACTCAGGGCACTACTGCAATGGCACAGACCACAATGGGTGTGAACCAAACTACTTTGAGTACGCCAAAAACTACTCACGGTTCGACTCATATGACTTCAAACATGACCGACTACTCAACTACGCTGGTAACAAATGCTACAAACTCGAGTACTACAAATACAAATACCGGTGCTGTGACTAAGCTAACTACTGCTATGGCACCAAGCACTCACTCCACAACACATCCAGGCAGTCTAACCACATTTACTACTACTCTTACCACATTACCAAACAATACTGCGCCCACTACTGCTAATTTCACTTCATTCAGTCCACACAGTACCACCACTGGCAACGTAACAACAACAGTAACTTTAGTGACTAACAATACTCAACATGCAACAGCGGCATCAACTACACCGAATACTTCAAATCTGACAACTGCGTTCACTCTTCCAGGCAATTTTACTACATCAAGTACTAACAACACAAGCCCAGACAATAGTACGACTACTTTTACTACTGTGTCAAAGCAAACCGGAGTTGCAACGTCTATGATATCAACCAATAGCACTCCAAGTACCAGTGCAGGGAATATTACGACTGTTACTTCAGTGTCACACAGTACGGGAGGTAGTACTTCTGTGGCACCGAGCACCACCGTAGGGAATCACTCAACAACACATTCGAGTAACGTTACTACATTCACTACGCAAAGTACAAGCAATGTTACCATTACTCCAGTGTCTGACAATACTAAGCATACTACTTTGGTGTCCACTACGGGAAATATTTCAAATCTCACAACCCCAGTTACCCGCCCAGACAACTTTACCACATTGAGTACTCACAATACAAGTCCACACAACTTTACCACATTGAGTACTCACAATACAAGTCCACACAACTTTACCACATTGAGTACTCACAATACAAGTCCACACAACTTTACCACATTGAGTACTCTAAATACAAGCCCAAATAACTTTACCACATTGAGTACTCACAATACAAGTCCACACAACTTTACCACATTGAGTACTCACAATACAAGTCCACACAACTTTACCACATTGAGTACTCTAAATACAAGCCCAAATAACTTCACCACATTGAGTACTCACAATACAAGCCCAAATAACTTTACCACATTGAGTACTCACAATACAAGTCCACACAACTTTACCACATTGAGTACTTACAATACAAGCCCAAATAACTTTACCACATTGAGTACTCACAATACAAGTCCACACAACTTTACCACATTGAGTACTCACAATACAAGTCCACACAACTTTACCACATTGAGTACTCAAAATACAAGTCCAGATAACTTTACCACACTGAGTAGTACTCACAATACGAGCCCAGACAGTAATACGACTACTTTCACTACTGTGTCAAACCATACTGGAGGGACAACGTCGATAGCACCAACCACTAACGGTCAACAAACCTCCTTAACATCTCGTCCAAGCAATGTTACAACACCTTCAAATGCAACCAATGTAACTACTCTGATCCCAAGTACAGCAAGACCTGACCCGAGTATTAGTACTAACACGACCGTGGGCAAGACATCGCCCACTCTTCAGCCAACGCCAAAACCAAGCAACGCGACGACAGGGATTTCCACTCAAAATTCGAATCCCACCCAGTCTACCGTGAGCTCTCCTGCACCCAGCAATGTGACGACTGCATCCATAACTAAGCCTGCTGCAAGTACTGCAAGTACTGCAACTACGACCCCAGGCAGCAGCACCGTAAACCCTACCGGACATACCAACAACTCCAGCCCCTCAGCAACGACCTCAGGAGGTACGGCCGACTCTTTGATCCCCTACAGAAGAAAAAAAAAAATGTAATAAAGGGAGGACAAATTGCAAGGCTGAGCTACAGATAGCGGAGTATTATGTCTGTAGGACTGCAGAATAGATAGAATTAAGTCACAACATTTAGAATTTGGCAAGACGAGTACAAGTACGAGCATTTATTTCATTTTTCTTTGGTTGTAAAATACCTCTAAAAGTATGTGTTTTTACTGTGCTGGCTCGTAACTGTAGTGAGAATGACATCATCAGCTGGTCTCTGTGGAGATGTTGCTGCTCTGAGCTGCTAAACAATAGGTTTAAACAGGTCCTCTTCCAAATGCATGTTTTATTTAGAAACTACTGCAAAATGAGCATTAGCAATGTGCCCAGCTGAGCATTAGGAGCATGTCTGTTGTATTTTGATGCCGTAATGTTCTGCAGAGTAGCTTTAAAAGAAAAGTCCTTGTCTCAACTTACTTACATACTTACTTACTTAGTATACTTTGTTCCAGCTACTTATCCTGACGTATAGCGAAATTGGATTGCCATATATGGGGCAGAGAGCTAGTAATATAAACAACCTTTTCTTTGTATAATTGTTTAACCTCTTTACTCTCGCCTTAACTGAGCACATTATCTCCATTTCGACCTTACCCAAATCTGAAAACTTCTTGAAAACAGAGAAATGAAGGGGGACAAAGCATCAAAAGAGCAACAAAAAAGGGAGAAAAACTCAACAAATAAGTGACAAAAGTGCAACAGAAAAGTGACAAAAACTCCACAAAAAAGTGCAAAAAAAAGACATGAAAAAAAAAACAGCAACGTAGTAACGACAACATGGCAACAATGCGATGAAAAAGATCAGTTTTGTGGGTCTTAGCTTTCAAATGAGGTGTTACTCTGGCTTACTTACTCTTACTTTGTCACCACGTCCTTGTTTTTTTTTGTAAGATAACTTATTACTTTGTTTTACTATAGTCCTAATTTGAATCTGTATTTCAATAGCGACGACCAGCACTGCAAACACCACACTCACCGAATCGAGCAAGACCACTGGTACCGCGGCAACGGACACCACTCCAATGAGCACCGGCGTAACCACACAGCCACCGACTACTGTAGGTACAGGCACCACCGCAGCTCCGCCCGTCACCACCGCGGCCCCCGTCATAGGTATGTCCACATTTATACAAAAATGTTCAATAAATAGATAAGTTACTATGTGTTTGCCCCCAGTTTGCCCCATGAAGCCCTGTCCCGCTGAGAGCGTCTGTCTCAATGGCACTTGTGCGTGTGTCACTGGGAGTTTCTTGAACAACGACCAATGTGTCAAAGGTAAGAGAACTTAAAAAATGAAATGTCTACTTATATTGCCTAATAACAACCTTCAGGTAGTAGCTGACAAAGGTACTGGTAGAGAACAGCCAGGCTTCGTCAGCAACTAGCAATCTTTTAGGATCAATCTGGATTGACCCGAGTTCCTCTAGTAGGGGTTTACCTTGTCATGAGTTCTACATCTTCATTTACTGGCTGTTTTTTTCAACTTGATAAATATTGTTGTTTGTTTGTTGTATTGCTGCTGATAAGACTGCACAACATATCGCAAAATATATCGTATTGCGATATTAGGCGATGCGATTTCCGTATCGCAAGAAGCCACAATATATTGCAACCTCACTAAAGTCTTCATCGGACTGAGATCGACACATTTTTTGCTAGTTCAGCCAAAAACAAGCAATGAACAGAACTTAAAAATGTGTAAAAGTTCAGTTTTAGTTAAACATTTCCTAATTTAGTTCAATGTTACCCTTGTTTTTATCCCGATTTTGTGTATTTTTTTTAATGACTTCTTCAAGCTGAAAAAATTGTGTTTAATTTGAATGGAACATGTTGTGTTGAAATGGTTTGGTAAAATATCGCAACAACATAAGTTACTTCAATATCGTGCAGCCCTAGTTGCTGACAAAGCACCATGAAGCGAGCGCCGAAGCTTCCTCAACACTAAACCAAATCAGTACAGAATGACATCTATGTAATAGATACAGACGGCATCTCGTCATAGAAGGGGGCGTGGCTTCGCGGGGGGCGGGGGGATAGAATCTTTAGAGAAACACAATTTTCCACTCTTTTTAGCCATTTTCTGGTGGAATATGAACTTATTTATCACACATAACTACAGTCATGTAGAAAAAATGTATATTTTCTCTAATTACTCAAAAACTACTTTAACAAATGCTAAAATATGAACACAGTTTCTACTAAATAAAGATACAAAGACATGGGGAGGAGCAAAGTGGTTCAACAGCCCATAAATACATGAATAACGGAGAATGCTAACTTGATGCTACATGTTAGCATCGGGCTAATGCTAACGGTTAGCTCGCGCTAGCTACAACTGCCGTTTTTTCACTTCTACTGAACAATCTGCTGTGAGAAAATATCCATATGGGCCTGATTTATACTTGACTTTATTTGTGTGTGATAAATAAGTTCATATCCCACCAGAAAATGGCTAAAAAGAGTGGAAAATTGTGTTTCTCTAAAGATTCTATTTTCCCCCTCGGCGAAGCCACGCCCCCTTCTATGACGAGATGCCGTCTGTATCTATGTCTGTTTATGTTGTAAGAGAAAGCAATATCACTAACCATCCGTTTCAATGAATAACTGAAATTTACAGATAGCAGCAAAAGCAATCAGATCATCTATATCTCTCATTTGAATGTAATTTATGTTCTGCTACAGCCCAAGTGTTCCCGGGGCAGCTCCGCGTCACCGCTTTGAACTTCTCCACTGAAATGAGTAATCGCTCCTCACCAGTTTTCCAGAAGACAGCAGCGGACATTTCTGCACAGGTAGGATGAGGCGTTCGTATGAAAGTACATTAACGCTTCGACATCAGTGATACATTTGTGCTTGTTTCTCATTAGCTTTTCCAGATCCTCAGCGGCCAGAAGGGTTATGTCAGATCTGATGTCATACAGCTAACGTAAGTGTCACCCAAAACTATTTTGTGACTTATTGAGTGATCGTGGGAACTAATCCACACGGTTACTTCTGCCCAGACTGGCACCATAGACCATTATCATTATCTGCCAAAGCTTCTTCATTTTTCATGAGTTTCCATTGTTTGTTGCTGGTTAATTCCTCATTAGAAGTTGGAATTCACTGCTTTTAAAGGTTATTATGAACTTTTTATTTCCGCTTTTTCAGACAAGGCAGTGTTGTAGCGACTGTGGACAACATCTTCGAAGGCACTAATCTCACCCGGCAAGACGTCGATCAGGCGGTTTTGGCAGCCATAACCTCGTCAACGTCTGGTCTCCTGTTGGGAGCAGTTTACTCAGGTATTTCATAGACAAACCGTATATATGGAGATGAATGGAATAATAATGCAAGTTTGACCAATTGATTTTGGTTTTGCCTTAGGTCGAGACTTGTGCGCGCCGGGCAGTCTCGCTCCCTGTGATCTCAGCACCACGTCGTGTTCGGCTGTGAATGGACAGGCCAGATGCACCTGTTTACCGGGTTACGTCACCATCAGCCAGCTCTACTCCAACTCCAGCTGCAAAGGTAAAGTTGTTACACCTCCAGGCTGCATACTTCTTACTTTTTGTCGCTGGAAACCTCTAGCATTTTCCTTCAAACAGTGAAGAAGGCTATTTTGTGGATACACTGAGGAACAGCACCAGCAAAGATTTTAAGTTTGCCGAATAACAATTTCACAGACTTCATAGGTTTAAGGTTTTTATCGGCTAGTTTCGACTTCGAGAGGCAATCTGAGAAGTCTTATAATGATTTATTTGAATTTTAATGGTCACAATTCACAAATCACTGGCTGTAAATGTTACCCCTCTTGTGAAATCTTTTTTTTTGTGGCAACTTTTTTATTTGGCCTGGCAGTATATTTACCAGTAGACGGCAAAATGTAAACCTTCTATAACTACTCTACTTAAGCAAATGCTGAATTATGAATATAGTTTTCTACTAAATAAAGATACAAAGACATGGGGAGGAGCAAAGTAGTTCAACAGCCCATAATTTACATAAATATCAGAGAATGCTAACATCATGCTACAAGCTACAAGACTGCCATTTTTCACTTCTGAACTCTCTGCTGTGAAAAAACATCCATATGGATTTAGACTTGACTTTATTTGTGTGTGAGAAATATGTTTGTTTGTATTTATTTTATTTACTTAATTTAAAGTAGTACTAAGTAAAGCAGGTGTTGTAGCAAGTTGTGATGTTTTAACTTATTCATTGTCCATTAGTAGTATATACTACACTGATAGAAAAGGCAAAGGGAGAGAGGGATATTGTTCATCCAATTACACAACGGATATACATTTTTTCACTCAAACTTGGCTGTAAATACTTTTTAAGTGGCGCTAGCCCGCAGTTAGCTTTGCCCGTTAGCCTGTTAGCTTCTTCTTCACGATTCCATTAGCGTGTATTGGTTGCTCCGGTCCGGTGGCAGTCAAGTTGCAATTGTGGTTTTCTGGCCAGAGACACCAGGGGGAGATGAAAGACCCTCCAATCATCCCATTAACACTTGTATTACTCCTAGAGGGACTACGAAAAAGGATTTATTAAGGTAAACAAGTGACTTAGTATTGCTTTAACCAGGAATGTCCCACTTAGATTAAGAATCTCTTTTTCAGGGGAGTCCTGGCTCCAGAGGTGAACCTAATATATTGTACATGTTTTTAGTAGTAGGGGAAACCGGAGTACCCGGAGGAAACCTACGCAGACACGGGGAGAACATGCAAAATCTTATGTATTCTGCCAGAAAACGTCTGAAAAGAGTGAAAAATTGTGTTTCCCAAAACATACTTCCCTCCCCCTCGGCGAGGCCAAGCCCCCTTGTGATTTCTGTAATAACGTTTATTGTTTTACATTTGCCAGAAAAATCTCAATTCGTTTTTTGAGAACAAATCACAAGAAACCTCTCAACACTTCTCTGACGTCTTTTATTCTTTTTATCCACCCCTCTATAGACATTGTTAAAGTCACATTCAGAGATGAAAGCTGGTGGCCCACAGAGCTTTAAAGCAGCCTCGGACCAAACCGCCCATGCCTCCTCTCTCTTGTCCATTTAAAGGCACAGTAACCCGCCTTTCTTCTCCCCGTTGAAGCAGTTTTGTGTGAAGCAACAGGGAGCGAGCCGTAGTGAGCCGTAGTGAGGGTCAAGATCCTCGGCCTTTTCAGCTCCGCGACCTGCGACCTTTATTTCATTTATCTCTCAAATTTATTTCCTTTTAATTCGGGCCGTTTCCCTGGAGACTTCACAGGGACTCGCTGTGGTTAAGGAGGAGTGGAGCCATTGGACCAAACAGTAAAGAATAGTGCAGCAGGATCCTATATGCACTGATTTTCCCATGAAATTTAGAAAGTGAGATTAGAAGCAGAGGTGGGCAGAGTTGCCAAAAAAATAACGAAATGAAAGTTAAATAAGTAAGTCCATGTTTGCAATGATAGATGCCCATTGTTTGACCACAGTATGAATGTAGTGGGTGACAGGGGTTGGGTGTCTTTCCAAGGACAAAATATGTGGACAGGGTGTACTGGAAACTTCCAATTCCCAACTTAAGAATACTTGTTTGCCCAAATAAATCCTTTTCCTAATGTCCAATTATTGTCTCTTAAAGGCATCTAAAAGTGTTGACAATATTTGAAAACATGAGCGTGATGTTGGCCAATAGGAAGGACTTTCAGACATAAAAATAATATGGCGGGTTTGTGAATCCAATCACTATCAATCAAATCAATTGTTCATTTTAGTTTGGGAGATTTCTTACAAAAACTGTATTTCTCCCATAGACACAGACGGCATCTCTGGAGTCGCCCATATATGGTCATGTTTGAAAGAAGTTAAGGGGAAAACAATTTGGAGAATTGTTCAAGAAACTACTTTAACAAATCATGATTGTGTTCCCCAGAATATTATTTTTTCCCTCTCGGCGAAGTCACACCCCCTTCTATAAATCAATGCCGTCTGTATCGAACCTGACATTATGACCTCATCACATTAGAATCACAAAGAAGAAGCTAACAGGCTAACGGGCAAAGCTAACTGCGGGTTAGCGCCACTCAAACAGTATTTACAGCCAAGTTTGAGCAAAAATAAAAAATCTCCATTGTGTAATTGGATGTACAATATCCCTCTCTCCCTTTGTCTTTTCTGTCAGCGTAGTATTTACTCTCACGGACAATTAATGAGTGAAAAACATCAGCATGCTATGACACCTGCAATGGCGCTTATGGCCTCTAGGGGCAAGAGTTACTTAGTACTGCTTTAACTTAATGCCTTTTCTCCTGTTTGGCTTTGCCCAAATCTGAAAGCTTCTCGACTGGAGTTTACAGCCTATTGGCCAGTGTAACGCCTCATTTGAGAGAAAACTGGCTGTACCTTATTTGTCGTGTTTTTGTTTAATTTTTTTGCTGTGTTTTCAACCTTGTTTTCGTTGCTATTTTGACCCTTTTTTCAAGAAACTTTTAGATTTGGGTAAAGCCAAACTATAGAACGTGTGCAGGTGGAGGTTAAGAGGTTAAAGTATTAATTATTGTTATATATATTTTCATTATTATTATTATTATTATTATTATTATAGTAAAGTAGAACATTAACATAGGTGTGTTAGAGGAACTGTTCACAATACATTATATTCTGTCCATGTTCTCATTGAAACACGATACAGGACCATCAGCGTGACATCTTACTGTATTAAGTGGCGCTAAATGCATTTCAATACTGTGTGTGCCTTAATGTGTCTGTGTTAACATCCACTTTGAATAGAAAACTGTAGCTCGCTTTGTTCCGAAGGGGATTTTGTCAGACTAAATTTCCATGTTTTCTGTAACTTCTTTGTAGCCTGCCCCAGTGGTCAGCGGGCTGTCGGGGACGCATGTCAGCCGTAAGTAATTGATATTTTAATATGTGGTTGTTTTTTTTGGTTCATTTGGAAATTCAGGCTTGGTGACGTGAGAGAAGTACAGATAAGCATCGATGCACTTATTCTACAGCTGTCCCCAAGCTGAACTCTTTTAGCTGCGAAAAGACTGGCCTATTGTAACATAACACAACATTGAGAAAAAACAGAGAGGTCCAAGAGGTTTGATGGAAAGCAAGAGCTGCAGTCTGGGTGTTTTATGCAGGGAAAGAGGGTGATCACCTCAAATAGTGAAAGTGGGAGAAGTCACGTGATGCGGTGGGACATGGAGGGACAGACATGAGAACTTCAAACATCCATTACATGAAGATCAGCTCTGAAACGTTTCCTTTGCTATTCTGGCCCAAAAGCACACATACAGATAGATGCAGGTCACATGATACTGCAATCCAGAAAGTAAGGACACATTATTGTACTGTTTATGCGAAATGAAGTTTTTTTTTTTTCATGCCTCAAATGCAACAAAACAATGCATTGAATTTGCAAACATTAGATTCAAGCGGAGGAAAGGAGTCACATTTGGATATCCGACAAATTGGGCAAAATAATGGTGTAAAACAAGGGTTCCCAAACATTTTTGGCTGGGACCCCAAAAATTGGCACGTAAAGAACTCGGGACCCCCATCGTATAAAGTTATTGCCCCTTACAACACTTTAGGGAAGAAAAACATCAAGTATTTAAACAGTTTATTTTGATTATATGAATGGATTTCACAAATGATGTTTTACACTCAAAAATATTTTAAAAAAAGTTAAAATCTTCTTTTAATTTCATCCTGAAATCATCTGGGGACCCCCACCCAAGGCCTCGCACCCCCCGAGGGGTCCCGACAACCATTTTGGGAACCACTGGTGTAAAACATACTATTATTATTATCATTATTTATTGAAACAGGGACAATGTACAGAACCATTAGTCTTTACAAGAGGAGATGGTTTGTACCAGATTTAGCTCACCCGCTATTTTCCATCCGCAGTCCCTGAAAATGTCCCTGAAAATGTCATCAAAACATGCAGTTGTGAAAGTTGTGAAAGTTGTGAAAGTGCTTTGGACCATACTTTCTGTATTTTTCATGAATGTATGGCATAAAGGACCAAGAAATGTTCGATTCCCTACTTGAAACCACTGTAATGGTTTTCCGTGAAATTTAAGACCTTCATTTCCCAAAACTCTTAATGGAGGATAATCTGTCATTTTCTACATACATCTAACTTGTGGGATATTATGGTAAATGGACGCAACTTATAGAGTGCTTTTCTACCTTTATCAGGCCCAAAGCGCTTTACAGTAAGGAACCAGTCACCCATTCACTCTCTCATTCATACACCAGTATTGCTGGTTTGCAGGTTCTAGAATGTGATGATGTCATCGGACCCAGCGGGGGGCAGGAGCCAGTTTTTCCTATTAACAGCAATACACTTTCACAAGTCGTAGCTCAAAAGAGAATTTATTACAAAAATGATCATTAATATCATTCACTGGGTTCATGATCTCTCTGTACAAGACCAAAAATGTCCTCAAAAACAAAATAATTTTTCCTCCATACATTAGTATTGGCCTTTAGAACGCTGTGATGTCACCTGCAACCCAGCAATACGCAGACACCGGAGGCAAGTCGGGTGAAGTGTCTTGCCCAAGGACACAACGACAATGTGCATTTGCGGGAGCTGGGATTAGAGCCCGCTACCTTCTGATCACAAGACGACCTGCTCTACCAACTGTGCCACCGTCGCCTTATTATCTACATAGCTATTATTTCAATAGGTGGGACAAAGGTCTAAATGGCTGTGCGGTGCGATCAAAAGAGGGAAAGGTGGGTCACCCTGGACGTGAACCTTGCTCTAGTCTGATCATTCAAGTCTGGCTCTGCTTCCTCATGAAGAGGGATTAGTAACCTTGATCGTGCGTCATACTGATATGCAAACCAAAAACACACGGTGCCCAAGAGCCAATGTTTTGGCTTTTCTACATTGGTGGTACAGCATGACCCGATATGATAACTAGATAGCTAACAAAAACCCAAACAGTAATAAAACACATGAAATAAGCCATCTTAAGTGATCTCAAAACAGCTGCCATTGTTGGATTTAGTTGCAGATCATCATTGTTAACCTCTTAGCCCCCACCTTAACCGAGCAGATTTTCTTCACTTTGGCTTTACCCAAATCTAAAAGCTTATAGAAAAAAAATGTCAAAAGAGCGACAAAAATTAGACATAAAACTGATGAAAAAGTAACAAAAATCCACAAAAAAAGTGACAAATATCCAACAAAAAAGTGACAAATCATGATTAAAAGAGCAATGGAAAAGTGAAAAAAAAAGCAACAAAAAAGTGTGACAATGCAAGGGAAAAGATCTGTTTTGATGAGTTATTTTCAAAGAAGGTTACACTGGCCTATAGGCTTATGGACCTTATAGATTTGAGTAAAGCTTAACTGGAGAATATGCACTAGGTTAAGGCGCGGTTTAAAAAGTTAAAACTCTCTGTTGCCAAATTCACTAAGAGCTGTAGAAACCAGTCATCCTTTAAAAGGTGTTTGGCGCCCCCAGGTGGTCATGGTCTTACAGCGCTCTTGTCTTTTTGCCTATAGGTGCTCATTTGGATACTCTGGCTTCAACTGCAATGACTGTAAGTTCAAATGTCACGTATGCCCACAGTATCCTACATGCGTCCTGTTAAACCATCTGTGTTTGTCCACAGCCTCCCTCCTGGCCGTGGTGGTCGTCTCCTGTGTGCTCGGAGGGATCCTGCTCATATTGATCCTGGCTCTGATCGCGTACTGCTGCTGGTGAGTTACAAAAATTACAATGTGCGCTTACAATGTTGTGTTTAGTCTTGGCTAATTCCTGTGTGGTTTTCTTGAAATGTGCCAGGATTAACAAAGGTGATAAAAGGTCAGTTTGAGTTTTTCGGAGGCGCTCTCACCGAAGATTTGTTTTCGCTTTAGATTTTCTGACGGCTCTAACTATTAGCAAACCTTACCGTTAGAAAACACTCCTCTACTCTTAGTGCTTCTCTACTCCCATGACTGTTGCTGCAGATACTTTTACTACAACTGACCCGCTAATTTACAAAGGCAAGCGTAATAATGGCCTCCTCAGCCTGATCCCCTTAAAATAATCCAACTTTTTTCTGGTGCAAAACTTGGATCATTATTTACCACATACAGGAGTTGTCTCATCAAACTACATACTGATTAAAAAAAAACATATGTAACTATTGACTACGGCTAGTTGCTTCCCTGGCTTTGTAGTAGCATCAGTTTAAACTATTGCTAATCTAGCCTGTGTATGTACAAAGCAGTCAAAGCTAATTTGTTTTTCATGTCCACATCAGGAAAGCCTGCTCTAAGAGTGAGGACGACTTCGACAGCCCGTACTCAGTCACGAACATGACCCAGCCCTGGCCCACGGACATCACCCCCATCCCTCGAGCCAACGCCAACCGGGACTCCGGCCCCCCCATGGAGCTGACTGAAGGGGGCAGCACTCGCGTCCTGGTAGATAAAAAGAATCAGACCAATGGGATGGTGAGTTCTGGTGTAGCTCTGATCGCGGATGATGCCTCGCTTTGTTTGAATGGAAAAAGTGTGTAACATCTGACTCGCACTAACCTTCCCAGCAAACATGGATTTAATCATTTTTATACCAAACGGTGAAGATTTTACACTTCATGAAGACACTTGTGCACATTTCCTAGTGAAGATTTTATTTTGCATCTATACAATAGGTTCAGAATCCAAACTAAGGCTGCACAATATTTCGCCAAATGATGGTTTTATTAAATATTGGCTGGTGCAGTGTTCATTTCATCGTCAAAAATCGTTAGTCTTAATTTTAGTCAAAGTGATATGTTTGCTGACTAAGATTGGACTAAAACTAAATGAAACGTTTTTCATGAGACTAAAACTGTGACTAAAATGTCCAGATATTTTTGTCGACTAAGATAAGACTAAATAAAAATGAAAAGGAGAGACTAAAATCATCCAAACTGCTATTGACCGTCTGAAAGAGCCTCATATCATGTAAATTCTCTGCTAATGGAACAGCTCTGAGCTTTGTTCATGTGGGAGAAGCTCCATAAAGCAGAGAACCTTGATAACATATGATTATAATGAACATTATAAATGCAAAGTCGACTAAATTTGTCTTAAATTTAGTTGACTAAAACTAGACTAAACTTTTTAGACGAAATCTCGACTAAAATGGAATTACATTTTCGTCAAAAGACTATCAAATATGTTGATAAAATTACCACTGCTATATTGTAAGAAGAAGAATCTGACAGATTTTTTGCTTACGCAGCCGACAACTAAAATAGATGAATGACTCATGTGATTGTTGTGATTGTTGGGGGTCGGAGGGGCCGATGGCGTCGATTGGCAGCCTTGCTTCCGTGAGTCTACCCCAGGGTAGCTGTGGCTTAATGTGAATGAATAATGTGCGAGATTGTAAAGAAACTTTGAGCTTCTGGAAAAAGCGCTATATAAGACTAATGCATTATTAAAACTATGAATTTACCACCTCTCAACTTTTTTCTACACCTTGTATCACCGTATAATAATGATAATATTTGAACTTCCAAGTACCACCCGGTCTAGATCGAATCAGTAAAAAGGGTCTAAAATACACAGTCCATATGTCTAGACTGTGTGTAAAAACACGTACCTTAAATTCATTACAAAAACATAACGATCTGTAATTGGTGAATGTGCCGCAGGTTGAGAACCGCTCCAACCAACAGGAATCCTAAAACCTTTGCCTGTTTTCAATGACCCTCTTTGATTCAGGAAGGTCCATCAATCTCCACTGAGCTGATGCTGATCATATCCATGCTGACTGGGCACTAACTGATTTTGTGCACATTATTAACCCAATGACGCCACAATATTCTGTACAATACTAACAGCTCACAGTCCCCTAATGCTCCTGCTTGGCCTGACCCCCAGTGTGTTGTTGCTTTATTGGTTTCAGCTTAACGCTAGAGGATGGAAAAAGGTAAGGCACGGCTTTGCTTTGAGATTTTTCTGATTTGCTTTCACGCCTCCTGCTGACACATTCAGGCATGGCACGTATTCTGGATTTGCGGTTTCTTGGTGACAGTGTTTTTTTTTTTAATCCTTGGTTAATTTCCAGTGAGTGGCGGTTCAAAGTAATCCCATTGGTGGATTGGCATGTTATAAATTGCAGATTAATTTTTGTGGGTGGATTTTTGGAGGAGGTTTTGCATGGATTTTTTTGTGGGGGTCTCACAACGTGAAACACAATATAATCAGTATTAATAACTTTCCTTTCTTTCTAGACGGGATCCTATGATCTTCAGCCAGAGGACCTGAAGACTTTTAAAGGGAAGAACACGTCGAGGTACTCCTATCTCGTCCAAGGCCACGAGAATCCGTACTTCCTACCTGGAGAGGAGGGTCAAAAGTAAACTTTATCAAAAGGAAGACTTTCAACCAATCAGAAAACAGCATTTTGAACTTGCAACCTCATCTTCCTTGTCACTGTAAGATTTGTTTTATTTATTTATTATGATTTTTTTTTCTTTAAAACTATGTAAATGGATTTGTGAGCTGGCGTCATACACCAAAGAGATTTTTATTATCAAACTGTGATCGACACCACTGATAGATGGAGTGAATAACACCGTTTTCACTGTAGTTCTTGCACTATAAACCCAATAAGGAATTATACTGTTAAAAAAGAACTCTGTCCAAACATGAAGCAGAGTAAATTTCTCTTACCATCGTTGGCCCATTCACTGTTTGTATGATGTAAGTAAGAGTCTAGCAGTGGTGAAGGCTGCTCCTCCTCACCTCCTCTCACCTTGTCCTGTCCTGTCGCCTCCGAGCAGGGCCGGCCCGAGCCAATTTGGTGCCCTAGGCAAGATAATCAAATAAGGCTGAATTAATTAAAAATAATAATGATATAATTTATATACATTTATAGTCGAATGTCGAGTGTATTTTTATTTTTTGCAAACATTGACACCAATTTTCTGAAATTTCTTGACTGAAAGGGACTAGACAGATTTTTAAAATGTTAAAATTATGTATTTTATACCCACTACTTGCTTCAGCAATGTCCTAATGCAACCACCGGGCTGAGGACTGGTACCGGGCCGTGATGCATTTGCTACGAGGCCGTAGAGAAATAATTTATAAACGATCGCATTTTTCCGATTTCTCTTCGGCCTGTCCACAAGCCAATAAGCTCGTCCATAGATGTATAATGAAACTTCTGATAGAAAGTCTCCCTAGAAATCCTTTGGACTTGAGTTCATCTGGTTTTATTACAGAATCAGCGCAGCCTCGTGCAGCTGAATGTGTTACGCGCAGCTCCAACGTCTTTCTGTCACCAGCACTGCTGAGCGTCTGTTCTCTCCTTTCCCCTCAACTTGTGATATTTTTGTGCGGGTGCGCACCGGCCGCATAATGTTTCTTGGTCCTGTACCGGTCTGCAGCAGGACAACGGTTGGGGACGCCTGTCCTAATGTGTAGAATGAGCCCAGACCTATTCACAACTGCCACTAAAATCCTGCACTGTCACACAAAAAGTTGTTACTTTGGCCCGAAGTACCGTCATGCTCGAGCTTAATTAATATAGGACCTGCAGTTACGCGTAAGACCTGAGGTGGCAGTAAGGGGTTTAAAAAAAGACAGCTTCCATCTAGTCCCTTTAAATGACATTCTAGGCTATATTTCTCATGAAAATGCCTAGTTTTATTGTATACGATTTTATTGTGTAATTATAATAATTAATAATAATAATAGCAATCTATTCATTTATTTATTTTTTATTAGTAAAATTCACTGCCATGTTGCACAGCTCGCTGGAGGCGTAGAAGGACCAGGGGAGGGTCTACTGTAGTTTCCGACAAAAAGTCTCTACCACTTTCCCGTCATTCCGAGTCCACATCAGGACAATTTACATGTAGCGGGCCACCATCTGACAAACTGCACACATGCTCAAAACAGGCATTTAAATGATCCACATGAACAATTTGGATGTGCGGGAGGGATTGTGAGAGCTAGAAATGAGTTGGGGATGCAGCTAGTGGTTTATACTCGACTTACTCCAACTTCCACGGTTTGGAAAATCAGGCTCCTCATCGAATGCTCCTGGATGTGTGTAAAAATGTGCATAATGAGTCTTTTAAAACACAAATTGATCATCTAGTCGCCGTTGCAATACTTAATAAAATAAAAGTACTATATGTTCTGTGCAGCTGTAACAAAAGCAGTGGTTGGTTGTGGTTAAAGCGGGCGCTCATGAAGGTTATAGAGTGTGTACAATGCATGACGTCTTCAGGCTGAATGTTGCTCTTCTTACCACTAGATGTCGCTGTTGCTCACCCTATTTTATTATTATTATTTTATTAATTAAGCTAGTCTGTTTTTTATACTGTAATCATGAGCGTTTTTTAAAATTGTGTATAAACATGTGTTGTAATATCATATGTTTTAATGATTGCACTAAAGTGAGTCCAAAGTTTACTTCACCACTGTCTGAAATCACATGTGAAATGAACGGTTGTTTTAAAGCGAGGAGTATTTTCCTAATTATTTTTATCGAGCGACTAAAGGGGCTGGATCCCTGGTTTGGGGGTGTTTTTTTTTTTTTTTTTTTTTTTTTTAAAGGGATTGTAGTGGAAAAAAGTAAACTAAACAAAAGCCTATCTCCCAAATGTGCCAATGATGCGTGTGTTGTTTTTGTCTTTGTATTTATGCTCATGCGCATCCGAGAAAGGTGTGAAATGTTTTGTAAATAATAAAGAAAAAATATGGACATGTGCGTATCCAATAAAAGCAATAAATCAACTTTCACTTGGATCATTTCGGTGGCTGTAATTGAAGTGTTACGGTGAGATTTTCTAGCATGTTTATCTTTTGGCTGGTTGATGGTTGCCAGTTTCACAGTGGCATGTTCTCTCTCTCCCTCTTTCGCGGACTTGGCAGGCCCCACCGCAGTGATGTCGCTCTGAAGTTTGGAGCCTCTCGTCTTCAAAGCAGATGGGTTGGTGGGGGATAAATCTGCTTTGCCAGGGCTTAATCGTGGGCACTAGGTCACTGGTACAGAGTGGCACACGCTGCTTCACTTACTGGCAGTATGGACGGTGATTTATTTCGCTGGCCGTGAAGGGGAGGGACACAATTACAGTTTGCCAATGTTACTAATGAATGTTAATAAACAGCTGAAGTAAAGGCTTTTCATGGTTTCAACAAATGCATGGGACTGGATGACAGGGGCGGACTGGGACTGAAAAACAGCCCTGGACTCTGGCCAGCCTGGCCCAAATTTAGCGTAAATGGGACACTTCCACAAATACATATGTTAACCTCTTACCCCCCGCCTTAACCGAGAGCATTTTCTCCAGTTCGGCTTTACCCAAATCAAAAGGCTTCTTGACTGGAGGGCAACACCGTAACGCCTCATTTGAAAGCTAAAATCTAGAAAAGTTTTTGTTGCTTTTTCATTACTTTTTTGTGGCTTTTTGGCGTGTTTTCGTCATTTTTTTGTCACTTTTTTGTCACTTTTTTGTCACTTTTTTGTCACTTTTTCGCGGTGTTTTCGTCTCTTGTTTTTCTTTTTTTTGTTATTGTTGTTTTTTCATCGCTTTTTTCATTGCTTTGTCGTCACATTTTCGTCACATTTTGTTTTTGTTGCTTTTTTGTTGCTTTTTCAGCACATTTTTGTTTTTGGATGCTTTTATTTCAAGCTTTTAGATTTGGGTAAAGCTCGGTTTCGCCTGCGGGTAAGGGTAAGGTAAAGTGAGAGGCCAGACCGGTGGCCCTAGAGCCGGTGGCCCTTCTGTGCTCTTCCAGAATGGACATATGGCCAGTCCGCCCCTGCTGGATCACATATTTTGCGTAATGCTATGCACAGTCCATCTATAGCTTCTTATTCAAGGCAGCACTTAGCAGCAGAGATCTCCCCATCGCAGTCATCTGAGCTTCTGCTGCTGCTGCCGCTGCTGTGGGAATGGACCAGCAATCTAATAAGCATCGAACCACAGACGCAAGAGAGAGGAGAGCCACTGATAACCTAAAGAAGTATGGCCGGCCTCCATTGTCTCTAGAACATAAGAACAGACATCATATTATCGCATACAGGCAATCTTTTAATAGCTATTGCTTTGTATTTCCGTTGCAAAACTTACATAAACGAGCTGTGAGCCTGGTTTAGTTCTGGCTGGTCACATTTCAGCTCATATTGTAACTCAGGCTTAGTTCTACTATAATATAAGTGATTTACACCCAGTCTTATGCTGTAAGACGGTGGGGTAAGGGGTTGTAGTTAGGTTTAGGGACGGCAAATGTGATGAAGGGGAGACTGGGAATATTTGTCACACTTTTTTTTCTTCTAGAGTTCACTGTTCATCAACATAAAATCCCACAAGAGTCAGAGCTGCGTAAAATGAAAGCTTGAACCCTTGACTTGAAGTCGACCTCGCTCTCTTTTTTCTATCATATTGTAATAAATTAACCGTCAAACACAACAAAATCGACTGTGACAATGTGCCCCATGTGCTGGGCAAGTTGTCACAAGGCGTGGGGTTGGTTGTCACTATTGTTTTTAATGGAGCTTTTGCTGTTAAATTGGATAAGCCTTTGTAACTTTTTTGCTTTTTGAGATAAATGGACAAAATAAGTTTTAAAACATTGAATGCCAGATTTTTTTTGCAAAATGCTCGATGGAGGTGTAAAATGTATATATTTACAAAAGTGACCCAAACATGCGGTCTCTATAAAAGCTAATGTTAAAATAAAGTGATCAGAAAAACATATTAGACACAAAAGAAAAAATTGTCCCACCATGTTATATCCCATGTGACAAATAACCCCTCAGTTTTTGTGACAAATAACCC
The DNA here is from genome assembly GCF_951799975.1 of Gobius niger. Classification (NCBI taxonomy): domain Eukaryota; kingdom Metazoa; phylum Chordata; class Actinopteri; order Gobiiformes; family Gobiidae; genus Gobius; species Gobius niger. Next base: position 15,210,724 of record NC_136861.1, read on the forward strand.
CGAGTGTCCACTTTACGAACAATGTAAGCTAGCTAACAAACGGCTTTAGCATGCTAGCTCTAAAATGGCTTAAATTGAAGCTAACATCTGTGTCTTTCAGATCAGTGTCTTTTGCTTTAAGGCGCTAACAAGAGTAAAGCAGTCCAAATGAGAAAAGGCTGATTGGAAGAGAAGAAGAAAACCAATACACAGATTGTATATCAGTACCAGCATACAGCGCCCTCTAGTGTGGCTATAAAAAGCAATGTGACAAATTACCCCGCGTGACAAATAGGCCCGGTATCCCCTAAGTTATGTTTCACTCACACAGATTTTTTAGAAACTAGGTTGTTGTTTTTTCATATAGGCTTGCACCATTTTTTTTTAGGGCAGTGTAACAGGTTGATCGAGAGAACAAGCGTGAGAAGGGGGGCGTGGCTTCACCGAGGGGGAAAATAGAATCTTCTGGGAAACACAGTTTGTCACACTTCTTGCCCGTTTTCTGGCGAGACATAAACTTATTTATCACATACAACTAAAGTCAAGTCTAAATCGGGCCCATATGGATGTTTATTCACAGCAGATTGTTCAGTAGAAGGGAAAAACGGCAGTCGTAGCTAGTGCTAGCTAACGTTAGCATTAGCACGCTGCTAACATGTAGCATCATGTTAGCATTCGCTGTTATTTATGTACTTATGGGATGTTGAACATGTGATGTCCATGTCTTTGTATCTTTATTTAGTAGAAAACTATTGAAGTAGTTTTTGAATAATTAGAGAAAGTTTACATTTCTGCATTTTTTATTTCCTCCAAATTGTTTTCCCCCTAAATGTTTTCAAACATGACCATATATGGGCGATTCCAGAGATGCCGTCTGTATATAGCAAGTTCCTATATTGTTATTTAACCATATAAAGGTCATTCTAAATAAATCTAGATAATATCTTTCTCTCCCTGTCGGCCTCTGTTGGAGCCACCGGTGATGGGGAACAAACATGGCTCCTATAGTGCTATGTTACACTTAATAAGCACCGCACATGGGAAGCGCTCTATGTTAATCCTATTCACATCGTGCAGCGGCCATGTCTCACTTCCGCTGCAGTCACACTTCCACACCTTAACTCATTTTGCCTAATGCAGTGTGTCGTCACTTTGTGCATTTATCAAGCCTTTCCTGGCAGCGCACGGCGTCAGTTTACAGGTGCTAAAAGACACTGATGAATTAAAAGCCTTTATTAATAAAAACTAAGATGACATTTCATTAGCAAATAGGAATAAAACTATGTAGAGACTTACTTTTAGAGACTTAAAATACACACAATGTCAGGATAATGAAGGGAGAGACAGATATTGGCTAAAGTAAAAGGCGAGTGTAGCAGAGGAGCTTCCCTGAATCTGCACTTTATCTTCTACATGATAATAGTCTATTCCCTGTAGATTTGAAACCAGAGCTGGTTTACAGTCTGCGGGGTCAAGGGGTGGACGGCGTTAACACCAGTGCAGTCTGAAACTCCCAGAGGGCCGTGCCACCAGCTGCACCAAAATCTATTACCACAGACCGGAACGACCCCTGATTTAACAATGTGTTTGGGGGTGATGTTGTGCAACTGGTTACAATAATCTCTCTGGTGCTGGTCTGAACATGCCCCGTCTGGAAAGGAGAGAGCCAGGTCTGAGCCAGAACTGGGACTAAACCAACCCAAAAAAGGCACTTAAAACCAACCCAAGACCAATCCAAACCAACCCAAAAAAGGCACTTAACAATAAACATATTACCCAATAATATTACTACATTTATGAAAGATACTCAGTACTTTAATAACTACTGTAATCCCCATTGTTTTCAGCCAAATCTGGACCGACATCCAAAACCTACTGACATCATCTGGTAATAAAACAAGTGTATTAAGTCCTCTTCCTCCTCCTCACAAAACCTGCAATAAGAGTCACTCCCTTTCTGCCATTTACACAGAGATTGTTTTGTTGTTATGAATTTATAAAAGATTTTGAGCTGAAATATTCTTGAATAGGCGTCTATAGCAGTATGGTAAATTGTTTTAAAATACAAGTTCCACAAAATTGGTACGTTGTATTGATCTTCCCAAAACAAACAGGGTCTGTGAGGAAAAAGAGAGGCACCCCTTGCGTATGAATTCCAATTATTTTGTTTATCTTAATACACGACAGCCATTTAAGACATCTTATTTGCAGGAGACAGCGAAGAGTGAAGGTAGTTTAAATATTGGGCACCATTAAACATTTCTGCTCAGGGCATCGAAATGGCTTGCAGCGGCCCTGGGTGAAGGTGTAATGATGATAAAAACACAGCATGGTACCACCTCATGACATCATCAGGTGGATTACTCAAAAATGTATGAATGAAACAACTGCAATGGAAGAAAATATCATGGTTAAAAGCCCAAAGAGGTAAGCTGAAGGCTATCTTATCTTATCTTATCTTATCTTATCTTATCTTATCTTATCTTGTCTTGTCTTGTCTTGTCTTGTCTTGTCTTGTCTTGTCTTGTCTTGTCTTGTCTTGTCTTGTCTTGTCTTGTCTTGTCTTGTCTTGTCTTGTCTTGTCTTGTCTTGTCTTGTCTTGTCTTGTCTTGTCTTGTCTTGTCTTGTCTTGTCTTGTCTTGTCTTGTCTTGTCTTGTCTTGTCTTGTCTCGTCTTGTCTCGTCTTATCTTATCATCTAATATGTCTGCTTTAAATGCCTATGTCTTTTTTGATAAAGGACTGAGTATTTTCATCCAATCCTCTGCTTAATGGTTAAATGTTTCACGGTTCACAGTAATTACAGACCATATGCTCCACATTTGAACCAAGAGATTTTTACATTTATTTCAGCACTCAGATCTCAGTATTGTTTCTGCGGCAGTGCGCACACAAAGGGGAGAGGAGAGGCGCAGATGGGACAGGCCTGCGATTAGCATGAGAAAGAGCGGGACAAGAGGAAGAGAGAGGCAGAGGAGGAGTGTCCCGGGACGTTAAGATGCTGTTCGTCACGACCTGCACTTCACGGGACAAAGACGGGACCAGGAGAGCTGGACCATTTGAACTCTGGTCCCGCAGGCTCTGAACGAGGGAGGGAGGGGTAATCGAGGACAGTGGGGGTAGTGGGGTCGTATAGGCAACCAATCACAGTCGGTCAGGCGTTACCACAGATCAAAATGTGTCGCTTTGGATTAAACAAGGAGACTCTTTTTTATTTGTAACTATGCCTTTTTTTCTTTTGGTTGCTCCTTTCATTGTTCTGGGTTGTCACTTTTTTTTTTGTTGCATTTGTGACTGGGATGGGTAACGTGCCTTGCCCAGGGACACGGTTAACCCCCAAACAGTAAATCAAAAGCAGTGCCTCATAAAATTGGAAATCAGTTAATTCTTTGCGCATCTGATCCATCACTATAACAAAAGAATATTAAAACTTTTACTTTTATGGCATGGGGAAGGGTAAGTGGGAGCATGAAATAAATAAATAAACTGACGAACCTGCATGGAACTCGTGACATGATTTTTTCCCATTTAAAAACCCCTTAACCCCGACCGAAACCGAGCACATTTTCTCCAGTACAGCTTTACCCAAATCTAAAAGCTTCTTGACCTCAGAGTTAACAGCCTATAGGTCATTGTTATGCCTCATTTGAAAGCTAAGGCCTACACAACTCATCCAAGCTTCGTCCTTGTTTATGTTGTCAAATTCTAGTCGTTTTTGTTGCTTTTTGTACAATTTTTGTCACATTTTCGTTGGTTTCTTTTGTAGCGTTTTGGACGCACTTAGTTTTTTAGTGTAATGTAAATGTGATGAAGCCACAAAAATACATCATGAAAACTTGCCAAAAACATGACGAAAACTAGTCAATAACATGATGAAAACGCGCCAAAAACATGACGAAAACTAGTCAATAACATGATAAAAACACGCCAAAAACATGACGAAAACTAGTCAATAACATGATGAAAACACGCCAAAAACATGACGAAAACTAGTCAATAACATGATGAAAACACGCCAAAAACATGACGAAAACTAGTCAATAACATGATGAAAACACGCCAAAAACATGACGAAAACTAGTCAATAACATGATGAAAACACGCCAAAAACATGATGAAAACTAGTTAATAACATGATGAAAACGCGCCAAAAACATGACGAAAACTAGTCAATAACATGATGAAAACACGCCAAAAACATGACGAAAACTAGTTAATAACATGATGAAAACACGCCAAAAACATGACGAAAACTAGTCATTAACATGATGAAAACGTGCCAAAACATGACGAAAACTAGTTAATAACATGATGAAAACGCGCCAAAAACATGACGAAAACTAGTCATTAACATGATGAAAACGTGCCAAAACATGACGAAAACTAGTCAATAACATGATGAAAATGTGGCAAAAACATGATGAAAATGTGGCAAAAACATGACTGAAACTTTACAAAAACACGGCAAAAACGAGACGCAAACACGATGAAAACATGACGAAAACGCGCGTGGAAAAGGGAAAAAACACGACGAAAACACAACAAAAACATGACCAAAAATAAGGAGAGAGCTTCAGCCTTAGCTTTCAAATGAGGCGTTAGAACTCTGGCCTATAGGCTGTAAACTCTCCAGTCAATAAGCTTTTACATTTGCAGAATATGTGCTCGGTTAAGGTGGGGGGTTAAGAAGAAGAAGAAGAAGAAGAAGAAGAAGAAGAAGAAGAAGAAGAAGAAGCAGAAGCAGAAGCAGAAGCAGAAGCAGAAGCAGAAGCAGAAGCAGAAGCAGAAGCAGAAGCAGAAGAAGAAGAAGAAGAAGCAATCAAACAAACAAACAACATCATAGCAATACCCCTCTTTAACCCGGGTGCCATTACAGAAATTACCAGGACTCAAAACTGCTGTTCCGTGAAGCTTTAATGCAAATTGCTCATTTACAGGAAGCAAGACGTTATGAATAGGCTACAATCTTCATCATCCATGAACTGATGCAGGTTGTGAGAGCAAGGGAGGACAGCGCGTAGGGGAGGGGCCGGCAGAGAGGAGAGAGAGAGAGAGAGAGAGAGAGAGAGAGAGAGAGAGAGAGAGAGAGAGAGAGAGAGAGAGAGAGAGAGAGAGAGAGAGAGAGAGAGAGAGAGAGAGAGAGAGAGGCTGGGGCTGAAGAAGAGGCATCCCCTACAGCGGCGAGGAGGCAACGGAGGAAGCAGGAACCACCGCCAGCGCGACCGGGTGGGAACAGTGTGGCTGCGCCCGGGAGGAGAGACGTAAACACGGACACGGACGAGCGACGGAGACCTGGCTGACTGGGAAGGTATCTCGTTTTTTTTTTTTTTGCATCCCCCCCTCCTCATTTGCGCTTACGGTGCGCGAGAGACAGCGCATGGAGCGTGTTGTTTTCATTACGAGCCAGTGCCGCCAGCTCACGGCGTGATGTTTGCGCGGTGTGGCACTGCGGAGTGATGCGGGAGATGATGAGGGAGGGCCGGCATCACGCTCTGCACAGGCACGAGGAAGTGTAAGGTAACGGGGGGGGGGGGGGGGAAACGAGCCAGGGTTATTACGCGTTTAGTGTGTCGATGGAGGCAGCGTCTGTGTCATGCCTTTTCTCTTTCATGTTGGGATAGTTCGGGTGAGAGACCACACCCGCTGCGCGCTGGATGGATCTGCCGGAGATGAAATGATGGAGGATGCGTGATGGTCATGTAGGAAATGTTCACGTCTTCCTGGATGAGGGCCAAAACGTGCTAAGCGCTGCTGGCCCCCGTGCACACCGCGCTGCCGGTGGATTAGCCTCTCCTGTAAAGCTGCTCACGCACCTGATCGTTGAGTCTATAGGAACATGTCCAAGATGCACACAATAAAAGGCTATAGAGGAACTCGACTGCCAAGCTGTGAATGATTACTTAATAGCTACTCGGAGTGGGCAAAGCTACAAATGGTCAGCTAGACAGTGTTATAATGATGATCAAAATAACACAGTAATGTTTGGGTGCTCTGAGGTTCTTCTCTTTGCAAAGTTATGTGTCAGTTCTGAGGAAAAATAGACCTACTCACAATACAGATGAATTTTCCCCACATAAAAACACCCATAATGAAAACCGTTCACTTTCCTGGGTGCAATTTTAACTTGACTTTATTAGCATTTTGTTGTCCTGAAACATTTGGCAAGGTTTCCCCAAAGATAATGTAGTAAACAGCAGCTCACATTGTATTAATCCAATTGTAGCCAAATGCTTTTATTCTGGTTTTGAAGACGTGCATTTTCACGAAGAGGAGGCTGCAGTGCAATAATCTGATAAGACTTCCAGATGGCCCGTATCGTGATCCATCTTACCCCGGCCCGGACTAAACATATTGTTGAGCAAGATAACATCAATCGCATTAACACGGGACATGTATGTGAATGATCCTTATAACCTTATTGTGCTGCTGGCAAATAGTGACACGTTTGTTTTCATTGTTGCAGAATTATGATAGATGATCCTCCTGTTTGATCCTTGTGCATTGTTTTGCTACTGGCAAGATAAGGCAAGGAAAATGTCTAAAAAGTAATGATAGTTGAAAACCGTCCTTCATGCATATACCGAGGCCCCAAGATTGTAAGGGTAAAATCAAAGATGTCATATTTTGTCCTAATGTAGGGTTTCAATGGCTCCATGGTGCACTATGGACATTGGATACCATTCTGTTGAACCATGCATTGTGTGGTTATCTCTTAGGTTTGCAGGTGGTGACAAATGAACTGGCTGTTGGAGCTTGTGACTTGGGACAAAAGCCTGAGAACACCTGCATGGTTCCTGCCCTGGGGCTAACTACCCCTTAGTTTCCCTCTGAATACTGTATCCCTATGCCCGTCCTATAAAGTCCTATTGAGTCATTCCTTTGCAGGAACATCCACTTAACCTGTTACTTGCCGCCCCCCTTGGTCAGAGGGCTGGGGTTAGGGTTAGGTTTAGGGTCAGGGGTTAGGATTAGGTTTAGGAACGGCAAATGTCATGTAAGTCGTGTTTTACTCACACAGATTTTACACATAGTTTTAAAAATAAGAAGGCCTTGGCTTTCAAATGAGGTGTCACACTGGCATACAGGCTGTAAGCTCTCCTGATAAAAGTCTTTGATATTTGGATATGCATAATTACTAACCCTCGCTCAAACCCTAAACCTAACATAATAATAATAATGCTAATTATAAAGATGCTTTACATTGCACTATTCGTTCACCCCATACTCGGTGGTGGTAAGCTACTACCAGAGCCACAGCTGCCCTGGGGTAGACTGACGGAAGCAAGGCATCCAGTCTGCGCCATCAGCCACTCCGACCACCACCAACCACTCACTCACTAACTACATGCACTAGGCTTCCTGCTGTTCCCAAACAGTCTTCCATCCAAGTACCAACCAGGCCCTTCCCTGCTTTGCACCCAAGGTCTGACGGGATTGGGCATCGCAAAGGCGGTTTGGCTAACCCTAACCGTAAACTGGCAGGCAACAGGTTAAAGATCTTCAGGCCAAGCCCTCCAGTACCCGGGCGTTGCTCCTCGATTGGGGTGCTCCCTGCCATGTCTTAGTTGTCTTAGCTTTTACCTCATGGGACTGCGGATGGAAATTAGCCTTGAGCTAAATCCAACACTAGTTGTCTGTTCATTAATATGCACTGTCCCATTCAAATAAATTAATAAATGAGATTCAATTAAATGAAGGATAATCAAGTCTGCATTCTCAGCCTGCCGAAATCAACCGAGAGGGTTCAGCTCTTATCTCGCTTGGATACTAAGGGCTGGGATCTTTTACAGCGGAGGAGGAAGAGTGATAGACAGTAATAGTGATCACGTTGGTAGTTTAGGGCAGAAGTTCCCAAACCTTTCAGGTCACAACCCCCAAAATTAGTTGGTACTATGGAAGTTGTTGCCCATTTCTATTACATAAATGGATCACGCGGGCAATATTATCAGAATGTGAATCAATTTTGTCAGTACTTAGGTCTGAAAACTCCAACCACTGACACTGCAAAATGTGTGTCAAAGGTCGTTAAAGCAGTAAGCCCCGAGTGCTGATCTACTGATACAGATCTGGTATGACTGTTTTGGATTACAGGGGCATTATTTAACGCTGAAGTGAATGTGCATGTGAGACTATGGCCTGATTAGTGACGCTGCCGTTATGTGACCACTGATGACCTCACAGCTGTACAGTGCAGCCAGTGTGAGTCTCTAAGCTTTTAACTGGATTTGAACTGAAAACGTCATTTCTGCTCCCATGAAATGCCCACAGGGTGACGTCTGATGTCTGCGATTTTATTTGTGGAGCGGCGCCATTTGGAGATTTGATGCCTCTTTTTTTGTTTGTTTGTCGGAGTGACGTGAGTTGGAGTGAAGCTTTTGAAAGAGGTGAAATAGGGGGGAGACTTTGCGGCGATGGGCGTTCATTTCAAAATGACACAAATACTCCAACTGTGGTGTGGTATAACGTTACAGTTTTAGAGCACATGGTGATTTGTATTTGCATTCAAATCAACGTTGCATTTTCCAGATTCAGAATTTGCAAATTCCAAAAGCTGCAGTTATTTAGTTCATATAATATCTTCTGCAATAAAACAATATCCTTTCTCACTAGAGCGTTATTATGTTTGACACTGTTGGTAGAAATGCATGTGCTTCTTATATTAGCTGTTCATATTTCAGTTTCCTCTCAGATGCCATTGAGCTTTGACTGGTTTAAGAAGTGCGCTGTTGGCTAAATATATGATCTAAAATATGAATTGCACATGTAATCACAATCACAAAATGTGCTTAAAACCATGCAGCCATGGCTTACAAAATACACAATTTGATAATTTGTTGTTTGAAAGCAGTACAAAGTAACTTCCTTACCTTAATAAATCCTTTTCGTAGTCCCTCTGGGGGTAATACAAGTGTTAATGGGATGATTGGGGGCTCTTTTATCTCCCCCTGTGTCTCTGGCCAGAAAACCACAATTGCAACTTCGCTGCCTTCAGGTCAGAGTCACAAATACACACTAATGGAATCATGAAGAAGAAGCTAACAGGCTAATGGGCAAACCTAACTTTGGGCTAGTGCCACTTAAAGCAGAACTAAGCAACCCATGCCCCTAGAGGCCATAAGCGCAACTGCAGGTGTCATAGCAAGTTGTGATTTTTTTTTAACATATTAATTGTCCGTGAGAGTAAATACTACGCTGACAGAAAAGGCGGAGGGAGAGAGGGATATTGCACATCCAATTAAACACTATGGAAATATTTTTTTTTCCCACTCAAACTTGGCGGTAAATACTGTTTAAATGGTGCTAGCCTGCGTTTAGCCTGTTAGCTTCTTCTTCGTGATTCCATTAGTGTGTATTGGGGCCTCAGACCCGGTGGCAGTCAAGTTGCAATTGTGGTGTTCTGGCCAGAGACACCAGGGGAGATGAGAAAACTCTACAATCATCCCATTAACACTTGCATTACCCCCAGAGGGACTACGAAAAGGATTTGTTGAGGTAAACAAGTTACTTAGTATTGCTTTAAACAGTATTTACAGCCAAGCTTGAGTGAAAAAAAATATCTCCATTGTGTAATTGGATGTACAATATCCCTCTCTCCCTTTGACTTTTCTGTCAGTGTAGTATTTACTGTCACGGACAATTAATGAGTAAAAAACCGCAACATGCTACGACACCTGCAGTGGCGCTTATGGCCTCTAGGGGCATGAGTTACTTAGTACTGCTTTAAAGACCCCTGCAACAAGCGCAGTCTTCCTGACTTATTTCTTCATTTAAATGAGAGCTGGAGAATCATAGCAAGGGTTTCCCAGTGGCAGTGGTTGAAGGACGGGTCAATGGATAATGCAAGGACACGGATTCTCCGCCGAGCAATAAAGGGAAGGAAAGACAGAATTTATACAGCACCTTTCACAAGACACGGTCACAAGGGACAATAATTCCTTCACTCTACACACTCGGCAGTGGCACGCTACGTATGTACATTATGTATGATGTATAGGTGTGTGGAAGCACCTGCTCTGAGGGAGATTGACAGAAGCGCGGCTGCCAATCAGCTCTATCTAAACCTCCGATCACCGCCATTCACTCACACACTCACACACCTCGCATACATAACATTTATATCTTAACACTGAAGTGCCCATCCGCTATGATCAATTTCCAAATACTGTTTATGAACAATGCTTCCCACCGCTGAGTCCCGCGCTAAACTCCTCACTAAAAATGTGGCGTTCCTAAAAATAGCCTTGCATCTGTTTCACAAAACCTCTCCACTGCTCTTTATGTAAATGTTCTCATTACACCGGCGCCGTCAGATTCAGCTGTACCTGTCACAGCAGCGGGGGGTGGGGACGGGACAGAGCGCTCGCTTTGATTACAATTCCTTTCAAGTGTTTTGCAATGGCGACTGAATATGTATGTGTCGTAGTCCTTTAATTCACAATGCACATTCGGTGTTTTGCTTGGCTCTAGGAGTATATGTTGAAAAGAAAAAACAAAAGGCAGTTGCTAACATAAAAAGCAGCAGACTCCAAACTACCTACAGTCGTCTCCATGTGGGGTTAATAAGATTCTGGTTACGGCACAAGACATGCTGTGCAGAGAAAGAAAGGAACTGTCTTGACAACATTTCAGTTTGGTATCCACCTTGTCATAGTTTCCTTAATCCTTGTCTATTTATATGTTGGTAATTAGCAGCAACGGACCGGCAGACCATTATGAGTGGAATATGCAAATGAGGCAAACCCACGCCTCAAACTTCGAGCAGCATATATTACAACGATATTGCACCAAACAAAACAATGCCCTATGCAAATCATGTGCGCTTGCTGAAATCCAAACCTAGATCTGATGTCGGACTTTTAGACTGGTCTGTGCAGGGCTTTTATACTGTGGAGGAACCCATTTGAATTGGATGCGTTGTTTTAGCAGTGTCACTTACCTGGTGCATTGCAAATCCAAGATGTTGTTAATATTCTGCTCACTGCATCGCTGTGTTTACGCAGGATTAGTAATATGTGTTAACAATCCCCTGACTGTTGCATAGTACCTCATAATCTGAGAACAGTTTGCTATTTGTTAGACCACGGGGTTCACAAATCTGCATCTCAGTGTTAGGTAGTGCAGTGTATACATTCACAGGTAATGTTATATTTTTTCAAGGGAATATATTCAGAAACAGTGAGAGTCCGAAATGGGAAAAGATTAATTTACAGCAGAAATATTGTGCAGTTATTGAGCCGTCTCTTGTACAAAATAGTTGTGCGAAACTCTCCATATTGTGTTCCTGCTCTCTTGTTGCTGCAGTGCAAGCTGATAGAGTGTGTGGATTAGGTTATTGACCCCATAGTGAGAGGAAGTATGCAGAAGCAGAGGAGAAGTGGCACTGAATATTGATCTGTGTGGGCTACCGTAATACAGACGATGGTTCGGGTACGGCGTCTCCTGCGGTTGTGGGACTTTTATGAGCTGCTGTGTATAATATTGTTTCCAGGCAGGACATTTTAGACAAAAGAGCGTGGCGCAACAAATATCTTATGCCCTGGAATGTGGAAATGTCAGTGGGTGATAGAATGAGAGGAATTATTCCTCTCATTAGTGATCCGCGGAGGAACCCCTGCCTACAGGGACTGGACGTTCTTCTGAGAGACTCCCATCTATATCCTATATCTCCTGTGGTTCTCCCCGAAGCCCCTGAGGCTCGTCTCCATCTGCTGCTGACGCTTATTTGGACATTGCCTCTGTTGGACATTATGTTTGCCTGGACACCACATTTGCCAGAACTCTGCATGGTCTTGTCTATTGTTTTGTTTCATTGTCTTAAAGCTGCATTATTCAACTTTTAATGCAAAAAAAAGAGTTGATATTTGTGCTTATTGACCTTGTAGTGACCTAGTGGCTTTGAGTAATTAGCGTGCCACCTTTACGTTTGATTACGTTGGTCTTTACAACGCTCCAGGATCACTTGTTTTGTAGGTTTTCTGGAGAGAGGGTCCATCAGCAGTGAAAACCTTCCAAACAAATGATCCTGTAGTGTCATAGAGGCCACTGATGGAAAGTAAAGGCGCCATGCTGACCACTCATACAGCCGCTTAGTCACTACAAGGTCAAATACGCACAAATATAACTTTTATTTCCCCGCTTAAAAAGTTGCATAATGCAGCTTTAATGTTTGTGCAGTCCTGTGAGGCAACTCCTGCCTTCCGTGTCCTCACATTATTGGAAACCAAGCAGTATGCAAATTATACTAGTCAACATACTAGGATGTTTATGCTTGAACGTTGTACTCCATGTTCATTAGTCTGTGCTGTCTTGGTGCAGGTTTCTCCTCTGACCTCGCTGACCCATGTAAGGAGCCATGCCGGTGCTGTCAGCAGGAGCAGGTGAGTGGTCCAGCACAGATGCCCCACAGTGTTTTCCCGGCTGCGGTCGCATCTGTTCACTCTCTTCTTCCTCCTCCTCCTCCTTCTTCCCTCCTCTCTTCTTCTCTCTGTTTGTCTTCGTCCAAAGGGCTCCATGAAACGCTGGCCCTGCTCACGGCTCAGCTGCGGCCCGATGCCAACCACAAGGAGGACATGGTGTTCCTCCGAGATGTCTTCAGCGAGAGGAGCCTGGCCTACCTCATGAAGGTCAGTGAGATTCAGACGATTATGTTTGCAGTTCAAACTCTGTATCCACAACTAGAGAAACAGGCTGAAGACAAGACAAGGGATGAAGAAAATAACATAAAACAAATTACACCTTGATTCGTCACATGCACCTTTTTCAGCGTACACACTGTATCTATAGGCACTGCAGGTTAGGCAGGAAGATAAGATTAATGGGAAACTATGTGTACCTTTTCATGAAAATGCCTTTATATAAATCATTTTAAAATATACACAATACACATATGTGCCTGTATCAGTGAGTATGCAATTTATATGATTTATACATGTGCCATGACGGCGCTGCTTTGCTCACAGGTCACAGCTTTAATAACGACCCTGTGTTTTCAGCAAAAACCTTGCGCTAATGGCAGAGTATAGCGCATAATATACAGTGGGGAGTCTATGGGTCAGTTTCCCATAGACTTTCTATTTCTCACTTTTTTCCCACACAAGGCACCGAAATGTATACATAGAATGATTATTGTTACTATGCCGTAAAAGTGATATATACATATGAAAGTAAAGGGAAAAAAAGTTTGCATCCCTGTCAGCATATAAATTATAACTTGTTTTCCTCCAGATTCATGAAAAGCTGAGGCAGTATGAAAGACAGAGCCCGAGTCCCCTCCTCCACAGTGCGTCTACTCTCGCTGAAGATGTAAGTATAAAACTGCTTTTGATTAAAGGCAGTTGCACCACAGATAAATGGACATATTCCAGGGTAAATGAAGGTCATAATAATAATAGAACTTCTTATGAACAAAGCTTCAAAATCATCCATCATTTCCTCACTGCCGATTCAAGTCCTGATCATGAACCGGAATACAGATAAATGAGATGAATCTGAATATGTCCAAAGTGCAGAGTCATGTTGATGTTGATGGAGTGAAACCCCATATCCTGCTCCCCCAGTTATCAGGGGGGAAAGTGCTGACTCGGGGCTGATCTCCCGTGTGGAGATGTCTGCCCGCTCTACAGTGAACGGCACGGTGCATTATTGATGTCCGCACGCCTGGGGTTACTCCGGGTCACGTCTCACATGTGCGCTCTCTGTGTGTGTCAGGTGGCCGAGGAGCTGCAGTGTGGACCAATGAGCACCGAGGAGAGAGAGCTGCTCCATCTCCTCACCTCTCCACATCTGAAGGTCTCCATGCAACTTTGAATTTCTGTTTCTGGCAGGGTTTTTTTTTTTTTCAGTGTTCATTCTTAGATCAGGTTCAAACCCTCTTTGTTTTCTGATCAGGCAGTTTTATCGGTCCATGACACAGTCGCGCAGAAGAGCTTTGACCCGGTGCTGCCTCCACTCCCGGACGACCTGGAGGATGAGCTCGATGAAGAGTCCGTGAAGATCGTGCGGCTGGTCAAGAACAAGGAGCCACTGGTGAGTCGTCAGTCTGAAAGCTTCTATATTGTGGTCCTGTTAAAGACTTGGTCATTTCATCAAAGCACCTTCACTGAGAAGCCTTCCCTTCGTTTCCCTTCATTTGATTTGGATTGTTACCAAAAACCTAATCCAGTTTTATTCTCATTATATGTAAGTTATGAAGTACAAATGTGCCAATGTGTGCAGTTGCAATTACAGTAGTTTGTATATTTCACTTCTGTTTTGCAGGGAGCCACCATCAGGAGAGATGAGGCCACTGGAGCTGTACTGGTCGCTCGCATCATGAGAGGAGGAGCAGCCGACCGCAGCGGTAAGGGACTTCTTTGGCCAAATTCTTATTTTTTGCCAAGCTATATCAAACATTTTGTGAAAACTCATTTAGAGATCTTGCCATGCAGATGATGGCCACTTCTTTGCTTTATAGGTAGCTAGAAACTATACCTTCTGTACCACAGGAGAGCATAACTTACCAGAAATATTGCCTGATGGAACAAAGTATGGTAACACTTTATTTTACAGTACCCTCGATACATTGTACCTAACTAAATTTAGTACAAAGTAATGTGCTCTTAACAATGTGTAATAACTTCTACCTATAGGTTAGATACACAATGGAATAATATGTATTAGTAGTTTGTAGGTACATAATGTAATAAGCCATAACTCTAACTCTAACCCTAACCCTAAGGGTCTCGTGTCCTATTACATTATGTGCCTCATTATGTACTAATACAAGTTATTCCATTGTGTATCTAACCCATAGGTACAAGTTATTACAGATTGTTACAGAGCACATTACATTGCACTAAATGTAGTTAGGTACAATGTATCAAGGTACTGTAAAATAAAATGATTTATTTTTAATATGCGTATCAGTCATTGCATTTGTGCCACTAACCAACTTAGTTTGGCAGGCTCCAAACCTTGGCTTACAGGCCTGTTTTTATTATAGTAGTGGAATGAAATTTGTTTTGCTCTCCTGAATTGAAAAGGAAGACATTTGGAGGGAGAAATATGCATCTAATTATAAATAATATTTACAGATTATGAACAAGCAGACGTGTTCTTATTAGTATTACAGTGACAGATAAAAAGTAAAGATCCTCTTTGCTCCCTGAAAGTTGACAGAAACACAGAAACATGTTTATACAGTGGGAGGAAAATGTATGTGAACGCTTTGGAATTTCTCACATTTCTGCCTAAATTGGTCATAAAATGTGGTCTGAACTTCATCAAATTGAGTAAACAGTGTCGGCTTAAACTAATACCACTCAAACAGTTACATTTTATCATATAACATGAAAACCATACAAACCAGACGGCTGGCGAAATGCATGAATTCGGTTCTATACGATGCGTGTTTCAAATAGCGTTTAAAAAAAAGAAAATTACAAAACGCAATATGTGTTGATTCTGTGACGCACCACCACAAATCAGTCTATGTGTGGGAAACACTGGCACAACATGTAAAAAAACAGGACAGAGAGGAATAAGTTGCACCAAATAAAAGTCAAACAAAGGCATGTGTAGTTTTTGTTGGAAAATATAAAATAAAAATTATGCATGAACCCGCAGCACATGAATCACAGATACCAATTCACATGAGGATGTATCGCTACAATGCGGTGAGGTGCACCTGTGTGTTTCTGTTAGGGACATGCCTGGCTCGAAGGTAAAATAATCCACCTCTGTCTCATGCATCTTTAATGCGTTTCTGGTTTTCTTGCTGTGTCGAGTGCTGGGATCTGCTTTCATCGATAACACACAGACGCCGCAGTGACTTCAGCTCCAGGCTTTTGTCTTGAGTGCATACATTACACACAGACACTCACATGTACGCCGCCCCCGTCCCGAGGGGGAGTGCCGTATCGATGTTTGATAGACTTGAGTTCCATTGTTTTGACTGTAGCCTGTATAAACAGTAGTGATGAAGATGATAAAGCGTGATCTGACCCTTATCCCGTGACTGTGTGGCCCTGACAGGACTGGTCCATGTTGGGGATGAACTCCGGGAGGTCAATGGAGTCACCGTCATGAACAAGAGGCCAGACGAGATCAGCCAACTACTGGTAGGTCAAACAAGTAGCCACAATATCAGTAAACTAGAACAGTTCAGTTTTAGTTTTACTTTTCCTAATAATAGCTGTATAATGTTTGTGTTCCCTTTCACTTTAGTGTAAGGAGTATTTGCATAAATGTTGTTTCTTACATGGCCTGGTCTGTCTCTATTCTTGGTCTAGTCTCAATCCCAAGGCTCCATCACTCTGAAGATAATCCCAGCCATCAAAGAGGAGGATCGGCTGAAGGAGAGTAAGGTAGGGAGAAATCTACTGTATAAAGCGGCTTTTATATTTCAGTTGTTAATATTAGTAGTTGTAGGTGTAGTGGTAGTTTATTTGAGCAGTTAACATTTCTTTTTTTTTTCTCAAAATGTCACAATTATACAGTTATGGAAGCTCAAAGGGAGTAGACAGAAGCAAGAAGCTTATAAGTGCCTACCCGTTGTTCATGTAAATGACATTTGCATTTCATGATCTTACAGTTAGACTTTACAATTCTACAATATTAATCTCCGAAAGCAAAGCTTCCCTGACTAAACCCAAGCTATTGTGGTCAGGTGTTCATGAGGGCCTTGTTTGACTACATCCCCCTGGAGGACAAAGCCACGCCCTGCCAGGAGGCGGGACTTCCGTTTAAGAGAGGGGACATCCTGCAGGTGGTGAGCCACGACGACCAGACCTGGTGGCAGGCCAAAAGAGTGGGGGACAGCAACCTCCGGGCTGGGCTCATCCCGTCCAAGCACTTCCAGGAGAGGTACGGGCGTATGTTTGCATTAGTGTCATGTTAGTGCCATGTCCGTGGGTTAAATGTCTTTCTTTAAAACTCTTCTCTTTATAATCTCTGGTGTTTCCATAGGGCTGGGCGATTATGGAAAAAAAAATATCACAAATACGATCCCATATTGATAGATCTCAATTTTCGATTATATTTTTTTTGTTTAAAGGAAAAAAAAACAATAAATGTGGTCTTTCCTGGATGATGTAAACAGATGCTGCGGCCAAACTGCAGACTCCAGCAAAAACAAACTCCACACTTCTAGCGTCACAGTACGGCATCCCCATGTCACCCCTTCACCTGGCCAAGCAACACACAAACATCTGCAAAGGAGACGCAAAAAATTGGTCACAGAGTGAAGCGCTAACAACTTATCATGTACATAAAGACATGAGTAAACTGTGCATTTACAAGTAAAAAAGACGGTCAAACATACAATTCACTGTTAGAATTCCAGCTAATCCAACACTGCAGCCTCAAAACAAATCCACATGGTCCAAATAGTGATCGATAGTTTCCTCTTCGAAGGTTTAAACTCTTCATCCCCGCGTGTGTCCTGGTCCTCTGAGGCTCCCCGTGTGTTTCTGTTCCGCCCATTCTGCAACTTTGTGGCTGATTTTACATGTGAAATCACCAGGTCCTCTCCTCTTTGTGCCGCATGCATCATCCAGTGCTTCCTGTTTGTTTGGGCCGAGTGTTTCCCTGGGATTGACCTGACAGGCGCTGCAGCATTGCGCGTCCATATTTTTTTCCAGACAGGTCTGGCCAATGCTCCTCGATTAAAAAGCACCACGTGCTTATCGTGATCGACCTTTATTAAAATCTCGATTAGATTAAAAATTGCCCAGCCCTATGCTTCCGTATCTAAAATTCATTGCAATTTAATCTCAAAGGTATTTCCTATACACACACATTATACTTCAAAAAACAAAAATAGGACAAAATAGTCCAAAATACCTGAAAAGCAAAAACATTTCATTTCACAGCTCTCAAAAATATCTGGATATAAATCATATATCGATATTCAACCAAAATATATCGGGATATGAGTTTTAGTCCATATTGCCCAGCTCTACTCTTCATTCAGTTGGAAGTTAAAAGGCTAAATGAAGAGTCCCAAAAGAATCATGTGCAGCCACAATAGGGACATGAACTGTGTGAGCGCATGGGAAGAAAGATCCACATAATTTGCTTCCTTTAGGTATATACTGCCTATTTATTATTTTACTTTGTTTATATAATGACAAAAGCATAAATATAAAACATAACAAACCTTAAATAAATATGAAAATGTACATAAAATGTCTTGTTTCTCTTTTGTAAAGACAGGACTGTAAAGGTTTTGAAATGCTCAAGATTTTCTTCCTTAATTTCGCAAATCATGAATAATCACAAAATTGCCATATTTTTCCTCACAATAATTGTATCTTGAACATTTTTAATCGTGACACCCCAAAATTAATGTTTATGGTTCAAAAACATAATTAATGAGTAACTAATAGTTCACTAATCATTTATACAACAACAAAAAAGCTAAAATATAATGTTAATGTCATTGTTTTGGCAGGCTACAATTCCCAAAATTTCCAGGCCATTGTTCTCATTGAAAGTTTCCGGAAATGTATTAGGAATTTTCCCTCCCTTTGCAACCCTAGGTAGGTTGATAGGTGATATTTATTCATGATTTTTCAGACTGTTCCACACATCGGCGATTTTTGCAAAGCCCTGCGAGCCGACTGCTGCTTTGATACTGAGCTCCACAAAAACAAATTCAATTCCACATGTCGTTTTTGCATTAGCCTTTAAACTGGAGAGGACTTTGTGGAGTTATTCCATCAGTGCAGAGTTTAGCACAGACTTCAACGGGCCGATACAGATGTGGGGTGTAAGTGTCATAATCCTGCTCTAAGATGATCACAGCAGGCACCAAAGCCTTGCAAACACTGCTGCGTCTGAGGGATTAACAGCTCAGCCTGAACTGAAAGGAAGGGTCACTATAAGGAGAATATTGTACCATCATGAAAGCCGGATCGTTTAATTAATTAAGAGTTTAGATTACATACTCAAAGCGTATACTGTAGTGTTCACAGGATCCGAGGTGTTTGTTGTTTTCTGTGGTTAACTTATGGTTGTATCAATAACATGGCGATATATTGTGCAGCCCTATTGCACTATCCAATTGTCTTTCATTTTAACCAATATTTGATCCTTACTTGCCTCCATCTTTTAAGTTCTCCTCAATATGTTTGCCGATTACATTAAGCTTCTCTGCTTGTCTGCTCTTCTGCCTGTCCCTCCAGACGGCTGGCCTACCGGATCAAAATGGGCACGCTTCCAAATCCCAAATCCCCTAAAAAGCCGCCCGGTAAGTTCCCCATACCCGGCGTGGTTCTGTTGCAATTCCCACAATAATAATTACAGTTGACGATCTCCTCCCGTGCACTCAGCCGCCGCCGTATCTCTGTAATTCCTCTGGCTAATGCACTCATGTGTTCACTGACATTTATTGACCTTTTTTTTTGTTTTTTTTTGCTCGTAATTGGCATTTCTCATAGGCATTAGGCTCCATTGTCTGTCCGCTCCTTTTGCAGCCACGTTTGGCATCGAGGCTTTTCCACATGGAGCAAGGGGTCTCTGATATGAATTAATCTCTTTCACGTTGACTCCCATCTGGCCGCCGGCAGCCGCTAGTCTGAGCTTATCCACCGCCAGACAGTGTGCATATTCTGTGCAAAGAACTAAATGCTCTTACCGTAAGATATTATTGAGTATAAAGGCAGCATGGCTGAGTGGCTCGCTCACCTACAGCAGGAAGGTCCCATGTTTAATTCCTGGGCTGTGTGGGTCTTTTTGGGTAGAATTTGCTTGATCTTCCCGTACCTGTGTGGATCAACTGCTGTTTTCCCTTCATCAACCTAAAATAAAACTACTATCAGTGTTGGGGGCAACGAATTACAAAAGTAACTAGTTACACAAATATTTTAGTTTTTTCAGTAACTATAATATATGACATATTACTTACGGGAGTATGTCAGTCATTACATTTCAAATGACTCGAGACTTCTGGCAAAACTATTTTTTTTCAGTTTTCAGGTATTTGAACATATAAACTTTCACCTGGAAATAAAAAATATACCTAATCTTCACAATAGCATGTTTAAATATTGCACTGATTGAATGTTTCTCCATAGATTTGTATTGGAAATGGTCATTTCAAGGGCCAATTCCTCTAAAGGCATTTTTCTCTCATTGGGGCAACAACATCTCAATATCAGTAGCTCCTCCAGACATTTTCCAGCCTAGGATTGAATTTTTTCGGAGGGACTTTTTAATACCCAATTCCTAGCCTGATTTATTGAGTTTTGAATGTTAAAAAAATAAGGCGAAATTTACATTTTTTACAGATTTTTTCTCAACTCTCCTCTGAAAAGCCTGAAAGTCCGGATAAATGCAACATTTTGGGCATTTGGGCATCACCTTATTTTTATATGAACACATAAAATGAAAACTTGCAATACATTTATTCTTCATATTTATGCCAGTAATCTTCAGCAGAAGTTTCAAATTGATATCTTTGAATTAAAAGAAAATCCTTATTCACCTGCAGTGTAACTCTTAACTTAACTCTCCTTTCAAAATAAAGTTCTAAGAGTAGTCAGTTTCATCTTACTTTTTAAATATGAAATTTCAAGCACCCCCCTGATAATTCATCTGAAAACCCTGTAGTATGTCTATATACTCAGTACTCTTTCAGGTATCAAGTATCGATAGTAATGTAAAATGAAAGGCTAGGCATCTGTTACACTTTGCTTTGCTTCTTTGTTTAATCATTAGACTAATCAATCCATATCAGTGTACTTTTGAATTGATCATAGGTATTAATGCATAATATGCAGAAACATAAGCTTTAGTGATACTAACATTGAGTGAAACGACCCCAACGAGAACAGTAAAGTGTGCACCTTAACCTTAACCTGCCAAAACTGTGCATACTTACAATATGACTTTAGTGGGTGGTCATCATGTAGTGGCTGATCATCACTGCCAGCTTTTGTACTGTCAGTCGCTTGTTAAAAGGCAGGTGTGTGTGAAACATGCGGATGCGGTGTATACAGTGATCTGAGGGCAATGGGATTAGGTCAAAGCCAAAGGGAGACAACAAGGGCTTAGCATAAGTCATCGTCCCGTCGGAGAAGAGCCTCTGGGACGCTCCTGTACTGCAGGATTAATGTCCCCCAAACCCCGCGGGACCTCCAAATGTCAGGAGAGCCTTCTAACACTGTCACTGATATCCACTGAACCACAAGGGTATAGCTAGTGCTTGATAATACTTTGGTTTGCGTGGATGCATTGTGAGGATAACATGTTTTTCGGCAAAATCAGCAGTTTTGTAGTAGTTGTAGAAGAAGTAGTTGTAAATATACAGTCTATTATACAGTATTTTAATATGTCAAGCCAGCCTGTACATCAAATCACCAGTCACTACTCCATCTAGTGGTATAAATTGATTTAACTGTGATAGAAATGTGCAAAGTCAGACAGTATGTGATGTTTAAATTAACCACAAATGTAAATGTATTAAACGCTGTGTTCAAGCTTTCACTTATACTTTTTCTCTGTGTTTCTCTATGTCCTGCTTTTCCAGACGAGCAGGGCTGTGACAAAGGTGGGTTCCTGAGAGTCTGTGAAGTCCAATAACCGCATGCAAACCTTTTTGCTCAAAAATCCACATTGACGACTTGTTACAGCGCCCTCTGGCGTTGAATGTGCGCTGTACTGTGTGCTGTATGTGCGTGCGTATGTGAGAGAGAGAGAGAGAGAGTTTCCTGCCAGTGACATTTGGGATTTCTCTTCCAGCTTAATGCCTTGCCCTCCTGCTGCTGCCTGCAGGATAGGCAGTGCATACGTACTCCCTGGAGGGTAAAGTCTTGCATAGTGAGAGTAGATCGAAATACACTTTCTTTCTCTCTTTGTTGTTTTTACGTATACAGAGCTACAGAGTTTTATTCCTGCTTTTATGAAACAGGATTTAAACTTGTAGAGTGATTTTTACAAACATCAAATGGCTGTAAATTCTAACACTTTGCCATTTTGTATTTGGTATGTGTGCGTGTGCTGTGCCGAGAGGTCACAAGGATGTCCCGTGTTTGGCTCAGAGAAAGCTGGAATGGATTCAGTTCTTTTTCGTGATGCTAAATCTCTTCAGGCGTGTGGTAGATTCCCTCTGAGCTCTGGCCGCCCTTCACTGCCTGCTGCCTCAAGCCCAAATGAAACCCCGCCCCTTTATCTAACCCCGCCCCCCCCCACCCACCCACCGCCCGTAACTCTTTTACCCTGTGCTTACCCCGTTTTTTCCCCTTGCTTGCTCCTTACAGAGGACTGTGACTGTGAGGGCTATTTCAATGGACAGTACATAGGTGAGAGCGTGCGCCTCTTCTCCTCTCTGCTCCCCGCTATTTGCCTGCTGCAGCCTGGCTCTGTGTTAACCCACCCCACCCCACCCCCTGCCGTGGCGGGACCTGTCCTGGGCCGGGTGAGGGTAAGAGGAAGGTTTAAGGGGCGTCGAGACACAGCCAGGAGGGACTACAGAGAGGAGCAGCTCGAGAAATAACACACGTCACAGATTGTCAGCGCAAAACGGGGACTTCATTTACATTCAGGAAGTTTAGGAAAGCGGGTGTCACTTTTTCTGGTGCTTGAAATAAAAAATGTTGACGTATTCTACCGGCAATCAAACATTTTTGGTTTAGTTTCTATGCAAAATACAAGAAAATTAAGTAGAATTTCCCATAAACGTGGCTATTACACCTATTTGACAAAGTTTCAGATGATATAAGAACATGGTAGCAGGCCTGTATTGAAAGAACAAGACACTATATTGGGCATTTGAGTGGTTGGATAAATCCGGAGTGAGAAATGGGCCTTGACAGTCAGGTTAATTACTGGGTTTCTCTTTATTCATGGCAGATAAACCATGGAGGAAAGTGAAAAGCCAGATGTGAACCTGCCTTATTCTTATATCCGCGCAGCAGTTTCAACTCTACCGCAAAAACAAATTGCTTCACCCTTTTCCGCCTTCCTCCTACCTGCTTTGCTTTTTTTTTTGTTTTTCGACCGACCACGACGTCACTATAGCCTGCCAAAGCGAAAGCCTCCACGGGGTGAGAGCTTCTGTCCCCACATGAACGATGCTCCGTATTGGAATCACTGTATCTTCTACTGTCTGTGCTTCTTCCTGCTTCCAGCCCCTCCCTCTGCACTCCCTCATCCGACTGGTGTTTATGAACCCCTGAACCCTCCTCTGTGTGTGCCCCTCCTGCATCAGGCTGTCCTCCGCTAGTAGCCCGTGCACTGCCCTCCCCAGCCTAACCCCCCCACCCCCCTCTCAGCCCCCTCCTCCCTTGTGCGGAGTTCTGCCCTGCTGCGTTGGTTGCATCGCACATGACCCGGGCACGGTGTTGTCTGTTGCTCGTTCAGCACTGTGTGGAGCTGTGGGTTGTGTCATGCTCTAACGCCACTTACAGTCTCTCCTAAGTGTAAAGCAGTGGCGCCCTCCTGTGGCCAGGTGTTTTCATGGGAGTTTTACTCAGGTACAGTGCTCGGCTCTTTCCTCGGGGGTTCACTGCACTGCGGGCCACAGACACACCTCGTTCCGGGACGTCTTGTGTGTGCATTTTGTCCTGGGACCAGGCTGTCTGTGTGTCCTGCCTCATTGCTGTAACACTCACCGTATTAAGCAGCATGATAAATAATGATACAACAATGAACGGTAATGCAGTGTAACATGTCACGGGTCATTTTGAACTCTGTAAGTGATCTCCTGTCTGTCACGATGAGGATTTCGCAGTTGCATGATAGACACAACTTCTTGGCGAATGATGCTTTAAGTAAACCATAATCAGAGGTGGAAAGTGTAGCAGCGATGATCTAAAATACTTGTTTCAGAAATTCTTCCACCTCTGTCTGTCTCACAATGTTTCACTGTAATTGGCTTTTGGCATTAACAAATCAATGGGAAGTTTAATGCATGAGCCTCTATGCACTGATAAAAGATGGTATTGATCTTACTGCATTGTATCCGCATCATGCCACTCAACTAACCCTGTTGTTTTAATTGTCATGTTTTATTTGTAATGCCCTCAGCCTAAAAGACATAACTTAACACTTCCTTCCTCTCTTTCTCCCTATTTTCCCGTCTCTCTCTCTGTAGCCGGTTTGCGGAGGAGTTTTCGCCTCAGCCGAAAGGACCGGCAGGGCTCGGCAGGCGAAGGCTCGGATCCGGGAGACCCAGACTTTCTGACCTACGAGGAGGTGACTCGGTACCAACAGAGGCCCAACGAGAGGCCCAGACTGGTGGTGCTCATCGGTGAGAGAGACTACAGAGAAATATATATGTCTGCAGTGACACCTACTGGAGCAACGTGGCATCTACACTGTGTCAGAAAGTGGTCGAGGCAGTAGAAAAGATAGCTGTAGTCATTTAAACACAGCATTTGCTATGAAAATGAACTGGATACTTTTACACATTTGGAAACTAAGAGCTGTTAGACAATTATATACTCACCACTTACTTGAAAGAATACATATACTCACCACTCACTTGAAAGAATATATATACTCACCACTCACTTGAAAGAAAGCAGAGTTTTTGGTTTGTCACCTGTAGCTTCAGTTTTTAAGCAGAACTCCCACTTAAGCAGCGATAAAAAGAGAGAAAGGATGTTATTACCTCCGACAGGGACAGTCCAGATCTACATCAGGACACCGTTTTACTTCAGATAAACGTTTCTAAACACACTGCGCTGTTCGACAAAGTGAAGGCGCTTCATACGTCAAAGATCTGTTATATAGTGCGAGCGCTCACTCTGTCACTAAAATTGTACCATAACTGTTCCAAAAATGGCTAAGGCAGAGTGAGCGCTCACTTTGCAGCCATTTGGTGCAGCTGGAGTTTAGTAAAAAACAGCAGTAACTTCAGGCTCTGCGGTGCTTTCGCTAAAGGTAAAGAGCCAATGTTGTCAGTACTGTGTTGTCACTGCTTTACTCTTGGTCTAAAGGCTGATTCATACTTCACAAGACGCAAGCACTTCTTGTTCTTGCACCCTGAGCTGCTGAACAAAATGAAGTCTTTTGCCATGTTGCCATGTAACCGTCGTCAGTTACAAAACGTTTCCATGGCGACAAGGCAAAAGTGACTTTATTTTGTTCTGCAGCTGAGGGTGCAAGAACAAGACGTTCTTGCGTCTTGTGAAGTATGAATGAGCCTTAAGAGCTCTAATTTCTTATTTAGTCCAGGCTCTGCCATCTATGATAATGACTAAAGTGCTAGTAAGTTATAGCTTTGCTTTCGCTTTAGAAAACATCTGCATTTGCGCTGAAGCTACTCATGAGTTCAGGCTGTTTTAGACTCACCGCGGATCATTTATTGACGTTTGGAGAGAAAAAGTACAGAAAATTAGCACCCGCCCCCTACCAGAGCTTTACCTGCCCTACACACAATTAAAGGGACAAGATGCAAGTTGGTCATTTTTATACTTACTTCTGCCACCTCAGGTCTTACGAGTGACTGAAGGTTCTATATTGAGCTCATGCATCACGGTGCTTTGGACCCGAAGTAACACCTTCTTGAGTGACAGTGCAGGATTTTAGAGGCAGTTGTGGTGAACAGGTCTGGGCTCATTCTACACATTGGGACATTGCCGGAACATGTAGGGGGAGGAAAATACTTAATCTCAACATTTTGAAACTCTGTATAGTCCCTTTAAGAATATTATTTACAACTTCTACTTCTATTATGTACAACTTCTACAGTGAAGCATATGTTCATGTCTATACACAAACTGCATTTCACAGTACTGACGTTGCTTTGTGCAGGTTCTCTCGGAGCACGGATCAACGAGCTCAAACAGCGGGTGATCGCAGAAAACCCTCATCGATACGCTGTGGCTGTACCTCGTGAGGAGCCTTTCGTACTGTCGATATTCCTCATACAAGTCCGAGCAAACATATCGTTTACATTCTTGTATCAATCATCTTTTCAGATACCACAAGACCCAAAAAGCCCCATGAGAAAGAAGGAGTTGAATACCACTTTGTGATCAAGCAGCAGTTTGATACAGACGTCATAAACAACAAGTATGATTTCCACCTGCTTATACGCATACCATGGAAAATCAATGTTTGAGCTTGTGTTATATTGTTCTCAACCTGAAGTTTTTGCTTCATTTTACGTAGACTTGAGTAATAATGTTTGCTTCGGTCAATTCTTCTTCTGCTGCTAATGCGCTCCAAACTATATTTCCTGTTTTTTGTTGCACAATACATATAATTCAGAAGTCCCCTCATCACTTATCCCTATTTTACACTCAAACTGCGTTCATCAGGGCACTATTTATTTATTAGCATGTAGTTAAATGACTCGTATCTTGGTTTTCTCATGTGTAATTCCCCCTGCTGCCAGCGGAGGGCTCTCCAAGCACCGTGCGAGATCTCATTCAGTTTATAAGCCACAGTTGTACATGCCCAAATACAGCATTCAAAGTTGAGTTGTTTTCCGTGAGCTTAAAGTGTGACCTGTTTGTCTGCAGATTCATAGAGCACGGTGAATATAAGGAGAACCAGTACGGCACAAGCATCGAGGCCATTCGCTCAGTTCAGGCCAAGAACAAGATGTGTATTGTGGATGTGCAGCCCGAGGTACTGCTCTTTCATAATCCTCAAACAAAGCAACAATATGAGTTTAAAGGAACTCAAGGCATATAGTGTTTATCGTACTGCATATCTTTTGCCCCCTATAGGCTCTGAGGCGTCTGCGGACCGCTGAGTTTAAGCCCTACGTGATATTTGTCAAACCTCGCATCCCGGAGAGCAGACGGAGGCGCAGCGCTGCAACATCACCAGGAGGGGGCGACCACGGGCGCATCACGGTGAGTTTCTATAAAAGCTGAGAATGAACTCTGCTTATTTATCACAATGTACGTAATCAGTTCAGTCCTGTCTGTATATACTTTGTGTGACAGAGCAAGTAATTGCAGCTGTTTCAGAATGAATTTATGTGTATAACTTTTTATGATAATACTGTTTTCTTAAAGCAGTTGATTGGCAGTATTTTGCTTACATGCTTGAAGAGTGGGTGAACAATGGGTGATTACAATAAACGGAATGGCTAAGCTTCGGTTCTTAGACAGCAGGTAGAAATTTAAGCAATTTGACTGCGTGAGTCCAGATTGCTTGGCAAAATATACAATCTCCGGAGGAAGCAGAAAGTTCTGCTGCTGTGAAGGAAATGGGTTGATAAAGGGTTGTGATTGGCTCCGTTAGACGAGCTTAACAACATGTTAACAAGCAGTCAAAAACTCTACACAAATAATCAAAATGGTATTATCCATCTTCGCATTCTCCCTTTACTTGTATATAGTATAGTATAGTATTTATCCATCCATCCACTTTGTTCCTTTATCTGGATCTGGGTTTTGGAAGCAGCAGTCTGTGCAGAGATGCCCAGACTCCCCTATCCTCTCCTATTTTAGGCCCGCTGAGTCACCACTGCCACCGAGCAGTCAGAAATCTGGGTGTGGTTATTGAAAGTTCCTTCAAGTTAGACCAGCAGAATAGTTCAGTCGTAAAAGTAGGCTTTTACCAGTTACACCTTCTCAGTAAAGTAAAGCCCTACCTACCACACGCTGATCTAGACCGTGTAATCCATGCTCTCTACAGTTCATCCAGGGTCATCATAAGCTTCTTGGTAACAGCTCTGGTCAGTGCTGTCCTTGTTCGGAGGTTAGAAGGACGGCCGGGTCTTGGTAGGTTTGCAGTAATGCCAGACTCTTTCCATTCCTGGATGATTTATTTAACTGTACTTTGTTCAAAGCTTTGGGAATCTTTTTTATAACCTAACCCAGCTTTATTCTTCTAAATAACTTTATCCCGGACCTGTCTGGTGTGTTTTTGAACTTCATGATGCAGTCTTCTCCACAATAGTCTCTTAACAGACCTCTGAGCCCATCACAGAGCAGCTGCATTTGAACTGACATTAGATTACACACAGGTAGACTCTATTTAGTCATTGGGTCAACATGTGATCATTCAGAAATCATCAAGCAACTTCTGAAGGCAGTTGGTTTCACTAAAAGGAAAGGGGGGCCCACGTTTCAGTTTTTTATTTATAAAAAAAAGCAAAACAAAATCATGTATAAATGTCATTTCACTTCACGACTGTGTGTCACTTAGTGTGTGTCTTTCACATAAAGTGTCAATTAAATATACATTGGGTTGGATAAGTATCGGGGGCTGATACTTATCCAACCCACTGTAGCTCCTGTTCTGGCCTCCTTAAACTGGCTCCCAGTGAGCTACAGTGAGCTACAGGATTTAAGGTCCTATTGATGATTTTTATGTGTTTAAATGGCTTGGCAACTTCTTACCGGCCTCTGTCTGTCCATGTCCCTAAGAGGACAACCAGGTCAGCAAATTAACACATTGAGTGCCGCGCTGTTTTTGGCATTTAGCTGTTGAGTGCAAACAATCCAGACCATTTTTTATGATATTTCTAGCATATTCCATGTTATAGCTATGGACACATTCTATGGCTCATTTTAAAGCTCTCCGTAGGTGAAAACAGTTTAATTCTATGTGCCTCGGTTCCGGAGAAATCCAAAGCTAAACAGAGGCTAGTTTAATCTAAATCACAGCGGAGATAACTAGGGTTTTATGCAACACTCTCCTTTCTGATGAAATCCTCTCCAACTCTCTCCTCTCTGGACAGACACTGACGTTGTGGGAAGAAGCAAATGCATAAATATATTAGTTTCAAATCAATTTTCAACAACAACATTGATGACACGTTTTGAAACACCGCGTGCTGCCGCAGATTGATCGCCTTTTATCGTGTGTGCATTTAAACAGCCTGGTTATGGATTGAAGACTCACCCCGTTCGTTTCTCCACCGCCCTTGGACCAATTTGGACCATTTAAAAACTGAGAGAAACATTAAAATCCCTACTGTTTCGATATGTACGTGTGAAGCCGCTGGGATTTGTCAAATGCGTTCCAGAGAGCGAGAGAGACAGCTGTCTGCTATGCAACACCACGCCCCCGCGGACAAAAAAAAAAGGAAAGAAACGCAATAATATATATAAAATGTCCAGATCCTGACTCTTCACAAGTTTTGATCGTCATTTATTTCACTTCTGTTCATCACAGACCTATCAAAATCACGCATAAGGTGTATCAGAGTGTCTAGTTTCGTAATTAAAAAATAACGCAAAAACTTGTTTTTCCATTTTTGGCATGTGTTAAATGTTGCTAGTTGTTCCGAGATCATGGATGAGGCGGTGACTGTGCTTTTGCTGTTGCTGTTGCGGCGCCCACACTTTGGAACAGTCTTCCCCTGAGTGTCTTATATATATTTTTAAATCTCTTTGGAAGACCCATTTGTTTACACGGACGTCCAACACAAGCTGAGCTTGTTTGGTGGTTCTTATTATTGCTACTGTTTGTGAGTTACTTATGTATTTTAACTTTGTTGAAATTTCGTGTATTTTGTATTTACCGTGTACAGCACTTTGGGCAGCGATAGATTTTGTAAATGTGATTAATACATACATTTGACCTTGACCTTGACCCATCCATGCAAGTTTTTTAGCTCTTTGGATTTTTTTTTGATTTTTTAGCCTTAATACATCCTAAAGCCAAATGAATAAAACACAGCAAAGAAGAGGTAAAGTGACAGTAGGACAGTTGGACAAACACTACTTTCAAAAGACTAAACCCGTTTTCTTCCCTGTCAGGACGAGGACCTTCAGGAGATGCGTCAGTCGGCCCTGCAGATCGAGCAGCAGTACGGACACGTCGTCGACCGCGTCCTGATCAAAGAGGACTCGGCCAGCGCCTGTGTGGAGCTGCGGGGCATCCTGGAGCGGCTGGAGAGAGAGGCCTTCTGGGTTCCCCTGTGCTGGGTGCGCCCCTGACCTCCCCCCCCCTCACACCCCGTTCTTCAAAGGCCTGCTGGTCAGC
Organism: Gobius niger; assembly: GCF_951799975.1. Taxonomy (NCBI): domain Eukaryota; kingdom Metazoa; phylum Chordata; class Actinopteri; order Gobiiformes; family Gobiidae; genus Gobius; species Gobius niger. Next base: position 15,240,578 of record NC_136861.1, read on the forward strand.
CTGGGACCTCCCCCTGCAACGGGCTGCTACAGGACAGTCCCAAACCGGGGAACCAAAGGGAGACGATGATGTCAGAAAACGAACTGTCCAGACTGTCTTTCTTATTCATGAATTCAGGTAACACATGAAAGGCCCGTGTTTTGCTCTTTCCGGCTTTTTGACATCATTTCTGAATCCTTTGTGTTTCATGTTTAACCAACTGCATGAATTAAAAAAAACAAACTTATTTTTAATGAGAGAACTGCATTGCGGGAGAAAGCTCAAAAAGGCGGATCGAGCATAGCATGGGACCTTTGACCCCTCACCCCTCCGCTGTAGCTCTCACAAAAAAAAAGACCGAACATTTGCAGCTTTACTTTTTTGACTCCCGTGGGCCACCGTATCCACCGTAGCATGGACTTTTCCTTTTACCGAATGCTTCCCAACCACACCTCCTACATAGCAAGCAGCAAGACAAAGCAGTCGCCCACTCCGCAGTAGCCATAAGAGCAAAACGACCTATTGTGAATGCTATTTGAAACCAATGGTATTTTTTTGTTTATTTATTTGATAGGAGGAATGTGATATTTTTTATAAGCATGAATTACTTCTAGTCTTTACGTGTAAATATTGTAAATGTCTCTCGTGTGCCAACGACGACACTCGTAGCACTTCAATGCAACCTGTTTACCTTCGATCCTATCGACTGGAATGACTTTTGTACAGCTCCTTTGGCGTATCTGTATTTGACTGTCGTGAGTGGACAAGATGGCGGACGCTTTAAACGCCTCTCGTCTTGATGATCAGGGTTTTAGTCCGTGTACTTGATCTGTTAGTTCTGTCAAATTTGATTACGGTCCTTATTTATTCGGCACTTATCCCGAAAGTACAAACGAAAGTCTCCTTCTAAAATAAAAAAATAAAAAAAGAACAATGATTGTTGTAATGCACCCATCGCGCTAAAAGTTGAACGTCTTTGTCCTTGTCGAAATGTCGATGCTGAATCTTGTTGTCTCGGTATTAAAATTTGACACGTTTGTCGCTCCGTGAAATAAATATGAGATTGAAATGAAGCGGATTCCTGACAGATGGATTGTGTGCGTGAGTGTGTGTGTGTGTGTGTGTGTGTGTGTGTGTGTGTGTGTGTGTGTGTGTGTGTGTGTGTGTGTGTGTGTGGCACGGCTCACGACCCTGTTTTGTATTATGTTGTTTAACGCTGTATGAACCATGAATGTTGAGTTTGTGACTTGTACAAAGTGCCATAATAAAATTTAATTAAATGGCTGACTTAGACGCGTGTTTCGTTTTGGTTTTATTCTTGTGTGTGGATGATGTTAAAGAGACTATAAGGAGTTTAAAAATGTTAAAATTATGTATTTTCTTCCCCCTACATGTTCCAACAATGTCCTAATGTGTAAGCCCAGACCTGTTCACCACAACTGCCTCTAAAACCCTACACTGTCACTCAAAACGGTGTTACCTCGGGTCCGAAGAGCCGTCATGCACAAGCTTAATATAGAAGGTGCAGTTACATGTATGACCTGAGGTGGCAGTAGTGAGCATAAAATGGCTAACTTGCATCTAGCCCCTTTAAATTAGTAATTAGTACAACTTTACAGGAAAGCAACAGCCACTAGTAATGCTATGACTGCCCATTACAGTATCAACAGATTCGGATAATATCGGGACAGCCTGGTGGCACAGGAGTTAGGGGTCTCAAAGGTTTGATAATGGGTCAGGTGTGGTCTTTCTGTGTGGGGTTTGCTTGTTCTCCACCTTTCCTAACCTTCCTGGTGGTCCAATTTCCCTATTACAACATGAAAACACAAAAAAGAGATTGTAAACTCCAGTGGGACCTTTCTGATAAAAAAAACAAAAAACAGTTGGACAGTTCTCTTAACCCCCGCCTTAAAGCAGTACTAACCTTTAATAAATCCTTGTCGTAGTCCCTCTGGGGATAATACTAGTGTTAATGGGGATGATTGGGGGAGGTCTTTCATCTCCACCTGGTGTCTCTGGCCAGAAAACCAAAGTTGCAACATCCCTGCACCGGGTCGGAGGCGCAATACACACTAATGGAATCACGAAGAAGAAGCTAACAGGCTAACGGGCAAAGCTAGCTGTGGGCTAGCGCCACTTAAACAGTGTTTACAGCCAAGTTTGAGTGAGAAACATTATCTCCATTGTGTAATTGGATGAACAATATCCCTCTGTCCCTTTGTCTTTTCTGTCAGTGTAGTATTTACTCTCATGGACAATTAATGAGTAAAAAACCGTAACATGCTATGACACCTGCAGTGGCGCTTATGGCCTCTAGGGGCATGAGTTACAGTACTTAGTAATACTTTAGCAAATTTTCTCAATTACTGGAGCTTGCAGACTATAGGCCAGTGTCACGCTTCGTTTGAAAGCTAAGACCTACAAAACTGATCAAAGATTTGTCCTCACATTGTCACTTTTTCGTGGTATTTTTGGTGGGGTTTTTGTCACATTTTTGTTGTGATCTAGTCGCTCTTTCGACGCATTTTCATCACTTTTTTCCCCCCTGTTTTGTTGCTTTTTCCTCACTTTATGGGCCCTTATTTGCTGTGTTTTCATCCTCATATACGGCTTGTTTTTGTCGCTATTTTGACGCTTTTTCCAAGAAGCTTTTAGAGCTGGAGAAAATGTTCTTGGTTCAGGCGGGGGTTAATAGTTTAAACATGTATTTTCACTACACAATTGTACCGAAAAGAAATATGTGGAGCTCATTTTACCATACTTTACTGCTACTATCGTCCACCTGTGGTACGAAGCCTGTTACTGCTCTGGCAGAGACGGGTGGTTTCTGAAACAGACACGAATGCACACTTGTACCATCGAGTGCACAAATTATCTGGATAAAACAGGTCTCTCCATTTTCCCCATCACCTCAGGTACTCAGGCGCTCAAGTACCGCGCTTCTGAAAACCCATCAAGACATAGACACCTGCCACTAAAACGAAACGAAACAAAAATGGAGCTGTGAAATTCGATCTACGATCCACACATTCTTTAAGTGACGGCATCATAATGTTTTGGCATGAGTGATTTTGTTCATTTATTAGGGACTGTTGTTATACAGTAGCTACGGGTTGACATTATGATACAACCATCAGATTACCTGGTATACGTAGATCTATTTCTATTGTTTCTGTTCCTATCAAATAAAAGAAATAGATGCAATAAAGCAAAACAGGTCTTGTGAATTCCACTGTTGCTTCCCGCAGTAAACACCCACGCGGCTAATTCCTCACCGCTGCCTCTCTTCAGTTTGTGTAATTGAAAAGATAGGGGGGGCCATTACTGCCCGCTCCAGGTTCAGTAGAAGTCTTTCCGACAATGATATTACCGCTGTGAGCTCGCTACAGCTGCGAAACCACACTGGCAAACACAATTTAAACAACAAGACCGTTAAAGGAGAAAATGTAGACGGTGCTATAGTCTGCCGAGACCATGTCGCACAACAATATATCGAGGATAAAAAAATAATGATATTGAACTGAAGATTTTAAAGTTAAAGCATTGGCCTCCAAACTTTTTTACCCTGTGAGCTACTTTTATGAAACCAAAATGGCAGAAAGCTATGCTCCGAGCATATGTCTTTGGTGGAGTTTATCCTTTATGTACCATGTGCTGTTTTTTGGCGAGATCTTTGGATGTTCTCAGTGTCAGAGCTTGGAGTCGGCTGTGTGAGTCCAGTGGTTTCTCCTGATAGCCATTATCCATTTTTGTCGACAAACTGGGTCTTTAGGAAACTTGTAGAAAGCGAGTCCCTTTTTTGAGACAGGGTATTGTACACACAGCGCAACAGGTATAACAGCGGTGTTCGGTGCTTCGGGATTCAAAATGGCCGTCACAACAATGCGTGACAGGAAACGCTTACTATTCTAATTCAGTGTAAAACCGTTTTTTGGTATTTTATCTGTCGTTATTTCAGCAGGAGATTCAGATAAAGTTGCAGGGTTTTTTTTGTGCTGTTTTTATCAATGGAACTCTCAACAGTTTGGACCTGGAAGTTGCAGACAAACAATTGAGCTGGAACTAGCTTCAGGTAAAACAGCTTAAAAAGTGAAATAACCCCTGCCCAGGACTTAAAGGGACTATACGGAGTTTAAAAATGTTAAAATTATGTATTCTCCTCCCCCTACATGTTCCAACAATGTCCTAATGTGTAGAATGAGCCCAGATCTATTCACCACAACTAAAATCCTGCACTGTCACTCAAAAAGGTGTTACATGCCCGAGCTTAATATAGAAGGTGCAGTTACACGTATGACCTGAGGTGGCAGTAGTGAGTATAAAATGGCAAACTTGCATCTAACCCCTTTAAAGGAATAAGCCACGGTTTTTACATACTGAGATATGTTCTTACCTTAGCTTTGACGAGTCTTTAGGACCTGTCTGGTCTTCCCCCGTGCCTTCAATCACGTAAACACAGCGCAGACGGCGTTAGCATTTCGCCTCTCCCCCTCTCCTCTATAGCTCCAAAACAGGTCAAGATAGAAGCTACCAAGCTCTTCCACGTTTCCCCTATTTAAATATGGTTACGTGAAGTGTTACACTACAAAGTATAATTACACAAAATTAAACAATGTGGATTTTCTAAGCGGATAAAAGGGGAACTATAATGTAAGGCGTAATAATACCAGGAGAAATTTGGCATCCGCACAGTGAAGTGAAGATTACTGCGCGGATTTCGAACTTCTCCTGGTATTATTACGCCTTACAATATAGTTCCCCCTTTTATCCGCTTAGAAAATCCACATTGTTTAATTTTGTGTAATTATACTTTGTAGTGTAACACTTCACGTAACCATATCTAAACAGGGAAAACGTGGAAGAGCTTGGTAGCTTCTATCTTGACCTGTTTTGGAGCTATAGTGGAGAGAGGGAGAGGCTAAATGCTAACGCCGTCTGTGCTGTGTTTACGTGATTGAAGGCACGGGTGAAGACCAGACAGGTTCTAAAGAACTCGTCAAAGCTAAGGTAAGAACATATCTCAGTATGTAAAAACGGTGGCCTATTCCTTTAAAGAAAGAGCAAATGAAAGAGCAAAGTCCACATTGGGACCATAAGCGGATTAAACAAGTCGGAGCAGTGTTCTTGACTCCACCTTGTGCATTAAAACTGTATAGTGCACGGCTCCTTGTTGTTTAATCCTTACATAAACAAGTCTCGTCCACAAACATATGGCTCCCTTTTTATGCAGGAGTCACCGTAATAAACTTGCTACACTGAAATTATAATTATATTTTTTTACGCCAGCTGTTCTTCCTGATTCCAGCAACCACCCGTTCTGACTGACTGCCATTTATGAAGAGTTTTACCCAGGAACTACTGCATATGTACAATGAATCCATCTGGAGTAGTTTAAAGAAATATCAAAAGTTGGCACCTTTGTTGAGAGTGTTCGCGCTCACTTCAGTGCAGAACATTTTGTACCCGATGCATGATTCATTTCGCACCTCTCGAATTCAGACGGGACCCTAAATCGGAAGGTCACTCTCCACGTGTTTCTGTTGCTAAAAACGTCCTGAAGTCTACAGGGCACTCCCAGCTCCAGCACACCCCCTAAAACTGAGTTACCCCTTCCCTCTCCTGGTCTGTTCAGTAAAGCAGCTGTCACACTGACTCCGATTCAATTACATCTCAGTACATCACTGTTATAACTTCCTCTCAGGCGCACACAGTTCAAAGACTTACTTCGCACACTTTTTCTGCACTTCCCAAATCAAATTACTTATCCGCTTCCCATTTGGCTGATAATGAAGGATTGAAAAGGCAAACCCCTCTGAGCCTCAAAGGACTGACTCATTTGGGTAAAAAGTGCTATAATTATATGTTCATTTTAGTCATTTTCGTGCTTTGACTTGGAAATGTCTTTCTATAAAACCGACCAAAAGCTGTAAGGTGCCTAAAAATGACATTAAGGGCACTGACACACTCAATAGTTGAATATTTTATGAATTTACTTTGAACATGATATAGTGCATATGACCCATTTGACACAATTTTTGCTGAATTATAGTTAACACAATGAAATTTAAGATTTTGCAAAGCATTTTGCCCAGCTTTCTTTAGTTTGACTATTTTTGTGATGTTTATAGTTTCCCTTTTTTGTTGGACACCGACAGGAAGTGACATAGATAGAGGAAAACAATTTGAAACTGTTGTCGTGCCAACCATGTTATAGATACAGTCGGCATTGAAGAAGAAGAGGGGGGAGAAGAAGAAGGAGGAGGAGAAGAAGAAGGAGGAGAAGAAGAAGAAGGAGGAGAAGAAGATGAAGTAGAAGAAGTGGAAGAAGAAGAAGAAGAAGAAGAAGAAGGAGAAGAAGAAGGAGAAGGAGAAGAAGAAGAAGGAGGAGAAGGAGAAGAAGGAGGAGAAGGAGAAGAAGAAGTGGAAGAAGGAGAAGAAGAAGTAGAAGAAGAAGAAGAAGAAGAGGAAGAGAGGGAGGAAGAAGAAGAAGAAGAGAGGAAGAAGAAGAAAGAGAAGAGAGAGAGGAAGAAGAAGAGGAAGAAGAAGAAGAAGAGAGAGAGGAAGAAGAAGGAGAAGAAGAAGAGAGAGAGGAAGAAGAAGGACAAGAAGAAGAACAAGGACAAGCACAAGAAGAAGAAGAAGAAGTAGAAGTAGAAGGAGGAGGAGAAGAAGAAGAAGAAGAAGAAGAAGAAGAAGAAGAAGACTCTAGCTGTGAAGCGAGAGCGCTAACCACTGCGCCACCGTGCCGCCTATGTCCGCCCTTACCTCTGTCTATGTCACTTCCTCTTAAACGTTCAAATAAAAATAACGTTTCCTCCCAACATTTCTTCATTAAATTGCTGCTTCACCGAAACAAAAATGACGATTATTATTTACAACAGATGTTATCCATCTAAATAAGTCCTATTTTCAAAAGCATGCGCACTTTAAATGTGTACCAGGGCCACAGGGGCAACTTACAAACCTCATGCTAATCCTGGCCCTGAGCGTCAACAAAAGCTGACATTTTCCTTCACTTATTTTTGAAGGGCCTTGTATTGAGGAGTTGGTTCTCACTGCCAAAACCTTCCCCATATCTAAAATGAACCTAACGGGGCCCACTTGGCAAACAGGAGAAAAGAAGTGTATACAAATGATGACAATGCCTAAACTTTGCCCAAAATGGAAACAGAAATTTGCTCAACAGTGTCGCAGTTAAAATATAAATAAGGTTTAGTGTGTCCACATAAAGGCAGCCCAGATTGACATCACAACATTCTAAAGAGCCCATAGTTTAAAATTGAGGTGGAGATACTGAAAATTCCATGGCGGTAACTATGGTAACTGGTGAATTGCAAATTTTTGTTGTCTTAGTTTTTGGTTAATATCTCAGTCATCACTGGAAGAATCCACATGAAACAAAAACTGTTTCAGAGTTCATTGTCTCCTCTGTCAGCACATATAAACTTTCCTCATAGGCGTCCAAAAGTGGTGACAGTATTGGAAAACATGAGCGTGATGTCGGCCAATAGGAAGGACTTTCAGACAGATAAACAATGTGACAGGTTTGTGAATCCAATCGCTGTCAAATACTGATGAGGAAAAAACATTTGTTAATTTTCGTTTTGGAGATTTCTTACAAAAACTGTTTCTCCAAAAGAGTTGTATTGGCGCCCGCCCTCCACCTGACATTATGACATCATCACATTCTAAATCATGAACGCCACCTATTGTGAACTCTATGGCCTTTGTAAAGTATGTTCTGCTTAGAGCTTTGCAACATATCGCTGGATTATGAAGATATGCAAATTCACAACATATCTCCAATGTCAACAAATGTGGGGGAGAAAATGGGGAAAAAGTTACACAATAGTAATAAATTGAAGAGAGCGGTTTCATACCAGGTGCTATGATATGAATATACACAGTCAGTTTTCCCTCTTTAGACTGACTGTGATATTTGTTTCCCATATGTATATTACAGCTTACATAGATTAAGTATATATATTGATATTGTGTGTACACTGACATGTATTGGATGTCCATGTTGTATAGCCTGTCTACCTCGGCCACACCCCTTTTAAAGGTGGCTCCTTACCCCTCTATTGCTGGGTTGCAGGTGACATCATAGCGTTCTAAAGGTCTATAATATTATATAGAGGAAAAATCATTTTGTTTTTGAGGACATTTTTGGTCTTGTACAGAGAGATCATGGACCCAGTGACTGATATTAATGATGATTTTTTAAATTCACATATTTTCTTTTTAGCTACGACTTGTGATAGTGTAGTGCAGTGAATAGGAAAAACTGGCTCCTGCCCCCCACTGGGTCCGATGACATCATCACATTCTAGAACCTGCAACCCAGCAATAGGTAGCGTTCACGTGACATCACAACATTCTAAAGAGCCTATAGTTTAACATTGAGGTGGAGGTCAACTGACGGTAACTACGGTAACGGTGGTAACTGACAAAATGCATATTTTTATGTCTTTGTTTTTTGGCTCATATCTCAGTCGTGACTGGAGGAATCCACATGAAACAAAAACTGTCACAAAGTTCATCGTCTCCTCTGTCGGCACATATGAACTAATGTACAATTATTATCTCTAAAAAATGTCAAAAAGTGGTGACAATATGCGAAAACATGACCATGATGTTGTCCAATAGAAAGGACTTTCAGACAAAAAAATAATATCACAGGTTTGTGAATCCAATCACGATCAAATACTGAAGAGGAAAAACATTTGTCAATTTTCGTTTTGGAGATTTCTTCCAAAAACTGCATTTCTCCCATAGAGTTGCATTGGCCCTGCCCTCCATCTGACATTATGACATCATCACATTCTAAATCGTGAACGCCACCTATTGCACAGCATTCTAAAGGTCTATACTAAAATATAGAGGAAAAATCATTTTGTTTTTGAGGAAATTTTCGGTCTTGTACAGAGAGATCATGGACCCAGAAACTGATATTAATTTATACATTTTCTTTTTAGCTACGACTTGTAAAATTGTAATGCTGTTGATAAGAAAAACTGTCTCCTGCCCCACTGGGTCCGGTGACATCATCACATTCTAGAACCTGCAACCCAGCAATAGCCATTCGCCTGCAGAGGGCCTAGAGCCGAAACATAGTTAATAAAACCTCACTTTTGGCAAGATTCACTGTGTGCGGGAGATTCTATTATTATTATTATTTTTTACAAAATCATAATAATTAAAAAAAGAAAAAAAAAAAGGAAAAAAAGTGGTAAGTGGTTTTCAAAAATAGCAAGTTCTCATTATTATCGAGAAAGTCCCCAAAAATATTATTTTTTGTCAATATCGCCCAACTTCCAGTTTCCCACAAATGCGCCTCTACTTTCCTTCACACACTTTTAATAGATACTGACCGTCTAACGTTGTTCTGGGAATACTGCAGCCAGATCATATGGTCATAATTAGCTCTCCAATTTAAAGACGTGCTAATTTTCTCACTTCGAATGCATCAAGGATGAAATACTCACTTCCCATCTTCCTCACTATAAAACGCCTCCTTCGCCTCCCTGTGCTCATAATCTTTGGCCATATTTCCTGCACCTGTGCACTCGCCATAATTTTACTGAATCTTATCAACAAGCTCGCCCCAAAATTATAGCCGACACAAATTTATAGAGACATTTATGAAACCATTAGAAAACGGTACCGCTTGTGTCCACTAGATGGCAGAAGCTCAACACCCCAGAGTCCATACATTTCAGCAGGATTTTTTTGTTCCCATCCCCACTTTTCCCCCTCACAATACAACCTTGCTTGGCCTCGCTTCGATACCAGACATTTTCTTTAGGATCTCGAATAGAAATAAAGAAACGTGGCAAACGTACTTTTCTGTGGAGTGGGTCCCCCCGCGAAAGCCCGGCGCGTTATTGAATGGAGAGCGCGGCGCGTTTTGGAGGCGATATTGTGCGCTTGTGTTGTTGTGGGAGTTGATCTAATCTCCCGCGCGCTGCAGCCTCTCAGCTCCGAGGCCACACTGGGCCACACGCACTCATCTCCCCGAGTGACTCTCTTCATAATGGGAGCTGTAGCACCAGTCGATGTCTCTCTTTGCTCTGATGGATGATGGCAGCGCTCCCAAACTTTCCCCCTGAATGTTTCTTAATTTAGATCTTGTCACAGCTCAAGTGCTTGTCAAAGTAGGCAATTTTTGTGGTCTTTCTACAGGAATGAAAATAATGGACAGTGTGTAGAGAGACTTGTTTCAGGGATTTTTGCAGTTAATATTTCACTTCAATTTAATTTAATTTTGAGGTCTGACCGTTTTTAGGAAGTGGAAAGTGTTGACGTGTCGCTCAAGTGCGTCACTGCTGCTGATACTGATAGTTAAAGTAGGGTGTATTTCCATTTTAGATGTCTAATAGGAACACGAGCTGAAGAAGTCGTTTGGATGAAAGATGAAATAAGAATATTGAATCTGTTATGATATGTTTGACAACATATTTTAGTCTAGTTTTGTCAAATAAAATTGCAAGTACATTTTCTAATTTGGTCACCTTTACCTTTATAATATTTGGCTACATTTTTTTTTTTTTTTTTTACACTACATTTATGACGAGAATGTGCCCACCTAGATTCAGCACAATATAATCTGCTCATTAACAATCTAACTTTGTAGTAGTAGACACACAATGGAATAATGTGTATTATTTATTTATTTAAGTTTATTTGAATAGGGACAAGTCTGTCACATAAACTCATGTTACACACTACAACATTTTAGCCAAAGCTAGTTCTCAATGTCCGTCCCCAGTTGGGCCTTTACACAACTAAATTAAACAATACATAGTTAAAACACATATAATACAGCACAACACTATATAAACACAGCAGAGCAGACGGTCAGTGGTCACATTTCTGACCTCTGATTAAAAAGTCTTAGGTTTGTGTTTGAAAAGGACCCAGTTTGACTCTCCCTTCAGGTTAGTGGGTAAACAGTTCCAGGCTTTAGTGCCTTGTACAGAGAAAGCTGATTGTCCAAATGAAGTGTTTCGTTTCGGGATCTGATAGTTCCCATTCTGAGCTCCTCTAGTCCTTGAACACAGCCCTGAGTGGAACTATACACTATTAGTACTTTGGTGGTACATAATGTAAGAAAGACCCTTTAGGTTTTGTCTTATTACGTTATGAATGGAACGGAATGGTAATGTTTATAGGTAGCGTTCACGTGACATCACAACATTCTAAAGATCCTATATAGAGACGGCATCTCTGGAATCACCCATATATGGTCATGTTCAAAAACAGTAAGCGGGAAAACAATCTAAACTTTCTCAATTATTCAAAAACTACTTTAAAGGGGGGGTATTATGCAAAATTGACTTTTTTAAGCTTTACATCATGTTATTATGTCATTCCCTCATTAAAAACATGCCTGAAGTGTTGTCTTGGCACATTCACGTATTTTTGAGTAATCTGTAAAAACTCTGATGGCAGCCATTTTAGGGGTAGGTTTGCCTGAGTCTTCCAAGGAACGCCCCCACCTCCTGGAGACGCCTCCGAGCTTTCGTCACCAGCCGAGTAACCAACCACTGCTCCTCAGCAGAACCCCCTCCCCACTGATGCCACAGACAGCGTGTGGAGGGGGCGTGTCGGAAAGGGCCTGAGGTTCTTAAAGAGACAGAGGCCTATTTCAAGACATTCACAACAGCCATTTTGAGAGAGCAATTTTATACAAGGCAGTTATTCTAATTTACTGCATTTACAGACCAACAGAAGGTTTCGTCATCATTGTAGTGAGCTATAGACTGGAGCTATGTGATTGAAAAAAGCATAATACCCCCCATAATACAAATGCTAAATTATGAATATAATTTTCTACCCAATAAAGACACAAAGACATAGAGAGGAGCAAAGTGGTTCAACAAACCATAAATACATAAATAATGGAGAATTCTAACATGATGCTATATGTTAGCATCGGGCTAATGCTAACGCTAGTTAACTTTATTTGTATGTGATAAATAAGTTTATATTTAGCCAGAAAATGGCTAAAAAGTGTGAAAAACTGTGTATCCCAGAAGATTCTATTTTCTCCCTCAGCAAAGCCACGCCCCCTTTGAAAATTGAGGTGGAGCAACTAAAAAATTCCATGGTTACTATGGAAACTGTGGTAACTGACAAAATTAAGATTTTTATGTCTATTTTTGGCTTATATTCCAGTAACTACTGAAAGAATCCACATGAAACAAAAACTGTCTCCTCTTCCGGCACATATGAACAAATGTCCAATTATTTTCTCCGAAAGTCACCAAGAAGTGGTGACAACCTTCGAAAACATGAACGTGATGTTGTCCTGTAGAAATGACTTGAATCCAAACACTGTGATGAGCAAAAACATTTGTCAAATTTTTGTTTTGGAAATTTCGTACAAAAACTGCGTTTCTCCCACAGAGTTGTATTGCCCCCTGCCCTCCACCTGACATTATGACATCATCACATTCTAAAACGTGAACGCCACCTATTGCTGGGTTGCAGGTGACATCCCAGCATTCTTAAGGTCTATACTATTATATAGAGGAAAAATTATTTTGTTTTTGAGGAAATTTTTGGTCTTGTACAGAGAGATCATGAACCCAGTGACTGATATTGATGATATTTTTTTTTATTCATATATTTTCTTTTTAGCTACGACTTGTGAAAGTGTAATGCTGGTAATAGGAAAAACTGGCTCCTGCACCCGTTGGGTCCAATGATATCATCACATTCTAGAACCTGCAACCCAGCAATTGGTTGTTTCCCGGTTCGTGAATGTGATGATGTCACACTACCCAGTGTTGGGCTTGGGCCAGTTTTTCCAATAACTGCATTACACTTCCACGAATCGTATAAAATAAAATGTATAGATTACAAAAATGATCATTAATATCATTGACTGGGTCCATGATCTCTCTGTACAACACCAAAAAATCTCCTCAAAAACAAAAATAATCTTACCTGCCCCCAACCTGTATAAACATTATAGGCCTTTAGCATGCTGCGATGTCATCTGAAACAATACATTTGTTAAGTGATGATGTCATCGCTCCACTTCCCGGTCCGCAGCTTTAGTCCTATTCACTCTAACGGGACTTTACTCATCTCAACCGTCTATAGCGCCGACTACAAGGCTATTTTTAAACATCTGACAGAAATATTACATTTACCCTGGAGTTTCTTTAGTAATGATTTTCTGGCATTAACTATCTAATTATTTTTTCCATACCCAATGACGGCTTTTCTTAAATATAAAAATATCTTCATTTTGCCCGGAGACATGGTGAGATATATTATTCTAATTAGGTGTAAAGCAGTTTTCTGTTGTTATTTCCGCAGAGGATTCAGATAAAGTTTTGTTTTTGGCTGTGTTTGTCTATCTATGGAACTCTCAACAGTGTGGACCCGGAAGAAGCTTATTATTGTGCAGGCTCTCAGTCGTACAGGAGTTGTCCGTCTTCTTGGGTCGTCTTCTGTACTCACTAAAGCGCACTTAAGTTCAGTTGAGTTCAGTTGAAACATGGTCTTTATCTGGGACTGCAGGCTAAGTCTAATTTCTGCAAAAAAAAAAATGGCAAACAAAATTAACACTGCTTTGAATTCTCTTCAGGAACAGACCCTGAGCTCTTTTACATTTCATGCACACGGCGTAGAAAAAGAGCCTATGGCAAGGAGAGCAGGAGTAAACACTGTTAGAAGTTTCCTAAGGGGGACACAGGGAACAGGCATGAGAAGAGACTTGCTGTATCGTGAATAAACCAGTCAACAGGCCTTGAATCCATATGAAACTGCTATACCGTGAACACTGAAACGTGGTTGGTAGAAAATGGCTCCTCAATCTCCTCATCAACGCAATATGCAAGAGGAGACAGAGATTCACCCGCACACAGAGCAAAGACGACCAACCTGAACTGGCATATTCCAGTTTGAGCCATTGTAAAATAGGTTTTGATTTTTGAAGAGACAGTCTGCAGTTTCAAAGATGAGTCATCTCTTTCAGACGGAGGAGGATTTCTGTTTTTATTTGAGAAGCAGGATTAATCTGAAACAAATGAGTACCTCGATCCACTGGTTCCTTGGTGCAGGGATCGGTGTAAAACTTTATAAAGACAGGAAACCGAAACACAGAAAGAAACGTAATGGTTACATTTCAGCCATAACCCTTCGTCAGGGAAAGCTCCAGGTATTTTCTGATAATATAATGACGGAAAAAGTCAACTGGAGTCTATATATAGCTTAGAAAAGTCCAAGCTTTACATTCTCTCATTCATCTGTGCTGTTTCTATACCAGCGAAACTGCTGCTAATGGTCTCGTTATCAGGGCTGTATGCAGCATTGAAGAGAAAAGTGAAATCATTTCAGTTGTTAAATGAAAGTTTCCTAAATAGTTTCTTCCCATGCTGCTTCAAAAAAATAGTTTAAGGTGCTTATGACACAATTTTTGCTAAAACGATTATATTTCAGATTGTGCTAAAGATTGTACCCAGCTTTCTTTAGTTTGGCCATTTTTGTGATGTTTAAAGTTTCACTTCTTTATTGGACACCGACAGGAAGTGACATAGAAGAAGGTAAACAATTTTAAACTGTTGCCGCGACTCCAGGACCCGGAGGCGTGTGGGTCGGATCACTGCTGACCCGTCTCACCCTGGACACGGACTATTCACCCATCTCCCCTCAGGCAGGAGGCTACGGTCTATCAAGACCCATAGATCCCGCCACTTGAAGAGTTTTTTCCCCACCGCAGTCAGACTCATGAACGATAAAGAGACCGAATAACTCAGTACAGACTGTAATCTGCTCTATTGCACTATGTGGTATGTCCACGCTTAGATCCGCTGCTATCACTTATCTTTGTATCACTTTATATTTATCCCTTTTAACACCTATATGTAAATCCAATCCCGTTGTTGTTCTATGTCAATTGTTGTCGTCTTACCATTTTTTACCTCTTTTTTTTTTTTAGCTTATTTATTTTCCTATTCGGTAACACGGGCCGGTAAGTCCTTGGTACTTACAGTGGTAATTCTAGATACTTATGGTGGTACTTACAGTGGTAAATACTAGTAATAATAGTGGTACTTCTTGGTACTTATTGTGGTACTTACAGTGGTAAATACTATTGATAATAGTGGTACTTCTAGGTACTTATCGTGGTACTTAAAGAACACTATAGTGAGAATTACAAGGTATGTACTTCTAGAAACAGTGGTAACTCTTAGTAATGAAGGTTGTACTTCTTGTTTTCCCTAGTGCCGTTTTATTTTGTTTTATAGTCACACAATCCTAGAAATCACTTCTGTGTGTAGAAGTACCACATTTACTACCTATGAATTGCTGCTGTAGCATCCTTGAATTAACCGGAAAGTACCATAGATATATCATTGTAACTACTAGAAACTTAAAATACAATGAAGTACATAGAAGTACTTCATTACTAAGAGTTACCACTGTATCTCTTAGTAATGAGCGATATAGTGGTAACTCTGTGACTCCCGAACCCTAACCCCGATTACTAGTAATTACCACTTTTAGTACCACAATAAGTACCAAGAAGTACCACTGTAATTACCACTGTAAGTACCACGGACTTACCGGCCCGTAATTTAAAGTGTTACCTAATATTCATGCCCCTAAAGCCTTATAGCTTAAAGTTTTATAGCCCATGTTTAATGTTGCACGTCTCACTGAGAAAAAATCCTAGTTTGTGAACCTGTTTACAAACAATGGCAATAAAAACTATTCTGATTCTGAGAAGCAGAACCATCAGTCACCTCAGACTCTCATTCACCTCTTCTTCTTCTTCTATACAGGTCATGATAACATAATTTCCCTGGTATTTTTCTATTAAATTTCTATTAAAATGAAGTGAACTTTAGTTATCATCATCATGCCGTTTCCTGCTTTTCCCTCATTCATACTGTACCTCCTGGTCCCGCTTTTCTCTGTATTGTCTCTATATTCCCCAACGCATATTTATTTTACACTAGAAAGAGCAAGGCTTAGGTTCCCAAAGCAACAGAAAAAGAAAATCCTGCATAAGCTATTGTGGCGCATGTTTCACGAAGAGCAGATAGTATAAGTTCAGCTGGAGCCTCGCTTCAGCGCGGGCTGTGAGAGCAGACACGGGGCTGCTTTACTCAAAGGGGCTCACTGTAGCACTTCAGACTCTTCCTCTTCTTTCAGAAAAAAACTTTATCTTTCAGAAAAGTACCTGAGCCTCCATCCTTCAGAGCCACTGTGAATGGTTTGATGATGTAAGTCTTACTTTTACTTTGCTGAGGCCTTTACCATCGGCAGGAAGGATGAAACTTGAGTGTTTAGGACTATTTTACATTTATGCTGCTTTTTCTACCACTAGAACTAGGGCTGGGTGAGGTGAGCAGAGATGGATACCTCAATATGGTTTAAGATATTTTGCTTCATCATTGATAACAATGACCACAACAGTCCACAAGTTTTTCAACCTCTTACCCTTCACCTTAAGCGAGCGCAATGTCTCCAGTTTGACTTTACCCAAATAAAGCTTCTTGACTGGAGAGCAACAGGGTAATGCCTCATTTGATAGAAAACTGATAAGCATTTTTGTCGTTGTTGCAACAGTTTTGTCACACTTTTGAAGAGTTCTTGTCATGTTTTTTTTACTCTTTTTTATTGCCGCGTTTTGGCCACTTTTCTGTCAATCTTTCACATACAATCACATTTTTGTTGCACTTTCATCCTCAGTTTTCGTTGCTATTTTGACTCAAGAGCTTTCAGATATGGGTAAAGCCAAATTGTAGACAATGTGCTCGTGGTTCAGGTGGGGGTTAAAACAGAACTAGTAAGTAACTTGTTTATCTTAAAAAATCATTTTCATAGTCCTCCTGGGGGTAATGCAAGTGTTAACCTGTTACCTGCTGTTACCTGATCAGGATATAATCCTATAAGGGTTAAGAACGGCAAATATAACGTAAATATCACTCACACAGATCTCACACATATTTTAGATACTAGAAGGTCTTGGCTTTCAAACTAGGTATCACACTGGCACATAGGCTGTAAGATCTCCAGTCAGTATGCTTTGAGATTTGGATGTAAATAATTGTTAGCCCTAATCCTAACCCTAGGCCTAAGGTGGCAGTTCAGTGGTTAATGGGATGATGGAGGGTCTTTCATCTCCCCCTGGTGTCTCTGGCCAGAAAACCACAATTGCAACTTCGCTGCCTCCGGATCTCAGCCACCAATACACACTTATGGAATCACGAAGAAGAAGCTAACAGGCTTATGGGCAAAGCTAACTGCGGGCTAGCACCACTTAAACAGTATTTACAGCCAAGTCTGAGTGAAATTTTTTTTATCTCCATTGTGTAATTGGATGAACAATATCCCTCTCTCCCTTTGTCTTTTCTGTCAGAGTAGCGTTTACTCTCACGGACAATTAATGAGTAAAAAACCTTAACATGCTACGACACCTGCAGTGGCGCTTATGGCCTTAGTTCTGCTTTAAGAGGTTAACATGTTTTCTCCCCTAATTTCTCCCTAATTTTCTCCCCACGTTTTACCGTTGGTTCCCCCTTTTTGTTTACATTCCCCCCACATCTTTCTCTACAGTTTCTTTTCCCCACATTTTTTTTTGTTCACAGCATTTGGCGCAACGTTCACAAACCTGATCAAATTGCTTGTTTTGATCAAATAGAGTGTCCTTTTTTTTCAAACCGTGACCAAACAGTGCTATTCAGCTGCTAAAAAAGTACTTAAGAAACAAAGCAATTGACATCACTTAACCTGGATGTTGTTCTATTACTTGTTAATCTGTTAAAAACACTTCAGAGACAAATACTGCAACCTTTGAGCAGTGAGCAAAAACATTCAATTGTTTTCCAAGAAGGCGGGGGAAGTATATGACCCAAACCTAACATTAACTCCAGTCCTCCTTGTCGAACATCGGCCACTTCCCGTACCATCCTGTAATAAAAAAAAAGACCCTTAATCATCCTTAATCACGCTGTCTCGTTTCCAAAGCCTCTGTTGTGATATTAGGCTTATTTAGACACACAACACTCCCCTGACGGCTCGGTATTAATCACGGTTTGAGAAGTGTGTGGGTAATTAGCCGAGTTAGCAGCGCCAAATGTCATCGATTTCCCAGGAGCTTCGCGAGAGAACGCAACGCATATAGCGCCTGGAGCGTGTGAGGAGATTAGCGATGCTCTCTTTCAGGCAACAGGTAATTCAGTTTGGGGTTTTAGATGCAACAAGTTCTAAAAGTTGCCACCTGAATCTGGGATTGCTGCGGGTTACAACATTATGAGGCTTGACTTTACGAGACTTGAATGCACTGAAGGACCAGGTTGTTTCATCTATGGATTTTTCTTCCTCTCTTTTATGGCACCGGCGAGTTTCAATGCCACGCTTAAAACTCTGAGAGAGTCCAGATGGGCAAGTAGTGTAGGAGAAGGAAACCGGGAAACTAGCTTCTTTACCGAGATTGCACAGGTGAAACCCAGGCCAGTTGACAAAGTTGAAAACATCATAATGGAAACCCCCAGAAATAAGCCCTATTTGGATGGGATTAGAATTACTAGGGACTAGGGCTGCCATTAAACGGTATCGGAAAAAAGGTTTAGGTACTACTGGTATGGAACAAATCTGAACCACATTTTCTCCAGTTTGACTTTAAAAACACAACAAAAAAGCTTCAAATAAAGGAGCAAAAAAGCAGCAAAAAAGCAACAGAAGCACGACAAAAACACTATGACAAAAATGTGACAATAATGTGACAATGCAACAAGAACTTAAATCAATCTTGTAGGTCTTAGCTTTCAAATGAGGTGGTAAGCTCCAGTCCAGAAGCTTTTAGACACATTCACTGCTGGGTTAAGGTGGGAGTAAGAGCTTAAAGGAGCTTAAACTTGGTTGTTTCAGCTCAAGTATGTATATTCGTTCTGCCATATATATATATATATTTTCAATTATATTCTATTCTTTCATCTTTTTATGCTATATTTTTTCCTTCTTTTTTTGCCCAATGTTTGCCCCATTTTTACACATTTTATTCTCTTTTTTCACCACATTTTTTTTAGGCTATTACCTCCCATTGTTTCCCATTTCCCCCAAATTTATCCACCATTTTCCCCTATTTTTTTTTTTTTATCAATTCTTTCCTTATTTTTGCCATAATTTCTCCTGAATCAAAACAGATTTTTACCAGTATAATTATGCCTGCATTTAAGCTACAGTAGTGCAATCAAAGCATTACTCCGACCCAAATGCTGTTTTTTTTATCCATTTAAAAAGTATAAAAGTTACACAGGCCTGCCCCGCTGTCATGGCAACGTTAGACAGACCAACATGGAGGGTCTGAGGGAAAGTTTGGATGCATTTGGTGCTAAGTTTAGATGGAGGAGGCTGTTCTAGAGCAAACGGAACAAAATCCCACAGACGTGATGATGATGTCGTTCGTCGTAGAGCGCGGTAAGAAACGGCTTTTCTCACTAAAGCAAAGCTCACTTAAACAAACCTGTAGGCCATCGGGTTGCTCTCAAAGTGCCTAGACATTGACTTTTGTTCCAGGAAATAGGAACTACTTTTTAATGTTGATTCTGTTGATGAAGTAAAATATTTAAACTTCTTCCACAAAACGTTCCACACACAGGCTCCCTGCAATAGTTAGTACGATAGTTTTCATACAGTGTCTACTAGTCAGCGTTCATTCGGTATCCATCATTTCCGGGAAAAAAGTCAGTAAAATTGAGTGAATTACTGACATTGCTTATCCCGTGTGAATGCCCATAGGAATTACCCACGTCCTGGTGTAATTTCACTTAAACCAACGTCCCCAGATAATTTTAATCCCTTGTGAATAGGGCTTTAGTTTTTCCACAAGCATTTTAGAATTTTTTCCAATGTGTTTTAATTGCAAGCATTAACTAGCAAAGGAAAAGTTAGTTTAATAAAGACATTGGCATTTCATAAAATCGAGATCAAAGCCATTCACGAACACACGGGGTTTAAACAAAGCCTGTTTATTTGCCGTAAGTAATGATCTATAAATCACACTTGTAGCTGCCAGAAACAGATTTAACGGCAGTCTCTGTGTGTGATGTCCTCCTCTGTCGGAGTTGTCACTGTGCCGCTGTGTCTTTGTTCTAACTCCAATTATCTGTTGTATCCCCAATCTACACAAACTGCCTCTCTGTGGCTGACGAAAACAAGAGCGAAGGCTGTGAAGTCCGACTAAGAGGAAATGCTATGAAGATTACATCACCTCGGCGTATGATCGTTTGCTGTTTCTTTATGGGCAATGTCAGCTTGGATTCTGCTCGGGTCTGTGGTCGCGTCGATTAACCTTGACGTCCCAAAGTTAAACGTGAAAATGGTCAATGTTTTCAAGCAGGTAAGAAGCAAAGCAGAAATGTAATGTTGTAGATGTAACTGTAAATGTACTTCCGACCGCACAAAGGACTGGGGACCCCAAACTCCAACTCAGTGCAGAGTTGTGTTTCTGCCAGACTTTGTTATCCTGTACTGTCAGATGCAAATATGTGACGTAAACTTAATAATAAAAAGGCAGCACAATCCCGATGTCCATAAGGTTTGAGTAGTGGTTGTTTCTTCTGCTGTATGAAGTTCTCCGGTCTGTATTTCCTGGAAGTTTAAACCACACACCATTACTACACTTTGGACACTCAAACTGCATGTATTATGGCACAATCGATTTGTTGGAACGGTATTGGCTTGGAGGAGCTCGGAGTAGAGTCGCTGCTCCTTCACGTCGAAAGGAGCCAGCTGAGGTGGCTAGGGCATCTGTTTCGGATGCCTCTTGGTCGCCTCCGAGATCGAGGTGTTCCAGGCATGTCCTAGTAGGATAAGACCTCGTGGAAGGCCCAGGGCACGCTGGTGGGACTATGTCTACGAGCTGGCCTGGTGTCGCCTCGGGGTCCCCCCAGAACAGCTGGAGGAGGTGTGTGTGGATCAGGAAGTCTGGGCATCTCTGCTGAGACTGCTGCCCCCGCGACCTGGCCTCGGATAAAGCGGAAGAAAATGGATGGTATTGGCTTGAATGTATTTACTTTTTAATCCCCCAAACGTATCAAGTGACATTTCCAAACACTGACATTATTTGAAGCTGTAGCACATAAAATACGGCATCAATGCTGTGGTGCCTGAAAACAGGTTTTGTTTTTAACTTGAAGCTTTATTTAAAAGCTTCAAGCTAACTTTGTTTATACCTGTAGGGAGAACTTGTTGGTTGTCGGCTGGCAGTGAGCTACATTCCATGAATAACCAAAATACAACAAACAAGACCAAAACAAAACCATAAAACATCCGAGAGTGCCATATAGAGTCCGACCACATACACACAACACAGCAAACTTTAACCTTACTGTTAAAATATCGGCTGGATTCAGGAGAAAACACTACTTTGCCCTCCACATATAACATCGGTTTGGTAATACTGACTGACGAGGACTATGATTTTCTGAGTGGCAAAGGTCAGTCAGCTGATGGCTGCCCTCAGTCTCACTGGGATTAACAACTTCCTTCGGACAAGAGCTGCTGCAGACAAACTCCCACTCACACATCACTTCTAGACAAGTGACATGTTTTTTTTCTTGTTTCACGAAGAAGTTTCGAGATGTTGACACGACCTTGTTGCTCAAACTTTCTGACTTCTCCTCAGTGGGAACATTCAGAGAAATGTCACACGATTGTCATTCAGAGCATCACAGAGACCAAAGATACTTGTGACATCCAGTAAAAGATTACGGCTTCACAAAAAGGGCAGCGGCTTTAAAACATTGAAAATACAGAATTTCTGACAATGCATGAGGCAATAACTTGCATCTCATCTCAATAGGCTGGAGGAGGATTGTTGCAGCGGCACAAATTACTTCATGAATCATTAATGGAGAATTGCAAAAGTTTGCTGGATGTCGAGAAACAATGTCACAGAGTCGTTTACAGCGACTGTAAGAGATGATTGTGGACTTCAGGAAAGACACAGCCCCATCGTCCCCCCTCGCCCTGACAGACTCACCCACCCCCATCTCCATCGTGGACTCCCTCTGGGCACCAAAATAACCCAGGACCTCAAATGGGAACCAACCATCAGCTCCCTCATCAAGAAGGCCTATCAGAGGATGTTCTTCCTGCGGCAGCTGAGGAAACTTAAACTGCTGACCTGGTGCAGTTCTACACGACCATCATCGAGTCCATCCTCCCTCCATCACCGCGTGGTTCCCGGTGACAGGCAGTGCATTGTGTGAGCTGCTCCCATCTCTCCGGGACCTGTCCACCTCCAGGACCCAGAGGCGTGTGGGTCGGATCACAGCTGACCCTTCTCACCCTGGACACAGACTATTCACCCCTCTCCGCTCAGGCAGGTGGGTACGGTCCATCCAGACCCATAACCCCTGCCACTTGAACAGTTTTTCCCCTCCGCCATCAGACTCATGAACAAAAACAAGGCACCGATGTTCTATGTCAAGTTGTTGTTGTCTTTGTCATAGTTTAAATGTAATCTCGTGCATGCCCTTATAGTCTTATAGTTTAAAGTTTTTATAGTTTATTATTTATCTAAAGTTATGTGTTATATGTTTTATGTTGCACGATCAACCTGTTCATAACCATGGCAATAAAACCAATTCTGATTGAGAGAAGATATTCGCTTTGAGTCGTTTCTGGTTGGGAACAGAATAGTAAAATCCAATCATAATCAGACGTGTTCCTGATGACGGCTGTGCAGTTCATCATGACTTGAATTGAATCCTGATAAAATCCTGTGGCAGAAACAGCTCACTGTTTGGAGTTTGACGGGGAACAAAGAAAGAACTTTATGCGAAACAGGTCCTGGAGTTATACATATAAATTTGTTGTATTTATTTTGAAACATCAATCACCGCTCCATCCAAAACAGAATAACAACAAGAAGAAAAAACTCTGTATCACTGATTGTCAGACTGACTTCATTTCACCTGCATGAAATCTCCAAAAAAATAGAAAAAAAACAAAACACATTTCCAGCTGCTCACTCAGTCTAAACAAACAAGACTTTCAAACGCGGCACAACTTTTTTTTGCCGACTTGAAGCGCTTTAATAATGATGATGTGGGCGCGGGGTTAGATGAGTAAACTCGTGCAGATGTCGGCTGCTCTGATAGAACGCCTTCACTTGGAGATAAACATAGCAGGTGTTGACTCCTTCTGTCGTTCCAGAGCCGGAGCTGTGGACTCGAGTCTGCACGGCACAACATCCAGCCCAAAGCAAACTGCTGAGCACAACCGTCATTCACGTATCACACGCTCTCCCAGTCAGCGGGGGAGGTCTCCACTGTTTCTGTAAGTCAGCACAGCTTTGTATATACGGAAAAACTGCAGTGTCAACGGCTGGAAAACATTCACAGTCAGGGGGATTTTCTCTAAAACGCCAGACGAAAACCGCACAAAAAGGTGACTCTCTCTCTCAATTAGATTTACTCTAAAAGAAGCTGGTTCACTGCAATAAAGTAAATAGAATTGAGTTGTTTGAGAGATTTAGTTTGGCATTTTCACTAGACTACCATAAATTCTCTAATACTGGCCTGTATTCCATTACCGGCCGGGCCTCTAACAGTGACCGGGTTCGCTCTGGCAGAGGCAAATAAAAGCCGGTCTCTAAAACAGGCCGGGGCTATTATTAGAAACTATAGCGGTAGAAATATTCCCCATGTTAGGAATTTGTCTCATACTAGAGTAAATGATAACTCACGTGCAGGAAGTAAACAAACGGGAACCCGGGCCGAGGGGGAACGCTGCGGAGTGGAGCTGATCCGAGCGAAACTTTGACACAGATTAAGACACTTTTCAAACCTCCTGTGACTATTTTTTGGAAACAAGGTGAGCAACAAATGTTGTGCGACCCTCCAGGGTTTTAATAAAGTCACCATCGCGTCCTCAAAGCACGTCCAGCTGCTCCGTGTGCAGGTAAGTCCCACGCCTCAAAATAACTCCTCCGATCAGCATGAGCATCTCGTCTTCTCTCGGGTCTTTTATGATCGATCACAAACACAAGCTAATTCATCCTGGAAGAACGACCTGCAGCATTCATTCATCACCGGCAGCTCCCCACCAATCATCCAATCACAGCCCCATCTCAAGCGGCACCTTCGCGACAGCCAATCACCGCAGCTCGTTCCTGCTTCAGCCATTCATCGCTCAGGACCCCCTTCTTAAGCTTCCTCGTCCATCGCCTGGCCTGTCCTCGTCTCAGCTCGTCATTGTCAACTGGCCGCCCCAGGTCTCGTCCTCCACCACCACAGTGTCCAGACTCCAGAGGAAGACTCTGTCAATCATTCATCATGGCCACGAATTTCATATCGATAATTCAATCTTCAATCCCCAATTATGATTCATGTCCAATAAAACTCTCCTATAACGCCACTTGAAATGAGTGAAAACCACTCCAAACCCCAGCTTGATATTTACTTTTTTTTCACAATCCATCGAGTCATTCCAGCAAAGTCTTTTTATTTCTCCAAATGTATGGTTTCATTTTGTTGACATAATGCTTACAGAGATCTATCTATATTGAATAAGCTAGTCATTAAAGGGGCTAGATGTATTTGTTAATTTTATACTCACTGCTGCCACCTCAGGTCTTGTGCGTAACTGCAGTTTCTATATTAAGCTCGTGCATGATGGCACTTCGGACCGAGCCAACTTTTTGAGTGACAGTGCAGGATTTTAGAGGCAGTTGTGGTGAACAGGTCTGGGCTCATTCTACACATTAGGTCATTGCTGGAACATGTAGGGGAGGAAAATAAAATAACATTTTTAAACTCTGTATTGTCCCTTTAAGGAAAAATAAATTAAATATTTTTTCCTCTTTGTTTTTTGAGGTTCAAAACTCATTAATTCAGGCAAGAATTTAGATATTGAAACCCCCCGATAAAAAAACAAACAAACAAACTTTCAAGCATTGTATTAAGCCAAATTCACACATGCGCCCTCAGCAGGACATTCATGGTAATGTCAGGATTTGGGAGAAAGGCCCTGATTTTATCCTAACATTTTGGTTGAAGGCACATGTTTGAACTTGGCTTCAGTGTCTTCTAAAGTTGAAAAGTTGATGCTGATCATGCTTTTGTGAATGAAGAATGCGGAGAACTTTTAGTGATTTTTTTCCACTTTGATCTTACTGAACTGAAATGCTGAGGGAGAGAACCAGCCGAGAATCTCCAAAAATGCACCGCTGTGTAAGAAAATGAATCTTTTCTTTCTCTTGTTAAGACGTGACGTTCAATGCATTTGACCTGGGATAGAAAGAGCAGTGTTCAATACAGTTTAATTATTTAGTCACTCACACGGGACTTTGGAAAGACCAAACAATATCCACTATAGCTACCTCTGAATAAATCTTGAGCCTGGATGCTTGTTTGCTGCAGACCCATAATCATCATGGTAAGGTCAGGAAAAGGTCAAGATAGATTTCCGTTAAGGCATCGCGCACGGAAAAAGTTGCAGGCTTAGCTTAGTTGTTGAACAAGCTAGATATTACTGAGGGGAATCTGTTTAAAAAGCTCATTTTTTTGGAGTTAAGCTCGATAAATCAGGATTGAAATTGGATATCGACAACAACTAAAAAGTGGTATCTGTGCAGAACGTCCCAGCCTCTGTTATGTGCAACTTCTACAGAGGGACCATAGATACAGACGGCATCTCGTCATAGAAGGGGGCGTGGCTTCGCCGAGGGGGAAAATATAATCTTTAGAGAAACACAATTTTCCACTCTTTTTTGCCATTTTCTGGTGGAATATCAACTTATTTATCACATACAAATAAAGTCAAGTGTAAATCGGGCCCATATGGATATTTTCTCACAGCAGATTGTGCAGTAGAAGTGAAAAAACGGCAGTTGTAGCTCGCGCTAGCTAACCGTTAGCATTAGCACGATGCTAACATGTAGCATCAAGTTAGCATTCTCCGTTATTCATGTATTTATGGGCTGTTGAACCACTTTGCTCCTCCCCATGTCTTTGGATCATTATTTAGTAGAAAACTATGTTCATATTTCAGCATTTGTTACAGTAGTTTTTGAATAATTAGAGAAAATTTTCATTTTTTCAAAATTGTTTTTCCCCCTTAACTGTTTTCAAAAATGACCATATATGGGCGATTCCAGAGATGCCGTCTGTATCTATAGAGAGCATCCTGACCAGCTCCATCACTGTGTGGCCCGGCGCCAGCACTGCGTCCTGCTGAAGGAGCCTCCAGCGCATCGTGAGAGCAGTGGAGAAGATCTGCGGAGCCCCTCTCCCCTCTATTGACCTTTCGCAAAAGCCCCGCCCACTTAGTTACTGTTGCTACGTCCGTCAAACTGATGCCACTGCTAAAGTGACTCATGTTAGTGACTCTAATTGAAGCAATAAATGCACGATATTCTCCAGATCGAGCCAAAGGGGTTGCAGTATGCAGCAGAGGGATATATTCAATATATGAAACTATCCCACGAACAGACAGGTCTCCAGCAAAATAAAAATAAAAACCTGATGATCTCTTCCTTAAATGCAACAGCACAGCCTTGTGGACCAGTCGTGCTCTTGCACTGCCCGGTAAGCAAGCGCTGACTTGGTTAGTATTTCTAAAAATAGGAACATTTCTCTGATGTATTTCTCCGGTGCGCTAAAGTTAGCTAATGCTAGCTAAACCTACAGGTGCCACAATAGCAATCAGCTACAGCCAGTTATCAGGACCGAGACAAAATACAGAGTACTTTTATCATAAAGGGAGTCAAAAACACGTGAGACTGTAGGCTTTTAAAATGTCACCACCGCAGTTATGTGACCGTCAGTAGCTAGATGTTAGCATGCTAAGGTGTTAGCCTAGTGCCGAGGCCCCAGTCTTACCTTAGAGCAGACGTATGCTTGTTTTTTTTGGAGACATTTAGCTGGGAGTAGGCCGTCCACATTGTTTAATCCATTGTAGGCAGTGTTCAGGTTGTGTTTTCGGCTTTGGGAAGGAAAATAACTGACTCCACACGCTCTTGTGGTACCTTCTGTCCGATTTACATCCTCCATAGGCAGATCGCTTCACCATTTTGCATCTTCTTCTTTGTTTTGTTCTTGGTTTTTGGGGGTTAGCAGTAAAAAAAAAAAAAAAAAAGTATATTTGCTCAGTG
Organism: Gobius niger; assembly: GCF_951799975.1. Lineage (NCBI taxonomy): Eukaryota > Metazoa > Chordata > Actinopteri > Gobiiformes > Gobiidae > Gobius > Gobius niger. Next base: position 15,267,687 of record NC_136861.1, read on the forward strand.
CTCATTGCTGGTATGTCCCATAGTTTTCATAGTAACGGTTGCTAGGATGTCTGATTGGACAATTACCGTTTTGGGGCGTGGTTTTGCAAAAGGTAAATTAAGGACATGTACTCCACCCGTCTCACCCGCAAAGCCTTCAGAATCGCCAGGGACTCTTCGCACCTATCACAGTCTCTTCAAGGTAATGCCTTCAGGGAGGAGACTGCGGAATCTACGGGCCAGTTCGACTGAAGAACAGTTTCACACACCAGCTGATCACCTCAAAAAAACGAAATAAATGAACCTCTATATAACATTATACGCCTATAGAACGCTGTGATGTCACCTGAAGCCCAGCAATATTGTGGTGGATCTAATGGGAGTTAGTGTGTAGTGAGTTTGCACTGGCGAAAATCTCGCTGATGCTGAAGCTCCTTTTGTGGTTGTACTTCAAAGCCCTATACCTGAGTTCTTGATCACAAACGATGAGAGATGAAGCCACTAAATTGTGGTCCAAACTCTCCCTAACATATTTATAGCATCCTGACAGAAATTTAATTGAAGATTGATACAAATGCATTATAATTAGATGTGTTTTTCGCACAAATGTCTGAGTTTACAATATCTAGAGGAGGACGAAACCCGTCTCTTTCCATTACTCGCAAATAAAATCATGCACTGTGTCTTCAATCCAACAGAATCACCGCGGGATTTAGTCTAATTACTATTTTTCAACACGGTCGCTTCCTTTAAAACCCATTCTCTAGAACATCCAGTTATTTCCTCCGCTGTCATTACAGTTCACGGTCTTTCTTTCTCCTTTGTCAACTCGGCAAACCATAAAAGTAACATTGTGAACGAGGCAAAGCATCATCGAGGGTCAAAGAAAATACAGTATCAATAGCTTTGTATGCGGTAGATGGGTTTTCGCTTCTGTTTACCAGTTTTCAGTGCCACCTTTTCAAATGGTTTTGAAGCGATCAGCAATGGGTTACTCTATTAGGAACCTTGGACGGTGGCCGCATCTGGCTTCACTGAAAACGTTTAGTTTTGCTGCTTTGGTGTTGAATTGGATGTTTCGTTGTATCTGAGAAGACTACCTTTACTGTAGCCTATATACTGCTCAAAAAATAAAGGAAGCATTTATATAACACAAGCCTTCCCTTTATTTTTTTGCTGCTTGCACTTGCTTTTGGAACATGGGAGCTCCTCCGCTGTGCCACCGTTATCATTTAGGGCCATATTTGAGAAAACTTGCAGACTGCACTTCTCTGGATAATGGTTTGACCAGTCTACTTGACCTTTCTATTGACTGCATCTTTTTTTTTTTTTGTCCCCCCCGATGATTCACTCGTCGTTTTTGGCTGTCAACCACAGTGTTATAAAATAGACTAGATCTGGCAGATGTAAAAAGTGCAGCTGTCTGGATAGTGCCCATTATAAGCCCTTGAAAGCATTGGAGCAAGAGGAGCAGAGGGTCGAAAACTGGTTCTCGCAAGCTCCGTCAGATGTCTTTGCACTTGTAGTGTTACAAATGATTAACTTCTTCAAAGTTGTTGTTATATTACTATCCAGTCTTGTGGCATTTACACAAAGTGGATCATAGTTTTCAGTGTGCTGATTGTTTTGTAAGACTTTGTGAAAAAGAAGCCTCTATATGACATTTTAGGCAGATGCCATGTTATTGTAGCCCTAAACCAATTTGAAAGTCTTGATGTGATATTGTCACAGTTCAGAATCTGTGTCCATTAGGAAAACAAATCTGAATAGCCATAATAAAATTGGAGGAGCTTTGCCTTGCCACTGTTGACTGTTCATTTTATATGAAATGTCCCCCAGTGATTCTGTCATCTGTTTCAGATGGTTGGTCGTTATTATCGCAGTCTTCAACCCTTTGGCAAATGGTCTCAACTTATATAGAGGGGTTCACAGCCAGGAACCAGTCACCCATTCACACTCTCATTCATCTACCAATGTACGCACTGGAAGCAAGGTGGGTGGAGTGTCTTGACACAATGGCAGTGGGCACCTTGGACCTGGATGTTCTTCTGCTGTCTTGGCCCGTCTGCAGAGGGACTCCCGTCAGCTCTGGGTCTGTCTTTAGCCTGTCCGTCCATGGGAGTGGATCTCTCCTTCTGTGGTTCTCCCCGAGGATACTCTTTTCTCCCACTGGCTTTTTGAGTTTTTCTTTGCCGTGGAGGATGGGAACGCCGATGAGGCTTTCCTCCACCTGCTGCCGACATTATGTTTGCCTGGATGCTTCATTTGCCTGAACTTTTCATTGTCTTGTTTATTGTTTTGATTAATTGTTTTAATGTTTGTGCAGTCCTGTGATGATGAATGATGTGTGTGTGGTGGTCAGAGGGACCGTTGCAGATGTGTGCAGTCCCCCAGAGGAAACTGAACACCACAGAGTATGTAGTGAATATGTACAACTGTCTCATGTAAAGCGCTTTTTGACTATGTCTGTGAAAAGCGCTATATAAATGAAGTTGTTGTTCAACCCACAGCTCTGGGTACAGTTGATACAGCATTCTGATATGTAGAATTGATATGAAAAGACTGAAGCTATAGCTTTTTAGCAGAAATTGCCATTGAATGAACATGTCTTTATAGTCGCATTTTAGCAGGAGCGGAAGTGAAAGCGGACGAGGCAAAAGTGAACCGCTCCGCACCCAAAACATGGTTCAAACCCAGACCACTTCAGCCCTATAGGGTCTGAAGCAGTTTGCTTGTTGGACCGGTTTAGGGGGGTGGAGGGAAGATGATTTTATGATCTAGATGAGGGAGAATGCACTATAGAAAATACCACAAGCCTAAAAGCAGATTCTGTATATACACATACATTTGTCATATTTAACCACGTGCTGGCCTGTTTTGGTGATCAGAGCCATATTTGTGAGAGAATGGCAACTTAATTGCTCTAAATGTTTAGCAAAACAAAACAAAACAATGTTTTGGTGATCAGACAAAACAAAACAAAGCTAGTTTATTAGCAACAGTTGTTTCTGGTCGGGAAATTTCATGAAACGATGCATCTCTTGTTTGGCAACAGTTGAAGCATCTAACACTTTTCACTGCTTTGCTTTATAAGTTGTTAAAATCTAGTACAGGGCATAGACTTGAAATGAATGTAAAAAAGAATTTGGCATGAATGAAGCCCAACAGCAGAGTTGCCAAGTCTCGGCAGCCAAACCCACCCAAAAATATCTGAAAAACTGCCCAAAATCCGCGAACATACGGGGAGGCTGGAATTTGAAAATGTTTTTGTACAAATTTACAGAACATGTGCTCCTGAAATGATGTGAAACAGCCCTTTTCTTGCTCCCTCTTGAAAATGTTGCCATTAGAGCCTTGGATTTGAGGCTATGTCATTAGAAATAAGTAAAAAAAATTGCCTTTTTTACACTGATGACAAAAAAAAAAATGCAGCTGTGTGAATTGGCAACTCTGTCCCACAGCGCCTCCTATTGGCCCGGTTGAACCCCCTGGTCTCAAGTGGTCGGTTCTCTTCACTCCTGAACGTGCACTCCTTTTTTTCCTTTTTTTTTTTTTACCTCGTACAAATGTAAAAACCTGCATAGATTACGATAACTTTGAATGAAGCTGTTTATTTGCCCACATTTCATCATGTATAATGCAAAGTCTGTTGATTCGTAAAAAATAAATGGCGCATAAATAAATGAAACACTCGGCACGACGGGGAGCCACGGCTGCGAAAACAACTTTATCTTTTAATTGACTCACATTAGAAACACACAAAGTAAGCGGCATCACAGATTAGGAAACTGCGGTCCGGCACGAACATCTGAAGCTGAAGAAAGGGCGGCCATTTTGGCTCTGGCGGCTCTGTCCAATGTTGAAGTGTTTTTTTTGTTTGTTTTTTTTACGTTAGAAAGATGAGAGAGAGAGAGAGAGAACACACAGAAGCCACAGATGGAAATCAGAATCCAAAAAACACTCTCAGAAACATTTGAACTCATTCCTTCCTGTGATGTTATTGTAATTACAGACAGCGTGAAGAGATGAGCGGAACAGATTGACAAATTAAGTTGCACTCAATCTTCCAAATTGCTGCTCTCCGGATTTCAATGGTGAGCCGTAATGTGTACAGACAAACACCGGAGTGGATTTTGAGGACACAAACCTGCAGCACATTCTATAGAAACCTTTTCACTAACAGTCGACGCTTTGTTCACCGCTCAAATACTTCTCAAATACTCCTGGAGACTTAATTAATTCAAAGAGGTTGTATCACGATATTCGACTAACCACCACAGGGCCATTCCATACTGCTCTGTGCATTAAATGTGCTGTACAAACAATTTTGACCTTCTCCAATACACACACATCTTAATTTAAGTCACAAAACATACCCAGATATGAGCCACAGTTATGCATGATATGTCCACTTTGAAATGCATTTGTCTGGTTGGCACTTAACACATTAAAACAGAAGCTGTATTTGCATTAACTAGGCACATTATAGACTCTGATGGCGTGTCATAATTGTTACGTCAGAATAGATTTGTAGATTTGTTTTATTACAACCTTCATGGAACTAGAATTGGCACATGGATATTGAAAATTTAATTATTCATACCAAAAGGCCAAAAGGTACAAAAAATATATAAAAAATAATGATCATATTTTCATTCACCAAAAAAATGTCCATTAAAATAAATTATTTGATAATATCTCAGGATTGATGATTTTTTTAAGCAGATGGAGAATGATAAAACGTTCCTTCTTAAAAAAAAAGATCTCATAATTTAATCATCTCCATAAAACCTCCATTTCCTCAGAGGAAGTATTCTTTTGCAGTGCCTTTGTGAGTCACCTTGAGCCAAGTTAGATGAAGCGGGAATCGAGTGTGTATAAGGCTAAATATTTTCCCCAAACTTTTTTTTTTTGTCTACACTGTGTAAAAAAAACAAAGCGTTTTAGTTTAAACAATACAAAAAACAATAGAGTTTGCATGAATTTGTCACATCAGAACTACAACATCATTGGCACTGTACATTCACAGCAGGATTCCTCAGCCTTTCCCTCCTCCTGCAGGTAGGGGGCGACGGCGCACAGCACAGAAAGCAACACTGCAGTCCGGCGTGTGCGTTGGCAAAGAAGAGAGATCAATGCATGCTCTTTGAAACCTATTGTACACAGTTTATTTGGCAGTGAGCGAGTTATGAATGTGTCCACTTTATATAAACATGTTGCATTATGGGTAGTCGTCCGATAACATTGTCTTTGCGTGTGCACTTTTTGGAGATCCCAGTAGGGAGAGGGGGTGATAGAAGTCTGGTAAGTCCCTCTGACATCTGTTTGTGGCTTTTTTTAGGGGGGGACGATGTGACAGAATTGTCCTATACACAAGCCCCTGTCCCGTCCCCTCATCTGTCTCTGTTTGCTGTAGTCCTCCTATAGCCTACAGGGGGCGCTCCTGTACTAGCATATTCAGCTCAGATGGGACAGGACAGGGCAGGATCAGCAGGCGATCTCCTCCAAAGTGCCCAGCGCAGTCTGGAGCGGGACAGTCACAGTGTGGCTAATAGACTCTGAGTGGTTGGCCACAGGGTCGCAGGAGCTCTGAAAAAACGAGAAAATGTGTTAATGCCACAACAACAACGTGCCATGGATAGCTGCTTTTAAAGGCACAGTTCACATAAACAACTATGTTTATGGTTCCTATTCTGCTTTTTCTTTTACTCACATATTTCATTCTCATTGTGGCTGCCCTTTACAAAGTTTTTCAAAAGATAGCTTAATTGTATAATTAAAGGGCACATATCTTGCAAAATGTACCATCTGACCTTTAAAGCATGCTACGATGTTATTCCTTTGTCAATAACATATCTGGAGTGGTATTTGTTGTTTCTTTGCTACTGCAGCACTCCAATCTGTATTTCTTTGATTATGTTACATAAGAGATCAAATCCCAAAAAAGCGTTCGCCCCATTTTTAAAGCCCATAAACCATCACTTAATTTCTGATTTATTTTGATTTCATTATTCATTTCACTCTGTATGTGTTTATTCAAAAAAAGGACAAAGCACATTATTCAAAAGAGAGCCTTAATGTGCTGTTATGTTACTGATTTGTCAGCATGTCATTGGGTATAAATGGAGGCTCGTATTTTGTTTGTCGCATGTTTACGTTCCCCACTGCCAGCTAACATAGCCCTTGGTGATACATTAACAGCATATTCTATGTTATAGCTATGGACAAATGCTATGGCTCGAAATCTAAGCTAAACAGAGACTAGTTTTGATCAAAATCACTGATTTTTTTCTAGAAACGGAGATAACGGGGGTTTATGAAACACTCCTTTCTGAAAAACTCCTCTCTCCTCCTCTCTCCAACTCTCTCTTCTCTGGACGGACACTAACGTTATGGGAAGAGGCAAATGCCTAAATATATTAGTTTCAAGTCAATTTTCAATGATAGCATTGTTGACACGTTTTGAAACACCGCGTGTTGCCGCAGATCGATTGCTTTTAATCACATGTACATTTGTTCGGATATTTTTAAATTTTCAGCCATCCGAATGGGCTAGTGACAGGCAGCACACATGGCATGACTCGTGTTTGTCATTAGTCTTGTATTTTTATTTTACAAAGGACCACAGACCATAGATCACAGACCACAGGTCATAAACCTGAAAATAAAGAAATAAATCACTGTTACAAATACAGTATATCCAATGAAAACAGGTTACAACAAAACATGTAAGTTGTTATATATAATCTAAAAATAACAATAACTACTGCAAACAAAAGCCCCATCATCTAAACCTTGTAGCCTTTCACAGCAGCCTCGAAAATAACGCAGACTACATCTCCCATCATGCACAGCGTCTAACACGCATGCGCGGAGTACAGCTCCCACACGCTAGGTACAACTTTGTATCTTTATTATATTAATTAAATTTAGTGCTTCACGAAAACGACACCTCCGCCGCCCGCCACACAACCGTCTGCTACGTTAGTTTACTTGGTAATTTATTACGAGTGTGGGCACTTTGTTCGAAGCGGAGGGCACCATGCGCGCCACGTTAATTACCAATTAAGCCCCCCAACACGGACATAGCGCAACAATCCCACCAACTATCCACGCACTAGACTTTAAACATCCTAAACTAACATGTAAACAAACTGTAGCTTATGTTATATACTTTCACGTTACGAATTTGGTACATACCAACGGGCTGTGTGCTCCTGACGACGGGTGGTGATTACAATGATGGACTCTGCTCATTTACATTTTGTAAAGTTTTCGGCGCAACTGCGCATGCGTGCATTACGTGACAATACTAAAATTATTATGAAATGAATATAACTTACTTATTTATGAATTGAAACCTTACTGCTACCAATATTTTAACCAGATTATTTAAACTATGAATTTTACTATTTTATTTTTTAACTTGTGACCCAAAGAACCGAACACCTCCCACTTGGCCGACTGATGCAAATCCAAGGAGGCCACTACACAGTCACTTGAGTCTTTCAGTGGAAACAACAACTTAAGTTCTACCTTGGTGTCTTCAAACTTTATCATTAGCTCAAACTCACTAAGGAGGTAGGCCCCACCACCTTGCCTCCTACTGAGTGTAGGTATGCCCCTGAAGCACTCAGCTGCCTCCCAGGGTTACCCACTAACTAAACAAACAAAAGTCTCTTGGGTACCCCATGGTGAGGACTTTATACCTTAAGCTGGTCTTCAATGGGAATCAACACGACCAGTCTCCGCACATCTCTGCGAAGGACGATAGTCGAGGGTAAGGATGAGTCTTTTGCCTTGGTCCTGGAAACAAGACAGGCAGGAAGGCCGATACAGGTCGCCACGTCAGCATCTCGAACCACTCCAGTCTTGTCCGGATAGGTGACGACGATTCGACCAAGCCGGAACTGTCCTCTCAGGGCGTTCTGGTCCGCGATCCAAACCAGATCCCCAACCTGGACACTTCTTTCCGCTCTGTGCCACTTGTGCCGGATAAACAAGTTTGGTCCCGCTAGTTCACTCCACTTTAACCAGAACTTGTCGACCCCAGCCTGAACAGCTCTCAGCCTGCGCCAAGGGTGAGTTTCCAAGTCGATCCCATGCATATCTCCTCCTTGTCCGGTGCGCCCCAGGATGAGAGAGTTAGGAGTCAAGTACTCCACTGTATCCTCTTGCTCTTGTGCCTTGGCGTCGATGGGTCGTTCGTTAGTCAGGTTGGCTGCTGAGTAGAGAAGAGTTTGGAACTCCCCCCAAGTGAAGCAGCCGGTTGTTCCGCTGAGGCTATTGAGAGCTCTTTTGATTAGTTTGACAGCTGCCTCGGCCGCTCCATTTCTGTGGGGCGAGTCCGCGGGATGGAAATCCCACTGCCATTCAGTTCCATTTTGGGATGCTATGTTCTCGACTGACGCCTTCTGTAAGCATGCTAAGTGCTTGTGTAGATCTCTCAGAGCAGACTTGGCACCGATGAAATTTGTGCCTCTGTCGGACCATAACTTCCGGGGGTGTCCCCTCAGGGCAGTGAATCTGGAGTAGGCCTGAAGAAAACTCTCGGCAGACAAGTCGTCAACAAGGTCCGCATGGACTGCTCTGGAAGCCATGCAGCAATACACAATTCCCCAAACCTTTTTCTTGGTCCGTTTCTTCACAGCATCCCTCACTTCGAAAGGACCAAAAAGGTCCAACGTGGTATACTCGAATGGGTTTGCCCTGCTAGTACGCTCATGAGGAAGGTCGCTCATTACTTGTTGGCATAGCCTTGCTCTTTGCTTCTTGCAAGTGACGCACTCGTTTATAGTCTTCTTGACTATCCTTCGGCCTTCAATGACCCAAGCCTTTCTTCTTGTGCGTAGCAGAGTAGCAGCAACACCTTCATGATTGGCCTTGTGAGCTTCTCTAGCCAGCAAAGTCCCCAACCATGACTGGAAAGGGACCAATGGTACCGCTCTACCATCTTCACTCCAAGATTGGACTCTACCGCCACATAGCAAGAGTCCTGTGTTTTCATCTTTGGTTACAACGAGGCGGTTCAAGGCTGTAGTCTTGAAGTTCATGCCGTCCTGGGCAGCAAGGGCTAAATCTTGGAAAGCCATAGTTCTCTCTTCTGCAGACAGTTTAGAACTCTTTGCCTCCCACTTTGCTGACTTCAAGGCTCGGAATGTCACATTCAGCCAAAATTCTGCAGCTCGTCGAACCCAGGCAACAGTTCCACATAGTTTTGACAAGCTACTGAACCGTCTTGGCTCCACCAGGCGCACGAGAGCCACGCCCCAAGGTTTCCTTATCGGCCTTTCTGCTGCTTGAGTTTGACCTTGGTCTTTCGGCAGTGGTTGCAGTGTACTAACTCTCATGTTAGCGCCATCATCAGTGCTGCTGGGCCTCGAAACCTTTCGCGATTGAGCTCTGGTGGTTACAGCTGAGAATGCCTTTCTTTGCAACTTTTTTACGTTGTCGGCAACTTTGGTTACAATTTCGCTGGCCATCTTCACGGGCCATTCAGCCTCAGGTCGTTTTAGGAACTCAGGGCCTTGTTGCCATTCTGACTCTTCATCGAGCTCTTCAGGAGTTGCACCCCTAGTGACGATGTCAGATATGTTGAGGTTGCCGTCAACCCACCTCCAGTCTTCCACTGGCCCAGCCATCTGTATCTCACCGATTCGGTTGGAGAAGAATGTTTGGTAACCATAACTATCCTTTTGGATTGCTCCTAAGATGGTTTGGCTATCCACAAAGTGGACCCAGCGGGCGACCTCAAGGCGACAGTGCTTTTCGAAGTACCTTTTCAGACGTGTTGCAAAGACAGCGCCACATAACTCTGCTTTGATCACGTCCCCTTTCTGGTCGAGAGGAGTAAGTTTGGCTTTTGACTCAACCAACCGCACGACAACTCCTTCTTGCGTTTCCCAGCGCAGATAAAGCACGGCGCCGTAAGAAGATTCACTTCCATCTGAAAACGTGACACCCATAGGGCAGCCCACTGCTCCAAAAGGTGTGAGCCCTCGTTCGAACTTTATCTGGCCCAGCCTCACGTACTCTTCGAAGAGTCTTATAGCAGCCTCCCGGAGTTTTGGCGACAGTGGTTCATCCCAAGTGTCTTTAGTTGAATTGCCTATACTTGCCTCTTGGTAGGATTCCCTTACAAGCATTACTCCTTTCTGCTTTGCTGGTGTGGCAAGACCGATAGGGTCGTAGAACCCAGCGACCTGACTTAGAAGCACACGACGAGTTAAGGGGTTTGGAGTGCCACCTCGTACCTCATCTTCCTTCAAATCAATTCCCGTCCTCATCTTGCCTCGCTTCTTTGAGAAATTGATAGACGTCATCACACGAAGTTTGTCGGTCTCAGGTTCGTAGCCAACACCCAGCGCTTTACTTTCTTCGTCTCGCATCTGATTAGGCAACACCAGAGTCTTAGGCACAGACGAAGTTGTCTCACTGTTGTTGGAGTTAGTTGAAGTTTCTGACCTCCCACTTTGGCCTGTGAAGACCCACGGTTTTAGGGAGAAGCTTCCAGTCTTCAAGATCTTTTCAACGCCCTTGGTGATCTTCTCCAGGGCCTCGATGTCATTGTGGGATGTCAGAATGTCGTCGACATAGCTGTCTTCGACCAGTACACGGCGTTCTTCAACCATGGCTGCAAACTGTGGAAGATTAGCAGTCTCCCTCATGGCGACCTGGGCAATGCAGCCAGCAGGCTTATCCCCGATGTTCACTCTGACGACAGCAAAGGTTTGAATCTCATCTTCTGGGTTGTCTCTCCAGAGAAATCGATGGAGATGAACTTCTTTGTCCTTTAGCCAAACAGAATTGTACATCTTCTTGACATCGCCCAAGGCAGCGTACAATCCAGTCCTGAATCTCAGAAGGACTCCTCGTATTTGATTGAGGACATCTGGGCCTTTGTACAGGAGGTCGTTCAAACTCACCCCGTGGAACTCTTGGCTGCTGTTCCATACAATTCTGACAGGGGTGGAAGATGAGTGTGGATTAGGCGCCACTAAATGGCTGATGTACCACTTCGGTCCCTTCCAGCTGTCGAGTTCTTCCTGAGTCGGTCTGGTGGCAGCTCCCCTTGAGACCATCTCGTGGATTTGTTCCCTGTACGCAGCCTTCCACTCCGGCTCTCTCTGGAGGCGTTTCTCAGTGTTCAGGAAAGTCGCCTCCACGGCGCGTCGGTTGTCTGGCAGTGTTGCAGGGTCTCCTTTCCATGGGTAAGCCGCGTCCCAGTGAGGAGATTGGCTGTGCTTGTCTGCTTGCACGTAGGTGAGGCATTCTTTGATCTTTTCTATTTCTCGTTCCTCTCCTAAAGTCATTTCTTTCCCACCAGGGGGACATCTACCGCACTTGCAGCCACCGCATTGAGGGTCGCAGGCAGCACCGACGCTATCCCACTTGAACCAATTAAAAACTTCTTTGTTGGTAACTGCAGTACTCCGGATGATGGTTTCTCCATTTTCCACTTCAGTTTTGGCAGGTTCGGTTGGGTCAACAAGGACTTCTCTGTAAGCCTTCGAAGCTGATCTCATTGAACGTGCGAAGTGAGTTTCAGATCTGTGCACCGCTAGGTCTACATCCTCGAAGAGATCAGGATGGGCTCCACCGACCGTTATTCCCAGAGGACCATCCCAAAGGACAAGGTCTCCTTCCACTTTGATCGGCTGTGGGACCAGGCGACCTTCCCTGTGACTTATTAGTAAGTCGATCTTCTCTGGGCGGACCAAGTCGTGAGCGGCGATGTCAGGAAAGAATTTCAGTAGTTGCTGTGGCGTGACTGCTTGGTTCACTTTTGCAATGTTCTCCAAGCCGTAACATAGGAGCTTGTGCTCAGTCACTGTACCCTTCTGCGTTTTTACTCTTAGTCTCAGAGTATACCTTTTGGTCGCAACTATCTTCTCCATTCCACCAACTCCTTGCACAATCAATTTGATGTTTTCTCCCTTCAGCTTCAAACGCTCAGCAGCTTCATTTGAGATGTAGTTGGTATCTGAAGCGAGGTCGATTAGTGTACCGATTAGTTGGCCCGAGTTAGTTGTCACAGAGAGTAGCATCATTACTACAGGGTACTCTTTTGGCTCGCTGTCTGCACTGGTGCACACTGTTGTTGAGATCTTATTTGAGAAAGCTTCTTTGACCTCTGCTTTCAGCTCTGGAGAGAGTTTGGCAAGAACCTCCTCTTGTTTGTCTGTTAATCCAAGTCCAAGTCCTTTTTTCTCCACTTTCACTTTGCTTTGCTCTCCATTCTTTTTGTCATTCTTTTTTGTCTGTGGCAATGGGCAGAGTAAGTAGTTGTGGTCAGAGGACCCTCCTTTTCGACAGTCTTCTTTAGAGCACAGAAACTTGTCAGTGCAACTGCCGTCTTCATCATGGAGGCGCAAACATTTGAGGCACACTCCTGACTTCTTCAGTTGAGCCTTCTTGCCTGACAGGTTGAGCTTCTTGAAGGCTTTGCAGGCAAACAATCTACCTGCATGGCCTTCATCCCCACAGATTATGCATGAATTAGGTTGAGAGCCCTTTTGGATGGATGTAGCCTTGGTAAATGCCTTCTTTTCTCTACTTTTTTCCTGTGACCTCTCAGTATAGTCTTTTGAGCAGGGCTGCAGCTGGTCTAACTCTTCAAGAATGTCTTCCTGTCTCTTCAGGTAGTCCAGTAGGCAATCAAAGTGATTTCTGGGAGAGAAGCCGCTTGCTGGGTCGTTCTTGTGAGTTAGCCACTTTTCTTTCAGGGAGTCTGGTAGCTTACTCTCAATTGACTGTGCCACTAAGCGATTCTTCACAGCATCTTCTTCCCCCAGGACTTGGAGGTCACGAAGAGCTCTTTCCACAGCTTGAATTAGTTCAATTGTCTTTCTAGGACTGTTTCCCTTGACAGGCGGTAGACCGTGCACTTCTTTCGAGATAAGTAGCACTATTTTCGGCTTGTTTCCATATTTGTTGTCTAGGAGCCTGAACACGTCGGTGGCAGATCCACAGCTGGACAGCACGAGGTCTCTCTTGACTTTATCGTCCAGACTTCCTAAAAGATGGAACTTTCTTACATTTTCCAATCCATGAGGGTTCCCCAGCTGCTGAAGGTCCTCCCATTCAGCTTTCCAACGGTAGTAGTCTCTCATGTTTCCAGAGAATGTGGGCAGGCGTGCTCGTTCCAGAGTGATTTGGGGCTTGAAACTGAGTGGCCCTGGATACATGCTGGGAGCACTTTGGACTTGTACTGGCGTGCTTGCAGCATTTGGAAGTACACCATAGCTGAAGGTGGGAGCGCTGGGTGGATTAATCTGGAGTTCGCTTATAGGGGTGTGACTGTCTACGGGGCAGGACAGTTTACGGTTAGGAGAGGAACTAGTAGAAGCAGCTCGCTCTCTAGTCTGATTTTCCTCATCTTCGTCTTTCTTTCCTGCTTCGTTTAGTTTCACCTTTTCTTTCTGCTCCTCTTCATCATCAGACCAAGCGCTGCGTCGCCATGCCCACTTATCCCACAGTCTCTCCTGTCGCTTTCTCATCATCCTGCTTTGGTCTCTAGATTCTGTTAGCTTGGCTTGTGGGATCATGTCCGTCCACTCAGTAACCAAACTGTTGACTTCACAGACCTCTCTCTCCAAGTTTCTATTTATCAGCTCACGCTCCTTCCTAGACAGCTGTAGGTGGTCGATTGCTTCGGCCTCATCCAGAGCTGCATTAGCCTCTTTTACGAGGGTAGAGATTTGTTCCTCAGCAAATCTGGTCCAGAGACTGTTTAGGACGAGGCGTTTAACTGCATCAAACTTGCGGTCGCATTCAAATGTTTTCTCGTCAACCTGATCTGCCTTTTTTGTGGCCTCTTCGTCTTCTAATTCTCGTAAGGCCATAGCATAATCAAATCCGGCATCTCCAACTCTAGCATGCTCTCCTTTGAAGTCCCTCCACTCTGCCTTCAGATCCCTTTCTTCTAGTGCATTGGCCCTGGAGGTGAGATTGTTAGCTCTTTTGGTGAACGCAGTTTGGGCTGCCGAACGCTTCTGCCGTAACCTCTCCATTTTCTCCTTTTCTGCCATCTTCTCAATTTGCGTCCCTCTTAGGTTTGCAGATAACTTCTTAAGTAGGCAGTAATGGGCTTTTAACTTAGCCAGATAGGGTAACCAGTTACTTTATTTTCTGGTCTTCAGGCTTTGTTTTGGCATCAAACAGGGCCACAATGCTTGTTTGGCAGGCCTCTGGTTTATGACTGTTCGGATATTTTTAAATTTTCAGCCATCCGAATGGGCTAGTGACAGGCAGCACACATGGCATGACTCGTGTTTGTCATTAGTCTTGTATTTTTATTTTACAAAGGACCACAGACCATAGATCACAGACCACAGGTCATAAACCTGAAAATAAAGAAATAAATCACTGTTACAAATACAGTATATCCAATGAAAACAGGTTACAACAAAACATGTAAGTTGTTATATATAATCTAAAAATAACAATAACTACTGCAAACAAAAGCCCCATCATCTAAACCTTGTAGCCTTTCACAGCAGCCTCGAAAATAACGCAGACTACATCTCCCATCATGCACAGCGTCTAACACGCATGCGCGGAGTACAGCTCCCACACGCTAGGTACAACTTTGTATCTTTATTATATTAATTAAATTTCACGAAAACGACACCTCCGCCGCCCGCCACACAACCGTCTGCTACGTTAGTTTACTTGGTAATTTATTACGAGTGTGGGCACTTTGTTCGAAGCGGAGGGCACCATGCGCGCCACGTTAATTACCAATTAAGCCCCCCAACACGGACATAGCGCAACAATCCCACCAACTATCCACGCACTAGACTTTAAACATCCTAAACTAACATGTAAACAAACTGTAGCTTATGTTATATACTTTCACGTTACGAATTTGGTACATACCAACGGGCTGTGTGCTCCTGACGACGGGTGGTGATTACAATGATGGACTCTGCTCATTTACATTTTGTAAAGTTTTCGGCGCAACTGCGCATGCGTGCATTACGTGACAATACTAAAATTATTATGAAATGAATATAACTTACTTATTTATGAATTGAAACCTTACTGCTACCAATATTTTAACCAGATTATTTAAACTATGAATTTTACTATTTTATTTTTTAACTTGTGACCCAAAGAACCGAACAACATTTAAACAGCCTGGTTCTCAGATTGAAGATTTATCAGGATGTTTCTCAGTCGTCCTTGAACCGATTTTGACCATTTAAAACTCAGAGAAACGTTAAAATCTCAACTGTTTGATTTTTCCAAGGGAAGCCGCTCTGCTTTGTCAAACGCGCTCCAGAGAGCGAGAGAGAAGTACCGGCTTTACAGTTGTTCACTACGCAACACCACGCCCCCTCGGCCAAAAAGAAAAGGAAAGAAACATAATAATATATATGAAATGTCCCGATCTGACTTTTGTCAAGTTTTTGATCCTCAATTATTTCACTTCTGCTCATCACAGAGCTCCCAAAATCACACATAAGGTGTACTAGAGTGTCTAGTTTCGTAATAATAAATTAAATTAAATTAAATTAAAAAAACATAAAAGCGAGTTTTTCCGTTTTTGGCACTCATTTACCAAGTGTTTGCTGATGTGCAGAAGGGGAAGCACATGCAAAAGTGGATCCGGAGCAGAGTCATTTGTGCATTTTCCAGTAGCATGTTCTCATTTACATATCAAATTTGTGGTGAAAAGTGTTCCATCAGTAGCAACACGCCCACGCAGTAGCATATTGTATTTTTCAGCTTGCACTCGCTGTTTAGCACCTGATAGTTCTGCGGCGGCGGCGGGAGAAATGGGGTCGATGGTGGAGGTATTGAAACAGGAGGATGACGGAAGGGAGAGAGAGTGCATTTACCTGAATTGAGACTGAGGTGACAGAGTTTTACACTTCCGATTCCTATTGCTAAACGTCTGAGTTCTGAATCAAAGTAACCTGAAACCCGCTTGTGTTTTGGTGGACTGAATTGTAAATGAATGTTGTCTTTAATACATTCAGAGCTGATTAGGAGTTTCAGGTTGTGCGGCGATGTCATCATGCTTGGATAATGATAAAAACACATAAATAGAAAATATCAAAGTGTGAATGGGGAATTGCCAGCCTCACTGATTATCTATTCATGCTGACACAATACTGAAATAAATGGTGCGGCACTGGAGCGTTTTCCTGATGATTATGAGCTTTGAACTTAGTCATTGGTAACATTCCTGCATCAACTGACACTCATTTTATGCAACTAATGATAACCGTGTGATTCAAATGGGAGGTCCTGATTTTAAAATGAGTGATTTCTGCCTTTGAATGGCAAGGCTTAACCTTTTTCAAACTTAAAATCTTTTCCTTTCTTTCTCTCTTTTGATCAGCTTTGCAATAGATGAAAATTCAAGGCAACCTTGGGTACTTCGTTGAATAATTGTATAGCGGATCAGAATGAAAGACAGCTTTTTACAACAGACAATCTAAAACTTGAAAGGTTTCTTGAACCGAAAGTTTTATTCTGAAAAAGAGTTATTTTTCCTTGAGTAATTATTAGCAGAAGTTGTAATTAAAAACAGCAGTGATTTAAGTTTATCCACTGGCCAGAAAGTTTGCATCAAGGGGCCAAACTATATCCCAGGAAAGAAGGAGGATCTCTCCCTGAAACCTATTCAAAGGAACATTTTGATGATGGGTTCGCTACACTGAACCCATTGAAGATGTACCTTGTGGTAACATTGAGTCTCTCCAGGATTTCGCAACTATTAACGCGACATCAAGCAAACTCCGCGAAATCAGTGCGGAGTTGCAACTTTTCCAAAAGCCTGCAACTTTCACTACTCCAATAATCCGCAATTTGGGTTTCTGATCATTTAAATATATTTTACTTGTTACATTTTTGCGTCTATGCCTCCGCCTCAGACTGAAGGACTTTCGCTTCTGCTCCGCCTCGTTTCACTCGCCTGGGCCTAAAGCTCCGCCTCCTCTCACTCGGGCCTGAAGCTCCGCCTCCTCTCACTCGGGCCTGAAGCTCCGCCTCCTCTCACTCGCCTGGGCCTGAAGCTCCGCCTCCTCTCACTCGCCTGGGCCTGAAGCTCCGCCTCCTCTCACTCGCCTGGGCCTGAAGCTCCGCCTCCTCTCACTCGCCTGGGCCTGACGCTCCGCCTCCTCTCACTCGCCTGGGCCTGAAGCTCCGCCTTCTCTCACTCGCCTGGGCCTGACGCTCCGCCTCCTCTCACTCGCCTGGGCCTGAAGCTCCGCCTCCTCTCACTCGGGCCTGAAGCTCCGCCTCCTCTCACTCGCCTGGGCCTGAAGCTCGGCCTCCTCTCACTCGGGCCTGAAGCTCCGCCTCCTCTCACTCGCCGCTGTGTGCTCCCAGTCTATCCTGCTCCCATGGATCTCCTACCGCACTCTGTCCAAGTTGCCTCTCTGCTACTGGATCTTTATTTGGCGATATAGGCTTTATCTGGGAGATAAACGCTGCGCTGTTTAGACGCTTCTTTCCCCCGTGATGCGGTGGCGTTGGTGTGAGGGGCTGGTGCTTTTACTGCGTGAGCTTTAGGAGTCACAGTTCTGTTGAACCAGAGCCGAAGCTCAATGTGGATGTGTGAAATAAACAGACATTCGTCCTTTGGTCTGATCTCCTCGGATTCTCATTCATGGCTCTGTCTTATCAGATTCGGGTGGAGTCAGACCCTGCGCTCACAGAAACAGGCAGGTGCCCGTTAGCCCCGCCCACTTACTGTAGCTGAGCGGAGGAGACGAGAGGGGAGGGGTGCACATGGTTCTGTTTTTTTTAAATGATACAATTATCTAACATAACAGATATTTTAAGTCTTTTATTAAAGAAAAGTTAATTCTAATAATTAATCAAGTTAATTCTTCATGTAAAAATATATTGTTTTAAGCAGAAAAAAATCTTTTGGAAAAATGGCCCGTGAAATCAGGCATTTTACCCCGCAACAATCACAAAAAATGCCCTCGAAGGGACTGAACATTGTTGGTCTGGTTGGTGTGGACCAGTTCTTTGTGAAAACCGGAACCATTACAACCTTTGAGCACGCACACAGCTTGAAAGTGATGAAACTGAGTGTTCAAGTATCAACAGAAGGCGTGATGTGATGTCACAGCATGGCGGGTTGCATTCAGATTGAGTGGCAAGTCTGCATTGATATTCATTAGTTTTTCACTCAATTTGCAATGTTGTTCTGTTTAGATTTGAAATGTGCGTACCCTCTTTAGCGCTGTACTGGGATAATTAGTTGTAGTTAATGTATAGTGCGTAAATTTGTAGTAGTAGTCTTGTTCCTTATGTGGATACATACCATAACAAACAAAAAACAAAACATTATTATCCGAAAAAGAGTAGGTAGAAGTAAAACTTATGTTTCCTAACCCTTTTTACAGTTTTTATTATTATTATAAATTCTTACTCATTTACAGCCTTTCAAAGTTACTTCAAATTGAATGGACACTTCTGTTTGTCTGATCAAGTCACCCAAGTTAAATAGACCATATGTTGACATCAGATGTAATTTTCTTTATCATATTAACACTCTTATTACGCATATTTTGAAGGCATTAAACATGCCGATCGTGCTCCATAATCTCGTTACTCTCTTGTTGTCATTGCCATTTCTACTGTTGTAATGTTTTATTTATTTTGTTAAGTCTTTTATGATATCATTATTATTTGTGTAAGCCCTATAAAATACAGTGCATTAAAAACAGGGTGTAGAGTGGACCAGTTGTGAGTGGGCACTATAGCCGTCCCCCCCCCCCCCCCCCCCAACAGGCCCCCACCCATCTTCCCTAACCGGTGGACATGTGGGCAATGCTTGCGTCCTACTCTGTATGATGCGTTAAAAGACAAGTTTTTTACAGCAGGTGTGGAGGGTGGAGACCCCCCCGCCGAACTATATCTCGCCTGCCCTCATTTACTTTTATGTCATTTGAGAAGCGTTGGCAATGACAACGGTAACAGGCAGCAACAACGGCCAGATTCATTCCTTACTTTCTCACAATTTACATCTTTCAATCTTTACAGTTTAAATCTTATAGGTTTGACATTTGAACTGTTTCATCATCATCACCTGCAACCACTTTTTTTTTTTTTTTTGTAACAAGTCCTTTTCCCCTGTACTGCATTTTACAACAACAATTTAAAGTCATTTGCCTCTTTTATGCCAAACTCCCATGTCGAATTGACAAAGAACTTCGTTCAGCATTTGGCTGTGCTTATCCTGACTTTGAAAAGCAATTTCTGTACATGGTTTCTTATTAAATTCCTCCCTCTCTTGCCAAGTCTTGGAGGCAGTATCAATAATTTGAATACGCTTTCAAACTCTGAAGTTGAACAGGTGGATGTTTATTAAATGAACATACATTAGTTCCCATTGGCATTGTGACTTATTACTGCAGTAACTTTTTCAACATACCCCGCATGGGCTGCAGTGTGAAGCTTTTCCCACTGATACGCCAACAATTTTTTAGGCAGTGTGATGAAGCATAGACTGCGTTTTGATATGCATCATCAGAAAGACCTGATCCTGACATTCAAAGCCGCCGAGTTAAGGCACCACTTACCACCTCTTCAGCGTGGCTCTCCTCCTCTTCCTCTCTGCTCAGTAAATCCAATAGTCTCTCTTTTACCACCTGCACATCAGAAAGTCAAAGTGGTGATTTATAGTTTTAAGTGAAGCACTCTTCACAACATTTTTTAAGTCTTTTGGTGTATTGGAAAAGCAGACATTTGTAAAAGGGCTTTGTGCGCTGCGCATCCACTTATGAAGCCTTTATTCGAAACACTAGGTGGGTAGTTGTTGTTTACGCTGTTAGACATAAAGACATACATACTATACTTTGAATCAGATACATTGAAGCACTGGGTGTCTTTGTTTGTGTTCAAGTTTATATCAGACAAGAGACAAAATGCTCATTCCTTTTAACAGCAAATAGGATAAAGTTGAGGGCTGAAAAAGTTGAGAAAAAATGTATTCAGTGAATTTACTCCATTCATTTATTCTCATCTCTACACTTTGGACTTTTGCTATATCTTTCTTACAAATAAAACCAATTTAAAACTTTTCCATACTGTACTTGGTTGCCATAGTAATTCAACATCACTATGTGCCTATTTCTACACCGGAAAAAGGTCCTTGCTACAGTATGTAATTTACTAAAACACAGTGGAGCCCAAACTATTATGCGACTGTCAGAGCCTTTGAAACATCACCGAGACTTGAATAGCTCTATAATGATGGCAAGTGGCACTTAAAAAGTAATTCTTAAAGTGCCCTCATGAGCACTTAGCCCTAAACCTGTACCATCCCAGCCTTTTGTAAGTAAGTAAGTACGTAATCTTCATTTATATAGCACCTTTCAAAGGCAAAGGCCACAAAGTGCTTCACGACACAGTAAAAGCAGAAATTACATACATTATAAAAAGTCTTTGTCAAGTCTTATCTGTGTGAATTGTCTGAAATATATATAAATGCATCATAGTTCTGGTTCAGAAAGCCATATTCACACAAAGTACAAAACACAAAGTTAGTTTTGCTGACCTCATAGGCATAGTCAAACAGCTCCAGAATGGTGAGGATACTCGCTCCAATAAACAGACCCATCTGACCGCCGATGTCACCTGTAGATTCAAAACAAGCAGAATTTGTAAACAACAAATCGTTTTGTTTTTGTAATAATTACTATTTTAATTAAATCTCTTCTTTTACACGGTGTATCTGCAGCCAAGTTGTTGGGTTCACACCTAGGTCATGACATCCTGTAAGTTTTGTAACTTTTTGTGAACCCAATCTGCCTGAAAACGCCGCCTCTGCAAACTCTCACTATCTTGTTGCTGTGGAGCTGTTATTATCACAGTGAACGCATCATCTCACAGGTGGGAAGTTGTGTTTAGCAGATATGTATTTCTATATTTGACACTGCCTATCACTGAGTGACAGAGTGTTAGGCCGATCTGTAAATGTCTGATATCTGTAAATATATTTTAGACTTTCCCTTTTGGGGAAGCCACTGTCAGTCCTCATACACTGAAGTGGCTTAGGTCTGGCACAAATGGGTGTAATTTTTTGTCACAACATGTGGTCGACTATTAGCCTGGTAAACCACACCCACTTCTCTTCTGCGTGAAAGAAGGTGAGTCTGGACACACACGGTAAACAAGTGACTGATTGGCAGCCGAGGCCGACAACACGTCAGTACAACACGCGCCGCTATGTGGTCGCTCTATCAACAGTGACACCATGTGACACACGCAGAAGTTCTTAGCCAAAACTTATCATGGATGAAGGAGTCGAGGATTTTGCCTCCGCGCTCCCGTCAGTTTATATTCAGTTCATGTTTTCTGAGTTGGACTACAGCTGTCGTCTTGATGCACAACTGTCGTCACGTCCTCTAATTGCTGATTGGTTGATTTCACTGACAATCTGTGCGTGTTAGTCCCGCCTGTTCATACTGCTCCAATTGCTGCATTACCACCCGGTGTAGAAAGGAATTATTGTAAAAGTAATTGTTCAACGCTCAAATATTGTGATATTGCAATTTGGGTTTGCAGAGTTATTCACAATCAAATCAAAACTGCATTTTAATGGTTGCAAATTGTATCTGTAGTTACTGTTTTTAAAGGCACTCTACTTCTATTTGGATGAAATACCTAATAGATGTTTTTACTGTCACGGTCGTACTATGGTGTCAATATCTGACAAAAAAAGGTTTACCCCTTTGTGTCACAAATCAATCATTTGGGATCATCTACACATCATCATTTTTCATCAAACTTCTTTGGGTCAAAAATAATGTTTCCCTACGTACGGGAAAACAAGTCAGGTATAGGTTCTTATTACAACGACCTCTAAAAATAATTTTGAATATCTGTCTGATAACTATCGACCCTTAACAAAGAGGTTTTGAAATGCCTGTGATTCTTGTAGTGTATTAGCACTTCATAATTCAGTCTCCTCTCAGATGTTTATGCTCCTGGACCTGTTTCAAAAATAACCGTAAACTCAATCTGGAGTCTCAAAACTTGGCAGCAAAAATAACACGTCACAGATACTTAGTCGAGTGGGAAATATAAATAAAATCAAACCATGACCTGACTGTGATGATCTGCCAATCACTTCATTGTGGATCCGTAATTTCCTGTTTAATACAGCTCAATACAGACACAGGCCGTCTATGTTTCCCCAGCCACTGCTTTAATTGGTCAGATGCAGTCATATTCAGATTGACAGGCAGTTTTAAGTAAGTCTGTACTCTTTAAGAAGCAGATAGCCGTAGTTACCTGTAACAACCACTATAAAGCTATACAAAGTGCACATGAAGCACATTGACTTTATCATTCAGTCCTTAAACCAGGAACACTACAACTACGCTTTTCTCATCTCCCTTGAACGTTTTATTTGTCTGCTTATAAATCAACTCCTAAGATTGCTATTCACCACCTCTGAGTGATCCTTATGAAGTGCACAGTTTGTTTCCTACAAAACTGTTTTTTATCTGAAATCTCCTGTGCCTTGTCCGGCGGTGACCCGAACGGTGGACTCAGGGGCTAAGTCCATGATTTATGTTCCTCATTACGGACCACAGACTCCGGGGGCTGGTTCAATTCTATGAGTCTCTCTCCCACTGGGCATCGTGTCTCTACAGAAGACTGGAGCGTAAAGAAAATCGGCTCAGCGGGACAGAGAGGCCTTCCTAAATGTTGTTGTTTATAACTTTCAAGGCTTTACTCAAGAAAACAAGCTGGGGCTTAACCTGAGGCTGGGAGCGTGTGGAGAGAGTGAGGTAGGTGCTGTAAGTCTGTCAATACGGCTGGTTTCTTAAGGGCTTTCTGTTATGTAAACTATAGATAATAATATATTTGCATGTGGCATAAAGGTTAGTTCAGGCTTAAGCAATTTTAGACAATTATTGTACATTTCATCATTAGAATTAGAATTATCACCCAGCCAATTGCCTATCCATCCATCCATTTTCTTCCGCTTTATCCGGGGCCGGGTCGCGGGGGCAGCAGTCTCAGCAGAGATGCCCAAACTTCCCGATCCACGCACACCTCCTCCAGCTGTTCTGGGGGGACCCCGAGGCGACACCAGGCCAGCTCGGAGACATAGTACCACCACCGTGTCCTGGGTCTTCCACGAGGCCTTGTCCCACTAGGACATGCCTGGAACACCTCCCGCGGGAGGCGACCAGGAGGCATCCGGAACAGATGCCCGAGCCACCTCAGCTGGCTCCTTTCGACGTGAAGGAGCAGCGACTCTACTCCGAGCCCCTCCCGCCCAATTCCCCAATTGCCTATTCAGAGACTATTATTTATTCTATTATTACAATAACACATACTGTGGATCTTTTGTTTTCAAAGATATGATGTCTATATGATCTTTTGTTCATAAGATATAGTAAAAAGCTTGTCACAACATTTTACATGTGGTGTAGGTGAAGTGTCTTGCCCAAAGGCACGACAACCGTATTGATGTAGAGGAGATTAACCCCCAAACTTTACATTTTGGGCAGCATGGTGGCTGAGTGGTTAGCACTCTCTCCTCACGGAAAGAAGGCTGCGGGTTCAATTCCCCGACAGTGTGGGCTTTTCTGTGTGGAGTTTGCATGTTGGATGGGTTTTCCTCGGGGTTCTCCAGTTTCCCCATCAACCAAAAACATTAAAGCATTACTAAGGAACTCATGCCCCTAGAGGCCATAAGTGCCACTGCAGGTGTTGTAGCATGTTGCAGTTTTTTGCTCATTAATTGTCCGTGAGAGTAAATACTACACTAACAGAAAAGACAAATTGAGAGGGGGATATTGTTCATCCAATTACACAATGGAGATACATTTTTTCACTCGAACTTGGCTGTAAATACTGTTTAAGTGGTGCTAGCCCACAGTTAGCTTTGCCCGTTAGCCTGTTAGCTTCTTCTTCGTGATTCCATTAGTGTATATTGGAGGCTCCGACCCGTAGGCAGCAAAGTTGCAATTGTGGTTTTCTGGCCAGAGACACTGGTTTTCTGGCCAGAGACCCCCCCCCCCCCCCCCCCCCCCCAATCATCCCATTAAAGGTCCTATATCATGCAAAATCGACTTTTTGGAGCTTTTAGCCATGTTGTTATGCTATTTCCTTATCAAAAACACCCCCAGAGTGGTTTGTGGCTTCATTCACGCAGCTCTCAGTAATCCTCCTGAATCGTGCACTCTGAGCAGCTGCTCCTCCCTCTCCTGGTGAACGACTGAGTGTTCAGTTGTGTCGTAACAACGGAACGGAAGTGCTCGACGTCTGTAATGTAATGTCTTAATTCTTTGCTTACGGCCTGATTTTAATTTGTAAAACAGCTTTTTCATTATTTCTGTCGTAAGAGAGAAACAAAGAGTAAAAAAAGAAACAAAAAAAAAAAAAAAAGGATGTGCCCGAAGTGCTTCCAGGTCAGCTGTGGCCAAAACAAACACATCGCGTCTGAACAGATCAGTCATGTTTGCGCTGCAGCTGTGAAGATGGAGCTCGTTACCTACTCTGAACACACCTGTTTTTTATTCTTAACTAACGATAATGTCACGGACGGAGAAAAAGAAGCGCGTTTGGCTACGAGGACGAGGAGTTTATATTCAACCCTTTTCAGGAAGAGGCCACTCAGCTGTTTTTTTCTCCGGGATTCAGCGACTATCAGCCAAAATATTGTTTTTCTGTGACTGTCTCTGATGGATGTTTGGTGAACCTTCGCCAGAATCAAAGTGGATTAACTTTTATAACCAACGCGAGTCCCATAATGTAAACAACGATGGAGCAGAGCGGTGAGTCAGTCCAAACGCGGGTTAGCTTGTGTGTTAGCATATTAGCATGTGTGTTAGCCATTTATGAAGCTGTGTTGCAGATGTCAACTCCGTATAACTGCATCGTGAAGTGACTTCACTTATTGTTGTTTATTTATATTACGGTAAAGTTGTATGTGCGGAGAGAGGGGGCGGAGTTAACTGAATCGAAGCGTTGTGTCTTCCGGGTTTGAATAATACCTCCAGAAAACACTTATATTTATCATAAAAATGAGTGCTCCATAATGGTAGAGGTACAATATATCATATACATGCCTATACTTAACTTTGGAATGGCTAAAATAGCATGATATAGCTCCTTTAATACTTGTATTCCCCCCAGAGGGACTATGAAAAGGATTTAATCCTCCAGCCAGGTGATTCTGCCCATCAGCCTCGACATCCGGAGACGAGTGCCCAGGCGCTGCACTGTGGTCGCCAACTGCTCCTTACGAGTTGCCCTAGCAGCATTGAAGGATTGGTCAAATGCAGAGGACACATTTCTTTGCAAGTACACCTGAACCTTAACCTTAAAGTTAAAAGTTAAGGTGGGCTCATTAATGCCCCATTTCACACTTAACAGATCAACGTGTTCTAAGCGTATACCGTCTCTGCATGTGCGCTTTCACATGTTTCTAATGTTGAGCCCGTGTTATTAAAAGTTACCTCCGCAGAGCACTGAAAGTCTGTCAGAAAATGTACTAAAACAAGAGAAGAAGGACAGGGACCACAAACAAAGCAGCGGTGGTTTGTTAACAAATTGTTCAAATCACTTTTAAGGCGGGGGGTAAGAGGTTAAGAAGTTTGTCTGTTTGTTCTGCATCACCTCTTAAGCTGTATGCAGCAGCGTGTCTTCGTCAAAGAGAAGAACACGAATAGCGCTGTTGCTATGCCTCCCACACGCTCTGGATAAACACAGCGACTGACAGGGCAGACGGACAGATTCTCACAGAAGACGGACAGAAAGCCCTTTGCGTATGCGTATGATGTTGGAGAATAAACAGAGCTTTAAGTGGCTCGGGCTTGAACACTTCGACAGGATGCATTGCCGTAGCTAAGGTCTAAACTCTCAATTAGTGACAACAACGCAAAGAGATTGAACTCACAAGCTTTCAGTCTCACTATATACAGACGGCATCTCTGGAATCGCCCATATTTGGTCATGTTTGAAAACAGTTAAAGGAGCTATACCTGATTTTACTTCAAGAAATGGAATTAAATTGATCATGTCCTCCTTTTATTATTGTAAACTCAAACGTTTGTGGGGAAAACAGCGTGCATCAAATTATAAAACATTCGTATCAATTTGATTAACTTTCAAGCTATTTTTCTAGCATTTTTGTGAACGTGACCCTGAAAAGTGACCCTGCAAGTTGTGAAATGTGTGATAAATTTGTCCCTGTAAAGAATTTAGATGCTACAAATATATTAGTAAAGTTCCGAATGAGCTTGGACCACAACTAACATTTTAATTTAGTGGCTTCCCCTTTAATTATTTGCAATCAAAAATCAGGTATAGGGCCTTTAAGGGGGAAAATAATCAAAAATCAAAACTTTCTTTAATTATACAAAAACTACTATAAACACATGCTGTATTTGTAGTAGTTTTCTACTAAATAAAGATACAAAGACATGGAGAGGAGCAAAGTGGTTCAGCAGCCCATAAATACATAAGTAATGGCGAATGCTAACCTGATGCTACATGTTAGCATCCGGCTAATGCTAGCGGTTAGCTAGCACTAGCTACAACTGCCGTTTTTTCACTTCTACTGAACAATCTGCTGTGAGAAAATATCCATAGGCAAGGCAAGGCAAGGCAAGTTTATTTGTAGAGCACAATTCATACACAAGGCAATTCAAAGTGCTTCACAGTTGCATAAATACAAGAAAGCAAATAATATGAGCCCATTTTACACTTGACTTTACTTATGTGTGATAAATAAGTTCATATTCCACCAGAAAATGGCTAAAAAGAAGAACTTATTTATCACAGACAAATAAAGTCAAGTGTAAAGTGGGCCCATATGGATATTTTCTCACAGCAGATTGTTTAGTAAAAATGAAAAAATGTCATAGCAAGTGCTAGCTAGCGTTAGTAGCACATGTAGCATTTATGTATGGACTGTTCCCACTTTGCTCCTCTCCATGTCTTTGTATCTTTATTTAGGAGAAAGCTATATTCATAATTCAGCATTTGTTTAAGTAGTTTTTGAATAATTAGAGAAAGTTTAGATTTTCCTCAAAATTGTTTTCCCCCTTAACTGTTTTCAAACATGACCAATGACCATATATGGCCGATTCCAGAGATGCCGTCTGTATCTATACAGACAACATGGGGCAAGGTGTCACGCTCAGAAAAAGAAAAGAAAATGTAACCCTCAGCTTCTCACTGAATCTTACACATGAGCTTAGAGGCTGGTCACAACAACTGTGTGCATTGCCAGTTGCAGATTGAACCCGCAGCCTCTCTGTTTCGCTATGCGCTAATGAAGTGTGTTGTCCAAGGACACACGGGCAGTTTGCTTTGGCACCAGAGGGTACGTCTTACCTAACGGAGCTCCTGTCGCCAAATGCTTAGTGACTTATAGCGCTATAGTCAGTGGGACAAATGACCTGCCAACACAAGGAGACAGCTGCATATGAAACGGCGAGGCAGTAAACATACCCAGCAGACCTGCCACCTCGTACGCTTTCTTCTGCTCGATGGTCTCGTAGTTCAGAGCCTCGAAAAACACATCCAGCACCAAGATGTTGTCGCTGCGGAAAGAAAAATGACACGTAATGAATGTTCACTTGGCAGACAGCGAAATGAGCAACAGTCTGTCAGTCACAGCGGTGTGTGGGAGGAGGAGGACCGCACATCTTTAAGACAATGAGGCGTTGAAGAAGCCACATCAGTGTCTGAGCAAATCTAATTCTTTCGAGGCACGTTTCAGTGCAACACAAAGGAGCACTCGACGTGACAATGGCAGGCTTTCTCTGGCGGTTCTCAATGGTTTACAGTTTACGAGAGGTTGTTTTGTTTTTGTAGTTGTGGCATAAAACTGAATACCTGCTTGAGCATGGTTAAGATGGGTTGTCTTAAATGTAATGAGTTATCTGCGGTGAAACTTTATTAAAAAACAAATTTAATAAAGTAACATAGAATTAAAATGTGTGTGTGGAACGTATGGTCTCAGGTCTAGTGCGAATGAACCTGATTACCCAAACAAGCTAACAGTGGCTGTATTTATTTATTTTTTATCATCATGTCATCTATAAAATTCTGAGTATAGTTTTTGGATGGAACTGTGACAGTAAAAAAGCCTTTCCAGTGACGCCAAAAATTTGCCTGAAGACTAAATTGAGATAAGAACAAGTACCTCCAATCACGTCGTCTTAACAAGAAAAGGTAACATTTTCCACAACTTGGCACAATTCATTATTAACTGCTTGGTAAAACGTTTTGCTTTAGTTAGTAGACGTCACAAAGGCTTCAGCACAGCAACACTACAGTGGTAACGCTTTATATTAAGGTGTGCTCGTTAAGTATTAATAAGGCATTTCTAAGCATTAATAATATGCTTGTAAAATATTAACATACTGCTTATTATACTTTTATCTGTTAACATGCTAATAGGCCAATAATAATACGCCAACCCTTAACCTAACCTAAAATGAATACTAATGCTTATCAATACTTAATGAGTACACCTTAACCTAAAGCGATACCAGTACAGTTACTCCCTTAATCCAACATGTAATCAAATGTGGCTTACAATGCACCAAAATACATCACTAGTTTTAATAAATACAGATGAATAAAGTAAATCTAATCTAATCTAATCTAATCTAATCTAATCTAATCTAATCTAATCTAATGTAATGTAATGTAATGTAATGTAATGTAATCTAATCTAATCTAATCTAATCTAATCTAATCTAATCTAATCTAATCTAATCTAATCTAATCTAATCTAATCTAATCTAATCTAATCTAATCTAATGCATGGTAGAGATAAAACAATCTGTACAGTTTCTATACTTATTTAAAGCAGTACTAAGTAACCCTTGCCCCTACAGGCCATAAGCGCCACTGCATGTGTTGTAGCATGTTGCAGTTTTTTACTCATTAATTGTCCGTGAGAGTAAAAACTACACTGACAGAAAAGTCAAAGGGAGAGGGGGATATTGTACATCCAATTACACAATGGAGATCATTTTTTTCAATCAAACTTGGCTGTAAACACTGTTTTTAAGTGGTGCTAGCCCACAGTTAGCTTTGCCCGATAGCCTGTTGGCTTCTTCTCCGTGATTCCATTAGTGAGTATTGGTGACTCCGACCTGGAGGCAGAAAAGTAGCTATCACTCGCTAGTATTACCCCCAGAGGGACGACGAAAAGGTTTATTAAGGTAAACAAGTGAAAACTGCTTTAAGAGTGAGCGAGAAAAAAATATAATGAGTCGTGAGAGGTTGACAAAGTTTCTAAGCATTTCCGTCAGTACGGTGAAGCTATTTTCATTCAGCTGCGTCAAAAAGTGTGCATAGTTCAGTCACCCACACTTGAATTACGAGAAATAAAATGAATATTGTTTTTTTGACCTAGTTTCTGACGAACATATCAGTGTATCAGTCAACATACTGTTCGTTTTCTCAGCGATAGCACCGGAATAAAAATAACCATGTTGGCAAGAGTGTAACTAATGTGGGAAAACAGTGCAGCGTATCCAGTGAGCCGCGCTTCTTTGGCGCCTCCTGAATTTAATTAAATATTCTCTTAAATGCACTTTCTCAAAAATAAAGAGAAAGAATCTGGTGATGACCTGATGCCAGTGTGATGCAGTGCGCTGGGAGACTTACGTGATGTACTTCTCGGACTTGTTGAACTTCTTCTGCAGATAGCGGGCCGAGGTCTTGCTGGGGATCTTGACCATGGATAGCTCCTTGTTGTAGCGGGTCATGTTGCAGGGTGCGCGGCACATGCAGCTGCTGCCCTCCACCGCTGACAGTTTGGCTTCGGGGCGAAACGAAGGGTGCCGCGGTGGGAATGAATGGGATTTTTATGTGTGAGAGGAGAAGAGGTGATGAGGGAGGAGGTGACGGAGAAAGAAGAAATTGTGAGTTTTCTTTTGCAAATTCCGAGCTGTGCAGATTTCAACCAATTCAAGTTTTGACCGACAGTTGCATTCAGGATTTTGTGATTTTTGAAAGTAACAACAATGCACTGAACTACAAAGACGTGAATTACAGAGCGAGCTTTCCATGTTACAGAATCAAAACAAAACTTTAACCATCTTGACTGATCTCAGGAACTAAGCAAAGATTGGATCCATTTACTGCCAATATGGGAGATCGTGAGGGTCGACCAGGTGCCTTGGGTTAGAATTTTACTCGTCTTTACAAAGTCGTGCTTCGAATTCCCAATGGGCTTGATTGACAAACGTATTAACCAATGGGCGAGGAACACTCTTCTGGGGAGCTGACATCGCTGTTATACCACCCCCTTGCTGCCAGGGGCAACGCCAAGAAACATGACCTTGGAGGCATTGATTCTAATGATACTTCAAACGTCCCAAAAACGTCTTGAAAGCCTGGCTCCAAAGAGTTTTTCTTTTTCTAAAAATCGCTATGACCCATGTGACCACGCTGGGGTGGGTGAAATATCTTTAACCACGCTAGTTTTAGTTAATTAGCCTGAAATTTGGAAGCATTTTCAGTGCATTGACTGGCTCCAGAGCCTGTCAATCAAGCTCTGGAGCTCTGTGGAGGCCCCGTTTCTCGAGTGCAGGGCTTCCCGCCTTTTTGCCCTTTTAAGGAGGAGGAGACAGAGCGGCCATCAAGGTTCACACAGGAGACAGAGCGGCCATCAAGGTTCACACACGACATGGGACCCTTTACAATGAATGGGGCTGAATGAAACCCGCACATCTTTATTATATTATATCCATGGCATTAACCAATCAGAAAAGTCGGATATGTCGCAATTGGCATATGGTGTAGGTTGTGGTTTTACGATGCATCGGCCAGAAGAGCGAAGACAAATGTGAATAATCGATGTCTTTTTTGCCACAAAAACTTAAGGGACAAGGAGTTAGTAGCAATTCAACACAGAAGTACAACGGCTGTTTCAATCAATGAACATTTGGAATGGGACAAAAATACTTTCAATAGATGGCAACACGGAGATTACGAAGATACGTTGGTACATTGGGCCTCATTCATGAACATCTTCTTAGGAAACTTCTTAAAATCTTACATTAAACTTACAAAGGCAGTGTCAGGAAACCCTACCAGATACATGACACGTTCTTAAGTAGGGAAAATACTTTGCTTTGTGTTCTGAGTTTGGTGAATGCCGACTTGGAAGCGTGTTTGTGTGAGGACTTATTAGCATTATGTCACCGCCTATGATTCACCATATCACCAAGGACAAAAGACAGACAGAGGAGGATATGAACGGCAAAACACGAATCCAAAACTAATTACCAACACGACACGCGCTCAAGGACCTTCCTTTGCTCTCATTACAAAATGTCTGAATAGATATAACCTGTACATCACAAAAGCGTTTTCCTTCTTGTCCCGCGGGTCAGTGCTTTAAACGCATGCGGTTACAACAGTGCAACGTGCTGCCCGTATAGCTCAACGAGTAGAGCGTGCGCTTTTGTAATCGCAAGGTCGTGGGATCGAGGCAGACACTCGTCTTTATCAAATAACGCTAATGCAGCATAGTTAATGATATTTCTGAACGGCGGCATTCAAAAGTTTAGCAGTAATACATTGGTACTTTTTTTGCCATTAATAAAAGTAGGCTACAAGTGATTATTACCAACTTATTTCTGAATAAAGGCATCCGAAATGTAATATAATTATGCTTACTTTACATTCTGGAATTAATTGATACATGATTTAATATCCCCTCCTGGAACCGCCACCTGAACGTGGTGGAGGGGTTTGAACACCTGAATGATCCTGGGGACTCTGTTGTCGGGAGCTTCGTGCCCCTGGTAGGGTCTCCTATGGCAAACTGATCTGACGGGTCAGACAAAGAGCCGTTCAGAAACCCCTTATGAGAGACCAACAGGCCCGGACAGAATCATGAGGCCGTCCTTCCGTTGACCCACCACCTGCAGGAGGAGCCATAAGGGGCTGGTGCAATGGGATTTGGGAAGCTCCAACAGCTGCCCCCACGACCCGGCAACGGAAAAGAGGAAGAAAATGGATGGATGGATGATTTAATATGTACAAATGGATTTGACGCAGAATGTTGGGTTCCATCAGGAGCATGATCATGAACAGAACTGGAGATTTTTTGTGCATAAGAGTTCTCCAGACTGTTCTTCCTATGACGGCCTTAAGAACGTGTCTTGAATGAGGCCCACTCTTGTTAAGTATTGTACATTAAAGAAAAAAATGTGCTGGCGGTTAATTCGTCTTCCTGTCGTGACAACGTGGTCTGTGATTGGATCGATATAAAACTTATCGAGATTTGATTGGCTGTTGGCAAAATCCAGACCGTCGTTGCTTCTGAACAGATAAAAAAAAAAAAAGCAGGAGTGGATGGATGGCCAGGCGAGGTGAGAGGGGCAAATGGAGCAGATGTCGGCCACACTTCCATCAGTCGACTCACTACAAGGACAGCTGTGGCTTCATAATAACTCACTGCCAACTATAGATTCATGTCTACATTCAGGAAAAGCACGACTCAAAGCAAATTACCTTCCTACAAGTAAACCGAGGCAAAACATGTCCCACTTTATGGTTCTTAGACCATTCAAAAGTTGTATCAAAGTAATTATAACTTTTACAATAACACTTGTTCATTCAAAGAGCAATTTCCAACTTCCTATGAATACCCTAAGTAGAGATAATTACTCAAATTGCCCACCAGTTGTAATTACATTCAACTCGCCACATCTTTGCGGCTATTATAATGACCATTTAAGTTGTACCAAGACGTCTACCACGTCTACCATCAGGTCTTATAACATTTCTACAAATAAAGAACTACGTCAATGCCCTTTATGTCAGTGTAAAAGAAGAAACAAGAAGCAAAGCACTATATCAACACAACCATATATTTTTCTATAAACTACTACTCCTTTTCCTAACCTTAACAATACTTCGACTGGTACAATTACAACTAAGATTGAGGGATCTGAAACGCATTTTTGTGTTTGCTAGTGTGGTTAGTTTTTGAATTGGAAAAAGTCTAGTCTGCTGAACACACGGAACAAATCAAGTCTGTTGAATTTCACCGTGTCAGACTTGGATGAAATGATAATTTAACTTTACCTTTAGCGATTTGGCAGTTCAGAAACGTATTGTCTGTGTTTCTGTTGCAACTGAATCCTCCACGTTCGAGATAGAGAGGAACAACCAACTACTGATCAGCATTCATAGCATGGGTATTAAGATAAAAAAACACATTGGTTCACAGACAAAGAAAGAAATGACTCTAATGAGGACAGTGAAAACCACCCAGAGACTACTGCTACACCATTTTCCCTTTTTGTAACTACCCACTTTTCAAAAGTAGCTTCATCAAATACGCCACTGCCTGAGAGGGAGATAAGACACAATTTAACTGCTTTATGTGCACTCTCAGACGGTCTTTCCGTCATTTTGGCTCATAAGGCAAAGGGAATAAGGAGTGTTTGCCCAGTGCTGAACCCACCACACTGTCAGCACTAGTCCGACAGCTACTCTTAGTGCCGCTATCAGCAGTAATAACACTCCTTTGCTCCCACTATACTGTACTACCAATATTGCTCCCTATTTGCTGCTAATGCCAGCAGTATGGTTCCACAAGTGCTGATATGTACGATCAACAGGCAACACTGTTTTTTCTTACGCTTTTACAGTAAATGTGATGTATGTTTTGTGCACTTAAAAGTTTTGAAAGTGCTTTTTTTCAAGATCCTAGCCCAGAGTATTCCGGAGAGAGATAAAAAGCTTTGCCTCGCGGTTGACTCCGGCAGGATGTTGTTTGCCAGAGGATCCCACCCTACTGACCGGGGCCTGTTCAGATGGTGCTTCCAGGCAGATCACCTGGAATGAGGGGAGGTTATAATGGCCTCACCTGCTGAAAAAAACTTAATGGGGCTCTTTCTTTGACCTTTATTTAAGCAGGAAAGTCCAACTGAGATTAAGAATCTCTTTTTCAAGGGAGTCCCGGCGCCAGAGGGGAACATATTGTACATGTTTTAGTGGTAGGGGAAACCGGAGTACCCGGAGGAAACCCACGCAGGCACAGGGAGAACATACAAACTCCACACAGAAAGGCCCCGTCCGACCCAGGATTGAACCCTGACCTTCTAGCTGTGAAGCACGAGCACTAACCACTGTGCTACCACGCCGCCCCAATATCCATATATGCCGCTCATTCACTGTTCATGACTACAACTAATTTTAGAAGCTACAGCAAGTACGACACCATTGTGCCTCTAAATGCAAAGCGAAGGGGAAGTTAATGCTCCCAGTGTTATTATGGCGGCTGAGTTGGCTCTGGCAGAGCCCTGCGGATCACACTGTATTAGGAGCCTGTCCCCTGCGGAGATGTAATAGCCAAAAAGGCCACACTGTCACGTAATGGAGACAGGAAATCCAATATGGCCCCCCAGTCCTCCCCTATTTTTATTCAAATGAGGGGTTACTGGATATAGGAGCAAGCCCCGGGTACATGCCAATGATTAATTTCTCTCCTCAAGCGTCTTACCTTCGTTGGATGTTGATACTTTAATCCAAAAGTGCAAATGAATATAGACCCTAGTGCTGTGAGTGACATATTCAGGTCAGTTGTGCCTGAGGTTTTAAAGACAAGAGTCTTTTCTATTTACTTTAATATATTTTTTATCGACAAAAGATTGCGTAAGACTACATAAACGCTGCTGATCAGATGTGGAGTCTGATACTGTATCTTTAGCGATTTGCTGTGTAATTGCTTTTGATCAAAACATTGTTTGAGCTGAAGGCAAAGCTTTGTTTTAATTATTGAAAGAAAATGTCAGATGTATTATGAGGATTTCTCATCTGGTAAGTTTATATCCATCCGAAAATGTGAAAACAGAATGTGGGATCACTGAGAAATTTGACAAACCATTTGGAATGTTTTGGTATCCTCGGGATTTCCTTACAAAATACAATAACTTAAATATAAATGAATTGAGCCTAAGTGGATATAGCGGTAAGGCTCTTGATTTGGTTTATCTACTCCCTTGCCTTTGGTGATGAGCTCTGGGTCATGCCTGAAACGACCAGATCCGACTGGGCACTTTAAGGCGCCTCCCTGGAGAAGTATTCTGAGCACAACCCATCAGAAAGGAAGAGGCACCAGATGACCTGAGACATGC
The DNA here is from genome assembly GCF_951799975.1 of Gobius niger. Lineage (NCBI taxonomy): Eukaryota > Metazoa > Chordata > Actinopteri > Gobiiformes > Gobiidae > Gobius > Gobius niger. The sequence continues at coordinate 15,302,783 of NC_136861.1, forward strand.
TGGAAGGACACAATTCCTCAGCTGCACTGGCAAGGCTTTGGGATCCATCAGTATAAAGTGTGTGTGGACAGAGAAATTTGGGCACCTCTGTTGAGACGGCTGCCTCTGTGTCCCACCGACGGGAGAAGATGAATGAATGTGTAAAAACCTTCTAATGCTCAAAGGTTTCCAGTTACATTGTTGATCTGTTTTCTCTAGATGCATGAGTCACGCAAATTTAAATGTGATTCTACTTCGTAATGATATTGCAAAAAATTTCACACAATATATATGGGCAACATAAGGCACTTATTTTCAAGCATTCATACATTCGAGTTGACTAATACTCGTCTGACCCTCAGAGTTTGTAATTTCATATGGCAGCTAATGCTAATGCCGCCTTTAAGACTTTACTTTTTGGAAAACAAACTTCAATAATTCTTTATAGTTTTATCCACATATATTAAGTTGTAACAATGTCTCCAAAAAGGATCTACGACAGTTTGGCATGTTTGCATATTGTTTAAAAGTGAAGCAGAAATACAATATATATTTGAGTTGAGTTTTCTGTTTGGCTGCCTCTTTATTTAGGTGCCTTTGTTTTCTCAAAAGCAAAGTGACATGAAAAACGAGTCGTGCACAGTGAACAGATGCAGCTGTCCCCTTTAAAGAAATATCCCCCTGACGTTTGAGCGGCACACTTTTTGAAAGAACAAAATATAAAAAACTTAATCAAACTTTGCTGCGTGTGAAATCTTCTCCGGTGGCTACAGCAAATTGGACTTTACTTGCAGCGGCGGCGACAGGCTGCGAGTGTGTGTTGGCATCATTAAACTGTTCCTTAAAAGGAAGGCAACTACAGGAGAGAAGGTAAACGTGATTGGGGCAAAAGTTCTCATGCACCCCCTGCGTGAAAGAGTTGAACTTTGATGTTGTTTGATCACAAGCCCGGAGCAATATACTTTCTAATGCAGCTTTTGGTTAGATCAGGGCCCGATCTTCTGCCTGGTGCAACAACAGCGTTAGTGCAGAAGAGAGTGGCATCTTGTGTGTAAACAAACTCTGCGCCACTGCTTGTGTGGCCATGGCGCGGGGGCGTGGCTTAGAAAGAAGGGATCGCAGCCCAACTACAGCACAAGCAAAGGAGGCTTCAAATAAAAAGGTTGGGAATCACTGGACTGAGGCATGGTGTGACTCGCCCCCTTCCCTCTACTCGTCTTAATTAACATTGTAAAGCCTACTTCACTACATGTAGCCTACTTCCTTCAGCTTTTAGGCTGCATCACTTTCAGGGCCCGATCTTGTGCTTCAAAATGCAGACTTTATAGCCTAACATTTTGCTCTTAGTAGGATTGCACTTTGTGACTTTGCTCCTAGACTTAGCACATTTAAAGCTACATAACGTAGAATTGTACCCAAAAAATACAATTTAAATACAAGCTTTTATTTTTTGACAGATATTTTCAGCATTGAAAAATGCCCTCAAACATGTGATTTTGCTGTGAGTGGCTCAGCTCTCCTAAGACATGACATAACTTTAACGGGAGTGGGTACGTCTCCAGCTCGTTTCCATGGAGATGTCGACTAAAGTCAGCAGAATTTGAGATTTAAACAGGTTAGGTTCCCATCCAAATCCATTCTTTGATTTCTCACAGCAGAAATAGCACTTTCTGTCGCGCTGGTCATTAGGAGCATGTTTTGTACTGATGGCAACAGTATAGTCTAAAATGTTGCGCAGTGTACCTTTAAGTGGGAAGTACGTGGGGTGGAGAAGCACTTTTTCCTCCAACCAGACTCCTCGGCCGGGAAGAGAAGAGAGACAAGGGTTCTGGGGGAGTAGGGAGTGAGCATGTGCATTTGTTTTGTTTTGTGTTCCCGATCTGCCCTGCAGCGGGACCGGCAGCGGCTAAATCTGTTTCTTTCCAGACAGGCACATTGTTTAGCTCACGATGGGGTTAATAAAGTTTTTAGTTTGACCTGTGAGAGCTTACTATGCTTAAGGGAGAACAAAAGGCAGCGCGATGGAAACGAGGAAATGAATGTGAGGCTGCCATCAGACCACTGCTCTCAGTGCTGCTTGTAAACCACGCCTCAGTCGACCTATAACCAACGCCCTCTTCCAAGTGGCGCAGGCACATAAAGCAATTCAGCGCGATTCACAAGTGTTATACCGTTTGTTACTGTCTGCAGTGCCATACTGCCTTTGCTATGCCCAATCCTGTCAGACCTTGAAAGCTAAGTAGGGAAGGGCCTGGCAGGACTTCGACGGGAGACTGTTTGGGAACACCAGGAAGCCTAGCGAATGTAATGCGTGAGTGAGTGAGTGGTGGTGGTCGAAGTGGCCGATGGCACAGACTGGTTGCCTCGCTTCCGTCAGTCTACCCCAGGGCAGCTGTGGCTACAATAGTAGCTTACCACCAGCAAGTATGGATATCGCAATGAAATAGCGCAATGTATAGTAATAGTCTTTGAGTTTCCAGAAAAGCGCTATATAAAACCAATGCATTATTATTATTATTAAGATATTGTGCACTCCCTCCACCAGGCATAAGATATGGCCCTCAAGCTCTTCCACGTCAAATTACAAGCTTTATTCCTCTGTGAGTGAAATCCGTTGAACCGCTATTGTACGTACATTCGCCAGTATGCCATGGGTGTCTGTACAGCCCATTTCCAACCCTCATTCAACCCACTGACTGCATCTAGTCTGGAGGTCTGGAGCTGAAGATTACACAGAGTGCACTTCTCCAGCTTCTAGTCTAAAGCCTGCGTTTAGAAACACAAGATTGGGCCCTCAAAGGTACTTCCTCTTTAGAGTAATTCATTCATAATGTATACAACTGCAAATGCTCAAAAGCATGACTGGAGTGGTCATGAAGGGATTTGAAATGTTGAAGGCAAATGTGTCAAGAAATCCTTTTATGTGACATAATGCTACTTCACATTGATATAAAAAAGAGCACCAAACAGCTTGTTCAGTCTACATTTATATACAGTACTGCCGCTTCACTGCAATTGCTTCTTTTAAACTGAGAGTACTTCAAAACTTTTTTAACTTAAAATGGATGCATTACTAAACGGCTTTAGACACTTGAAAGTTGCGTACTTCTTTTACAAGTAATGGAATAAAAATCGTTTGGTTTTTAATAATAGTGTAGTGCTAAGCAAGTGATAAGCAAGATTTTCTACCAACACTCCTAAACTCAAAAAACTTCCCCCAAGCCATTGATCTCACTGAATGCTTTTCACTGTTAACGAAAAGGTTACCCCGCATCATAATTCTATATCTAAAATTCAAGGTGATAAGGAAAACAACCTCTTTGTATGAAAGTGATTTGAATCTCCCCAAAATCCTTTAACACGGTGTTTAATTTGCTCCAAGGAGAGAATACAGGGCTATTATCTGTCTGCCCATCCATCCAATAAATTGAACTCTAACACTGTCAATGCGTGTTACATACTTGATGAGGCCTTCGCACATGAGGGGAAATATTAAGATGGTGCTATTGCCTTTAATAAATCATCTTAACACACAAAAAGCCACTATAATTACAGACGATTCAGCGTGAGGGTTGGGACCTCGTTCTAAGAGCATGCTCACATGTGGCCTGGGCTGACCTGTGCAGTTATCAAATCAACTTTTCAAATCTTCCGTTCCATCGAAGTCAAGGGAGACTGTAAATTGCACCTGGCCTATACACTCAGCAACAGTTTCAGTGTGCATGAAGAAAAGGTTTGACTAGACACGCAGCGATCCAGCTTTTTTGCTTCTGATACCAATACTGGGGTTTGAGCATCTGCCGATATCTGATATTTACAGAGACTTTCTTAAAGGGACTATACAGATGAAAATGTGAAAATTATGTATTTTCCTCCCCCTACATGTTCCAGCCATGTCCTAATGTGTAGAATGAGCCCATACCTGTTCACCACAACTGCCTCTAAAATCCTGCACTGTCACTCAAAATGTGTTACTTCAGGTCCGAAGTGCCGTCATGCACGAGCTTAATATAGAAGGTGCAGTTACACGTCTGACCTGAGGTGGCAGTAGTGAGTATAAAATGGTTAACTTGCATCTAGCCCCTTCAAAAGTGTCTTTCTCTGAATGATTGAAATAAATATCCTTGGGTATGTGACAAGTCACATTACGTGATCTGATCATTACAAATACAGTATGTTTGATCAGTTATTTCTTAAAGGGGCTAGATGCAAGTTGGGTATTTTATGCTCACTACTGCCACCTCAGGGCTTACGTGTAACTGCAGCTTCTATATTAAGCTGCGTAGCTTACAACCAGGAGCTGATGCTGCTCAAATATAAGTTCTTTTAAATGCAAAATGGTTATATATACTGTATCAGTATTTGTAGCCGATACCCAATATCGTAATTTTTCCAGTATCAGCTCCAATATCCGTTACCAGTATTGGATCGGTGCATCCCTTGTTTTGACGGCTCTTGTCAGATGTTATGGGAGCTGCACTGCGGTTGCCCACTGTTCCTGACAGGTTGCACCAGCGGCATTGAGGGAAGGGTCAAATACGCTAAAAATAAGATACACCTTTAATATAAATGTGCAAACTAAGGCTAGGCAAAAAAATATCTATTTCATTTAAAAATCGAGTTTTGATTCTAGGTCGTGTTTTATGTAAATCCTCTTTGGCATTACACATTTGTCTGCGCCTGTGTTCCTCCTTATGCTGGTTTAACATTAATCTTCTCACCGACAGATGAAATAATCCTTATTTGGGAGAAGGCGCACCATGACTGAACAGGAGAGGCGGGACTTACCGAGAGCTGGCTCTGCACAGTCTTTGTACTGCTCCGGAGTGCAATACGAGGCGTCACCTGCAGATAGTTCAAACACAAAATAATCTTAAGGAGGAGGTATTCTATTTTGGTAATCATTTCAAACACATCTAGATCACAAGCTTACTCTTTGTTGCTACAGATCTAAAACAATGTAAAGGTTAAAGGAATAGGCCACCGTTTTTACATACTAAGATATGTTCTTACCTAACCTTAGTCGAGTTAATATATCCCCGTCTGGTCTTTGTCCGTGCGCTCTGCCAGGCAAATGGAGCACATACGCAGCCTCTCCCACATGTCATATAGCTCCAAAAAAGCTCACGATAGAAGCTACCAAGCTTTTCCACGTGTTCCCTGTTTAAATAAAGTTACGTGAAGTGTTTTCATGCGAAGTATATTTACACAGAAATGTAGCATGTCGATTTTATAAGCAGATAAAAAGGGGTACTATATTGTGAGGCGTAATGATACGAGGAGCACAGTGTCCGCGCAGTAACTCCTAAAGACTTCCCCCGCTCACTTCCGTCAATAGAAGCTGCGTGACTTGTAGAGAGCTAGCAGAGAACAGCTGAAGAAGCGTCGATAACTTGTGAACAATGCCTTTTACGTGCATCGTGCCGGGCTGTGATAACAAGCAGAAAGTATATAGTGTAGTAATGTTTCACAGATTTCCAACTCACCCCGGACGACGACACAGGACTCAGGACCTCTACCATGAGGTAGGAATGCGCGAGCACTTTCCGAAAATTCATTTTCTGCTTGTTGTAAAAGGCTCTGTACAAGTCATGCAGCTTCTATTGACGGAAGTGAGTGGGGGAAGTCTTTAGGAGTTACTGCGCGGACGTTGTGCTCCTGTATCATTACGCCTCACAATATAGTACCCCTCTTTATCTGCTTATAAAATCGACACGTTACATTTCTGTGTAAATATACTTCGCATGAAAACACTTCACGTAACTTTATTTAAATAGGGAACACGTGGAAGAGCTTGGTAGCTTCTATCGTGAGCTTTTTTGGAGCTATATGAGATGTGGGAGAGGCTGCGTATGTGCTCCGTTTGCGTGACAGAGCGCACGGACAAAGACCAGACGGGTATATATTAACTCGACTAAGGTTAGGTAAGAACATATCTTAGTATATAAAAACGGTGGCCTATTCCTTTAAGCAAGGCAGTTTCCATAAGCCCCTCCTTCCCTCACTCCCCTCCACAATAAACCCCCTTCAAGTACTGTCAGGGCCTTTCCGGACAGAGTGAGCTGCTATTTCTGTCTAGTGAAGCTTTGGTAAATACTTTTTCTAAATTGCTAAACAGGAGGAGCATTGTATGGTGTTTTTGATGAGGGAATAGTACAGTTTTTAACATGTTAAAAAGCTCAGAAAAGGCCATTTTAAATAATCACACCCTATAAGTATGCAACACTCAACTCTACCCACAATCCAGTCTGAAAAAAAAAAGTCAAACAAATGCGCTTGGAGAACCATGACTGTGAGCGGCCGGTACACATGGAACAAATGCAGCTGTCTCTGTCCGTAAGATGAAAACATTTCCTCACAGCAGTGTCAAAAAGAGAGGACATAAAGCAGGCTTGATCTTTCAGTCTTGGGATGTGAGATTACTGCACTAAAATCAAGTACAAGATTTTTTTTGTTTGGCGATTCCTTTCAAAAAAATTCCCCGAACTACAGTATATCTGAACCCGATCTATCCTTTAGATACTGAAACTGTAAACAAGGTGCTATGTGGCACCGCTGCTAAAACTCATAACCCTTGGTCTTTTCAAATGGCAGCACTATTGATCGATCTCTCTACAGCATTTAATCTCCTATAAAAAACTATGCAACCTCACGGAAAAGTGGAGTCGAGGAACGTACACTCGATACACCCCTGACTTGGGGCTATTTATTATCTGGGATTCACTAAGAAAGTGCAATTGCAGATCTTAAAGGGATATTTGAGGATTTTTGACATAGGGCCTCATTTCCTAGTTATCCAGAGTGTTGCTGATTTCTGGAGATATTTTTTTTTTGTAATTCATGCAGTTCTTATATTTGAAGAGTTTTTGTGCCGCTAGGCTAGTGCAAGGCTAGCGCATTTCTACAGTATCAGCTAGCCTGCATTAAAAACAGTCTGACCCGCTCCACAGTGCACCTGAGGAAAATCGCTTATAACGCCAGACCAATGATATAAATGTCTGTGTCGATAGAATCATTTTTGGAATAAAACTGACCTTGCATCACATGAATGATTGTATCATTGAGGGACTATTTTCTAGCAGATCACTCCGCCACTGCGTAGCTTATACGACCATGAAGCTGATGCTGCTCAAATATAAGTTATTTTAATGCAAACTGGTTAAAAATATTCTAGCATTTGGGTCTTGACCTTCTTTACTTACCCTGTTGGTTATAGAAGGAGCACAAAACCTTGGTTTCACTGTAATAACATCCTTTCATAACTAATGATGAGTCACTGTGTTCTCACTGTGTTGTTTGGGAAAGTTGTTACTCGGTTAAACAATGCCAAACTACGATTTCAAACAACCAAACTTCTTCTTCTTCCTTCTCTTTGTGATAATGATGATTAAATACATTAACACATCTTGATCACTATCTGACACTTACTGACATGCTTCAATTCTTTTATATTTTGAAATGGGTCTGACATAGTTAAAGTATTAGTAAATAAATAAGAGATCAATTATTTGTTTACATGGTCTTCAGCCTAACTTAAACTTAGACAGGCTTTCATGCATAAAACACATCTATAGAGCACAGGGACTGACCAGGCATGTGCACCATGCGGCAGTTGCAGTTCTCCACGATGTAGCGCGTCTCACAGTCGATCCTGCAGGCCGTCACACTGTAGACCTCGAAGAAGCCCGACTCCAGAGCCCTCCACTCACACTCTCCCCACGGGGGAGGCAGGTACGTCAGCTGCAAGGCGAACACACCATAGTTACCGGGATACAGCACAATAACAAGGTGATTTATTCCATGCAGGGTGGCGGTATAGCAAAATAATATTGCAGGACGACATATTATTAACAACTTCTGGCCGTATCTGTGTAAATTTGGACACCCACGAACTGGACTTCCAGCTTCAGAGAAAAAAAGGGCTGCACGCAGTATGTAATTACACTCTTAATTCAGTAAGCTAGCGAAAAACGCTTCCCAGAATGCCTTGGACAGTGCAATGGTTTCACTCATGACTTCCATTTTTGACATATAATCAAAACAAACAAAACTAATATTGGCATCGTATTCTTTTCAAAGGAACAGGCCACCGTTTTTCCATACTGAGATTTGACCTGAGCTTAGACGAGCTGATGCGTATCTGTCTAGTCTTTTTGTGTGCGTTCAGTCACGCAAAAAGACCAAAGCTGTTGTTCACATTGAGACTCTCCTCCTCAATGGGGCCAAACGGGGTGAAGTTAGAAGCGACCAAGCTCCTCCACATTTTCCCTATTTAAATATGGTTACGTGAGTAGTTACACAATCCAAGTAGAGTCACGCAAAATAAAACATGTCGATTTCCTATGACTTAGGAACACTTTGACTTTAAAGGGACTATACAGAGTTTAAAAGTGTAAAAAATATATATTTTCCTCCCCCTACATGTTCCAAAAATGTCCTAATGTGTAGAATGAGCTCAGACCTGTTCACCACAACTGCCTCTAAAATCCTGCACTGTCACTCAAAAAGGTGTTACTTCGGGTCTGAAGTGCCGTCATGCACAAGCTTAATATAGAAGGTGCAGTTACACGTATGACCTGAGGTGGCAGTAGTGAGTATAACATGGTGAACTTGCATCTAGCCCCTTTAAAGCTGCATTATGCAACTTTTTGTGCAAAAAACAAAAGTTGATATTTGTGCGTATCTGTCCTTGTAGTGACCTAGCGGCTATGAACGGTTAGCGTGGCACCTTTACTTTTGATCACGGTGGTCTATACAATGCTCCAGGATCAATTGTTTTGTAGGTTTTCTGGTGAGAGGGTGAAAACCTTCCAAACAAGTGATCCTGGAGCGTCATAGAGGCCACTGTGATGGAAAGTAAAGGCGCCACGCTAACCATTGATGGCCGCTAGGTCACTACAAAGTCAAATACGCACAAATATAAATAAAAAAAATGCCACATAAAAAAAGTTGCATAATGCACCTTTAATATCAAAGTGCTCCTAAGGTGTTATTACACTTCACAATTTTCCGCTTAGAAAGTCAACATGTCAACAACTATACTTGTATCGCGTAACTATTCAATCGTATTTAAATAGGGAAAACGTTGAAGAGCTTGGTCGCTTCTAACTTCACCCCTGTTTGGCCCCATAGAGGAGAGGAGGAGAGGCTAAATGCTAACATCTTTGAAGAAGAAGAAGAAGATGATCTTTATTTATATAGCGCCTTTCACAGACATGGTCACAAAGCGCTTTACGTGAGACAATTGTACATTCACTCCATACTCGGTGGTAGTAAACTACATTTGTAGCTTCAGTTTCCCCTGGGGGAGACTGTCAGAAGTGCTTTCGCGACTACACACGTCTGCGCCAACGGACCCTCTGACCACCACCATACATTCACTCACACACATCATTCATCCTGGCCTATTGTGCATGTTTTTAGTGGTAGGGGAAACCGGAGTACCCGGAGGAAACCTACACAGACACGGGGAGAACATGCAAACTTCACACAGAAAGGCCCCGTCCCTGGTGGGAATCAAACCCGGACCTTCTAGCTGTGAAGCGAGAGCGCTGACCGCTGCGCTACCGTGCGGCCCCTTTGGTCTTTTTTGTGTGACTGAGACCAGACAGGCACCCATCAACTCGTCTAAGCTCAGGTAAGAACATATCTCAGAATGGAAAAATGGTGGCCTGTTCCTTTAAAGGGACTATACAGAGTTTTCAACAATGTCCTAATGTGTAGAATGAGCCCAGACATATTCACAACTTCATATAAAATACTGCACTGTCACTCAAAAAGGTGTTCATTCGGGTCCGAAGCGCCGTCATGCACGAGCTTAATATAGAAGCTGTAGTTACACATATGACCTGAGGTGGCAGTAGTGAGTATAAAATGGCTAACTTGCATCTAGCCCCTTGAGTATTTTCAGCCTGTGGGGAAAACGACTTGGTGTATAGATTCAGGAGATCTGTCAAGATAAAACTGCTTTAAGTTCTATATATTGAGTCAAGAATAGATTGCGACAAACGATATTGAAGACATTTTGTGCCACCGGAATGAACTAAAAAAGAGGAAATCACTGTAATCTCTTCATGTTGTTTGTAAAAATGGTCTCAATTTACAAAGCGCTGGACGGTAAATTAAGACTCTAAACTCGGCCCACATCCACAATTAAAAACTAAACAGTAAAGAGAGTGAGCTGTGTCGGGGCAGTAAATGAGATGGGCTCCTGCAAAGAGAGCTGTGAAGTCCAATCTGCTCCTGAACACCTCGCCATGCTCCTGAATCCATCACCAGCCACTCGCCACTTTCACAACTCCACTCCCACTATTGTCGTCTGCTGGCTCCGCAAATGAGCCCGAATATATGTGCCAAGCAATGCCCTGGCAGAAACAGAACAGTGCATCCTGCCAGGTAGAAATTGGCCGAACTGTTCCTTGTTAGTTGGTCTTGAACACCCAGTGGCTCTTTTGGAGGTCGGAACACTGTCCAAGTAGTTTCCGTAAATTGGGAGCAAACCTGTGCAATTATTTTGTAAAAAAAATAATAATAATGGCAAAGAAACTGGCAAGAGGGGATGATGTGGACTGTGAGGAGGAAGATGATTCTCCTGCTGCGGTGGGGATGAGACAAAGGAGCATTTGGCACATACTGCTTTCACATAAATGGCAGTGAAATGAAAGTGTACTCATATGAAAGGATTAAAGTGGACTTAGACATAATAGTGGCTCATAAACCTGTATTTGGGCACTTCAGACGCGATATTTCAGGTGTTATAACTTGATATGACAGTGGGCTATGACTGTGTCTCATAGTTGGGTTACAGCCCCCTCCGCAGGCAGCAGGGGGAAGTAAACGTGCAAAACCGCATCCGCACAGAAAAGTGAAGATTACTACGCAGTAAAGTGAAGATTACTGCGCGGATTTCGAACTTCTCCTGGTATTATTACGCCTTACAATATAGTTCCCCCTTTTATCCGCTTAGAAAATCCACATTGTTTAATTTTGTGTAATTATACTTTGTAGTGGAACACTTCACGTAACTATATTAAAATAGGGAAAACGTGGAAGAGCTTGGTAGCTTCTATCTTGACCTGTTTTGGAGCTATAGTGGAGAGAGGGAGAGGCTAAATGCTAACGCCGTCTGCGCTGTGTTTACGTGATTGAAGGCACGGGTGAAGACCAGACAGGTCCTAAAGAACTCGTCAAAGCTAAGGTAAGAACATATCTCAGTATGTAAAAACGGTGGCCTATTCCTTTAAATAAATGAATGAAATGAACAATTTAGTCAGAGCTAATTTTGACACTATGAGCTCCTTACGTTTCCCTGGCCTGATCAGCTCCACGCCTGCTTTTGTATCTGTTCAAAAGCAGGACGTATTCTGGCCCACAGCCACATGAACACAGTTAAATGGCAAATGGAGGAAATACAGGACATTTATTTATCTATGACTAATGACTTACATCACTATGAGGAAACATCTGTTGTTTAGCGCCTCGCCACTAAAGGCAGCACAGTGAGACGCTCTGAGCAGATGACCCGCTTTGAGACACGATACGCAACTCACAGAATGAAGCAGTTTTCGAGACAGTCATGAGGCTCCAACGCAGTGTTTCAAAACAATCTGCTTCAAGAAGAGCGATACAAGCTCCGGAGCGCCGAGTTTTTTGGCCATCACTACAAAAAAGTAAACTGATTACTCAAAACTGTATAAATTTAGTGAAATACGACTCCAGGTCTGTATTTTAGAAGAAACAACAATGCAACATGATTAAAAGCTCAGAAAAGTCACTGAAGAATATGTCCCAGATGGTAGAAAGGCAAAAGAATACCTGGCAGACGGATGACACAAGGTGGGAAGTAAGTAAGAAAGAAGTACTGCACTTCTCTACAGCTTCATTATGCCCATGTAAAAACACATTTCAGCTTCAAAGACAATACATATTAATGCGATGGGAAGCGGAGTCCAATTGCGCTAAATATTTTAGACTTGGGTTGTTCTGCTGATGTCCCAGGTGAAAATTAAGCCGTGCCCTTATTCTGTGCCGGGAGCGAGCAGGAGCAATGAGCACTGACACCTACGCTGACGCAATTAATTTTATTAGGGACTTTGAAAAGGCGTTTCTCAGCAATCCTTAACCTTTCCGGCACCTTCAGCTAATCTCTGTTTGGGGCCTAATTAAAACCACCAATCAGATTATTTCCACCTAATCAGATAAACCAGAGGAGGTTCATATCACGCTTGGAGACTTATGGCGCACAGGGTCCAATAATAAAATACAGAGGCTGCCGCTCCGCTCTGCAGGAAGCGAATTGCTAATCTTCAGCTTCTACAAGAATGGCTTTAATACAGTCTGCAGGACGCCAGCGAGGAGCCTTTTGATAAGGTCAGCCCTGCGGATCAGATCGGTGCCATTAGTCCGGTTTCTGTGGAGGTAAAGCCACATTCGGAGGATCATTAGCAATGCTTTATGAAAGTGTTTACAGACAATATTGTACACAGGTAATGGTATTTCAGATACTTAACAAGCAAGTGCTTTTTGGCATTTAATGTCCAAATGGCAGCGTGGAATACATTGTAGCACAAACAGTAATTGCAAATGTTACATCCACGGAGTCTGTCTGTAATGTATTTGCACTGTGTTACTGGCATTTAGTTGCGCAAATAGTAGTTTCAGAATAGGATGAATTTGAAAATGGCATTTTTACGAGGAAATACTGTACTACATTAGCAGGCCAACTTTTAATCTGTGTTTTAATCATCTGTTGTATATTAAAGGTGCACATGCAACTTTTATGTGAAAAAAAAAAAAGTTGATATTTGTGCGTATTTGACCTTGTAGTGACTGTGTGAGTGGTCAGCATGGTGCCTGTACTTTCCATCACAGTAGCATCAATGACACTCCAGGATCAATTGTTTGGAAGGTTTTCCCTGCTGACTCTCACCAGAAGACCTACAAAACAATCGATCCTGCAGCGTTGTTAAGACCACCATGATTGAAAGTAAAGGCGCCATGCTGACCACTCATGCAGCTGCTGGGTCACTACAAGGTCAAATAAATAAAAAGTTGCATAATGCACCTTTAAAGGGACTATACAGAGTTTAAAAATGTTACAATTGTGTATTTTCCTCCCCATACATGTTCCAGCAATGTTCTAAGGTGATAAGGTGGTATATATTGTTTATCTGCTAATGAGCCCAGACCTGTTCACCACAACTGCCTCTAAAATCCTGCACTGTCTCTCAAAAAGTTGTTACTTTGGGTCTGAATTGCCGTCATGCACGAGCTTAAAGCGGGGGTATTATGCAAAATCGACTTTTTCAAGCTTTACATCATGTTATTATGTCATTCCCTCATTAAAAACATGCCTGAAGTGTTGCCTTGGCAGATTCACGTATTTTTGAGTAACCTGTAAAAACTCGGATGGCAGCCATTTTAGGGATAGGTTTGCCTGAGTCCTCCTAGGAACGCCCCCACCTCCTGGAGCTTTCGTCACCAGCCGAGTAACCAACCACTGCTCTTCAGCAGAGCCCCCTCCCCACTGATGCCACAGACAGCGTGTGGAGGGGGCGTGTCGGAAAGGGCCTGAGGTTCTTAAAGAGACAGAGGCCTATTTCAAGACATTCGCTACAGCCATTTTGAGAGAGCAATTTTATACAAGGCAGTTATTCTAATTTACTGCATTTACAGACCAACAGAAGGTTTCGTCATCATTGTAGTGTGCTATAGACTGGAGCTATGTGATTAAAAAAAGCATAATACCCCCTCTTTAATATAGAAGGTGCAGCTACATGAATGACCTGAGGTGGCAGTAGTGAGAATAAAATGGCCAACTTGCATCTAGCCCCTTTAAGGCTTCTTATTCTGTTTTAGCCTGATCTGGCAACCCAAAATATGGACCTCTGACTAGGCCTTTCCCGATAACAATTTTGAAGTTCGATGTACTGAGGCTGGAAAGTATCGCGATAAACGATATTATTGACTCTATCGATACTGGATACTGTCAACTCCCTGGCGTATAAATGACAGTAAACCTTTGTTTCTAAAAGTGCATCATCATACCCTAAAATACCACACAAGCTTTTATAAACATGAAATATTATGTAACTCAATCTGCTTCAGTCAGAAATCAACGTTTTACAAAGTAAAAATGGGGGAAATGCCGATAAATGTAGCAAAAATATATCGTTTATCTGTTATTTACTGAACCAAAAGTCGATATAATAATTATTGTGACTCTGACTGGGCCATTGGCAGAGGGTGTGCTCCTCATTGTGGATAAACCTATTTAGGAAATATTAACAATAAAACAACACTCTAGATTATAAAATGAACGCTCACACTGCCTGGCAATAAATGAATAAATAAAGCCATAACTTAACTATAAATTCAGCAAATAACCTCTCATTGGATAATTACTGCATATTCAGCAATCCTGAATCAGCCCACAGAAATAGGTCAAGCTCTCTACTTGTGAATATTTTGAGGGCCTGGCACTGTGTTCTGCATAATATAAATGTTGATTTCAGGGAGTTTCGGGAATGCTCCTTGTTGCCATTTTTCTCCTATACTCGTATACCGTTTTTCACAGCTATAATAGTTTAAAAGACTGTGCTATCCACTGTGGGAAAGAAAAGACCTTTCTCTTATTAAATCCTATAGAAATGCACTACCCTTTATCTGCTGGGCTTACATTTAAATGCCCTCTGTGTTTGAAGACCGACTCTCTGCCTTTACTTCACTTAATCGTAAGTCTTTGAACTGTGTGCCCAGTGTTACAAACCGAAATGAGTCGAATTAAATCATTCTCAAAGTAATTTTCACATGCGGACTTGTTATTCACTCAAGAAAGTAGCTCAATTCCCACTCCAAACACTCTTTGTCGGTGTGCGCCGTTTTGGATGTGTTTGACAAAGTCCCACTGGTTGGAGCGGATGATGATTGGGGAGAAGCAGGTGGATCGTGCCCCCAGTAGGTTCTCTGCAGTTTTTTGGTACAAAGTGCAGTTCTACGTTAATTAGAAGCAGCTAAATGTGCCGCGCCTCCCGCAGTGCCAGCCTGTGGAGCCGGGAAGGACGCTGTTCACTCGGCAGGAGAACAGCAGTGGCCTGTCGCAGTCCTGCCACTCACAGATACACAGAGGAATCGCGGGGACTCATTACCCAGCAGGCCGAGCGGCGGCAGCTCCAGGCTCTGCGTGGGGGCTGCTCCGCTGCACCGGAGTATAAAATGAACGGGATTAGACTCAGACTTGGGCACAACTTTACAGATCCACGAGGGAAACTGTTGTAATGTGCTTAAAACAATCTGAAAGCCAAGTAATTAGAGGCCTGGGTTTTGGTTTGATCTGTGGTTGTCAGAAAAACGACAAAGTTGGCAGAGGCTGAGATCTGAAGTGCTGACTTTGCATTAATACAAGCGCTGTATCTGAGCCACAGTCAGTCTTAGTGCAATGTCTGCATAGAGCAGTGTATATGACATTTGTATTGACAGGCCTGATAGAAAAAACACCTCAAACGTATTACAAGTAGATTAGTAATTTGCTCTTGACAGAAATGAATCAGCTCGGTTTTCCCACATTGACTTGGCTCCAAAGATGATGAGGCAAAATATTGCTGACACCAAGTCACAATAAACACTTGACATAGAAGTGAAGTGTAGTAGCATTAAAACTTAAATCAGAAGGAGTTCAACAACCTCTCATTTATGTGCACGAGTATGTAGGTTGGCTGTAGGTGAGTTATTGGCCCCACTTGATGGAACAAAGATAATAGATGACAGACAGGAGATCAATTAGGCTGAAACCTCTAAAGCATGAAGGGGATTGTGTTGACAGACTCAGGGGGAGTTAGAGGTTGTTGGGCATAGGCGGCGAGGCTTCGCAGGGAAGCTACATGTCCATGAAGAATCAGTCTCCTTATTTTGATGTAATTGTGCTTTACCAGAACCACAAAACCCAGTAAAACTCCTCAAAAAACAGATAATAATCACAATACTGTATGTATAGACAGTGTTGCCTTCATTTAGATTACATTAAGATAAGATAAGATAAGATAAGATAAACCTTTATTGATCTCACAAAGGAGAAATTCACTTGTTACACTGTTATTAACACTGAAATGTTATTTTTCTCATATGACTTGATGATTATTTTAATAAGATTATACCAACATATGTATCAGAATGCTTTCATTTCAACCTGGATAGACTGAAACA
This sequence comes from Gobius niger, assembly GCF_951799975.1. NCBI lineage: Eukaryota > Metazoa > Chordata > Actinopteri > Gobiiformes > Gobiidae > Gobius > Gobius niger. The sequence goes on from NC_136861.1 coordinate 15,318,962, forward strand.
GGCAAAAGCAGCAATTAGAAGTTTTTTTGACATGCCTAGTTGTTATTATTAGTTTGGCGATCAGACCCCGGCAGTAGACATCGATGTATGAAAGTCTGTCTGGATGGACAGGTGGGAGTTAGGGATGTCTTACCCAGAGCCTGGACACTGGTGGTGGTATGGGAGAGCCGAGGACAGAAGAGGTGGAGAGGGGGAGGTGGCGGGTCGCAGCACAGCTGGGAGGCGCATGAACCGTAATAGCTGGAGGCTTAAAAACAGGACCGAGGGCGATGATTGGCTGCTATGGAGGTGCGGCTCTTGCGTTAAAGGCTTAGGCGGAGGTGTGGCCCTCACAGGAGTGATCATTGGCTGGAGGTTGGTAAAGCTGAAATAGTCTCCCAGGTTGAATTAACGCCTAGGCTTCATAACTTGTCAGTTTTCAAAGTTATATATAGTGAAGATATATATTCTATACCTGTGTGTTTTATGAGGAATTACCACATGACTGGAGCGGAAAGAGCTGCGCGGGAGCTAAGAAGAAGTAGAAGGTGGATGAGCTGACCAGTGCAGGACACCATGCTCTGAAATAGGGACAAACCCAGGAGGCGGTGCATTGTTTCAGAGGAGCATTGAAGGCAGTCAGAAAGGGTTCCTCCGGGTTCTCCCCTTACCTACAAAATATGCTGGTCAGGTTGGCCCTCAGGACTAACGCTGAATGCAATTTTGTACAATGACAAATAATGCACTTACTTACCTACTATAAATAATTGGGTAGCAAATGTCCTCCCAGAACCGGAACAGGCAGGGGTCCAGTTCACTATTCAGCTCCATTACAAGAAAGCTTGTTTTGTTCATAAGCAGTAAAGCCATGTTAGCTCACTTACATCTGATATATTCCTTTCATTAAATGGTTTAGTCCCAGGAGATGCATATTTCCGTTAATCTTTATTTTTGTCTTCTCTGTGATTCAGGTATGGAAGTGTATTGCCCAAACAGCTCCTGCGGACATCCATAAAGAACCCTTGACCCTTGTTAACACATCTGTGGACATTTGGATGAAGAGAAGCAGAAAATAGGCTTCACCTCAAAGGGCAGTGCTGACCTCCGCCCTGAACGCCAAGCTATAAAGGCAAACAGTGCATTCAATCAAGGCCAGTGGTTCCACAACGTACGGCATGTGGATGGGGCCAAGCCATAAATCCGCTAACCCTTGAACTTGTAAATGTCCTCCCTTTCTGTGCACTTTTGATGGGATTTTTTGTGTCTTTTTTTTAAATAGAACTAGCCCGACAAGAGTAGAAAGATCACACAGAGCCGGACATTTCCCATGACACCTGTTCTACCCAGCTATTCATCATAGGACTCTTTATCTCGGAGTGATAAGCGGGACATGTGGACCGCAGGTAAGGGTGCACAGGGGGGATGTTTGATAAGAAAAAGGCAATTAAACGAATGAGAGGGATTGACGGAAAGACAGAGAGAGAGAGAGACACACATACCCTCTGCTCCTGAGTGGCCACAAACGTCTGGAACCCGGGGGCCACGCCGAAGCCCAGCTCATGGACGAACGGTGGCTCGGCCTGACTGTGGATCTGCACACGCACCCCTGCCTCGAACGCCGTGTCCTCTGTGTGGGGGGGAGGGAAAAAATCAGCCTGTCAATCTTGTACAAACATGTAAAAGCAACAACTGTCGGTTTTAGAAAATGGTGGAAGTGAAAGGAAAGACACATAAGGAAGGGGAGTGTTGTGGCAATTAGCAAGAATATGAAAGATGTTATTGGTGAGTGGTTGATAGGAAATGGTCGACAAATTTAGCAAAGCAAGGCAGGTTTTTGCCTAGTAATTGTATGGCACATTTCATGTTGTTAAAATGTGTTAAAATACAATCAATTGCCATAGGTGTTGACTGTGGTGCTCAGGCGCCCACTCTCAGCCACTGAATGTTTGCTTGTGTATCAGTATGACATCCTCAGAGGGTATTTATCCCTTTTCTGTGGAAGCATAGACAGACTTGAATGGTAGGACTAGCGCAATGTCTCGAGTTCATGTCTCCGGGTCCCGCACCGATAGTAAATAAACCTCTCCTGTATAAGACATAAAGACTGCTGCCTATTCTTCATCTATCCTCTCGCACACCTTTGTTTATTCACTAACAATAGGCAAAGGAAAAGATGTCCTTTCAGCCTGGTCTTAAACATAGTCAGGATTGAGGCCTGTCTCACATCCTCACAGAGGTTGTTCCAGACCTTTGCTGCGTGAAACTGAAACACAGCCTCACCGTATTTAGTGGTGACTCTGGGAACCACCAGGAGACCCCTCCCTGAGGATCTCAGGACCCGAGATGGTTCATACGTCTGTAACATGTCAGATGTACTTCGGTGCCCGACCATGAAGGGACTTACACACAAGCAGAGCTGTTTTAAATTTTATTCTCTGAGAGACAGGAAGCCAGTGCGGAGACTGGAGCACTGGACTAATCTGATCGTATTTCCTGGTTGTGGTCAGGACTCGAGCATCAGCAATTTGGATGTTCTGCAGCTCTAACAGCTCGTTTAGAGGCCAGAGGGCAGCCGTTACAATAGTCTAACAGACTGGAGACCAATGCATGAATTCATTTCTCGTCTGGTTTAGACGCTGTTCTGTATTTTCGCAATGCTTTTTAGGTGGTAATAGGCCGCTGATGTAATGGACTTATTATGGCTACTCCTAGATTCCTAACTTGACTTTTCGGTTCCAGTGAAAGCGCTTCAAGATGACCAATGACAACCTATCCGTGTATTTTTTTGACACTTGATGTCCCCATACTCCTCTCTCATCTGGGTGTCTGAATAATTTTGGAAATGTTTTTGTTGTGACAAGCTTGTCGTGGTTAAATGTTCAAAAAAACTCCTAATTCGTTTGAACCCCTGAGATCAACAACTTCCACTTTATCAAAAGCGCTCTGTCATTAGGCTTTTTTTCATTTTTTATTTTTTTACTGAAGGCAGGGAATCAAACTTTGTAGAAGCCTTTATAGCACGGTTCAAAGCTCTGTTAAGCGCAAACACACACTCGGGAAAGACAAATACAGCCAAAAACATTTCTGCGCACAGAGAGGAAGGTACACAAATCAATAATGTTCTTTCTCAATGTCCTCACAGTCAATACAGAGAGCTCCCAGACATTTCACTCGCTGTTCACACTATGCCGGGCGTCACAGAGGCCAAACACACCACACTTCACCCATCAAATGTTACGGCAGATATACAGAACTACTTCTTTTTGTCAATGGTTTAAAGACAGGGCACTCTATATTTGCACATTGAGTAGATTGAATGTAGGTTTGTCGAGAGATTCAGATTACTATCAATTCCTGTCACTCATTCATTCTCAGGTCAGAAATGGGGGAAAAGGTTGCTCTTATCATGGTATCTGATGATAAGAAACATAAGCAGATAATGATGGTATAGGAGGTGCCGTAATGATTGCATCACAGCTCATGCATTAAAGGTTGCTGTCGTCTCATTTTCTTTCACCTGACAGCTTGGCCTTTGCTCGCCTTAACATTGAAAAGCTGTTATTTATTTTCTCAAAGGTGGAGAGGCTCCTGTTCAGCTAAAGCTTGTAATTAAACTTGAAAAGGTTGAACAAAAAAGGAAACAACCGGCGCAGCGTGTTTTTGAGCACAGTGCCACCGTGCCAAGTGAGAAGATCCTGTTTTGAGTTGGAATAATAAAGACTTGCTGGAATGCACTGGAATCCTTGTCATTTAAGGATCATGTTAATGGTCGTTCGTTTGTTCTTTTCTCATATGCAAGAACCTAATTAACTAATATATAATATAATATATAATATATAATATATAATATATATATATATATATATGTATATATATAATATAAAAGAATCAGCTTTAGTTACTGGATATCAACAATGTGCACTGCAGGGCTCGACTGGCCATCGGGAGAACCGAGAGTTTTCCCGGTGGGCCAACGTACTTTTGGGCCAGTTGAGCCAGTCAGATCGAGAGATAAGCCCTGTAATACCTTACACCGGCTCACAATTAGCGTCAAAAGCTATTAGAATCTCTATCATTACACAGATGCAATTACACCATTCCTCCACTAGAGGGATGTGACGCCTTGTATACCCTTCTGGTGGCGCTTTCTTGAGTTATGGTTCCCACATAATCTTGCATAATGAGCAATGGGCCTCTCGGACATAACACTCATGCCCCACACATTGCCAATATAAGAGGAAATTGTTTATTGTAACAATTGGAACTTCAGACCTCTATTTTTTATTCCTTTTTTTTTACAAGGAGGTGCATGCTGGGAGTTGTCAGGTGACTCCCTCTTGCCCCTCATTGAAAGGATTTACAATGTTTTGGCCTTCATAGGAATTCTGTTTTTACTACACACCTCTCTAACTGATGAGTTTTACCATTTCATTGTCTAAATCTACAGTGTGATCAGTTGGTTGGTTTGGAGAAGTTTATTTGTGTTGCAGTCTCGAGAGGAACCTCCTTAACGGAACTCACATTTTAAGATCGTTAAGTAGTTTTACAAAAGTTCCATCAAGTTGTAAATGACAAGAATAAAATGTTGGGCGCAATCAGGGGTTAGCTTGAATTCGGCAGAAACAACATGCCGCTATTGTCCTCGATTCGTAGTTTATACTGTTTTAGTTCAAGTTCATCATCACCTCGACTATTGCTTTGAATATGACTTTTTTTTTAGAGGGCCGGTCTTGACCCAAAAATCCCAGGCCAATTTTTTTCGCCAATCCAGCCCTGACAAAGTGGATCAACTACAACTACGATAAAAAGTCGTGATCTCTTACCTCAAGCAATGCAATTTCAACATCCCTGCGAGTTGACAATAAAATGGTCTTTATCTCAGAAAGTCTGCGTCAGTGACTCTCTCGTTCTTTGAAGCTTTTATGGCTGTGAACCTTTACACATAGGCTCTTTCTTTATCAGTTAAAAGTGACCCTGTCTTTTTGAGGAGGAGGTTGGCACGGCCTTTCAGTCAATGGGGGGTGTAAGATGTGTTAAAAGCTTTGGTTATGCCGTGTGGATTGGACGAACCACGCTGACCACTTTTGGAAGAGTCAGACAGCACTCAAAAGCTTTTTCCACAAGGACTTCGCTTGCGCAATGTGGACTTTATGGAGTGAGATAGGGTTTGAGATAGAGGATTGTTTCACCGAAAAGTTTGTGCAGTGTCTTCTATTCTGCTTTTGGCTCTGGACAATTCCTACAGAAGCCCAGATGGGACAAACACTGGCAGTAAAATAGAGAATGGACAAACTCATCACATCGTAATGCTTTTATGAGTATTGGGTCTTGCTGTGGCTAATTCAGAAGTCATTTCTTATAACCACAGGTGAAAAACGTACGTTGGAGATTAGCCAACGCGTTCATATTGATTTACCCTGACACTCCTGTCGACACTCAAGTAACACAATGCTTTATGCGAGCTGCATGCTGTGAGTGGAAATGAGAATTTTGCTCAGTTTCTCAGTGTGATATTGATTTGATATAGTGAGGCTATGACTTCCATCTACACTCGACTTTAATGCAGACATGTACGTCAGATGAATGTGACCTGGATCAGGACCACATGTGACAGTGGACAGTGGGATATGTTCAAAAACATATATAATGGATCTACGTCGTCCACACTGTCATCAAAGGATCAGACACAGGTCGCATGTGGGGGGAGAAATTGGATTTGAGGTACTTTTGTCAGCAGTCTGAACATAGTCTATGACGTTAAAACTAACCAAATGAAGACCAAAATATGTTTACAGAGTAATTATTCAGGATTGTAGGACCGGCTCCAAGGACCAATATTAATTTTTTCACCATAGCCGTTATACTAAAGTCGTTTATTCAAGAGAAATTCCCAAGGCGTGAATGAAACATGATTTCATACAGTTGTGTAATGTTTAGTTGAAAGACCTGTTGCTGTCGGCCGTTCATCTCCACTCTCCACAATGCATTGTGGTCTATATTGACCCGTTTAGTGACCACCGCTGCTCACTACTTTTCAGAATGCATTGTGGGAAATTTTGAGGTCACTACTTTTTTCTCTCTGGACATTCAGACACCCCTACAAAATGGCGTATCCACTATATAGTGCACGGTATAGGGAGTAGTGTGGACATTCGGACACAGTGAGAATCTACTGGGAAACACAATTTCCCACTTTTTTAGCCATTTTCTGGTGGAATATGAACTTATTTATCACACATAAATAAAGTCAAGTGTAAATCGGGCCCAAATGGATATTTTTTCACAGCAGATAGTTCAGTACAAGCGAAAAAACAACAGCCGTAGCTAGCGCTAGCTAGCGTTAGCATCAGCACGGCGCTAACATGAAGCATCAAGTTATCATTCTCCGTTTTTTTTATGTATTTTGGTGAACCACTTTGTTCCTCCCCATGTCTTTGTATCTTTATTGGGTAGAAAACTATATATCAATAATTCAGCATTTGTTAAAGTAGTTTTTGAATAATTTGAGAAAGTTTAGATCTTTCCCCTGTTTTCAAACATGACCATATATGGGCAATTCCAGAGATGCTGTCTGTATCTATAACAGAGAATTTGTGACGTTACACATGGGGAAAAAGGGCCTTATTTTTTGTTATTTTTTAAGATAAAATAAGCCTTTAGATTAAAGGCGTCCTGTTGCGTCTCTGGTCACTTCATGTTTCCAAGTAAAAACATGATAAAGTGCATCAGAGATAATACAGAGTGAAGGGAGGTCTGTGTCGTCAGCTGAATCAGAGACACTGCAGGAAACAGACAGTATTTCATCAGCGGCGTTTAACTCAGGAGAGAGGCATCGGCGGCGGTGGAGTGGCGTAATTTAAGATGCTTTCACCTGCGCCTCAGAACTTCATTCAGAATCATTCAGGAGGAGATTCACCTTTAGTGTCCTTCAAACTCCTCTGTCTATAAGAATAAGATAGGATTTTACTATGTCGGTTATTGCATCAATGTGAGTTCAATCAAATCCAGCAAGAGAGGATATCAAACTTTCATAATAATATACCTAATGCTAAACCTTGGTATACACTTGATACACTTTGACACTAATACTGATCAATGAACTTTAAGTTTTTAATACCACACACTATCCTGGTCAAAGCTAACTCCCCTGCCTCGCATTCGGGGCTCTGACATGGTTATCATATCAAATTATTGTGATGCTTTTTCATCTTTTAATATGGATGGACTACAATCTCTGGAGAAGGCTTATCTGGCCTCTGCAGTATCTTCCTTCTTGAGAAGTCCGCCGGTGATGTCTACAGTCCATAAAAATTCACAATAGGCTTATCCTCCAGATTCAGAAAAAAGTTCCCAGGCGCTTCACCGCAATCGCCCACTGCCTCTGACAGTCTGCACCGGCGGTATCGGAGCAGAGAAATCTTACCTTAAGCTTAATGTTATTGTGCAGTTACAAGAAAAAGCATGTGGACATGGTTTGCTGTTCATTTGCCCAACTGTAAGCTTAGTAGCTACATAGCAGTATTCGAAAACCAATAGTTTTTTTTTAGAGATGACACTTGTTGAAGCAGTACTAAGTAATTCATGCCCCTAGAGGTCATAAGCGTCATTGCAGGTGTCGTAGCACGCTGCGTTTGTTTTACTCAGTAATTGTCTGTGAGTGTAAATACTATGCTGACAGAAAAGACAAAGGGATAGAGGGATATTGTACATCCAATTACACAATGGAGATCATTTTTTTCACTCAAACTTGGCTGTAAATACCGTTTAAGTGGTGCTAACCCACAGTTAGCTTTGCCCGTTAGCCTGTTAGCTTCTTCTTTGTGGTTCCATTAGTGTGTATTGGTGGCTCTGACCCGGTGGCCGCCAAGTTGCAATTGTTGTTTTCTAGCCAGAGACACCATGGGGAGATGAAAGACCCCCAATCTTCCCATAAACACTTGTATTACCCCAGACGGTCTATGGAAAGGATTTATTAAGGTAAACAAGTTGCTTAGTACTGCTTTAACGTCCACCGATCTACGCAAGTCTATAGAGTTTTAGATCAAACGTTGTAAATGGAACAAAATCATAGAAATCCACAGCTTTAGGGGGCTAACATTAGATAAAGATGATGTAAAAATGCTTTTGTGTAAATGATAAATGTTTTGACGACGCAGTTACCCAAGCGCTATCCACATGACTTTTTCCTGTTAGACACGCCATTCAAATGAATGTTTTGTTTTGAAGTTTGAATTGCTATGGAGACGGTCCTCTGAACTACGTGGGCCCTCGCGCCACTTCCCCACATCGCCTCCGCCCTACTCAACCCCATCAAGTATGTCGCTCAAGTGTGAAGATGATGCAAGGCTTTCTTCTTCATGTGCTCAGAAACATGTTAAATCTTTCTACATCTTCTGTCAGACTTTAAAATGACAAACGGTTCTCGCTCAGCACTTTATATATAATTTAAGGAATTTTTAAGTGCCTTTAACAAAGTGTAAACAGTCATTTGCAGCAAATTGGAATTGGAATTGTGAGACGATGTAATTTGCACTTACAAGGCATGTAATTTAGTATTAAATGTCAGTGAACTTAGTGTAATGAACAGTAATTTTGGAGGCAAGTTTAACATGACAAGAAAACCATGGGGAGAAGAAAAAGTTTCGTGGAGTTGCATTTTGAAATTGGAAATAGAGTTGTGTCCAAAGTGTTTGCAGTCCTGAGGCTTTGGATGACCACTCGTGTACTCCTACTCAGAATTGTGTTGACATAAAAAAAAAAAAAATGTTGCCTTTCTGGGAGAATCAAATAATAAAATATCTCACGATACAGAGAATATTAAATGTTTTCTTTGACAAATGTATTTGTACCATTTTAAAATTTACTTTTAAACTACTTAAACATATTTTTGCCCAAAAAGTGGACTCTTTCCCATGAGTTAAGAAGTAATAGGAGGCAATGAATAAAGAGCATATAGAGGATTATGTGTGTGATTTCCAGCAGGGCAACAGCAAATTGAGTGACTATTCTATAATGTTATTCATTGATTTACCGCTCGACATTGAAGGGTCTACACTGCCAGACTCCCCAAAAAATGGTCACCACCCTGATCAAACAACCTGCTTTGATCTGGGGTTGTTGTACTTGGTCAGGTCTTGGTTCAGCAATGGCCAAAAGAACGAGATCAGCTGACCACCAGAACATCCAGGTTATTCCATCACTGGATTTCTTCTTCCCTAATGGCACGGGCATATTCCAAGATGACAAGGCCAGAATTCAAATTGTGAAAGAGTGGATCAGGGAGCATGAGCCATCGTTTTCACAGATGAATTGGCATCCACAGAGTCCAGATTTTAACCCCTTTGAGAATCATTGGGATGTGCTGGAGAGGGTTTTGCCCAGTGGTCACACTCTTTGATCATCAATACAAGATCTTGGTGAAAAATCAATGCAGCACTGGCTCTTTTGACATTGCAGAAGCTTACTGAAACAATGCCGCAGTGAATGCATGGGATCAGTAGAGCATGTGATCTTTTTTTGTGGAATAATAAACCTTGAAAGAGTGCATGTGTTTAATACGTTTAGTTGCTGAAAAAAGGCCAGTCTCACATCGTTCCCCTTTTGTAGCTGAATATTGTATCTTAGACTCTATGTTGCAAAGCCACTGCATTTTTAAAAACAATCCCCGATCCGAGAATTGTTCTAGATCCCCAAACAAATCAAAGTAATACCGTTTGAATTATTAACCACAAAACATACGAACCAACCATAACCCCATTGCCTGGTTATAAAATACAATCCTTGCTTTGATCCGATTGCTATATCCTGTTTGCACTTGTTTTTACTCGCTAATAAAATTCCTCTTTCCTCTTCCTAGCTCGCTTGGAAGAACTCCTCAGCTTTGATTTAATAACATTAGACACACGGGGAGTTGCAGAGAGATTTCAGCACCGCGCTCCTGGACCAGGCGGACTTACTGCCAATTGGACACATAAAAACCCAGCCAAGATTGGAATTAGTATGAAGGACTCTGCGCACGGGGGAGATGGCAGCGCTCGAGTTGGAGAGGTGGGACGGTGCGCCAAGAGCTGTGCTTAAGCAGGCACTGAAATGGAGGACGCTGACAAACAAATGGAAGGCTATTACTAAACATATGCTCACTATTCTTTTTCAGATATCTTACGACATGGCAACACAATTAGAGTCAAATAATGCGACGACAAATTATGCTTCTCTTGAAAATCCTTCTCTTGGTGTTGATGGACTGTGTGGGTCCAATAATCACCTCTGTTCTCTTAAGACACTCTCCGCGCTCCCCTTCACAACCAACTTCAGGCACCGTCGAAGTGTGCTAGTATCAGAAGGCGGTGCTGTGTTTTGTTTCATAATGGCGATGCTTCAGCGGATGTTTTTGCCCATCAGTGTGTTCCGTAAAGGAGGGATAAGGCGTGCTAGCCTAAGTGGGACTTAAGGAAAGCCCTTCATGGTTATAGGGCCGCGGGAGGATATCAGGGTAAATTGGAGGAGCGTTGTATAAGCCAGCATGGCCGCACTTTGAATTGTTGACATGGGGGATTCAAAGATTACTGAAACATGCGTGTTTTTGGTGAGGAAACAAGAAAAAAAAGTTCATTTAGCTGAAGGTATAATAATTAACATCTTAAAGGAACACGTCACCGTTTTTCCATAGTGAGATATGTTCTTACCTGAGCTTAGATGAGTTGATGAGTACCTATCTAGTCTTTGTGCGTGCCCGTGGAAGAGCGTGGTAGCTTCCAACTTCATCCCCATTTCGAGCTATAGGAATACATTGGGAGAGGCCAAATGCTAACAACATCTTTGGTCGTTTTGTGTGACTGAGGGCACGCACAAAGACCAGACAGGTACGCATCAACTCGTCTAAGCTCAGGCAAGAACATATCTCAGTATGGAAAAACGGTGGCCTGTTCCTTAAACCCTACCCCCTGAACGGATCACATTTTTCTCCTGTTTCGCCTTACCCAAATCTAAAAGCTTCTTGGGAAAAAAAGTGTCCAAATTGCAACAAAAACAAGAAGAAAACGAGGATGAAAATGCAACACAAAAGCGTAACCTCCCCCCCAAATATAAAAGCTTCTTGGCGACAAAAACAAGAAGAAAACGAGGATGAAAACGCAACACAAAAGCATAAAAAAAAACCCACAAAAGAGCAAGTGACAAAAGAGCAAAAGTACCAAAAGGGCAACAAAAAAGTGACAAAACAGCGATTAAAAAATAGCAAAAACGACACAAAAATGTGGCAAAAATGTGACAAAAACATAATTAAAAAAAGCCACACAAAACAAGCAACATAAAAGTGCCAAAATGAGATGACAACACAGCAACAATAGAAGGAAAAAGATCCATTTAGTAAACTTTATTAAACCTGAAAAGACTGACAGAGACAGAATGAGTTAGGACGTTTTATTGCCCATAGATCATGATTGGGGGTCGGACCCCGGCGGAAGATTGCAGACGATATGGAATACATGGTGATGATGGATGATAGCCAGGATCTTCCCCCGGAGCCCGGACACTGGTGGTGGTAAGAAGAGACCCGGGGTGGCCGATCGACACGACAAGCAGAGCCGAGGAGAGGCCAGGCGGAGGAGGGTCACAGCACTGCTGGGAAACGGCCAAGTGATTGACCTTAAGAAGTGGATCCTGGGCGATGAATGGCTGCAGCCGGATGAGCAGCTGCGGTAATGAAGGCTGGAGGTAGGTCTTCCAGGTTAAATTTGTGCTGAAGCTTCATTAAGCTCTAAGGAAACTTTTAGACTTAAAGCAATGCCGAACTGGAGAAAATGCGTTTGGTTAAGGCGGGTGATAAGAGCTTTAATGCACAACCTTGTGATTTTCAAAGTTGCTTGTATACATCATTCTCTTGAACAATAAAATAAGTCATCCAGCTTTCAAATCAACAGCTATCAGTCATGAAGTATCTCCTTTGATATTGGCTTTGAAAATCTCAATTAGCACCCTTTTTGTCTCCCATATTGTATTATATACCACCTATTTTAACCCTAGACCCATTTTTGCAGGTTGCCTTTATACTGTAGCTCCATCCACAAAACGCACTGAGTTCCAGGTGACAGTGACACAGAAAACTACACCACAAACGTGGATTTCGCATTTCTGTTGTTGTTTCTGCTATGTTTTATGCCAGTCTCTGTTAATTTGATGCAGAACAGAACTCTGTGTTGTGCAAGATTGAAAAAAAAAAAAAAAAAAAAAGATTGTGTTGTGTGTGAGATTTTGATAAAGACGGGCGCTGACTGTTATCACAGACAGACATGGACGTGTTTAAAGCTCTTTGCAAACATTTACAGATCTTGCCGATGGGGAGTCGTGCGGCAAACACCACTTTGTTCAACGGCGTCAGAATAAAGCAAAAGAAAACTCCAACGCGTTCTCAAAGGTCAACAAGCGCCAAAGAATCAGCCCTCTAATTAGGACTATTGTCAATTAAAAGCAGATTAAATAAGACGATGACAAAGTGTGCATGAGGAGGCGTTCCAACACCTGTTTTACTATTCAGCAGTAATGCCATAAAGCATGTATGTCCAAGTAGTCGACGTAGCACCAAGATGAATTTCTACTCTGGTCCACTGACAACTATTTAAATGAAATAGCCACATTATCAGTAACTGTCCATTTAGAGGATGAAAAAGTTCCCCTTTACACGAGTTTAGTCATTACTTTATTACTCAAGGGCGTAATATAACCTTCATCAAAGTTTAAATAATTCAGGGCGTGGATTAGGGTAGTGACCTGAAACCATGACTGGACCTCGTTTTCTGTGTGGCCTTTACTAAATGCTTTTTGCTTTCATAAATGAGTTCCTTTAAGCCAAAACATGCTAATACGCAGCTAAAAGGTCTGTTTGCAAGAAAATGACAAAAAGTCAAGGTGGGATTTTGATGAAAGCAAGGTATTCTGTGTGACAGACCAACTCTGGGCACAACCTCAAAAAACAGTCGAGGACAGTTGATTATTGCAATTTGAAGCTTCCAAAATGTGTTGGTTGAACATTTTACTGTACCAGCTGCCTTGAATGGTAAAGTGTAAGTAATAGGAGTGTAATTGTTCAGATTTCTCAAGGTTTGGTTCACGGTGCAGGACACGCAGCAGGGGCGTTTCTAGATATCCACCCCAGGATGCCAACCCCACCCGCAAAGTCGTCATGCGAAGCATTTTGTTATACATCGCTAACAAGTGCTAAAGACTGATTGTTAAAGGAACAGGCCACCGTTTTTCCACAGTGAGATATGTTCTTACCTGAGATTAGAGTTGATGCGTACCTGTCTGGTCTTTGTGCGTGCCCGTGGAAGATCATGGTAGCTTCCAACTTCACCCCCGTTTGGAGCTTTAGGAATACATTGGGAGAGGCCAAATGCTAACAACATCTTGTTTTGTGTGACTGAGGGTACGCACAAAGATCAGACAGGTGCGCATCAACTCGTCTAAGCTCAGGCAAGAACATATCTCAGTATGGAAAAATGTGTTCCTTTAAGACTCGCATCTTTACCAAGACAGAATACAAAATAAAATTAATTTTAAGGCTATAGTGCAAGTTGACACAATGAATGAACGAAGCAAATATTAATGCTGACTGGCACTTTGTACGTAACAAACGCCAACCCATTCTGTTCCTGTTAGCATCAGTTAGCCTAGCTTGGTTGGTACAGTGGAGATTTTAGCTTAGAAATATTACATGGAATTTGTTTCAAAGTTTGTTTGCTTGTTTTTTTTGTGTTTTTTTTAATTCAGAACATAACATAACATTTTAAAACCTAAGACTGTAAGTGGTGCACTTAAAAAATAAAGATAAAAAGTGCTTCAAAACCTTGGTTCCTCGTGCCACCCCAGGGCCTCTCCAGAAGAAAAAGTCTGGACACACTGACTGACCGCTGACCCACTGTTCGGTGCAAGTACAATATTTTTTTTAATAGTGCTCTAAAGTAAAACATTTTAAAAAGCGCAGTGTAGGCCATGTGTTCGTTAAGTTTCAGTTACACTTTCCACACACGGCAGCTAAAACATGCACAGGCTCGTGTTTGGGCTGTTCCTGGACAACATTATTCTTCTACTTTTTTGGAAAACAAAGCTTTTAAGGCCGGATTATGACCAAGATTCGATATTACGCATTTGTCTGTCGCACTATCACTCACCGCAGCCTGATCATCAGCAGGACTCGGGCGAACCTTTACAAAGCCACACAGATTTCATGTTTTTTTTTTGGAGGATGTAACTTTACTGTATATAGGCTAAAACTTGCACCTTCACTTTAGAATGGTGCAGCACGGTGCATCATTCCACCCCTGGTAAGTAACATGCCCCTTGCAGTGTATAGTGTTTTCAAACATTAATGGGAAAAAAACACTGTGTGGGATCTGCCAGTGAATTATGAGCGATTGTGAACCAGAAAGTAGCACTGCTGCCAAAAACAGTTCTTGCCAAAAACACTCTTCACCCCAAAAACTGAAAAACGTGCTTAGAAGTTCATCCCCACAAACAATCATGATGTTAGGATTGTGTTTAGAGTAGGTTTGAACCACAACTAACCAATATTTTTGCTTATTCGTCCAAAATTATTGTTACAGAATGAATGACTGACTAATGGCTCTGGGAAAAGATTTATATCGTATCAAGAGTATAGGGTATCTGGATCTAAACGGTAAAAACAAAATTGTAAGGGGAAATAACTTTTGAAGCAGACCAGCTCAGACTTTCTGACACAAACGGGGAGATTTACAGCTCTTACTTTTGTAGAAACTTTTGCACTCCTTCCCCCCAAAAACAACAGGATGCATAACAGAAGGTTCCTCCTACTTGTTACAGCTGACATTAAGGAAGAAAAATCAGCTTTCCTGTACAAACCCGCCTCGGATGTACCACATTAATGACTCTGATAGATTTCTGCTGGCATTTCATGTAGCAGCAGCAGATTACAGGCGAGCACTTCCAACCCATTCATCATGTTTCCTATCAGAGCTTGGCTTGGTCAGCTCCTCCGTGACAGAAACCAAGAGTATCCAGGCAACATGAGGCTGGATTTATCCCGCTGGAATGATACGGCTTACACGCACTGGCAAGATATTACGAGGAATAACGTGTGCGTCACGGAGAACGCAGTGTGAAGGAGTGTCATGGTGTCTGTATTGGAGCGGAGATATGGTGTGACATTTTGAAGAGTGTAGGAGGTGTTGGACGAGTGAAGAGGTGATGGAAAGTGAATCGGTGCTGGGTAAAAGGCCTAAGCAATTTGGATGTGGTGTTACTGCAGAGAAGTGTTGAGTGAAATACTGCTACAGTGTCTGATTATAGATGTAATAAAACTAATTGCCATAAACATGTCACGATCTGGAATTCCACAGGAAAAGGAAACCGTAGTCAATAATGCACTGTCAAAATCCTCTTGTTAAATATGTGAGTGAGTAACTGGAAATGATCAGCCTTTCCCTCAGCAAAAGTTCATGTTCTACTTTGGCGAATGTAGGGCCTAGTGTGTGTGTCTTATCCGCTTATAAAATAACTATAACTGCTCTACTTTCGCTACAACCAAAACAAGGATCAGTTGCACATGGTCTTATCTACAGTGAGAAAGAAAGAATCTTAGAAAGTCAGAGTAAATATCGCCAATAAAAACACCCCAAAGCTTTGAACATACAGTACATATATGTGTGTATAGAAAGTAAGTAAGCAAGCAAGTGCTTTATTTGTCATTGTACAAGCAAGCATGCGATTGAGCGCACCAACACTGTGGGCCAACCTGACTAGCAGGTCTTTGGAGGTTGGGAAAACTGGAGCATCCGGAGGAAACCTGGCTGGAACCTGGCTCTGAAACCTGTTTCAGAGCATGGTGTCCTGCACTGGTCAGCTCCTCCACCTCCTCCTGCAGCTCCACAACAGTCTTTCACCATCTTCTGGGAAGAGCTTTGCAGTTAATTTGTTTTATTCTCCAGTGAATGTCCATTAGCCAGAACAATAGAAGGCATGTGTGGCTTAGCAGTGAGTCTCGCCTGGATACCTCCTCGTTTGTCCCTTCCTTGTTTCCTGTAGCGCCTCTTGTGACGCCTCCACTGTGCTGCAGCTCTGGCGCCCTCTTGGTGCCTCTTCAGTGACTTAGAGGTAGATAAGTGTAGGTCTCAAACGGGTTTAGCTGATGAGCTAGCTTTTTGTTTACTTTTAAAAAGCTGCTTTCTTCGGGACCATCCGTCCATTTTCTTCCACTTGTCCGTTGCCGGGTTGTGGGAAATCAAACTGCACCAGTCCCTTATGGTTGATCCTGCAGGTGGTGGGTCCACAGAAGGACGGCCTCATGGTTCTAACGGGCCTGTTGGTCTCTCATAAGGGGCTTCTGAACTGCTCTTCCTGGGCTCCCATCACTCGGGGCTCAAACCCCTCCACCACTTTAAGGTGGCGGTTCCAGGGGGGCTTCTGTGTTTCTTCAGGACCATTATGGACAAAATCCACCAAACCCCACAAAAACACATCAAAGACATACAAAAGTAACAACGTGGAACACAGAAACCACAAATGTAGTTTGCAGAAAAAGGCAAAACAATGCAGTATGTGTATGGTCTTTAGGTACCACATAGTAAGCTTCAAAAATTATAACTTTAACAGTTTCTGCCTTTAACTGCCTCTAACTTATAACTAGTGGTGGGACTAGTGGCCTTTGTAATGAATTAATCACAATTCATCACATTTAAGCATTTTTTATTTAGGGGTTGTGTTTCTTTTTAGAGGTATATTTTAGATTCTACTTTGTGTTTTCCTACATTTTAACTTTTTTTAAGTGTGAGGCCTGTGTGATCATTTCAAACACTTCAAAGACAATGGCAGTTTGATTTATTTTGGAGAATGATCTTCTTAAATACTTATGTCGGCTTTATATACAAGTTTGGCTGTAAAATTGTTTTTGGCTTTATGCTATGTTCGTCCCTAAGAAACATCTTGCAGGAAAGAGGAAACTGAAAAAGTGTCTGTGCCGCTAAAATAAAAAGTGATTCATTTTGATTTATATTCTTAATCTCACTAAGCCTGATATAAATAATTAAGCGAAATTAATCAAAAGAAGGTCCCGGCCCCACTTATAAATTGTACCTTTCTCAGACTTGTGTCATATGCTAATGGGAAACAGTTTATAAAGCTTGAGAAAGTGAGTTGAAAACTTAAATAACTTTTTTAACTAGCCCGATCTAAATAATAAACCACTTTCTCCAATCCGCTCACACGGGATAGTTTTATGGAGAGTTGGCAGATTAACCAAACCAGCCTCACTGTTTCCAAGACTAACCATGGTATTGACTGATCAGTTTAGGCTGTAGGATTTTTCTCACACCTGGCAGATCACTACTGTACTACTCTAGTTCATCCTCCATTATATCTTTGTGCTGATGCCCCCATAGGCTTCGACCGCTCTCACTAGGCGCTCTTCAAAGAAATAAAGCATTATTATGTGAGAACTATGTCCCAACGAGGTTGTTCAACGAAGCCATGGGGCAATAAAGACATTCGAACTTGTGAGATTGATTTCACGTGGGTTTTGTCATGATGGATTGAGCCTCGGTCTTACGCTGTGCCTGGATGTTGGCTGGAGCCGTGCAGAGTAGTCCCCTGTCTGCCCTTCTCTGACGGCAGACGTGAGCTGAGCCTTCAATGAAACACTCAATGCAAGACTACAAGAGGAGAAAATGCGCCTCAAAACTATCATCTACTTAATGACTGTGTTTACTCTAAAGGCAGTGGTGGAAGAATGGCAGCCACTTTCATTTGTAGAACTACAGCAGTGTAAAACATCGTCACCTAATATGCAATAACTATGTTTTTACCACATTTATTTGTACTACCGTTTTACCTGGGCTAAAAGCCGCACGTTTTTCATCGTTTGGCTGGTACTACTCCGGAGCGACTAATATGTGATTTTATTTTATTTTAAATTGAATATATCATTTCATATGCCACTAGAGGGCACTGCAGGCTAATCGAGCAGAGGAAAGAAAGTTTGGAGTGAGTGAGAAACTTGTGAGGGACTGGCGAAAAGCGGAGGTTACTCTTACCGCAATGAAGAAAACAAAAAAAAAGGTAATCCCAGGCTAAAAGCTCGATGGCCACAACTAGAGGAACGAGATCGCAAAGGAGAGCTTGAACAACGTGCTGCCAGGAGAGGCTTGTCAACGGTGCAGTTAAGTCTCCGTGCCCAGGACATTGCCACAGCGATTGTTCAGAAGTGACACAGAGGATGAAGATTTCAATGGATTTAGTGATTTGGAGTGAGAGCGAGAGAGAGAGCATACTATACGCCTATTCAGCCTGTTGTTTTTTTCTTCATTACACATTTTTTGGCTGGTGCGTCTTATACTCTGGAGCGACTTATAGTCCGACAAGCCTCTCCCGGCAGCACGTTGTTCAAGCTCTCATTTGCGAACTCGTTCCTCTAGCTGTGGCCGTCTAGCTTTTAGCCCATGATTAGCTTTAACTAGCTCCGGAGTATAAGACGCACCCCCAGCCAAACTATGAAAAAATAAGCGACTTATAGTCCGGAAAATACTGTAATTGGGAAGCTGTTTATTTAGGAAGTACGATCCCCCCCTGAAAAACAAAACAAACAAAAAAACATATTCTGTCTCTCTAAAAGCATGTTTTGAAATCCACGTGATCCATGTAATAGTTCAAATCAGTCTTCATTCTTCTCACAAATGTCACTGCTCAAGGACATGTTAAAATGTGCCCAGTGAACTAAGACTTTATTTTAAAAGAAACATGGCAAATCTATTTTTCCAAATATCGTGCTGCTGCTGCTGCTGCTGCACACACGGACATTCAGTTTAGAAAATGCACAAAGAAAAAAATACACTAAAGTAAAGCTGTTATTTTGCCGACACCGAGTAGATTTTAATCACAAGAACATTTTCTGTGGAGATAAAGAACTAACATCTCAGCAGCGGCGGCGCAGTGTAACAGACTGTTTATCTTACATCACTAATCACTGTTTGTCTGCTTGAAATCTCGAGGGAATAAAAACGATACAGCTTTTTAAAATGCCATCAGACATCGTCACAACAGGGGGGGGGACCGCTTTTGTTTGCAGAGCGCCGTCTTTGGAGAGCTGCGCACCATTTACCTCCAATATTCTTCACAATCAGGAGGACGACAGGTGTGTTTGCATATGGCTTCATCGCCGTGGCACCAGTTCTTTTAGCCAAAACGCCGCAATTTCGGTGATGACACTGCCGAGCTTAGTGGGAAGACAAATAAGATCTTTGGTACCATTTGGCAAGCACTTTTGGACCATTAAACTTAATACCTACAGTAGTACATTTAGCATTTACAGAGCACGCTTTCTCCTCACGCATTTTAGCCGCTTTTTTGTTGCATTTTCTTTATACCAGCAACTTACTACAACCTTTATTTTTCAGGTCTGAACATTTATTGTGAAATGTATATGACAATTTATGGATTTTACTCTTCAATGCCTTCTACATTTTTACTGTAGTGGCACCAAATTTACACTAATCACCAATTATCACACTAACAACTTACTACAACCTTTATTTTTCAGGTCTAAGCCTTTATTTTGAAATCCATACCAAAATATGACAATTTCTGGATATTACTTTTAAATAGCTTCTACAGTTTTCACTGTGGTGACACCAATTTGGCTCCAGTTATCAATTATCACACTAGCAACTTACAACAACCTTTATTTATTTTTTTAGATCTGGACGTTTTTGGCTCCAATTATTATACTACAACATTTTTTACTATTGTGGCACCAAATTTACACTATAGTTACCAATTAGCATACTAGCCACTTACTACAACCTTCATTTTTCAAGTCTGGACCTTTATTTTGAAATGTTTGCAACACAATTTATGGATATTACTTTTTAACAGCTTCTATAGTTTTCACTGTAGTGGCACCAACTTGGCTCCAGTTATCAATTATCACACTAGCAACTTACTACAACCTTTATTTTTTTTTAGACATACATTTATATTGTATATATATTTATATATTGTATATTTTGAAATGTATATCAAAATATGACAATTTATGGATTTACTCATTAATATCTTCTACTATTATCATTGTATTGGCACCAGTTACCAATTATCACACTAGCAACTTACTACAGCCTTTATTTTTCAGGTCTAGGCCCTTATTTTGAAATAGATAGTTTTCACTGTAGTGACACTAAATTGGCTTTAGTTACTTTTTCATTGCATTTTTGTCACCTGTTTGTCGCTCTTTCACAGCTTTCTTGTCGAATTTTTGTCGTTCTTTTGTCACTTTTTTGTTGTGTTTTTGTTGCTTTTCCAGCACATTTTCATCACTCTTTTGTCGTGTTTTTGTCACGTTTTTGTTGTGTTTTTGTTGCTTTTCCAGCACATTTTCATCACTCTTTTGTCGCGTTTCTGTCATATTTTGGAAGTGTTTTTGTTGTGTTCTCATGTCACTGACTCACAATCATTGACTGTATATCAATGGACAAATTATAGCCTCCTTCTAATGGACTTCTCTAATGGACTTTCCATTGAACTTGTTTTTTCCTCTTTTTAAATCATTATCAAACACACGCACTCTTACCTCTCACCTCTTTTCCTTTCACAATAGTCACTTATATTTTCCTTTTCACTATATTCTGTATAATGGAGCTAGCTCAAAATACCCACTCAAACTGCTAGTCTGAATGAGCCTCCATTAGCCCGCGCTGAACGCTCTGGGGGACGCCACGCCTCCCACAGTCCTTCACTTTTCTGTGCTTCCGACAATAAAGTAGTTTTCTTCCTTTTGCCGTGTTGTACTTTCCACTTCAGACACTTGAGCATTTTCCACAGCAAATACTTCAGTAGTTTGTGATCATTTGAATGAGCAACTTTTACTTCATGGACTAATACTGTATTTGATCAGTGCTCTCTGTGTCCACACTAATTACTATATCGACTTATCGTTCAGTAAATAACAGATCAACGATATATTTTTGGGCTCGATATTTATCGCCTGTTCATTTATTACCATTCCCCCCATGTTTTCTGAAGCAAATTGGGTTACATTATATTTCATGTTTATTACAGCTTGTGTGGTGTTTTAGGATATGATGATGCACTTATAAAACAAAGGTTTACTGTGATTTATATGCCTAAGTTGACAGTATCTAGGATCGTTTGAGTCAAAAATATCATTTATCGCAATACTTTCCTGCCTCAATATATCGAACTTCAAATTTGTTATCGTGACAGGCCTACTGAGCACATTGTCTCTGGTTTGACTTTACACAAATAAAGCTCCTTGACTGGAGAGCAACAGCCTTATTGGAAATCGCTAAACATTTTCGATGCATTTTTTTGTCTCTTTTTATGTCTCTGTTGCTTTTTTTTGTTGTATTTTCATCTCTTTTCATGTCTCTTTATTGTCGCTTTTTTTTGTCGTGTTTTCGTCACCTTAATGTTGCTGTTTTGTCACTTTTTTTGTTACTTCTTTGCCATGTTTTGGTCACTATTTTGTCGCTCTTTCGTCAGGTTGTATTTTCATCCTTGTATTCGTCGCTATATTGACATTTATTCAAAGAACTTTTAGATTTGGGTAAAGCCAAACTGGAGAAAATGTGGTGAACAAAGGTAGGGGCAGCAGGTTAATAGCAGGGTAACCTGAAGAAGCATAGATATATATAAAGGCTAGATGTCTCTTACCCGCTGCTGGCCAATGGAGGGCGACGTCTGCACACGGCGGCCATCTTGCCACAGGGAGCTCGCTCACTCATAACATTGTGTTTTGTGGTGCATGTACTTTTTAAATAACCATAACTTGCTCAATTTTCTACCGATTTTCAAACGGTTTGGTTTGTTATAAACCTCAGAGATGTAGGTATGAGACTGCAAACATATGAATAAAAAAAGAAAATCTTTAGTTCAACATGTTCCAGCATTCAGAATTACAGCCATGTTAACATTTGTGTTCGTACTCATCACTCACTTACTTGAGCTCGCCAGAAAGCTTCCCTGTGGCAAGATGGCCGCCCGTTTATGCCGGAAGTGACTCTGCCTTAAGACATCTAGCCTTTATATATATTAATGTGAAGAAGCACCAACATTTTTTTTTTTCCTTTTCAAAACAACTGCAATAATTTAAAACAACTTTGATCAGAGTTTAGCTTTAATGTAGACATTGGCAATTATAATGAATAAAAAATGAGATTTCTGAGTTTAGTTTAGTTATCCACTTTGCACTGACGTTTATGAGAAGACGCTGGATTGAAATAGTAAGAAGTCCCCGTGCATTGATTCGGGTGCATTGTTACTATTTAATGAGCGGCGCAGTCCCCAGAGCAGTTCTTTTAGGAGGACACTCAGCCGTTACTCTGTTAATTATGACCAAATTAAATAACAAGAACCGAAAACCGCCGGCGGCCCATCGGCTCGCTGTGGCGCTCTGTGGGCTAAATAAAAATTTTTAAAGACCTGATTAAACATTCACAACCTCCAATTCACATGGATTTTTAAATTGCTTCTTATTAACATGTCACGGAGAGAATGAAGACGAGCGTGTGCAATCAGGCGGGTGATTCAGAGTTGTGAACAGCTCATAAAGAAACAGAGGTGCAGTTGGTCAGGCATGTACGCGTCAACGGGAGGACTGCTGGTTCAAACGTCGTCCAGGTGCAAAATGCTTCATCCAGGTTGTCTAAACGGCTAATCCGAATTTTTTTTTTACGACTTTTTGTCCAGGATAGTTGTGGCACAGGAGGTTACAGCTTTTTCCCACTTAAAGCAAAACACTGCAGGTGAATAACAATTTTACTGCCTAAGTTTTCTGTCTTTTTATCGATGAAAATTGCCAAAATCGCCTTATTTCAGTAACAATGGATGGGCCAGGTTTAAAGTTGTGTTTTGTTTTTCAGAGGAGATTTTGGACATCCTGCTCAGTGTGTGAATAAGCGATTTATAAGTGTTTTTTTATTTATTTCACGTAATCTTATTTTGACTTGTTTTTTGCGATTCAATGCTCAATAAATCAGACTAATGGTGCCTAAACACCAAACCGCACAGACCACGCTGCTGCTTCTATTTGGATGCTTGAAAGAATCAGTATGTGTTCACTTCAGGCGGAGCCACTGCTGCGCGATTCTGTAGGTAAAAAAAAACTGTGCAGTTACTGAATGAAAACGGTTTCCTGATTCTTCATTTGTACTTTGTTGACAGTGGAACAGCTTTAATAACTAATTTCTCTGACACTTGAGGCAAATCTCGCCTCTTTCCTCTCTCCTAGGGCTTTTCCACCAAGGTGCTGGTTTGGAGCTGGTTCCGGGCTAGTGCTGGGCCGGGTTGGTTCCGTACTAACTTGGTTTTCCACCAAAGTGAGCTGACATTGTGCCTATTGCCATAGCAATGCTTTGGGAAGTCAACATGGACAGTAACATCATACAGACACTTCTGGTTATAAAATACACAAACATATGTTTATGTTCCTGTCACAGCAGCCGTGAACATTTTGATTTCTTCTTTCTAACCGTTCCTCCTTGTTTTAGCGGTGGCTAAAATAAATAAAGCAAAAAAAAAAAAAAAGTTAATTTCCTCCACAGACTGCTTTGGCTTCTCCAGGAAGTTATGAGCACTAACTAATATGGGTTGTTTGTCAGAAGAAAAAGCAACACCCCCAGCCACTAAAATCACTGGTGCTCGCTTCTTGGTCCAGCTTTTAACTGGTTCCCAACCGGCACTAGATTTTGGAACGAAGAGCCAACATTTTATGAGGGGAAAACGAAAGAACTGGTTCTAAAACTGGAACCGACCCGGAACCAGCACTGGCACCAGCTTGGTGGAAAAGGGCTCAGATATTATTTCAATACGTGGGGGTTTAAGTGTGTAGTATCTGTCTGTCCAGCGATCAAGTCAAGATAAAATACTCCTTGGACAGGGATGGTGCGTCTCGCTGTCCTGGCCCTACACCCACGTGTTGTGCTCTGAGTCCGATGGCGTATAATCCCACCAGTAAGGCTATAGGTGTTAACGTCTAATTATTTCACCCGTGATCTGGCCCGCGCCGATACGATGACGCATCGGCTTGTCCTTTAACGTGGTTCAGTCATGGACTTATCTTTTTATACAATGTAAACTGATTATGTGAACGATCAATCATGAACCAAATGTTTACTGTGTGATGCTGCACTGTGAACTTTTAACAACGAAAGAAAAACGAAACATAAGGTAAATAAAACTATGCTTTTGCTAAGTATAGACTTGTCTGCCTGTCAATCAGAAACAAACCTGCGCACCTCAGAGGTCCGGAGCCTTCTCTCCGGTGATGTTGTCAATTTTAGTTTTTTTTGTGTGTGGATTTTGTATTATTTTAGAAATGCCAGACCGTTGCACACAGCTACATAAACAAAACCTTAAGTTATGTAACATCTCTACACGTGCAGTAGATACAGACGGCATCTCTGGACTCGCCCATATATGGTCATGTTTGAAAACAGTTAAAACAATTTGGAGAAAAATCTAAACTTTCTCTAATTATTCAAAAACTACTTTAAGAAATGCTGAATCATGAATATAGTTTTCTACTAAAACTATATTCATGCTCCTGCCCCAAAGACATGGGCAGGAGCATCGTGCTAATGCTAATGCTAGCTACGACTGCCGTTTTGTCGCTTCTACTGAACAATCTGCTGTGAATAAACATCCATATGGACCCGATGTAGACTTGACTTTATTTGTATGTATGTCTATGTACATTATATAAAGTATATAAATATGTTTATATTTCGCCTGAAAATGACTGACGTCTGTATCTATCCCAGAAGGAAATCACCATATTTGGACTACAGCATCATCCTGCTTGCCTTTTGTGTTACACAAAAATACCAAGTAAGTTTTTGTGAATGAATCAGCGGCCAGGACACCACGAGAAAGTAATTATTTCCAGGAACTCTTCGTCTTGCTCGCAAACAAAACATCATAAAATAAGCAAAGGAGTTTTGTATTTTTTTACTAAGATGTTAAGGGTGACTAGTTAAAAATCCCATTAACCACTGCGTTAAAACTTTAGAACTTTTTTCACCTTCAAGTGGTGTTTTTTTTGCAGTTCTAGCTGTGGTGATGGTGTGTCTATGAGATAAGGTTGTGCTCAGGATGGTTGCCGCATTAAGCCTTTATATAGTAGCCTATATACAAGCATAATCATGGGATGTGGTGTGGAATCTATTTACTTGCTCAGATGAGAATACACAAAAAGTTTTTGGGTTTACACAAATAAAATGCGTGCTGTGTTTAATTCCACAGGGCCAGTGGAAACAATGTCAGTTCGCAGCGGTTTTCATAATTAATGCAGACATTACAGTCCAACAAATCAAGCAACATTGAGCTCTTTTCATCGTGAAGGTAATGTGATGAAAGCTTAAATAAAGGAGGGTTAGTAAAATCTTTGATCAAACTAAGATGATGGTCACCTAGCAACTGCACAATCATGATCGAAAGTGTGGCCTTACCAGAGCACAAGCACAGCGGGGGATGAAGAGAGAAGAGGAGCCGATAATGACACAAGATGGGTGTGATCTGGGACAATACGTGACCTGCACTTTTTCTGTTGGTCTGTATTGTTTGTGAAAGGGCTGAGGGGGGGGATAGTAGTACCTGTATCGCCCCACACTGGGAGGTATTCGTCCTGCTGGATGTCCAACATGATCTCCAGCCCGTTCCCCGTCCCGCCCTTCATCGTGGTGCGCAGCGTCTTGCCCTCCTCTGCGGCGTTAAACATGTAGCACTTCCCGTATCTGGTGAACACCTGAAACACACACAGACACGATGTTCATGTACAGCATGTTCTACATCAGGGGTCCCAAACTAAATCAGCGCGAGGTCCACAAACTCTTCTTTCGTAACTTTCGACTTATGTCCAGGGTCCAGATGCAGTCATTGCTCTTGAAAATGTTAAGACATGAACACAGGTCGTCTAATTACAAAGCAGAACTGATTAATGATTCAAAAATGTTGCCATCCGGACTAAAGCCTCTGGAGGTCCGGATCTGGACCCAGGTCCGCCAGTTGCAGACCCCTGTTCTACATGTCTTGTTCTAAAGTACATTGGAAATATTGTCTCTCAATTACCTATTTACTGTCTCAAAAACATATCCCTTAATATCAATGACAAAAGGTTACAAAAGTCATCAATCTGGGATCCTTGGGTTCAAATAGACATCGTCTGGGTTAGTTGGGAGCCCTGATTTACGGTGTTTAATCAAAAAGTCAAGTCAAATTTAATCAAAATTTCAAATAGTCACACCATTAATCAGTTCTTTTGTCAGGATTTATGCTAACTTTGTGCTTTATCAAACAAACTGAAGCATCTGCCACAGCCTTGCTTTGCTGAGAACCACATCTGATGAATCTTCTCACCACAACAGCCCAACTTTTCACTGCTCATCATCATTAAATCATCGTCCCTTAAAAGTAGTAATGCATTTAATTGAGCATTTTGTAATGTAATTCACCTGCTCAGTGAGGGCAGATATAGCTTAAAGCAGTACTAAGTAACTCATACCCCTAGAGGCCATAAGCGCCACTGCAGGCGTCATACTCATTAATTGTCTGCGAGAGTAAATACTACGCTCACAGAAAAGACAAAGGGAGAGAGGAACATTGTACATCCAGTTACACAATTTTTCACTCAAACTTGGCTGTAAATACTGTATAAGTGGCGCTAGCCTGCAGCTAGCTTTGCCCGTTAGCCTGTTAGCTTCCTCTTTGTGATTCCATTAGTGTGCATTGGTGGCTCCGACCCGGTGCAGACAAAGTTGCAAGTGTGGTTTTCTGGCCAGAGACACCAGACGGAGATGAAAGACCCCCCAATCATCCCATTAACACTTGCATTACCCCCAGAGGGACTACGGGAAGGACATCCCAAATTTTACTCTTGTCAAATTCATTTAAAATCCATTTTTCACACATCGACTTACAGAACAAAATGTTCCCTGCCACAATGAGGAGGTTTTCTGAGTCATTTACTCCATCTGCCATAATGTTTGGCTGGCTTCTGTTCTGAAAATAATAATTTACCATACATGTGTCTTATAGCCATAAGAACAAAGATAATAGCTGGGGTTCTGTTATACAGGGCATAATGAACGACACCATTACACCTTCTTTACTGGGTCACCCTTTGAATCCCATTACACAGAGCACTTACATGATTTGGATTGTCCTCACCTGTGTCACAACAGCCTGTTCCTAAGCCATAAATATCAGTGATTCACTCTCTGTATTCAGACCGGGACAATGGCCAAACCAGGTGACATTGTGAAAGTTTGGCGCCGTGAAGGACAGCTCTGTCCGTAAACACAGCAGGTGCAGGAGACTCCCGGCTTGGCTGCTTATTTTCCAGCAAAAGCAACATAAAGTATTCCATGGAACATACAATAGTGTTTTGCTTCTATCTATTAAAGGGGGGGTATTATGCAAAATCGACTTTTTCACGGTTTACATCATGTTATTATGTCATTCACTCATTAAAAACATGCCTGAAGTGTTGCCTTGGCACATTCACGTATTTTTGAGTAATCTGTAAAAACTCTGATGGCAGCCATTTTAGGGGTAGGTTTGCCTGAGTCCTCCTAGGAACGCCCCCACCTCCTGGAGACGCCTCCGAGCTTCCGTCACCAGCCGAGTAACCAACCACTGCTCCTCAGCAGAACCCCCTCCCCACTGATGCCACAGACAGCGTGTGGAGGGGGCGTGACGGAAAGGGCCAGAGGTTCTTAAAGAGACAGAGGCCTATTTCAAGACATTCGCCACAGCCATTTTGAAAGAGCAATTTTATACAAGGCAGTTATTCTAATTTACTGCATTTACAGACCAACAGAAGGTTTCGTCATCATTGTAGTGTGCTATAGACTGGTGCTATGTGATTGAAAAAAGCACAATACCCCCTCTTTAAATTGCTTTTATCGTCTCTCTCTGTAAATGATAGCACGTTAATATGGGGAAAGTAGCCATAATTGCACTAATGCGTGTAATATATTGTATCCAAGGTAGAACCACACTTCAGTCCCACTGTAACTCCCCTCACGAATGTGCCAACAGCTGGTGCAAGCCGTGTTGCGTGAGTGTGCGCATACATAACAGGTAAACACGCAAATGAGAGAGTGATGGGGAGGTCCCTGCTCATGAATAGAAATCACCTGAACAAGAGCACAGCGGCAGCAGCTACAGGTGAAGGTTTAATAAAGATGAGACATGAATGGTCCCCAGACAACCGTCATCTCAATCCATATATTCACACCGGCTTAGACGCACACATGATCTCTACTGTACGGGACATCTGCCGGCGTAGCAAGCCATTATGAAAGTTTGTAGCTGGGGGAAGATTTGGTTCCTGTGATGGTTAATGGGCTTTAAAAAATGCGGAGGACACTTTAGGATTCCAAATTGGAGCAGTTCTGAAGTAGAAGAAGAAACAGGATACTGAGGGGGTCATTTATCAAGGCAGGTGCTGAATAGCGGGAACAAACTGAAAAATAAAATCTTTACCATTTGATGTTGCCTGTATCGGTTTGTGGATGCAAAATAACTTTCTCCAACTACACTCAAGACAAAACTGAGCTAATTGTTTTTGGCTCACAGACACAAGTGTGATCAGTCACCTTGAGTCTCTCTCTCTCTAAAACCAAGGAATCAGGTTAGAAATCGAGGAGTAATCATGGAGTCAGACCTGAGCTTAATCAGCCACATCAAAGCAAAACATCAGCAGCTTTTTACCGTCTGAAAAGCATTGCTAAGATCAGAGGAATAGTGTCAAAACCAGACTTAGAGAGACTTATTCATGCATTTGTCTCCAGCGGGTTAGACTACAGCAACGGTCTGCTCACTGTCAGACAACTGTAGTACATCCAGAACGCTGCTGCTCCGAGTCCTGACAAGAACCAGGAAATACGACCATATTAGTCCAGTGCTCTGGTCTCTGCACTGGCTTCCTGTCACTCAGAGAATAGAATTTAAGTTAAGCCGTGTCATGGTTTAGCACCGAAGTACATCTCTGACATGTTAGAAGCAAATGAACCACCTCGGGCCCTGAGAACTTCAGGGAGGGGTCTCCTGGTGGTTCCCAGAGTCAGGACTAAACACGGTGAGGCTACGTTTCAGTTTCATGCAGCAAAAATCTGGAACAGTCTTCACGAGGATGTGGGACAGGCCTCAACTCTGATAATATTCAAATCCAGGCTGAAAACAGTTCCTTTTGCCCATGTATATGACAACTGAAAGTATTTTATCTGCACTCTTGCCTTTTACTGTAATTGATACGGTGTATGTTGGTGTTTTTATTGATTTTATCTGTTTTCTTGTAATTTTATGCAACTGTGAAGCACTTTGAATTGCCTTGGGTACGAATTGTGCTCTACAAATAAACTTGCCTTGCCTGTATTACAGTATCAGCCCCCAAATCTGATATGTAATAAGACAATGCTGTGTGAGTAAATGCATAAATGAGTCGACAGCTGATCCACTCTCTCTTTCCACATGAGAAAACGCTTGCTAAACGACCCCCTAACTGCGTGAATGATGTGGGTTACAGGTATTTTTGATGTGTTAGAAGTTGCATCACCAGCCGAGAGGATCCAAACCCTCAAAAATACTATTAGCTTTCTCTAGTCTCATTGTAAATTCTCTTGCAAGTAATTTTATCTGACCATCTGGGACAAATATAAAAAAGAGGGGGGAAAAAAGGGAAGCCTTGTGTTAAATAAAGTTTGTCTCGTAACGAAGACGGTGTAATGCATCAACTTTATCTCTCCCTGCTGAATAAAATTACATTTGCGGCGTTGTTTTTCTGTCATCCGCAACGCTCCCAGATGGATTGCATGGACCTCCTCCTTCACCGACGCTGACCTCACATGGTTGGTTTGCTGTGGGCACTGATCGTCATCCTAATACCCCGCTGTCAGTGGGATGGTCCCGCCTCAAACGGTATGAAGAGCCACATTACAGGTTTATTCTCTGTGCGAAATAGGGCCATGTGTTTGCAGTAAGGAGGCACGGCTCCGCAGACAAAATATTCATAGCGCCATTTTTCATGTTTACTCTGTGTCGCCGGGTTAAAGCAAAGGTTATTCTTAGCGGGGCTTGGAAACAAAAACTACTTTAATGATTTATGGTGAGCGCGCTTTAGCACCGGGGCCAGTCAAATGTATGGAGACTCTTTTTTGTTATTTTTAAATAGAAAAATACAATATCAACCACTGGGAAAGATCAGGTGTCATTGTACGGAAATTCAAACAAAAATGGAATAAGGACAATGAAGATAAATAACATTAAATATATACTCTGTCCTCTTCTGGATCACATATATGAGAAAATGTGTTTGTAAACAGGCAGCAACCTCCCTCTCACTTTTTCTGAGAACTGCATTTGTGGTTTCTGTTCCACTTTGTTTAGCTGGAACTTTCGTATGTTTTTGCCGTTGTTTTCTTGGGGTTTGGTGGATTTTTTTTTTACCGCAGAGAGTCCATAATGGTCCGGAAAAAAGCAGCTTTTTAAAAGTAAACAGCTGGCTTTTCAACCAAACCCAACTGAGACCTACAAATTCTGAGACAGCGAAGAGGCACCAAGAGCCCCCCCCCCCCCCCCCCCCCCGCCCCCACACACACACACACACACCTGCAGCACAGTGGAGACGTCACAAGAGGAGCTACAGGAAACAAGGGAGGCACAGACGAGGAGGTATCCGGGCAAGACTCACAGCTAAGCCACACATGCCATAGTGCTCTGGCTAATGGATGTTCCCTGGAGAATAAAACAGATGCCACCTTAGGGTTAGGGTTAACAATTATTTACATCCAAATATCAAAGCATATTGACTGGAGAGCTTTATATGCCAGTGTCATACCCAATTTGACCTTCTAGTTTCTAATATGTGTAAGATCTGTGTAAGTGAAACCCAATTTACATTACATGAGCCGTTCTTAACCCTAATTATATCCTGATTAGGGTTTTTCTAAAATAGTGTCTTTCTCACAGTGACCTGGGCACAGCCTCACTGTATCCATGTAAGGAAACAAATGTCAAAAAAGACAAAAACAACTTGAGCTAGGCAAGCTGAGAACAACATTAATTAAGTGTAGTGTCGAACATCTGCAATTAGCCGTATTAGTCGTACTTGTGATGTTTTGGCTTTGCTCAACACTTTCTTCTTCCTCTTGGCTCCGGGCAACGCCAAGCCATATCTAAAACCTCAGCAGTGCCTCATAAAGCAAATATGTAAAACAGTAATGAAGGCTCGAGCTGCTGTGGAGGAGAGTGTATGCAGCATATGGCTCACTGACAGATCCACTGCATCCCATCAGTTATGTGTACGCGGCACAGGTGTTAACTGCATGAAAAAAACAAGATGGCAACACATACGTTTCAAGTAATGTTTGGCTTATTCTTGTCACTGCAAGGGGATTTTACCAGTGCTACCAGTGAGACAACAGGCACCCTTAACTCTTCACAAAGTAAGATTATTAATTTCGTCCATACTCTGTTGCGGGAACGTCTGCCAATGTGCGCCTTCGACCACCTCCAACCACTCCCACATCCTCTCATCCTGGTACTGTTGAGCTTTTGAGATCAGACGGTGTTTCATACATTTCCTTACTCCAAGATGATTCAAGTAAAAAATAATGGTTTGAATCTGTTGACAAAGTAAGACCAGTAAGGGGGTTTGCATCTTTGTCAATATGCAAAAATCATCATCATAAATACCACGAGTCACCACTTACAGGGCCGTACAGCATTTTGAACTAATGAAACAGATTAAAATGTCAACAACAATTAATTAGTCAAATCAACATGAATGTCTATAATCAAAAATGGGTGAGAGGTCAGTTTTGTTAAATTATTGCAGCTAGAAAATGGTAATGGACATTTTTTCGGTCTAATTGGTTCCGTTTCACATGTGTAACTTTTTCAGAAGCTGAAAATAGATTTTCCGACTCGCCGGTAAAAGGAAATTATTGTAAAAGCATCCGTCACTAATTGAATGGAGCAGGGCTTTTAAGAGTAATTATCCAACATACAGTATATCCACATGTCCAATTTCCCCCTCAACGGCGGGTAAAGCAGCGCCGAATAAATTCCATCCACGAGGCATTTTCTCTGTTAAAGTGACTATGCTTTTATCAACCGTCAATCCATCGCCACTTCCTCCATCTTTATGTTAAAGCTTCAGTTTCATGGGGACAGTGACAGCTCCTCAGTCACTCTATTGTCACCAGGGATTGGTTTTGACAGACAGGAGCAGAGTCGGGTCAAAGTCCAATTAGATTTGAGACAGACAGGGAGACAAGTCTTCATCCACTCCCGGGCCCAGACAGCAGTCCCCCCCCCCCCTTTCTTACTTTCTGGCTGATTTCTTTGGGTAGCACTTTAGGATAAGGAACCTATAAACCATTTACAAACACAAGGCAATATTAGTAAGAACACAGTTGTATGTTATTTATAGACCTTTATGAACGTTAACAGTCCATTAAAGGATTAGGCCACCATTTTTCCTTCTTTCCTGAGCATAGACGAGTTTATTCGTACCTGTCTGGTCTTAGTACGTGCCCGTGGAAGACCTTGGTCGGTTCTAGCTTCACCCCCATTTGGAGCTATAGGAATATGCTGGGAGAGGCCAAATGCTAACAACATCTTTGGTCGTTTTGCGTAACTGAGCGCACGCACAAAGACCAGACAGGTACGTATCAACCCGTCTAGGCTAAGCTAAGAACATATCTCAGCATGGAAAAACGGTGGCCTGTTCCTTTAATAGTTTGTGAGGTTTTAATGTACAAGTCTTTTGGGTTGATTGAGAAACCATAGTTCCAATGAGCGAGAACATCAAAACTAAAACATAAAGAAAGGTCGTCAACCACTCCACCATTGTAAGACTGACTTCTTCCTGAGACAATTTGTTGACAGTGATTCTTCATCTTCCTCCCGACACCTTGCCGCGTAATGATAATAATTGTTTGCTTAAGAAACTAAATGTGCGTAAAACTACCAAGTCCTCGATTATTTCCCCGGTCAATAACTCAGACTGAGCTGTCTGAAAATGACTGTAATGACGTCTCTCAAACCACGAGCTGGAAACAGGTAGTTAAAATGGACACAGACCTTCAATTCTCATTTAACACGTCAGACGTCTGGGAAGAGCTGATAGATAATATCGACTCTGGCCTGTCTGCAGGAGGACACTTTTACAGGCTGTTACTTGTCAATGCCGGTGATGGGTATTAACAGACTGTGGAGATGGGGGGGTGAGACAGTGAGACTGCCCTGGCATTGTTATATTGAAAGTGATCAAGATTGATTTTCCCAATCGTTGTGACGTCAAATCTTGCACTCTACATGAAAGCGAGGGAAAAGTGGAGACAGAAATCGGGCAGATTTTGCTCTGACTCGAATAAGAAGGGAGAAAAATCAGGCATTACCAAAGAAATAGCATCCAGCTACATGTCGGTACACAATGGTTTGCTGTGACAATCCTATATCTGCAGCTCAAGGTCCAAGCGGAGCGTGTCATGGTGTAAATTTAGCTCTCAATGTCACAGTCCCCGCTACAATGTCATATACGTTACCCATCCTATTGTCACTTGCAGAGGACGTTTTCTATGCCAATGCTTTTATGCGATGTGCTTTAAACCTTTCATCCACCTCAGTAGTCATAAGCCCTCACCACATGTCCTTCCATTTCACAAAAAACAATGTGAAAGAAATGACACCAAATGAGTGACCTGCTTCTCCGCTGCTGGCGTAATTTCCTCTTTTCGCCCGAAACTCATTTTCAAACCCCCAGAATCCAAAATTATTTCCTGAGCCGAAAACATTTCCCACACGTCAAAACCGCGCTGGTCCTAAAATTAAAATGTCACATTCATTCCGCCCTCACTTGTGCTTCTCCTCGCTCTCCACCACGGATGAAGTGTAAGTTGATGTAAGTGCGAAGCTGGCCAGTTTTGCTGCCAATTAAAATGGCTTTTGACCGGAGAACACATCTCGTTAGTATGCACCGCTGCCAGGGCCTGTAAACTGGGAGAGCCAATCTGACCAGAGCTGTTTACGTGGCCCCCACACAGAGAGAGAGCGAGGAAGGGATTGAACACGGAGAGAGAGAGAGCGCTGTGGTTGTTAGCGTTAGCGTCTGTCATGGGGAAAGGTCATCTGCCTACCACCGCCCACTCACTCTCGCACTCATAATAAGCATGCATCATCTTAATGCAAGGGTATGCTCGGCCTTTGAAAGAAAAAAGTTTGAAAGATACACATAAGATCTTCGGCCCTAAACTCCAGTCATATCCGGACTAATTATCGGATTCGAAATAACATCATGGCAACTGTTTGTGAATTCTCTCATTCATCCAGGGAGTATCCATCGTAGAAAATGTCGACGTCAATGTCAACTTTATTTGTTTAGCACATTTACAACACTGTGTTCCCAAAGTGCTTCACATACAGGTCATGGAAAACAACAAGAGAAACGCACACAATAGAGTCTTAATGCAGCTCAACTTGAATTGAACGCCAACGCAAATAGATGTGTTTTAAGAGCAGTCTTAAAAGTTTCTAAGGTTGGAGCCGCTCTGATGTTTAGGGGGGAGACTGTTCCAGAGTTTGGGAGCAGCCACACCAAACACCCGATCGCCTCGCGTCTTTAAACGGGATCTGGGCTCGTTCAAAGACAGCTGACTGGGGCATCAACGGACAAAAGCTCAAAGATACCAAATGCTAACAACATCTTTGGGTGAAGCTTCCAACTTCAATCCCATGTGGAGCAATAGGAATATGTTGGGAGAGGCCAAATGCTAACAACATCTTTGGTCGTTTTGCGTGACTGAGCGCTCACACAAAGACCAGACAGGTACGCATCATCTAGTCTAAGCTCAGGTAAGAACATATCTCAGTAAAAACGGTGGCTTGTTCCTTTAAAGTCAGTCCTGGCAGGCAGCCAATGGAGGGCCTTG
Source organism: Gobius niger (assembly GCF_951799975.1). Taxonomy (NCBI): domain Eukaryota; kingdom Metazoa; phylum Chordata; class Actinopteri; order Gobiiformes; family Gobiidae; genus Gobius; species Gobius niger. The sequence goes on from NC_136861.1 coordinate 15,353,917, forward strand.
TCCCTGTCAGTCAGCATTCTGGACTTGTTGCAGGTAATTCAAGAAAAGGTTAAATCATCAACTGGACTGAGGTTGAGGACATTTCTTCTGAGCTCTTTAGGTCAGAAAAGACACTTTGCCCAAATTGGAGCGGTCTAAATAAGACCCAGGTTCCACCAAAACTGCCAAGTATCCCTTCTCAAGTTGTTTACATTATCACTCAACTAGCAAGTCTTTGTTCTACTCTACTGCTGAGACAATGGGCGTAGACGAACCATTAGTAAAAGAGGGTTGTTCACCTGATCTCAACAGGCCATTATCGAGTGGGGACAAGGCATGCCTCAGACCTCCCCCTCTTTTGAGACTGGGTTTCCCATGTCTCACAAGGATAACTTCCTTAACTCCCCTTTCAAACCATCTTTTTTCCCTCACTAGTATGTTACATAGTGCTGGACAGCTGACTTTGGACCACTGCTGTTTTCCCTGTGATGCTGTGCCATTCTTTTGAAGAGAGGTTGCTTGGTTTCACCTATGTAGTGCTCACTGCAACCTTCCTGACACTGAATAAGAGTAAAGTACATTACTCTGCTTGAATGGCAACCTCTACGATAAATATCTTGCCCCTCAGCATCCCCTCACCAAAGTCTCTTCCCTTGCCTAACATGACTACTACAACTACAAGTTTGTTTTTGCAACCTTGCCAAGCATATGACTCTTGCAGGCTGTTGTTTGCCAGTGTTAGATGATGGACACGCACACAAGCTTCTGGGCCAATCACCCAGAAGGAGGGGAGCGACCTTATCGTGACCGGGCACCGCAGGACTCGGCCTAAAGGTCCTAAAGTGGGCGCATCTGCTGAAAATAAAACTAAGAGCAGCAGTTTTGGATGTAGCCTTGGTTTAGCAATGTCAAAGCAGCAAAAAATCTTGCCCTTCCCTGATTTGTACTCCCTTTCCTGCTTAATTACATACTAAAAAGATCATCTGCGCCGTTCATAGTTTGTCTTCTGGGTTGGGGATATGAGCTTCCGCCAGCAGCCTCCACTCGCTGTAATGGGACATGATGAGATTGTATTCACTTTTTGTAGAATGACATTTCGCTGTCACCTCGTGTATTTTTCACCGGCGCTCTGGCAGGTAAGTCTGACAGCGACGATTCTCGTGCCTATTGCTTCACAGGCAACACCGACATAAAGAGGAGAACTGAAAATGTGAGGCATAACAGTGAGTTTTATCACTCCTTATGAGGGACGTCCAAGTTTTGTCATCTGCTCTTGCTGTTTGAAACACCTTGGAAACTTTTTTTTTTGTAACAACGATCAGTCAGTTCCTTTACTGATGCCCTGTGGATAGACTTCGTATCATGATTTCTCAAGGGGTGGTCCTGTTGCAAAATGTTCCACAGACACTTCTTCTTCTTCTGGTGACAGGAGTTGCTGACGTTAGTCCTCTCTTGCGTGTATGAAAACTTCAAGGAGCAATATCAAAAACCCATCATGTTTCCTTGGCCTCATCAGAATACAACCTTGAGAGAGTTTTTTTTTGTTTTAACTTGTTCATAAACTATCCAACAGAAAAACAGGCACAAAGCCAGGTTCACCATGAAACTGGAGCAAAATCAAACTGACTGAATCACCATGCCACGATGGTGAAGAGATACCGGGTCAATGACTTATTACTTGTAACTCCAGCTTCGGGAATAAGTAACGTACAAGTCTGCAGAGTCAGCAACAGGTCTTGGCTCTGATTAAAAGGAGCTGACCACAAATTCACCTTTACACCCGTGCCACCGCTGCCACCCCACCTCCATCACTCTCATTGATTCACCCACATCCGGCACAGCGTATTTCATGTCACATTAAACAAATAACCCCATTTATGTGATATGTCGGGAGTTTTATAGCGGAGATTTATCATACTGCCCTAATGTAATTTTACCACAGCAGTCAATAATGTTTTATTTTACAAGAGAGCGCATGAAGCGAGCCAGGGCTGCCGCACAACACAATGCACTGCAGGTCAAGGTTCCAGGCTGCTGTTACAGTTACCCAGCTTGGGTTTTTTTTATGCAGTGAGAAGAGAGGGACAAGGGGAAGGGTCGGGGATAAAGCTTCAAAAAACATATACTGAAAGAGAAGTGGAAGGTTTGGAAACTATTAAAAAATAAAAGGACAAACAGGTTTGTAAGAGCAGTGGAGGACGGATCCACGGGGCACTGACGTGTTGTTCTTAGTGAAGAGAGTGCAGTGACGAATTCTGGTTTAATGGACTTTTTACTGAGGGACGTAGGTGTTTTTGAGGTTCTCAGTGCTTAGCAACACTCAGGTTTGCATCTTTACCATTTTTATTTTTTTTGACATCATTGCTTTGGAAAAACAAAAAGTATTTTGTTTTATTATTTTGCTTTTTATAATATAATTTTACATTGTGGGGCCATTTTCTTGAATATATTAGAGCAGTGGTTCTCAACATTTTCAGCGAGTCTTGTACGTATTCCAGGGAACATTGTCTATGTCTGTGAAAGGTGCTAAAGGTGCATCTTTCATCTGAAACGACTTGGAAACACTACCGGTGTCTGTTAAAATTAATGTTTTTCGGTTGTTTTGATCATAATATCAATCTCAAAGGCATATCTACAGCTCGTTCAATAAAAACTTGTGTGGAAAATACAATATTTTATACCAGTAGATGAAACAAAAAGCTTCAGCCTTCAGTCTGCACATAGCCTCACAACTACCTTTCAAGCAGATTTGCGGTCAGCTCATTCTCTCCTTTTTCATCAGTTTCTATCGAACCAGTGGCGTTGCATAAGTCAAGAATTATCTTGTACCTGATAATATTTTACATACAGTACATAAAGAGCATAAAAGCCATGTCTCAAATAGAATTACTACTTGCAATTAGCGCGTTTTTTATGGGCCGTGTTGGACCTGATTTATCATTAGAAACCTTGCACATTATCAGTAGCACAAATCTGATATGTAAATGACTTTGAGCTGTGGCCTTTCAGCGTTTATTAAATACGCAATTCTCAACTGCACCCATGCTATCCAGTTTGGCAAACTTCTTGTTGAAAATGTATTAATTCTGACTATTTCCATATGGAGAAATTAATTGGCAAGAGAATATCAATGCAATTTGGAGAGTCATTGAGGGACACTGGCCTGGGAGTGAGTTTATCGCTATATATAGAGCAACTCTCTGCCACTGTGCAACTAAATATAACAGCCTTGTGAAGTTGAATAAAGCATAATGCAGTCTCTTCAGTTCAGTGATCTATAGATATGTCAAACGCGATGATAATAAATACATAGGCTGTGTTTGGAAAAGTATATTTGTTGCCAGAATGCTTCGTCTAGTGTTTTATACTTAACCCAATGATGCGCTGCAGAAGCCCATGGATAATATCGGACTCGGACGTTGCAGTGTAATTCATCATTACTAACAGGCTGCTGGCCAAAACTGCAAAGGCCACATTATGAATTCCAATGCTTCCAAAGAAGTCCCTTCATCCTTTTGTGGTGGATTAGATTTAGAATAAAACCCTCTGAAACAATGTTAACTTGACTTTTTGGTTTTGTGGGCCCTTTTAGTCAGAGTGCGTATGAATCACAATAGATTGGAGGCTGAAAGAACATGCCGGGAAACTGCCAGCAAAGCATTGTAGAAGTGCTGAATTACATTTCCAAACTTTTAGCGAGATTGCACCGCATACAAAAGCTCAAAAGGGAACGTGAGAGTGTGATCGCGTGTTTTACGTTTTTTTTTTTTTTTGGACAGAATACAAGCATGAATAAACCAAGGCTGCATCCATCTTGCAGTGGAGTACATTAGCGTGTGGCAGGGCGATAGGAGCAGGTTGCGGTTTTGCTCCGTTCTGCCAACTTTTTATCAAAACTGTCACCCGCACGGCATCAGCTTCTCCTGGGGACTGTTCGCTCCGACTGCACCGGGTTAATGGAGATCAGGAGGGTTTCACTGAATAATGGTGCACGCCTGTTTGTGTGAGATCCTAGATGAGAGAAAAGATGTGAAAAATGCCTTTTGCATTTAGTGTCATTGTTAACTTTTTTAACAATGACACTACAGCATTATTATTATTGATTGGCGTTTCGTTGGTTGTTGAAGATGTGAAAATGTAATGACCACGATCTCTTTTCCTGCTACTCACTCACATTTCACTGAGTTTCAAACTGTTTGTAATTGAAAAAAAAATTAAGTTGTCTTTTACAAACACAGACGTTCAGACAGACCCCAGATGACTCAGGCAACAACACCAGATTTGACCCATTACTAAGTAATACTCTGGATAGCATTGCAATATCGATACCAGTGTGTTTTAGATTAAAGCAGTACTAAGCAAGTCGTGCCCCTAGAGGCTATAAGAGCCACTGCAGGTGTCGTAGCATGTTAGGGTATTTTACTCATTAATTGTCCGTGAGAGTAAATACTACGCTGCCAGAAAAGACAAAGGGAGAGAGGGATATTGTACATCCAATTACACAATGGAGATACATTTTTTTCACTCAAACTTGGCTGTAAATACTGTTTAAGTGACACTAGCCCGCAGTTAGCTTTGCCCGTTAGCCTGCTAGCTTCTTCTTTGTGATTATATTAGTGTGTATTGGGTAGGCAGCGGCGTTGCAATTGTGGTTTTCTGGCCAGAGACACCAGGGGAGATGAAAGACCCCCAAGCATCCCATTAACACTTGTATTACCCCCAGAAGGACTACTGAAGGGGTTTATTAAGGTAAACAAGTTACTTAGTACTGCTTTAAAGTGAATTGAAACTTGGGATGTTAACAAGGCCATAATCTCTCATGCTGCTCACCTGTTTAATCTGAATGAAGAGGTAAAGGAACATTTCCCCTGTACTAACCCTGTCTAGCCTTTAGAAATAAAGAGAAAAAACAGTAAATTTGGTCAATTTTGGTTAAAACAATAATCTTGAAGAAATTAAGTTAAAGCGCAATTTCTACCTACGGCATTCATTCATCCAATCATCCAATCACAGTCCCATCTCAAGCTGCAGCTGCTCATTCCTGCTTCAGCCATTCATCGCCCGGGATCCCCTTCTCAAGCTTCCTCGTCCATCTCCCAGGTGTGCTGTGCCCCTCCTCCGCCCCTTCCTCCGCCCCTTCCTCCGCCCCTTCCACCGTCTGGCCTCTCCTTGACTCTGCTCATCATTGTCAACTGCCCGCCCCCACGCCCTCATCCTCTACCAACACCAGCGTCCGGGCTCCGGGGGAAGATTATGTCTAACATTCATCATCACCATTTATTTCATAACGTTAATGCGATCTTCCGCCGGGATCTGAGCCCCAATTACGATTCATGCCCAATAAAACTTCTGAAAGCCACTCTGTTTCTGTGAGTCTTTTCAGGTTGAAATCACGTTCACGCACACATTTAGATGATACCATATCAATATCAAAATACCGACTACTTGCTGGTATCAGTGTGCCTATCTCCTGTGCCTACTTGCATATACACAAGCTTCCCCACTTTTCACACCCTGAGGGATTACTTCCTGAGCCCTAGTGCTAAGTGCGGCTCTGTGGGCGATTTGTCAAGAAGAAATAAATGTCTAAGGCCATTTGGTGACGTACGTGTCTCATACATCTCTTGTTCAAGGGGAGTTTCTCTAACACTGTGTGCTTTGTTGGTGCTTTACCTTTCTCTTTATGGTTAACAGAGGGTCATTAGGTCATTATGGTTATTAGATCTGAGACATTCCGTTTACCTCTCAGTTTTCTCGCACTAATAAATCGTAAACCCACACATCCCGCCCACAGCAAACAAAGATGCTCAATGCGCAATATACCATAATAATCAGGACTTTTCTTCTTGAACTTAAATTTATTATACAGCAGGAGAATAGGAGGCTGCAGCCGCCAGAGATTAGATTTGTCCATTGTTTGGAAAGCACTGAAATCCGACGTGTGCCCTCACCTGGGATAACTCTAACTATAAGAAGACACAAAAACGCAGTCAGCTGTACCGTTATAGCAGTAGAGCAGATATACTCTATCACACTTTACTGCAAAACACTACTGTTCAATCAACATTTTTCACATGAAACTGCAATTGCAAATTAAGATGTGTTTCTGCTGTCTTGTGTACTGTAAATGACGAATTTGTTAAGTGTAAAAATGTACTCCACGCTCTGACAAAGGGAGAGTTAAGAATTGTTTGAGTGTGATGGAGCCTTGGTGCAGCTGGAGTCTCATCAACTGAGGAAAAACTACTATAATGCAAACAAATTAGCAATAAATAAATCCTCACATTCTCTTTCTGTCTCCGTTCACAGAAACACAACCATCCTAATGTGAGCATGGCTGACATTCCCTTTCTTGCAGATGCGAGTATATTACGATGCAAAAAGGAGTCATTGGCCCCTTCTCTGTGTCAGTCATGTGCACGAGTGGAAAAATGGGGCTCAGATAAAGCTTTGGACGACTAGCTGTCAGGCCATACTCATCAATCACGTCACACACGCAGTCATTATTTTTAATACTGCTGCCACTGGCCCGCGGTTCACTCGCACCTGTCACATCTCGCCGTGTCTGTGGACGGACTGATGCAGGGCTGAGTAATGGGATAGGGGAAGCGGGAGGTGGGTGAGTCTACCAGGGGCGCTTCCTAATCACTGTCAATGCAGCGGATTGTTTGACATGCCCCGCCCTGGACTGGGCTAAGATTAGCCTAATGCACTGCTCACATAATAGTCATTGTCATCTAAAGTCACATCTAATAGCCTTCTTCAAGCCATTTCAGACTTCTTGGAAAGACTTGAATTTGCCGTATTGAAAGCTCAACCCATTAACTTGTTTAAAAAAAGGCCAAAACACTGTTTACATTTTGTTTGATTTTTGGTGTTCCTCAGGGATCAGTTCTCAACCCGCTTTACTTTTTGATTACAATTTTGAACATGTCAAACAGAAAACATTTGTGTATTTGTTATGCAACTTTTAATGTTGGAAACAGGAAGCTTGATCTGGGAAACTGGGAATTTGCAGATGAGCTTATGTATCTATGTTCCATTCCATCCAATCAAATGCTCTGGGCTATAGAATGGAGGCTCTTCCTGTGGTGCTTCCTGACCACCACCCATTTGACAGTCTGACATGAATTATGCTGCTTATATCACAGTGAGGATAGCACGTCAGACTGGACCCAGCCAAGATTAACCTAAATGCACCACTCAAATTATAGGCATTGTCATCTACTGTCTCCTCTAATCATCTTCTGCAGGCGATAGCACAGACGAGTTCGAGTTATTAAAATTTGCATGGTATCTTATCCTGGCACTGCAAAGATTTGAAGTCAGCATTATCTTAAGGTTCAGGTTAAGGTACTCTTTATTGGAACTGTTATGGGCCATTTTGCAGTGCACTTAGAAAATTACAGCCAGGGCAAACGGCATGCAATTATCATCTTCTGTTTTTCTCATTCTATTTTATACATTGTTGGGTTAATTTAGAAAAGATGGCACCGGCGGTCATTTTAAGCTTATGTTCAGCTCCTGCAGAGCCTCCACAAAGCTCTCTGCTCATTACTGTCACTCCCTGATACAACCTGTGTAAGGAAATGATGGGCTGACCTGGCCCCTGATGGTATGGGTCACCTACAGGTCAGAGAATTTAATTTTAGTTTCCACATTGAATTTCAGAGAAGGCACTGTATGAGAATGAGCATCGTAATTGGTGGATATGCGAACTCACTGAAATGTTTAGTTTAGAGAAGAGAAAGTAGAAAAGAATAAATTTAAATCAATTTAAATACAAGTATAATAAAAAATGCATCATTTGATCAATCTAGTTAATAGAAAATAGATAATTAGCCTGTTTTTAATTTTAAAGACTATACTGTACATGTTATTTGGTCTCGGTTATCTTCATGGGGGTTCAGACCTTTTTTTGTTTTTGTCCCCACTATATAGGTATAGGTACAATTTTAAGCTAATCTTCCGGGTTCGATTCCCACCTGGACGAGGTCTTTCTGTGTGGAGTTTGCATGTTCTCCTTGAGTGCGTAGGTTTCCTCCAGGTACTCCGGTTTCCCCTTGAACCCTACTACTAAAAACATGTACAATAGGCCAGGACGAATGATGTGTGTGAATGAATGAATGAATGAATGAATGATGGTGGTCAGAGGGACTGTTGACGCACATGTGTGCAGTCGTGACAGCGCTTCTGTCAGTCTCCCCCAGGGGAAACTGAAGCTACTGTACCAGCATCGAGTGTGGATTAAATGTAAAATTGTCTCATCTAAAGCACTTTGTGACCATGTCTGTAAAAGGTGCTATATAAATAAAGCTCTTCTTATATAATTTTGCATTTAGCTCTGATTAGCAGGCTACAGTATTTATACCAGATCTAATATTTCACATATATGTGAAAGTCGAAAATGTCTGCAGGAGAAATCATTCTTAATCAGATTCTGACATCACCTACATGTGGTTGATGAGCTGACAACAGCCAAGCACTCACTCACAATTTGCACTGTTTGGAAGGCTGGCTATACTGAAGCTACAGATGTCAGAGTAACCGGAGTAACTGGCTTTCTATACGCCTACGCACACACATACATGTACATTTCTATAGTATCAAAAGCCGTCTTATATTTATTTCTATGGTTGGCATGTATTTGTGGCTCGGCCATTGTTTTGAGACTAACCTCAAAACTATACCTGATGGTTTATGAGTTGAATCCATTATTGTACGTGTGAAATTGTGAAAATAAACAAAACTTAAACTATACTTGACGGTTCTCAAATTGAGAAAGATGTGGCTGCCAAGTTGTTCCTTTCTCTCTGGCCATGACCAATCATGCAATTATTCGTACAGGAAAGAAGAAGAAGCATTTCTGATAGCAGGGATTGTACCACTAATGATGGATAAGTGATCGTTCTTTTGAGTCGAAACAGTTGCTTACATAGAACTGTCCACTCCTGTCTTCCATTGTTGACACTGTCTTTCATGACAGTAATTAGCCCCCCTCTGTCCCTTGACCCCACAATGGTCAGGGGACAGTGTGCCCCATGTTGTTTCACATGTTCGAGGCGAAAGTGCGTGACCGGCCTTTCAGGAGCAAAACACACTCACAGTAAACGAGCGGAGGTGCAGCTGACGAGCAGAAAGCATCATGGGAAACGACACAGCTTGAAGTGTCTTCTCTTCACATATTCTCCAATGCGTAGTGCCAGCCCTCGCTGCCGGAACAAATTACAGTGAGAATAGCGAGCGCTCTCCCCCGTCCTCTTCAGCAAATATCTGCATGTGTTCGAGGAAGAATTTGAATAGATATAAGACTCCTACAGTAAATACATTTTTGAACCTTTTGTCCCCACAATGTTGTTCTAGAGCGTGGCGTATTCGTATATTCCATGGTGGATCTGCACTGCTAAGCCCCAAAAAGATTTTCTCTTTTATTTTAAACGCAAAGCAGAACAGAACTGGTAATGTCTGGAAAAAAGGCCTTCAAAATGGTGATGCGCATTCGTTTTTTGCATCCATTGCGGGAATTGGCGATGGTCATAGGAGCAAATTCGTAGGCATGTTGTGAGTTTGAATGACGAAAAAAGTGCTTTTATTTTATCATTAGAATTTGATTACACTCTGCATAACAAGAAACTAATCTCCCAAGAATGCGGAACCTCTTAAAGGGAGGAAATCGCATTTGCAGAAGTAAAACAGGAGTCAACAAAGCATTAGTGCAAAGTCACATTCATTGTCTTTAGCGGGTATTTTTATCCCCCATGAGTTTGCAATTTTGAGCTTTCTTTCCCAGAGAATAGAGAGGATAAAAAAAAAAAATGTAATAATATGATGACCTGACAGCAGCCTGCAGCGGTGGAGCAGGAGCTCAGAGCAGCGGACCATGAAATAACACACAGCAAATGAAATAAGCAGTGATCGCAGGCAGCCTAATGACCAGGGAGGGTCATTTGAAATCGGATTTGCATGTTGGGGATTGTGTGCTTTAAAAGAGTGAAGCGAAGTGTGCGCTGGGGACTTTGTTTTGTTTTTTTTTCATAAGGAGTTGATTTGTTCAGAAGTGTAAGAAGGAGACCAAAATCTGAGAAAAACTAAAAGTCCTGTAATAACATGTAATGGACTATACATGAGAAAAGCCATAGTGAGTGGATGCTGTTCTAGCAAGAAAGTAGGTCTGCACAATTATAGACAAATAGCGGTTATTTTTCAACAAATACAGTTGAGATTTATTTCTTCTTTTAGTTAGGATTCAGCTCACAGTGGACATGTTAGGCACATCCAGGGGCATTAACATGTGAAAGAACAGTTTATTAATAGTTGAATCTAGAGCCTTTGCCAGTTTTAACATAAGAAGCCACCACGGAGAATAGACTAATTTGTTTGTTGGGAAATTATTAAGTATTGGACTTTCCAACTGATTGTGGTGTTTGTGATTATTGTAACCACTCAAATACAATTTTAATTTGGTTGTAACTGCTAGGACGTGCAGGTAAATCAGGACTCTCTTCATTGCTCATATTCAACTAATGTATGAAAGGAAGTATTTCACGATTTTTGACATAGGGCCTCATTTCCTAGTTATCCAGACTGTTGTTGATTTCTGGAGATTTAAAAAAAAAAGAACAAAATTCACACAGTCCTTAATTATCTAAGAGTTTGGTGGTGCTAGGCTAGTGCATGTCTATGGTAACTATTAGCCTGCATTAATAACAGTCTGACCCAAGCACAGTGCACCTGAGGCAAATCACTTATAACACCAGACTACCCATATAAATGTCTGTGTCGACTGAATAACTTTTGAAATGTAGCCATTTTGCATTTAAGCAGCATCAGCTTCCTGGTTGTAAGCTACGCAGCGGCGGAGTGATCTGCTAGGTTACCGGATCTACAGTAGTTTGTAAAACCTGCGGCCGGCATTACTACATGTGGAATTCACAAAGGAGCTTTCTACAAATCAGATATGGCAACGTTTGGAGGACGACCCCGTGATTTTGAAGAGCTTTTTAATGCAGGCTAGTAGTTACCATAGACATGCACTAGCCTAGCACTAGCCTAGCCTAGCACCACTAAACTCTTCAAATATAAGCACTGCATGACGTAAAAAAAAAAAAAAACAATGTCTGCAGAAATCAACAATGAGGCCCTATGTCAAAAATATGTCTATGTCAGAAACATCCCTTTAAAGGCACTACCCCTGATTTTTTCTTTTTTTCTAATAATGGTATGAAATAAGTTTAGTCCTTGCATTTCTTGCATTTCTCTGGCCCCTAATTTCTGTTTCAAATCAAAGATAAGAAGGACTGTGGAGAGAGTTACAGACTGCAAATCTCGGAACTGAATTTGAAAGCTATATATAGGCGTTCCCTTTAGCTCTTGGCATATACACATAGTGAATTAGACGGGGATAGGAACTGTGGAGGAGGGCGTGGGAACGGGCCGGAGAGCGTGACAGCAGTGGGAGGATTTTTCTGGAGGCTTCTTGCTATTGTGTTAAAAGGTAATGGACACTATAACAAGAAGACAAAGCATGTCAAAGTCAACATGGCAGCCAACATAACAGTAATTTGCCTTTTATATTAATGCTAGAGCTCGGCATCATCTGGCTTTTTGCCCTCTGTGAACGCACCCGGCTGAACAGTGTGGCTCTAGATACCTGCTGTTTTTCTCCTTTGTTGTCGTTGAAGAAAGCGGTGGGTCTTCTGCAACAACAACAAACTCCCCTTTCAGTCCCCCACTCTACTCTTCAGAAATAACAGCAGCCCTTAGTGGGAGCAGGATGCTATGATCACACTCTGACCGAGAGGAGAAAAATCAACTGCTCACGGCTGACTTCAAAATGAGACGACGTGACTTTCCTAACGCTAAGGCCTTGACACAAACGTTATGGATATTTATCACCTGAGAAGCTTTTAATGCTGCAGGACTAGAAATGTGAACCTTGAACACTTTAAACACTGGGCTACACACTCACAAAAATCAATATCCAGATTTTGAGAACTCCTCCTTCTAATACAGCATCAACATCTGGGCTTATGGGAAGCATCCAGCCCCGCTCGCGCTGCGCCTCATTTGCATAGACGTGGTATTAAATTACAATAGGCGATGGCTTCAGATAACATTACAGCAGAGGCATGATGACAAGTGACACGGACAGCTCCAGTGTGATTGGGGAGCCATCTGCGCGAATGAATCTCGCTGATCTTGCATTTATGTCAAAGCTGTGCGCTGTCTTCCTCCATTACCATCCACAGCACCGGGGAAACTGGGCTAAATGAGATAATACTTGCATTGTCTTGTTCAGCAGCATGAAATTGAATAAAAAAATGGGGGGGGAGAAAGAAAGGTGAACAGTAACACAAGAGAAGACGGCTGGGTGGGAAAATAGACTGAGGTGTTATTTGATTTGAGTTTGTCCACTGTGTAGGCGGCGGATATATGCAATTCTGCTCCGGCTATGACCAGAGGTTGAGGAGAGGTCGAGCAACAGAAGCAACAGCAAAGTTAGGTCAGTTTTATAGACAACTCGATTTGTTTATGCAAAGCATCACCTCAGAAAGCATTACCAATAATAAACTCGGAAGTGCAATGCATAGCAAGGACGAAACTGGCTCGAAACGGTGTAAGTTTGTTTATGACAAAATTCTGTCACAAGATAAGAGTGGGCAGAATAGCATTAAAAACCAATAAAGATTCTGATGGGTGTGGGGGGTGGGTGGGGTTGCTTTTTAAGTAGAACTAAGTAACTTGTTTACCTCAATTAAACCTTTTTGTAGTCACTCTGGGGGTTATACAAGTGGGATGATTGGGGGAGGGGTCTTTCATCTCCCCCGATGTCTCTGTCCAGAAAACCACACTTGCAACTTCCCTGCCTCCAGGTCAGAGGCGTAATACACACTACGCAATACACACGAATGGAATCACGAAGAAGAAGCTAACAGGCTAACGGGCAAAGCTAACTGCGGGCTAGCACCACTTTAGCAGTGTTTACCGCCAGGTTTGAGTGAAAAAAAATATTTCCATTGCGTCATAGAGTTGTTGCACAATGTACAACATCCCTCTCTCCTTCTGTCTCTTCTGTCAGCGTAGTGTTTACTCTCATGGACAATTAGTGAGTGAAAAAAACGCAACATGCAATGAGACTTGCAACACCGGCGCTTATGGCCTCTAGGGGCATGAGTTACACGTGTTAATGGGATGATTGGGTTATTTTTCATCTCCCCCTGGTGTCTCTGGCCAGAAAACCACACTTGCAATTTCACCAATACAAACTAATGGAATCACAAAGAAGAAGCTAACAGGCTAACGGGGAAAGCTAACTGCGGGCTAGCACCACTTAAACTGTATTTACAGCCAAGTTTGAGTGAAAAAATTCTCCCTCCATTGGGTCATGGAGTTGTTGCACAATGTATAATATCCTTCTCCGATTTTGTCTCTTCTGTCATCATAGTAATACAATTAATGGGTAAAAAACACGACATGCTACGACACCTGCAGTGGCGCGTATGGCCTCTAGGGGCGTGAGTTACTGAGTGCTGCTTTAATATGGACATGCCTGACTGATGTGTGTTGGAAAAGTTAACAGCTAGATCTAATGTGTTTTCAAAAGCCTGTAATGAGGACTTTAGAATTGATTCATACAGATAAAGCCTCTGAAGAAATCACAGCCGGCCATCACTCAAAAGAATGTCCCTTTACTGTGGCCTTCCCTTCATCAAGGCTGAGCTCTTTTGCATCTGCATAGAAAGAAAACCTTGCCTGTCATTAGGAGAAAGGGCGCAGTGAGTATATGCCACAATTCAACCCTGCCTCATCGTGCGACTCCTGTGTGAAAGTCTTTGGGAGGCAATAAAGACGCGCTTTTGTCCGAGTGCAAAAAGAATTCAAGGTTTTTTACGCAAGATCAAATACAGAAAATGGCCCTGGCATGACATGCTATATAAAGAAATTTGCTTTGGACAAAAAAGGTGGACAGGCTAAACTTTTGGTGCCAACTAAGCCGAACATAGAAAGTTACAAAACATTCAGCAGACATGATAAAGTTCTTCATTTTACCTTGCATCTCCTGTAAAGTTACTTGTATAATGTATTGTCAGTCATCTAAAGGCCCTGAGGAATCACATTTTTGGCTACAATAGCTATTGTAAGATTGCATTCCGGCATCTAAGCCTCATCAGAGGTGTTATGATCTACAGAAAAGCACAAGCTTTCACTCCCGGTTTATAAAAGAGACGAAATTACACCAGTGCCACATAATGTCAACCGCAAACTAAGAGATCCCCGCGGCCGTGCCTCCAAGATGGGAACAAATGACAAATGCCAAATCGTCGATCACTCCCCGTTGGCCTTTCCAAAAGTCTGAGGGGAGACAAAAACAATTCCACAAATAAATTATGAGGAACTGGGAAAGATTATGAAACAGAAACAACAATTTAGCGCCACAGCGGCTGCTTCAAATGAGCTACACATCATGTCCAATTGGCTGAATAAAGATGTAATGAAAAAAAGAAAGAAATACTACTAATAATGTGAAGGAAAGTGCACCACACAGAACTATTGACATGCCCTTTTCTGTCTACTGAGCTTGAATCAATAGCCCAGTGCATGTCAGAGAGTCAGAGTCAGGAGGAGGCTGACCAACAAGCACAGCGCTCCATCAAAACCTAAACACTGCCGTCGGGTCTGCAGGCTTTATTCCATGGCCACAGCTAAAAGAGCATAAAATGTGAGTATAAAATGACGAACTTGCATGTAGCCCCTTAAATATTATATGGCATGTTTAAATTGGGACACTAGGGGCTCTTTTCTAATCTAGCAATTCATGCAAATGAGGACTACATTAGGGAAAGGATCCTGTAGAAAACTTATATTAATAATAAAATACAGTATATTTGGGAGGCTAGGAGATTATTGTTTGTTGAGTGTGTGGGTTGACTGGTCAGTCTACAATGTTGTAAATGACAGTGACGTAAGTTTATAATGAGTGTGTAGACCAACTAAGGCTCATTGAGTTTCCCTCCTCCATTACCTCACGATCCTTGTGGAGATCCCAACCTCAGGATGAAATCCACTACTCTCCATCAGTGTTAATTTTGTCGACTAAAATATTTAGTCTTAATTTTAGTCAAAGTGATATTTTTGTCGACTAAAATTGGACTAAAACTAAATTAAAAGTTTTTCATGAGACTAAAACTATGACTAAAATGTCCAGATATTTTAGTCGACTAAAATAAGACTAAATAAAAATGAAAGGGAGAGACTAAAATCATCCAAACTTCTATTGACCGTCTGAAAGAGCCTCAGATCATGTAAATTCTCTGCCAAAGGATCGGCTCTGAGCTTTGTTCATGTGGAGCAGCTCCATGAAGCAGAAGAACAAGATTAAATAAGATTATAATTAATATTATCAATGCAAAGTCGACTAAATTCGTCTTAAATTTAGTCGACAAAAACTAGACTAAAATTGAAGATATTTTTTTTGACTAAAACTAGACTAAAATCGAATTACATTTTCGTCAAAAGACTAAGACTAAAACTAAATAAAAATATGTTGTCAAAATTAACACTGCTCTCCATCACCAAACTTTATCGGGGGAGCAGTTCTGCATTATCTTGTCTTTTTGTCATGAGAACATTGGTGCAATTCACCATTTTGAGCCAGTGCATCGAAGTCCTTGATGTGAGTTTGCCCACCTCTGGCTTAGACCTTGAAGATAGGGCCCTAGGCGTTTAGATCTCTGCTGTCATCATGTCCATCTCTTGGGTCTGACATGGTCAAGCTCTGGTTTAAACATTGATGAACTGTGGATTACATGTATAGCATTTATCTACTAGGACACACACACAAAAAACGTGTACTTTCCCTCTAGCTGTTTTCTTTGTCTTGAGGGTCACAGGGTTACGCTTTGTGCTACAGAATAACAGATGTGCAGACAGAGACCGTGAGGCAAAGGTCAAACAATGCTTCTCCAATGCACTGCAGTTTATAAATATATAACACAAGAATATATCTTAAGCAAAGACTCACATACAAGTCTTGTAATGTTGGTTCAAAGAGTTGAAAGGTCATTAGTCGTAGCGCTATCTTCATTTGGAACAATAAAATATGGCGTCCGTGGCTTCCCTCACATTGGCTTTGATACGGATCATGCACTGTAAAAAAAAAAATGTTATTTTTACGGAAAAATACCGGCAGCTGTGGTTGCCAAAACACTACCGTTAAATTACGGTACAACATTACCTTCACTTAACAGTGATACAGTTGATTTCTCAGTTATTTTATGTGTTTGTTACAGTATTTTACCGTTAAAAAAAGTGTCAAGGTATTTTTAAAAAACAATGTTTAACCTGAAAATTTACATGCAAATTTGCATTTTGAACTGGTTTAACACCGTAATTTTTAACTGCAGCAACTTTGTTTGTTACGGTAAATTACTGAATTAATTGAGGTACTACTGTTAAAAAAAATGTAGTTAACTGTCACCGTGAAAAGTATTAACATTAAAAAAAACCATCATTTTACATTAAAAAATATCAAATATAGATACTCTTTATTGACAATTTGTGGTGTTGTAAATATCAACTCGAATTACACAAAATATCAAACAATGAGAAGTACAATGAGAAGTACATTGAGTAAATGTTCACTTTCAGTGTCCCAACTTAAAAAACACATTTTTTGCCAGGAAACCCCTTTTTAACAGTGTCTTCATGCGTGCCCTCAGTCACGTAAACACAGCACAGACGGCGTCCGCACAGTAAAGTGATTCAGATAAGATAAGATAGAAGAAGATATGATATTACTGCACGGATGTCGAACTACTCCTGGTATTACTACGCCTTACAATATAGTTCCCCTTCTTATCCGCTTAGAAAATCCACATTGTTTAATTTTGTGTAATTATACTTTGTAGTGGAACACTTCACGTAACCATATTTAAAAAGGGAAAACGTGGAAGAGCTTGGTAGCTTCTATCTTCACATGGTTTGGAGCTATGGGGCCAGGACTCCCCTGAAAAAGAGATTCTTTATCTCAGTGGGACTATCCTGGTTAAATAAAGGTCAATAAATAAATAAATAAGCTTTCAGGAGAGGAGAGGCTAAATGCTAACTGTGCTGTGTTTACGTGACTGAGGGCACGGGTGAAGACCAGACAGGTACAAATGAACTCGTCTAAGCTTAGGTAAGAACATATCTCAGTATGGAAAAACGGTGGCCTCCATCTTTACTTATAATGTCCAGTGTACCTTTTTATATATCCCTCAACATCACTTGAAGGTCCACTCATGGTCAGCAAGATCAGCGATCAAAGTGAAGACTCTGGGATTGGCTGCATGCACCTTTTTCTTCTTCTTCCACTCGACTTTTGTGCCTCTCTCAGGGCTTATTGAAAAGAAACACCTTTATGAAAGAGAAAGAGATTTACCTCAGGTAGGATATCAAATGCCTTGCATTTTGTGATGTTTCAAAGATAAAGACATTTTACCTTTGGAGGAACTCCAGTGTAGATCGTAGTTCCACTGGGTAGTGCATGTTGAAGCAGTAGTAACTGGTGAACATCAGGCAAATAGCAGAGGTAAAGGAAGTGATGTGGTCGTTGACGATCTCTTGGTCAATGCTCAACATAAATCTCTCAGCAGCGAAGCAGGATGGTCCTAACATGGAATTCAAAATAGACAAATATTGGATGAGTAATACAACTGACGGAACATATTATCAGGTACATTGTTAGTCAGTGTCTCAAAGTGGGCTGCAAGCTACAAATGAGTGTTAGTATAGCAATGAAGAAAGCTTGCAGGTCGGTTTCAGTGAACTTACCACACACAATGAGGCAGGGTGTTGGTGGCACATTCTCCATCTGAACATCCTCAGCACAGCTGGTCTTCTCGATGAAATGTAATAGGGCTCTTCCTTCTCATCAAAATGAGCCAGCAAGAGCACCACCATCTCAATGACCTCGTCCGAGGTGCCAGTGGACTGACCCCTTACTGCATTTGAAGGTTTTGTTCCCAGTCTGAGGCAAGTGGATAACATCCTCCTGATGTTGATGGTGATGCTGTGGATGTTGATGGTGAAGTAGTGACTGAGGAGGGAGAGGAAATGAGAGATACTGGAGAAGAACATGCAGGGGACGGAGTTGGAGTGAATGAGTCTACAAAAGCACAAAAAGACAAAAAACATTTTGAATTATTAAAACATATTTTTTAACTCTATAAAAGAATGTAGCATGTTGATGCATTTGTGAACAGCAAACTATTATCAAAAATGATTGTATATGTACAAGTCAAAAGTAAAAGGAGAATTCCAGTGTAAAATCATTTTTTGACACGTTTCGTATAACCATGGGTACAAGTCAAGGTCAAGGATCTTCCTTGTCAACAACGGAGGCATTAGATGTGCTATTTTTAACATTATGCCTGAAAATGCTTTGAACGCATTGCTGTGAGGCATGTTTAAACGTTGGAGAAAAAAACGCTTATTCACTGTTTGCAAAACCATTTATGCTAAATAGGTGGTATGAACAGCTTCTTATCATGTGAAATGATCCACTGTCAATGTTGTATGCAGGCAGAACATGAATTTAGAAGTTTAAAACTTACTCTCCCTCACCGGCCAACTTCGAGGGACATGACGTCAACCAGAACCATAAATGTAAACCACCTGACCTACTGTTTTTGACGGAAGGCAGTCTGTAGCCTACACATTTCAACTAGACAACAACTTTCTGAACAGAAAAAGACAAACATTTATTTCAACTTTACAATGATTTTACACTGAATTCTCCTTTAAAGAACCTCTAATAAGAAAAGTGTCCAGTGTTGTTGTGGCAATGCTTTACACTCACGGTTTGGGGCCCAAGCAGCAACCAATCTTCTGGCTTGTATGGGTTTTTAATACTGGCAGCAAGTCTCCTTCTGTAATGTACTGCAAATCATCCGTCTTTACTGCACCAACTGCCTTCAAAGTATCTTCAACCGACTTGACAACTTGATCAGGAAAATCAGGAAACACTGCTAGAACAGCATCGGTTATCCTCTGTGATTCAGCCATATCTGTTAAGACACATAAAAGAGAAAGTGCATCATATCCTTTCTTGTAAATTATCCCTTTATACTGCACATCGACCAAATTTTTGTATTTGTTTCATTAAAGCCAAACTGGAGGATTGCATCTTTAACTTGCTCACTGTAAAGCTCTGAGTAAAATGGTGAGCCATCTTTTATTTGCAGGGCAGGAGGACTCACTGATGCAGCAGAAAGAAAGGCCTGATACATCTGACCAAAAGAGTCAAACACAGATTTTTGAAATTCTTCAGATGCCTTGTACATCTTTTGAAATAACTATCATATTTTCCGGACTGTAAGTTGCTTCGGAGTATAAGAAGCACAAGCCAAAATATGCGTAATGAAGAAAAAAAATAAATAGATAAGTCGCTCCGGAGTATAAGACGCACTAACCATAAAATGCCAAATGAGAAAAAAACAACAGGCTGAATAGGTGTACGGTTTGCTAAGTACACAACGAACTAAATAGGTGTCTGTTATGTTAACTCACATAAACAGCTCAGATAACTAGAGCATAAGGAACATACCTCTGCACCGTTGACAAGCCTCTTCCACCAGCACGGTTTTCAATCATTTCAATCATTTGCGATGTCGTTCCTCTCTCTAGCTGTGGCCATCGAGCTTTTAGCCCGTGATTAGCTTTGTTTTGTTTCTTCTAAGTGTAACCTCCGCTTCTCGCTTACTCCAAACTTTCTTTCTGCTGCTTGATTAGCCTGCAGTGCCCTCTAGTGGCACGGGAAATTATATATTTTAATTCCCCCCTCAAAAAAATCACATATTAGACGCACAGAGTTAGACGCAACCCCTGCCAAACTATGAAAAAAGTGTGACTTATAGTCCGGAAAATATGGTACACTTTCCAGATTTGTACCAGCAGTAAATGAAAGCTGAAGTTAGCCGTAAAGCTACAGGACAGTATTAGCTAGCGTGCTAGTGGTCTTCAGTGCAACCCTCGTTACAAACCTAGAAATCAATTTATTTCCATTTACTTACCGATGTCACTAAGAAGATTCAGCTTCTGGCTGATGACGCCGATCCATAAAATCCAGCCCGCCGATAAAGCACCTTTGTGAACAACGACGACGAATAAAGTTTGAAGTTGTTCGGTTTGACGCGGTCACGGAGAGGGGACGCGGAGAAATAGCAGGAGTCAGATACAGCGCGCTGATTGGCCAGTTTGAAATTCAAGGCGTTGTAAAACAGTAACGCGCGCGTGTGTGGACCAGAGAACTGAAGGGAGACTGACTAAAATTGGATGTAAAGAAACATTAATATGTTATACAAAACGTATATAGCCAAACATGATTTAATTATTTATTTATTTTTAAAGGTTGTACTAGCAGCACATTCTAGACGTCAGTCATGTTTCTATAAGATAATGTCAAGCAATGCACAATTTCGAAACAGAGGAATCCTAAATTACAAGATGCTTTGAAAATCTTGATGGATTTGGATGCTGCTAGAAGCACTTCAAAATTAAAGGAACCCTACTGCAACTTCACGATGGAACAATGGCCATACATTCATTTTGGCATGTTTTGAACAGGAATGGCTTATGTGAATAAGCCTGATTCATTGTCCCTAAGGCCTACATAATATATATGATAATAATACATCATAATAACATTCTGTTTATTATTTTGCACTGTAAATTCCAAAGTACACATCGGCAAAGTCTTTATTTTACACAATTTAATGCTGTTCATTTTGAAGTAATTACCATTTTTTGACTTTGACGGTATTTACCAATTAATTCAGCGCTTTCTTTTACTATCACAGAAAAAAACTGCATTTTCTACATATTAGCACTGTAAAAATCAAAGTTATATAATGTTTCTTGATTTACAGTAATTTACTGTATTTACCATGGCAATATACTATTTTTCATTTTACGGCCTTCGACTGTTGCATTTTGACAGTATTTTACCGTAAATTCTACAGATTTTTTTTACAGTGTGGCTTGTCCAGTGGGGGATACAGTACATCTGCAGCGGGAGTGTAACGCATAACAAATGGCCTTTATCTTCCGCAGCAGGTGTACTTGTGAGATTCTTCAAGCTTAACATTCATTATATCTCCGTAAGTCTGGGGCAAACCAAGAAAAATGGCTGCCTGTTCCAGATAATGGGACGCATGCCCGCAGGGGAAATAATCTCCTCGCATAAATAAACAAGACGACAGCGGCTCCCTGGTATTGACATGTATATTGTGGAGGCATGTGGGCAGGCAAACAGCAGAGAAAAATGCATCCGTACTGTGGAGGGCAAGAGTAATGGGTCAGAAACTGAACTCAAGCGATGTTTGTAATAAGACAGTAGTCAAGTTAATAAAGAAAAACTGTTGGAGCAATTTGCCAAGACCAGACAGGCATAGTAAATTATTTCCTCAAGACGCATTAAATGAATTTGCTCAGGCAAGGTTTTTTACTTAGTTTGATGGTCTGATAATGCCTGTGGTAAATATTCACAATCATTTTGAATCAGTAGAAAGGACATGTTATAAATAACGGTTGGAATAAGTTGGAAAAGATGAACGATTACTTCTTCTTCTGTCACAAATGACACTTGGCTGCTTAAACTCATGCTTTAACTGAGCACATTTTCTTTAATTTGACCCAAATCTAAAAGCTGGACTGACTGGAGCCCATAGGCCACTGAAACGCCTCAAAGCTAAGCCCGACAAAACTCATCTAAGCTTTTTCCTTATTTTTGTTATCATGTTCTAGTCATTTTTGTTGTATTTTTGTTACATTTTAGTCATGTTTTTTTTATCATATTTTGTTGCATTTTGCCTACATTTGTTTTTTTTAATTGTGTAATTAACTGTCATCAAGGTACAAAAATGTGACCTAAACATGTCAAAAAAGGAACAAAAACGTGATGAAAACAAAACCAAAAAGAGACAATCATATCGAGGAAGAAGCTTAAATTAGTTTCGAAGGTCTTGGCTTTCAAATGAGGCGTTACACTGTAATGTTGAACTGGAGAAATTTCACTTAACACCACTGAGAAGAGATCTGTGCCTTAAAGGAACAGGCCACCGTTTTTACATACTGAGATATGTTCTTACCTGAGCTTAGACGAGTTGATGCGTAACTGTTTGGTGCGTACCCTCAGCCACGCAAAACGACCAAAGATGTTGTTAGCATTTGGCCTCTCCCGATGTAGTCCTATAGCTCCAAACGGGGGTGAAGTTGGAGGCTGCCACACTCTTCCACGGGCACGCACAAAGACCAGACAGGTACGTATCAACTCGTCTAAGCTCAGGTAAGAACATATCTCAGTATGGAAAAACGGTGGCCTGTTCTATTAAGGCTGGGGTTGAGGTGAAACTGCAAAAATAGTTGAAGCGTGTAATTGGGTGTATTTCGAAGTAGCGAACGGATTTGAATGCAAAGAATGTTAGGTAAGATCATGAGGGATGTGTCTGGCTAATGAGTTACAAAAACTCTTAATCATCTTTGAGCCAGATGCTGTTCACTGCAGCAGGTGTTCGCTTTAGGACAGTATCTAAATGAAAGCATTTAATAGCTGTCATTCTTATTGAAAGCTTTTGCGGGAGAAAACAATACAGCACTGTACCTGAAAACATCCATATAACTTTTGAAAACAAATGGTCATAAAAAGTGATATCTATTTTCAAGCGCATTAATGATCTCATCGTCTGAATGCGTCGTAGATAGAAAAGGTATTCCTACTGTAATTATCGTAGTGGGTTCTCAACACGCACTGATATTCAAGCACTTCAGTCATTTTTAATCAATGTCAATGCAGGAGTAATCTCATAGTCAGTGAATTATTAAAATGGCTAAGATCTTGACCCGTATACATTGATATTCAGGTCCATAATCCTGGATATATTGAGCGATAGTATTTTTCCAATGGCAGCCAGTATTTCAGCACGTACGGCATCGTCAATATAACGATGCAACAAGACCTTTCAATGCATTTTCTTGTCGCCTCCCATGTTTTATGTTACGGGCAAACCCAGAAAATGTGGGAGTCATCTATAATACAGCGTGCATTAATATTTTATGTGTAATGTATATACCTCCCAGAAAGAAGCTGTTCGCTATTACTGTCACCCTGCGCTTCTGGGGTGAAAGGTCATCAAGAAAGAACACGTGGAGGTGGCTCTGTTAGCCGTAAGGCTGCATATTGTTGCAGGATGGATAGAAGAAAGAAAGAAAGAAAGAAAGAAAGAAAGAAAGAAAGAAAGAAAGAAAGAAAGAAAGAAAGAAAGAAAGAAAGAAAGAAAATATAAAGACAGCCAAGCCCTGTGACAATTCTCTGGAGTGAAAGGTCATCAATAAAGTACACGTGGATGTGGCACTGTTGGCCGCAAGGTAATTGCAACTCTGAACCTTACATTTATTTTCACTCCTGTACATGTTGTTGCAGGACGGATAGACGGATAGATAGATGGATAGACAGATAGACAGACAGACAGACAGACAGACAGACAGACAGACAGACAGACAGACAGACAGACAGACAGATAGACAGATAGACAGACAGACAGACAGACAGACAGACAGACAGACAGACAGACAGACAGACAGATAGACAGACAGACAGACAGACAGACAGATAGACAGATAGACAGATAGACAGACAGACAGACAGACAGACAGACAGACAGACAGACAGATAGACAGACAGACAGACAGACAGACAGATAGATAGAAGAAACCTGCCTAAAGTCCTTTTGTGGGTCTCCAAAAAAAAAAAAAACGTCACTAAGTGTCCCTAATCCCTCTAACCAGAGCAGCGGGATGTGGGGCTAAAGTAAAAGCCTGAGGTGATAAAACGCACTGATCCACTTCTCACTTGGCCGAACTCGGAGCCCATGGGGAAGTGTCCTCCGCTCTGTCTACTTATCTCTATAGGGGCCCGCGCTAACAGCCTGTTCTCAGGAGTCGGCAGTGAGAACAAGAAGGACCCCTCCTCCGCTCCTGCACTGGTGGTGTCTAATCCCACTCTCTGTCCCAGGTCCCCCTCACGCTCCAGCTCAGCCACCTATGCCCACACAGCTGATACGACTTATACACGGCGCAAACCAAATACTACAACGACGGGCTGCACAGTCTGAGAGCAACTGCAATATCTGATGACTGGGCGGTGATGTAATAATGACATAACAAAATATTTTACTGAAGTATTTTAGTACATTACGTTATATTAAAACACAGTCACACATTGTGGCTTCTTGCGATATGGATGTTGAAGGAATGGAAGGAAGGAAGGAAGGAAGGAAGGAAGGAAGGAAGGAAGGAAGGAAGGAAGGATGGAACAAAGGATGGAATGAAGGATGGAATGAAGGAAGGAAGGAAGGAAGGAAAGAACGAAGGATGGAAGGATGGAATGAAGGATGGAACAAAGGATGGAATGAAGGATGGAATGAAGGAAGGAAGGAAGGAAGGAAAGAACGAAGGATGGAAGGATGGAATGAAGGATGGAACAAAGGATGGAACGAAGGAAGGAAGGAAGGAAGGAAGGAAGGAAGGAAGGATGGAATGAAGGATGGAACAAAGGATGGAATGAAGGATGGAATGAAGGAAGGAAGGAAGGAAAGAACGAAGGATGGAAGGATGGAATGAAGGATGGAACAAAGGATGGAACGAAGGAAGGAAGGATGTAATGAAGGAAGGAAGGAAGCAAGGAAGGAAGGAAAGAACGAAGGATGGAAGGATGGAACAAAGGATGGAACGAAGGAAGGAAGGAAGGAAGGAAGGAAGGATGGAAGGAAGGATGGAATGAAGGATGGAAGGAAGGATGGAACAAAGGATGGAATGAAGGAAGGATGGAAGGAAGGATGGAACAAAGGATGGAACGAAGGAAGGAAGGAAGGAAGGAAGGAAGGAAAGAACGAAGGATGGAACAAAGGATGGAACAAAGGAAGGAAGGAAGAAAGGAAGGAAGGAAGGAAGGAAGGATGGAAGGAAGGATGGAATGAAGGATGGAAGGAAGGATGGAACAAAGGATGGAATGAAGGAAGGATGGAAGGAAGGATGGAACAAAGGATGGAACGAAGGAAGGAAGGAAGGAAGGAAGGAAGGAAGGAAGGAAGGAAGGAAGGAAGGAAGGAAGGAAGGAAGGAAGGATGGAACAAAGGATGGAAGGAAGGATGGAACAAAGGATGGAATGAAGGATGGAATGAAGGAAGGAATGAAGGAAGGAAGGAAGGAAGGAAGGATGAAACAAAGGATGGAATGAAGGAAGGAGGGAAGGAAGGAAGGAAGGAAGGAAGGAAGGAAGGATGAAACAAAGGATGGAATGAAGGATGGAATGAAGGAAGGAAGGAAGGAAGGAAGGAAGGATGGAATGAAGGATGGAAGGAAGGAAGGAAGGAAGGAAGGAAGGAAGGATGGAAGGAAGGATGGAAGGAAGGAAGGAAGGATGGAAGGAAGGAAGGATGGAATGAAGGAAGGAAGGAAGGAAGGAAGGAAGGAAGGATGGAAGGAAGGAAGGAAGGAAGGAAGGATGGAAGGAAGGATGGAAGGATGGAATGAAGGGTGGAAGAAAAGAAGGAAGGAAGGAAGGAAGGAAGGAAAGAACGACATTCTAGCAATATTTTACTGAAGTATTATAGTACGTTAAATTCAAACACACTCACACATGGACCTTATGTTAACAATATCTCGGCGACACATTGTGCTTCCCCACAACCGTGCGGACTCAGCAACACAGATCCATTAAATGGTAGAAAAAAGAATGACAGAAACAAAGAACATGTCACTTCTTTGAGGCTAATGAAACTCTTTTGTTTTTTTGTTTTCATGCCCGCTTTCGAAAACAACGTTCTTACACTGAATGAAAGATGTGTCATGTTTCCAATTGTCACAAATCCTGTAAGATAAACCACAGTTCTGCATATATTTCAGAAAGAGATTTGCTGACTTGTTCGTTGAAAGGAAAAGCTGGCATTGTGCTGGTGCCGCTGCTTTGGAGTTGTTTGCACATTCCTCATCCACTGCTTGCAAAAGTCTCTGAGAACAGCCTTAACAGCTGCTATTGTGAAGTCAAGGCAGTTGTATAGTTTGAGCATTTCTTGATAGGCGCACATCTGTCGCATTTCACCGCACCCTATAGATTTATATATGTTTGAAAGCAAGACACCTTCCAACTGCGCCAAAAACATCCGGGTTGTGTGGGAGGTGAAATAGCTACACAATCCTGTTCATATGTGCAACAAGGCAACGGGGCATAAAAAGAAAAGTGCATTCCTAGCATTGCACTCACGAGATAAAGCCGTTCCAATCAGACTTCCACACTAATGAAAGTAATAAATATTCAGTGCAGTGCAAATCATTCCAACGCTCACTTATGGAGACCTTGTAGATTCATCATATTTGCCCCGAAATAAACATCCCTGCTTCCACCTCTCTGCCCTCTAGACACAGCAAACAGAATTTTAGGAGATGAAAAACAAACGGCTCCCCCGACGACTGTGCGCACATGCAAAGCAGACCAGATCACGGCAGACGTTGGACTCACGATGTACTTTATTGATAGTTTTTTCTATCGCCCGATGTTTTAGGTGATGTTGTTGAAAGAATATGAATACGTCTAAGGTTAAATCATTGTTTGCTTTGGGTCTTACAAAAGAGGGTTTCCTTCGCAGAAAAATGTCCTACAAATCTATAGAATAGTGAAGGACAAATACAATACATTACATGCTGACACTGGCAGTCGATGATAGAATATAGCTTGAATAGCGAAAAGAAATCCAGGCAATTGCAACTATTTATTTCAAAACACCTTTCCTTTATCAGAGCAAAGTATAGAAACAGACAATGCGCACAGGAGAAAAGGGCGGTAAAAGTGGAGCATATACAGTAAGAAAGAGGTCATAGGAATTCTGAAGATGTCCAGCTGCTTCAGAAAGAGCCATGAGCAGCATCTCAACAGCCTGTTATGGGTGTACAGTTCCATAAAGTAGGTCAAATCTCGACATCGCCGATAGCGCTTCATAATTATGACACTATATTATTATTTGGCCTGTTTTTCTTGTCCAGTCTGGTCCATTGTCATTGAGATTTCTCTCCTATTTTATTTGCAGATATTGTATTTTTTCTCGGGTTTGCTTTTGGTCACCTGGTCCCATGTGTAGTTTCCTATTGTCGTAACAAATTACCTCTGCATATACAGTGCCTCAGATCCTTTTACACTGTAAATTCAACTGAAACTCACAGTATGTAATTGATATTTCATCTACAGTTATTCAACCAACAATGTAAATTGAACATAATTTACAGTGTTTCTTTATTTCACAGTAAATATAATAAATACTGTAAATTCAATTACGTTACAGTTACTGTACAGACGGCATCTCTGGAATCGCCCATATATGGTCATGTTTGAAAAAAGTTAAGGGGGAAAACCATTTGGAGAAAAATCAAAACTTTCTTTAATTATTCAAAACTACTTTAACACATGCTGAATTATGAATATAGTTTTCTACTAAATAAAGATACAAAGACATGGGGAGGAGCAAAGTGGTCCAACAGCCCATAAATACATAAATAACGGAGAATGCTAACCTGATGCTACATGTTAGCATCGGGCTCAAGCTAGCGGTTAGCTAGCGCTAGCTACAACTACTGTTTTTTCGCTTCTACTGAACAATCTGCTGTAAGAAAATATCCATATGGGCCCGATTTACACTTGACTTTACTTATGTGTGATGAATAAGTTCATATTCCACCAGAAAATGGCTAAAAAGAGTGGAAAATTGTGTTTTTCTAAAAAATCTATTTTCCCCCTCAGTGAAGCCACGCCCCCTTCTATGACGAGATGCCGTCTGTATCTATTACACAGAATGTTTAAATTCTAGGTCTTTCAAGGACATTTGGACTCCTGTTACCTTCACCAAGCACATTTTCTCCAGTTTTAGCCAAAAATAAATCTCTAAAAAGCTTCTCGACTGAAGAGTTTACAAACTATAGACTCGTGTAATGCTGCATTTGAAAGCTAATACTTGCAAAGTTTCTTCCTTGTCCTTGTTATCATGCACATTATTGTCGTTTTTCTATCATGTTTTCGTTGCTTTTGTTGTCATGTTTTCTTTGCCTTTAAGTCTCATTTTTGTCACATTTTCATTGCTTTTTGTAGCATTTTGGCCACATTTTGTTTTTTAGTGTTACATAACTGATAGTCCACAAAAATTTGGCCATAACATGTCGAAAAAGCAACACAAACGTGATGAAAACACAACCACAAAGGCCGAAAAGTTGACAATCATAACGAGGAAGAAGCTTAGATCAGTTTTGTAGATCTTAGCTTTTAAATGATTCATTACCCTGGCCAGGCGAGAAGCTTGTTGGATTTGTGAAAAGCCGAACTACAGAAAACGGATGTGTTAGAGTAGTAGTTTTGTTGCGTTGCTTGATCTTGTGATTGTTAAAAATGTACGGTTTGCAAACTGTGTCTCTGTTTATACGCATTTATGCATGCAATCAAACACACAGGTCGTCACTGGTTACAAAGGGTTAGGGTTACAAAAACGAAATCAGTCATGCTACTTTACGCCATTACCAGCCCTTCTTTTAAGCTGGAGGCAACACGCGATCAATTCCACATCGATTTCTCCCAGTAGGAACGGTGCATTTAAAGCAAAGAGGACATGCGGGTCCGCCTCAACGTGATTCACCGTCACACACCGGGAACAAATGGGAAGACAACAGAAGTGTGCCAGCATTTAAAAGGGCCCATTTAGGGGACATTAGAGTCAGGGGTAAGCGTGGGGAGGAGACCAGTGGCAGATTAACCCCTCGTGGTGTCGAGATGTGACACAGCTTCACTGAACAACATGTTTAATAACGTGGAGCAGGACTTGAAAGCCACTACAGATGTTACAACCACATCTGTAACCAACAGCAGATGTTCCCAGCCTTTGTTTCGACGACCTCTCCAATACGCCATCTACTGATTTTAAGGAAATCCATTATCCATTATCATTCTATCTATCTACTCGCGGAAATCCCTACCAAATTGGAAATCACTTGAAGGAGCGCTGACAATCGGACCTACTTCCATTTCAAAAAAGGTTTCTTCTGCTTGGAGACATTTGACTTTTTTTCATCTCACAGTGGAGGAAATCACTGCTCCAAATCGGTTATAAAACACACGTAAGATCAAAAGCATAACAAAAGATTGGGCTACATATTCAGGCATATCCGAGAACTTCTTTAAAGGAACAGGCCACCGTTTTCCCATACTGAGATATGATCTTACCTGAGCTTATGACGTACCTGTCTGGTCTTTGTGCGTGCCCGTGGAAGAGCGTGGTCACTTCTAACTTCACCCCGTTTGGAGCCATAGGAATATGCTGGGAGAGGCCAAAAAGCTAACAACATCTTTGGTCATTTTGCGTGACTGAGCGCACACACAAAGACCAGACAGGTACGTATCAACTCATCTAAGCTCAGGTAAGAACATATCTCAGTGGGTAAAAAATGGTGGCCTGTTCCTTTAAGGCAGTGGTTCCCAACCTTTATTGTCTTGTGTACCCCTTGGGCCTTTCAATGGTCGTCCGTATACCCTCTACCTCAGGAGTGTTGCAGTTTATTTAGAAAGTAATTACTTAAAAATGGTATTTGTAAGAAAAAGGACAAAATGAAACCTAAAATTCTCCCAAGGCAACACATTTTACTGAAAAATATAGCTTTTCCTTTAAAAAAATATGTTCAATTTCCCCTTTTTTTCAATCTGGAATAGTTTCAAGTACCCCCTACTGTCCCCGTACCCCTGGTTGGGAAACACTGCGTTAAGGCACATATCTCTTCTCAGTGCTGTTAACTGCCGTCAAATTAGATTTTTGTTCATGTAATTGTTTGCCCGATGATGCAGTTTTACACATTTCAGTAAATCTCAATTGCTTCTTCACATTCATAGCAGCTAGTTTGTCTCTTGAATCTGAAAACCAGTCGCTCGATCATTTGGAAACCCCTTTGTCACGAGAGAATAATGCAGTTGGAAGCGCGGTGTTCAAGAAGATGGGTTGAGAAGGATTGAAAAGCTGCAGGCGTAGGAGTACAATGTAAATGATGAGCTCTCTTTCTGCATCCTTCCTGCTCCGAGAGGTCAGTCACCTCCAAAGCCTCGGGATAATTGACTTTTAATTAGTGCCTGATCAACAGACAAGCTGCTGTACGGCTGCACATACGAACGGCGCAGCTGAGGCTATGCAGTCGGTAACAACTCGGATGTCCTTCACTTTCGAGAAAGAAGCCCACGCAGCCTATAATCTGACAGCAGCGATGAGGTATGAAGGAGCGGGACATAGGTCTGGGAAAGCATATTGAGTATAAATCCTGGGATCTTAAGTCTGTAGTCGGCGTGCTATGAATGACCTTTAAGAATTCATAAAATATCTTGGCCGGATGTTCCCATTTCAGGCGTCTTTAAAAGTGAATCACCTGCCCCAATCTGACCCTCTCCTCTGCATCCTCTTTGCTTAAACCAGATTTATGTCCTCCTTTGCAAAACAACCATTTATCGCACTGGACTTCCACTGCACCTCATGCCTGCACACTTAAAGCTCAATATCCTTTTCCCATTACATAGGGCTGTAATGATATCGACTTATTGTTTAGTAAATGACAAGATTAAGATTAAGCGCTTTTCGATGGGTAATTTTCAAGCTTTAGAGTTAGTTTCTGTTGCATTATAACGTTTCCTACCTCAATATATCAAACTCAATGCTGGGTTTTCACATAGGCACGATGCGTAACGAATGGCATCTAAATGGGATTCTTAACAGATCAGCTCGTGACATTTGTGATTTTCGTGGAGAACGTTTTTTGGCTGCCAAACAATCTTCCATGAATGTCACGATTCACCCTCTTTGCAAAGGAGGGTGTCCTTTCGTGATGAGTACTGGTGACTCGTGATTCAGCGTGAGAGCATTCATAGTGCAGAATCACTGTTTTCATGCTCAAAGTTGACAGAATCACACGCTGCACCGTAAAGCAACTTTTTGTACATGCAGTAGCTAGCTATGCCAAAGAAAAGTCACATGAAGTCAACCAAACCACGCTCCAGGCCAGGGACAGCACCTGCCTCGGGGTGCTGAAGTTGTTCCTCCGGCTTTTCTTCCGGTCATTCCTCCTGATGTTCCGGAGTTGGAGTCAGAAGAACCCAATGAGTCAAGGGAGACCAGAGAAGCGAGGAGGAGCAAACGAGAATGGAAGCGCCTGTACACCGTATCGTGAGATGCCTACGGTACATGTCCATGTGACTGTTTCAATCTAAAATGTAGTGACTCCGGAGCTTGTATTGCTCTTCCTGAAGCAGATTGCTTCGAAACACTGCGTCGGAGCCTCTTTCAGAAACATCTGGTCACATGACTGTCTCGAAAACTGCTTCATTCTGTAAGTAGCGTATCGTGTCTCAAAGCGGGTCATCTGCTCAGAGCCTCACTGTGCTGCCTATTAGCGGCGAGGCGCTAAACAACGGATGTTTCCTTGTCCATATAGTGATGTAAACCATTAGTCATAGATAAATAAATGTGCTGTATTTCACCCATTTCCCATTTAACTGTGTTCATGTGGCGAAAGTGGCTGAGGGCCGGCCAGAATACATTTTGTATTTTCTTCTTTACAAAGTCCTGCTTTTGAACAGATACAAAAGCAGGCGAGGCGCTGATCAGGCCAGGGAAACGTAAGGAGCTCCATCTACAGCAAATAGTGCCAAAATTATCTCTGACTGAATGAAGCAAAAAGATCATGCATTCATGTCCTGCCTTTAGCAGCAGAGCCACAGGCGACTGAGGCCCCGCCCACTGGAGCTCCGTGAAGCACAGACCATGTTACAAAGAAAATGACTCTTATTTATTGGCCTATGATTGATTTGATCAAACATCAATATCAAGCTGCAAATAATAAAACTGCCCCACGTCTGTTTGAAACTTCTCTTGCTTCTCGTGCTTCAGTTTTGTTTATGAGAAGTCGCGATAATAAAGTTTGTCCACAAGAGGGCAGTGTTCAAACAGAATGAAACAGCTCAGAGACTTCGAAGCTTTTTTGCTAGGAAGCAAAAAAGGCTTCACTCGCCATCACTACTAAAATGATCTAAAACATCCTTTCTCTGCTCCGCTTATGGACTTTGTTCTGACTCCTGTCCACCCTAGCCACTCCCATAAACACCTTTACCTCTGCTACCTCCTGTTATTGTGCAAAAAATAAAAAAAAGTGACTACCATCATAAAGCCACTCGCAGCGTCTTAGGACCTTCCCATTTATGCATCCCATAAATTTTTATGTCTTTTTTTAGACTTACACATTTATTACCAGACAAAACCCAGGACACGTAAGCCCTGTTAAACCAAACTCTCTGCGGGGAATAAAAGATAGTAACATTTGCTGATCCTGCCCACTGGAGCGCATACACAAGCTGGTTTCCTCAGTCTGCAGCGGCGTGTGGCTCTAGTGTATTGGGGTCCGCGTGGGCGTGGAGGCTGATAGGGACTGATAGGACCCTGCCTGGAGGAGAATGTCAACAGCTGCAGTGGTCTCCTGGATAAGAGTTACACCCAGGACCCCAGTGTCATTGACATTTCACTGAGTCAGGAGTGCAACCCCGGCGAGTTCGGGGCTGATGATAATAGGCAGCGCCCTGATGAGACGGCCACGGTCCACTTGCCCGTGTGATCAGTACAGAGACAATCAAGGCTCCTGCTGCACCGCGTGTCCGGGTTGTGCTCAAAATGACTGTGTCCACCCAACAGGCACAAAGGGGAGATAATGCACAGCTATTAGGAGTTACAGTCCAGAAAGTTAGATCGCAAACACTGTCTTCATCAAATAATCTACTAATTCAGTTGTCTTCTTCTGTGCTCCTTTTGTGAATTTACATAACTTACTAAATACATTTGTTTCCAGATTAAGTTTTTATATAGAGGTGGGACTCGATAACATTTTTTTTATTGAGTTAATTATGGCCTTTGTAATTAATTAATTGCAATTAATCGGAAAAAAGTCCCGGCCCTATTTAGGCAGAGATGTGAGAAATTACAAAGGGTGTACTTACTTTTTCTCCCTCTGTACCTATCAGTCCATGGGTGACCAAGAGCCTTCGAAAAGCATATTCCATGAGAACATGGTAAATGGTCTCAACTTATTTTCTACTTTCATAGGCCCAAAGCACTTTACAGTAAGTATTTCATTCATACACCAACGTACGCAGACACAGGAGGGTCAGTCTGGATAAATGTAGAAGCTACAGGAGGGTGACATGTATTTCTCATTTGAGTTTTAGATCATTTTTGTCCATTTATGAAGAACAGGACAGATTTTCCAGAGCATGGAGAGAAGCTGAGAAGGATTACTCTCCAAGAACTAAATCGTATTAGTGACTTCAAATAAATAATCAGCCAAACACAAACCGTCTTTCATCGAGCCCATCAGACAAACAGCCTGTACAAAATAAACACAGCATTAACTTCGATTCAAGTAGGATGTTCTATCATGTTGTTATTTTATTCCTTTTCTCAAAGCACAAGGACAACCTCCAAATGCAATCCCCAGAACAATGTCAGACGTACTGTAGACGATTTACTATATATTCTGTCTATAATGAGAAACACCATCTGCACAATGCCACCAAAGGTCAAGATCGAACACACCATTTTTCACAAGCAGCGTGCACCCGATCAAGGACTTGTAACCAGCAGCTGTGGAGGTTTAACTGGAAATGTTGCTCTTTCCAATAAACCAGGGCTGAAGGGGGAGGCAGCTGGACTTTTACCGGCCTGGGTTAGGCTTCCTGCCTGAATCATTAATGTAAAACATGTTCTTTATTAAACTAAAGGTAAAGGACGAGAGGCAGCAGAAGGTTACAGTCATAAAAGTTGAAGAACCAGATGAGGCGGTGGGGATGTTTGGACCAAGTCGGATGAAACAATTATAAGGCATTGATGTGGCTTTTGAGGAAAGAGAAATTGAAGGTCGATTTATCGGAGTCAGTTCCTCTACATCTAGCATTTGGAGAATGGCTACTCCAATTTGCCTTAGAGCCTCAGAAGGTTCACTTTAAAGTAGCTTTGGTCTGATACATTTCCCCCCAATCTTATCTATGCCGGTACCAAGTACAATAGAACAGGGCGTAGATAAAAACAACAGTGAGGTTTTGCAAATCACTATTCTGCTTTGACCGAGAGAAGGCCTCAAATAGATAGCATTACACTGCAAAAAATAAATATCAAGCATGGGATTAAAGTACTTGATTCGAGACGTTTTCACTCATTCAGATTTTTTTTCCTGATCAGACCAAAAATACTTTGCTTGTTTGATCTCGGAAATATGAAAGTAAAACTGCCGATGGGACAAGAGGAATTTCATGACCCCATGGCAAATAAATCGACATGAAATAAGGACAAAGTGTATTGACATGAGTCAGAAACATCTCGGAACAAGTGAAATAATCTTCAAGGTCAAATGCCCAAGAAAATCTTAACTAGTCCAAACAACTCAAATTCAAAATATTATGCAGAGACACTTCAACCTTTTTCTTTTTTGGAGTGTAATACTTTCTCAGTGATTAACTCTACATTCATATAGTTTTTGAAACCTGCAGAGCTTCCACTGTCAGTATTTCAGCTGTTCTAGATGTTAGCTCTATTCGCACGCAGTTACTACAGCACGGTAGTTACTACAGCATGGTATTCACCTTATTCCTCCACTTTTGCCTCTTTTTGCCTTGTCTTGGCACTTCCGTTGTATTGACACTTCCGGTCGAGTGCGAAGCCCGTTCACTTAAACGGAGAACGAGGGAAAATGTTCGCCGGTCACATCTGATGTTTAGTAGATTGATTTCAAAGTTCATTTGTACCAACATGTCAACACTGCACCGTTTTTCTGCACGGCCTGAAAACAGCTTTGTTTTCGTGTAGTAACTGATTTTATCTGGACTTCTCTGTCCCATGTAAACTGATAGGAGTAAAGGGGCGGGCACAATTCATGGTGGCGCCCATGCAAACTTCAGGAATAAGGTGAATAGATACAGATGGCATCGTGTCATAGAAGGGGGCGTGGCCTCGCCGAGGGGGAAAACAGAATCTTTTGAGAAACACAATTTTCCACTCTTTTTAGCCATTTTCTGGTGAAATATAAACAGATTTATCACACAGAAATGAAGTCAAGTCTAAATCGGGCAGCAATTGTTCAGTAGAAGCGGAAATAAAAAAAATAAAAAAATGGCAGTTGTAGCTAGCGTTAGCTAGCGCTGGCATACGTTTGTTAAGTGGTGATGTCACAGCTCTACTTCCGGGGTCGTAGATGTGTGAGAAACTACAAAAATACCACAATCAATATTTCTGCAACTCAACAGAGAGTTACTGAACATACTTATTTATCAGGCCCTTTAGCCAAAAATGCTGTATAAAAGTAATATATCCCAAAATCTGTACTTCCGGTTTAGCAGACATAAATGCTAACGGCACAGCAGATACGCTAACCCCGGAAGTACCGACATTAATAAATCATACTTTTTTAGCAGTAGGTGCGGCATTTTCGGCTAATGAGTCTGAGAAATAACTAGGCTCAGTCACTCCCCGTTGAGTTTCAGAAATATTGATTGTTGTATTAAAGAGTTTTACATGGTTTTTTTCTCGCATATTAGCCGGTATGCTAGGACCCGGAAGCAGAAGTCGTGATGTCACACTTAACAAACGTATTAGCACAATGCTAACATGAAGCATCATATTAGCATTCTCCGTTATTTATGTATTTATGGGCTGTTGAACCACTTTGCTCCTCTCCATTTCTTTGTATCTTTATTTAGTAGAAAAGTATATTCATAATTCAGCATTTGTTAAAGTAGTTTTTGAATAATTAGAGAAAGTTTCGAGATGCCGTCTGTATCTATGGGGTTGGTGAATTGGTTTAGATTCTCATCGACACTGATACCCAGAAGATCTGTGGTATTGGCATAAGATTTGACAGCAGTATTGATATCAGAACAACCCCACTTCAAAGCCCGTATCTGCTAATATAGACGCCAATGACCTTTACACAAAACAAAGCGGAAGATGAAAGAAACTGTCTTCGTATTTCACATATTCTCACTCCCAAAGTATAACGAACGCATTGTACACTAATAGCAGTTAAATGATCCAAGTTAACGCCAAACACGGATGATGTGACAGGCCTAAATGAGGTATTAAACAAATTGAGCAGAGACAATTTTTTGCTCATTAGTCTGATAACTTTATTAAAATCACGTCGCGCAGCGTGGCCGGGGACAGAAAGCGTTGAAATGGCAGCGCTAAAAAGAAGTTTGTCATGAATACTAATGCAGGGAGACGGGCTGACATTCACTGTTTAGTTCACAAATGACTTCCAAAACTCGAGCGAGACTTGAATACGCTCAGACACATTTTCTCTTACTTCGGGGGGGACGAGATTCGGCACCTTCTCGCATTGCGCAAAGCTATTTCTTGTATCAAACCTGCTAACGTCCCGAGAGGTGAGCGAGCGGTGGATTCAAATGCAGGATGGGGCACACCTGACAAGGAATTATATGATTCCCCCCCATCATATTTCGAAAAGGAGAAGTTCTGGGTGTGAGGTCTACAAAGAAGGTGGAAACCCAGAGAGAGTTGTCAAAATGTGCAACAAAAGCAGAGGGAACTTGAGCTGGGGAGGGAATAGCTGGAAATGTGGCATGAATAAATTAGATGCTATAGCAGGGAGAGTGGCTGAGCTCCTTTGTTAATCTGTAAATGGTGTTTTTTTGGATTTCTACAAGCTCCCAGTGGTGGGACTCCACTGAATGACAACTGGATTCCATTAAAACGTCCGGCTATTCACCTTATTCCGAAGGCTCGCGTGGGCGCCGCCATGAATTGTGCCCGCCCCATCCTATCAGTTAACATGGGACTGGAGGAGTCCACATAAAATCAGTTACTACATAAAAACAAAGCCGTTTTTTTTGCCGCGCTGAGAAACGGTACAGTGTTGACATGTTGGTGCAAATGAACATTGGCCATTTTACACAAATCAATCCACTAAACATCAGATTTGAGCGGAGAATATTTTCTCTCGTTCTCCGTTTAAATGAACAGGCTTTGCGCTCGACCGGAAGTGTCTGTACAACGGAAGTGCCGAGACAAAGCAAAAAGTGGCAAAAGTGGGCGGGGCGGAATAAGGTGAATAGATACAGACAGCATCACGTGATAGAAGGGGCGTGACTTTGCCAAGGGGGAAAATAGAATGTCTTGAGAAACACAATTTTTCACTCTTTTTAGCCATTTTCTGGTGGAATATAAACTTATTTATCACATACAAATAAAGTCAAGTCTAAATTGGGTCCATATGGATATTTTCACACAGCAGATTGTTCAGTAGAAGTGAAAAAACGGCAGTCATAGCAAGCGCTAGCTAGCGCTAGCATTAGCCCGATGCTAGCATGTAGCATCAGGTTAGCATTCTCTGTTTTTTTATGTATTTATGGGCTGTTGAACCACTTTGCTCCTCTCCATTTCTTTGTATCTTTATTTAGTAGAAAACCATATTCATAATTCAGCGTTTGTTAAAGTAGTTTTTGAATAATTAAAGAAAATTTAGATGTTGTTGTTTTCCCCCTTAACTGTTTTCAAACATGACCATATATGGGTGATTCCAGAGGTGCCGTCTGTATCTATAGAAGTTATGAAGCAAAATCCTGCATGACAAAAATAGAAAACACTAAATTCTTGCAACATGACGACACAATCCCAAACTTTCCGAGCGCCACATGTAGCCTGGGATTAACATTTCCTCATTAATTTTTTTTTACGAAGGAGAAAATCGATTAACTTGTGAGGGATTTGAGGCACTAATGAAAAACATGCAATCTAATACACCGGATAATTCCTTGATTTAAAAAGTGCAACGGCGCGATACATTTCAAAGTGCATTCTTATAGGGAAAGTGTGCACAGCAGAGTGTGGTAAAAGCTGCGGTGTGGCCTTGTTTCTCCTTATTTTTTTTCAGCTCGACACCGTGCGCAGATGTATCTTCCGACACGACAAGACTGTATCTAATGCCCCCCTGTGACTGATAATATCCTCCGCTTTTTCTGCTTCCTGTCAGCAGCAACACACAAACAAATGTTAAATAAAATATTTGCCTGTCTGCTCTGCTCCACAGTGCGCTGTCCGGGTGTTTGCTGTGCGCTGCAGTCTGCCTCATCGCATCGCCAGAGTCCCACATTTCGGCTCAAATTGCGGGTGACAGGCAGACCGCTGGCCTCGGGGCGACTGGCACCACTTCTGCACAGCTATAGCATTTGGCCGCACAAGAATCAGACAGCCACCCAGCAAGGAATACAGCCTGGGATTCAAAATATATTCAATGTTGGAGGATAATCGAGCCACAGTGAAGCAGATGATGTTCTGATAGGGAAGATAACAGCAGTACCTAGTTTGACTTTTGTTCTATTTTGGATAGGGATGCACCGATACCGATACCAGTATCGGGTATCGGGCCGATACCACATGCTTGTACTCATACTCGTACTCATTCATGAGGTTCCGATACCAGAAACCGATACCATTTGACGTGCGGTGAGCGCACCTACGAGGCGCACCTCTCAGCTAAAGAGAGAAAATAGCAACAAACTGGAGAATTCTTTAGTGGAAATACAATATTCCACATAGAGCTGACTTTATTACAGACTGCGCTCTCTAAACCAGAGTCTGTGCTGGATTTAACCAGAGCTAAATGTTGTTAGTGCTGCAGCGTCTGCAGTGTTTACAACATACAGGCTAACGATGCTAACTCGCGGCTAGCGCAGTTTTGGCCATTCTTACGCCGTTTTATGCCCAGGGGTTTATTCATCTGAAAAACTAACCCAGCGACTAAAAAGTCCTCAGAAAATCCAAAATAAAGAGATACAGCATGTTTATATTGAGCGAAAATGAGCTGCAGCAGAACAATGAAAACGCTGTAGCTTCTCGCTAAGTTACTACAAACACACGAGAAAATCCACACGGAGCTGAAGTAAAGACGAAAAGAGACCATTTAAGTAACATCTCAATACTAATAAAAATACATAAATGAATAAAGCACAGGCATTGGGGAGCTCTTGGACATGGGCTTTTCTGTCTATGATGGACAGTGCAATAAAAATTAAAAATTATATTGAATGAAAATAAAAATAAATAAATAATACATGGCATCAGCACAATTCTAATATAACTGCTCTTAAATGTGTCGCCTACTTTACTTAAGGAAATGTACATGAGTAAATTAACTAATTACAAACCAATCTGCTGTGAAAAAAGTAAGAATGTTGAAGAAAATGCCTTGTACTCGTATCGGTATTCGGTATCGGCGAGTACTTAAATCCAAGTACTCGTACTCGTATCGGTTTTAGAAAAAGTGGTATCGGTGCATCCCTAATTTTGGAAAGAATGAAGTCTGTGCTCTAATTATAACAGGTTAATAATGCGCAGTGGGAAAATGCTTCTGACTTAATTACAGCCAAGTATAATTATAGAAAATTATGGTGCGTCTATTTTGCCAGATAACACCTAATGAATATGGTGTGTGGAAATAGAAAAGAGCTTCATGTGTTATATACAAATGTAATGTGAGCATTTATCAGACACCCTGATAGCTACAATTAGTGCCCTCGACTATCTCGGTTATTTTCAGGAGTTTTAATATTCTGATTTTGTCTTTGATCATATAAACACAGTTTCCTTATTATAGAAACCTAAATATACCAGTTTCCCACTAGTGAGAAACCTGGATTCTCCAACAGTAACCGGGATATATCGGCATCTATAGATACAGACGGCATCGCGTCATAGAAGGGGGCGTGGCCTCGCCGAGGGGGAAAATAGGATTTTTTGGGAAGCACGATTTTTCACGATTTTTAGCCGTTTTCTGGCAAATCTAATCTAAATCGGGTCCGCATGGATGTTTTCTCACAGCAGATTGCTCAGTGGGAGCGAAAAAAACGCCAGTCGTAGCTAGTGCTAGCTAGCATTAGCATTAGAACGATGCTAACATGAAGCATCAGGTTAGCATTCTCCGTTATTTATGTATTTATGGGCTGTTGAAGCTCTTTGCTCCTCCCCATGTCTTTGTATCTTTATTTAGTAGAAAACTATATTCATAATTCAGCATTTGTTAAAGCAGTTATTGAATAATTAGAGAAAGTTTAGAGTTTTCAATATAATAAGGATGAAAATGCAACAAAAAAAGCACAGAAGAGTGATACAAAAAAAGAAGCAAGAAAAAACTGAGAAACCCAACACGACAAAAACGCTGCCAATATGTGCCAAAAACTCGTCAACACTGCACCAAAAAAAGGTAGGGTCGGTTTTGTAGGCCTTGTTGCTCTCCAGTCAAGAAGCTTTTATATTTGGGTAAAGCTGAACAGGGGAAAATGTGCTCGGTTAAGGTGAGGGGTAAAAGGTTCATATTTTTGTGGTATTGTGCTCAAATATGTCCTTCATTCGCCTGTAGGCAGATGTTGCCTCAGTGTGAGAAGCTCTTGATTTGATCGTGATTTGTCAGTGCACATATAAACACCATATAATGAAAACGATGAAAACGACCATAATCGGATTATGGCTGATAACCGGAATCCTCAAGAGTAAAGACTATCAATATGTGGCTTGTTACCATTAGGAAGAAAGAGTGATTAGAGCAGATGCGAGTAAATAGCAGCGACGGCATGTTGAGCGGTAAATATTGAGAGGCTTTAGACAGGTGATAGGATGGAGGAATGGAAAAGAAAAACTCAATCTAATTTTTCTTGTCTTTAAATTGACAACATCCCGATTTGTTTCATAGCTATTCAACAATATATAGTGATCCAGTAATGTGCGCTATATCAGCCACCCCAGGCCAATGGATTTAGCATTGTTTCACAATCGCTCATGATTCGCTGCATCTACTACGCAGCGGTCTATTTTTAGTCCCACAAATGTCTGCAAACACAATATATATTACAGGCAACGTAGAAAATAACTATGTATTCACTACTTTCCCCAGGCTAGTTTTAGTAACAATAGAATACTAAAACTTTGAAACTGCATTCATTTTCACTGTATAAACCCATGGTCAATTAGCTTGAACTAACATTTTCTCTTGGCATGTTACTTTGAAACTTCCACTTTTTCCATGTCAATGCTCTTTTTAAAGTAGGATCAAAGGCTTGCGTGAATCTGTTTAATCTCTTTGTGTAGCTCTGGGTTGCAGAGGCTGCGGGGCTGGTCTGACAGCTCATCGTGAAGCGCTTGGTGCTTCTCTGTCAAAAGGATCACCACTTCTTCCCGGGTCCTCTCTGCGATACTTTGATACCTGAGTTGCCCCGGGCAACTGTCACCTTAGCGTCATCCTATACACAATGCTGTCCTACACCGTGTCTGTCGCGTTTCAACTAAAGTTTTCACTGCATGTTTTGGGACGGTAGACACGTCGCATTCTCTGCAAAGTGCGCGTCAGACTACAACAAACAATGGGGTGTAAAGCTGTCTCCGTTTATGTGCTCAAGTTTCTCCCCGAATCTGCAGGACATAAGAGTAAACTTTGGAAGTTTGTTCAGAGTGACAAACAGCTTGGGGCCAAAGCAAAGAAAACAAATTACTGTCTGCTTTAAGGAAGTTCATGTAGAGACGCTGCCAGATATTTGGAGAACTTGTGCTTGAGCCGCTGTGTTGCTTCAGGGTTGATATTTGAGTTTGTTTGTGTGTGTCAAATGCGTGTTTTACGTTTGCATGGAGCACTTCACACCAGTTGGAGTCTCTCTGGCTAATAGTGGTTGAAATGACATGTCAGCTGCCTTTCAACAAAACCCACCACTGTTCTCCTTTCATCTGTGGCCGTTGACAAGAAATCAAACCCTGATTCTCCCTCAAATTCCTCAAGCTCGACAGTGATAAAACCGAGGTTCTCCTCCTCAAGTCCATCTGAGCCAAAACTGACAGCCTGACAACACTTGTGACGTCTCCACTGTGCTGCGGGTGTGGGAGGCTCTTGGTGCCTCTTCATTGTTTCCGAAGAACAAAATTGACTCTGTGCATAACTTCAAATCCAAACAAAGTCGCCCAAGAAGTAACTTCCTGTTTCGATCCAGCACATCAAAATAAAAGCACCGTCTAATTCATTAGTTCATTAGTTCAACTTTCTTTCTGCCTAACTATTAACAGACAAAACACTTAAAATGTGTGTATTTAATTATATTCTTGGAATGTTGCAAGTACCAGCTGAACTAATCAATGAGACGAGCTGTGTGCTTTTATTTTGGTGTGCTGGATCGGAACAGGAAGTCACTTCTTGGGCGGCGTTGTTATGATTTGAAGTTGTGCACAGAGTCAATTTGTAGGTCTGAAATGTCTTCAGGTTTTCAGCTAACACTAGCCGTTTGTTTTACTTTTAAAGAAAAGCTGGATCCTTCATGGCTAGTGCGGACTGGACTCTCTGCAGTAATAAATCCACTGAACCTCACAAAAACAAAGCAAAGATGTCCAAAAGCATCCAGTATAACAATGTCAGACTACTGTAATCAACCCCTTTTCGGTCTCCCTTGGAAATCACTCCACAGATTTCAACTTGACCAAAACACAACACCTCCATGGAAGGCCTATAAATACACCAATGCCTGTCAATACACTCCCCTGCAATTTCAGCAAGTGTGTGCAGATAGAAGATATTACCGCCGCAGCACAAACAAATCTCTCCGCCTGCTCACTCAGTTTGACTCGCAGAGAGAAAGCCATGTCAGGTTCACAGGTTCACCTTCCATCACGCACCCTCTCTCTCGCTCTCCTGTATTACTCACTCGGGTGTTTTCTTTCTGTACTTGTCTCATATATTGCGTGTGCATCTTGTGAATCTGGGTCACGTCACTGCATTTCCCCATAATATTTTCTCCCCACCACCGGAGAACAGTGAGACAGCTGGCGTATTACGTGTCACTGAAATAGCAAAAAAAAGAAAAGGTCAACGGAGGAGGTGTGGCAGGAAATGAATTGTCTCTGTTATTAAAAGGAAGGTGGGTGGTTCGGTCATGACAAGGTGGTAGGATTAATTATTACTTTAACATAGATTATGAATTTAGGCTTCTAGTTTAGTCGTGATGTCTTAAAGGAATAAGCCACCGTTTTTACATACTGAGATATGTTCTTACCTTAGCTTTGACGAGTTCTTTAGGACCTGTCTGGTCTTCACCCGTGCCTTCAATCACGTAAACACAGCGCAGACGGCGTTAGCATTTAGCCTCTCCCTCTCTCCACTATAGCTCCAAAACTGGTCAAGATAGAAGCTACCAAGCTCTTCCACGTTTTCCCTATTTAAATATGGTTACGTGAAGTGTTCCACTACAAAGTATAAATACACAAAATTAAACAATGTGGATTTTCTAAGCGGATAAAAGGGGGAACTATATTGTAAGGCGTAATAATACCAGGAGTAGTTCGAAATCCGTGCAGTAATCTTCACTTTACTGCGCAGTAATCTTCACTTTACTGTGCGGATGCCAAACTACTCGTGGTATTATTACGCCTTACATTATAGTTCCCCCTTTTATCCGCTTAGAAAATCCACATTGTTTAATTTTGTGTAATTATACTTTGTAGTGGAACACTTCACGTAACCATATTTAAATAGGGAAAACGTGGAAGAGCTTGGTAGCTTCTATCTTGACCAGTTTTGGAGCTATAGTGGAGAGAGGGAGAGGCTAAATGCTAACGCCGTCTGCGCTGTGTTTATGTGACTGAAGGCACGGGGGAAGACCAGACAGGTCCCAAAGAACTCGTCAAAGCCAAGGTAAGAACATTTCTCAGTATGTAAAAACGGTGGCCTATTCCTTTAAGCTGAATAATAGCCGTAAAAGCAATTGATTCAACCATTCAAGGTCAACTCACTTTTTTGAGCCTGAGGTTAAAAAAAAATCCATTTCATCAATCACAACTTAACTATCCCTCCATCTGTCTGTGTTTCAGGCTCCGGGTGAATGAGGTTCAAAACTACACCACAAGAGCAAAGAGCTTTAAAATCACACCACTTATTCTCAAAAGGTTTCCAGGGTCCTTGGTCTCAAAAAAAAAGACAGTTTGCCAAAAAAATTATGAAACCATTACTCGCTCATGGCCAGCAATTTAGAGCAGTAGGAATAAAAGTGGTGTGAAAAACACAATCTAAGTGATTTTTCTTGTTTTTTCAGTAATTTTGTCATTATATGCAGCATCTGGCTAAAAAAATAACTGACTAAAGGCTGCCCTTGAGAGTTTTAAGTAGGCTATAACTTCCTGTGGATGTAGCTACAGTCAGACATACTGTGAAAATGAGCCGTTTTTTCCTATACGCAGACTTTAATATCATAACAATATCCGCAGGTTTCAGTTAGTTTTAAATCAGCGGTTCCCAACTGTGGGTCAGGGGCCAGAGGTGAGAGAATGTGACCATTTGCCATTTTGGCG
The DNA here is from genome assembly GCF_951799975.1 of Gobius niger. NCBI lineage: Eukaryota > Metazoa > Chordata > Actinopteri > Gobiiformes > Gobiidae > Gobius > Gobius niger. The sequence goes on from NC_136861.1 coordinate 15,398,370, forward strand.
GCACGGTAGCACAGCAGTTAGCGCCTCCGCTTCACAGCTAGAAGGTCCCGGGTTCGATTCCCACCAGGACGGGTCCTTTATGTGTGGAGTTTGCATGTTCTCCCCGTGTCTGCGTAGGTTTCCTCCGGGTACTCCGGTTTCGCCTAAAAACATGTGCAATAGGTGATTCTGACCCCGGGCGCAGCACTGCCGTCGACCACTGCTCCATACGGGTTGCCTCGAAGGATGGGTTAAATTCAGAGGACGAATGTCTCTACGGAGAGAGTAAAGTATACAAAACAAAACAAAACATACCATTTTAAAAAGTGGGGAAAATAGACAAATGTCGTCCTAAACATCAGTCTGACAGTGGCTTAGTGGTTAGTGGTTCTCACACAGAGGGGCAGGGCCTGAATTGAGTCATTATGTTCTACTTCTGCCCTGCTACAAGACAGTGGAACTGTTTTTGACTGTAAATGGATTCGATCTTCGTCCAATAGCCATGGGATGCGTACTGTAGGGCCCCCTGTGGATTTTTGTTGTTGTCTCTGTTGGAATAGCAAGTCTCCTGAGAGTGCTTTTGCCTCTTGATGCTCTGCAATGAAAGGGTGAGCTGTCCCACGGAGCGGGAGCTTGGCGAGAGGTACGGAGAGGGGAGGAGGGCAATAGAAGTACTGTACAAAAAAGGCACTTCAATTAGCTGATTACTCAAACATGTATGATAATTAAAATAGAAAATAAAACTCTAGGTATGCTGTTGATGAGGAAAGTGGAGTTTGCATGTTCTCTTCATCGTGTTTTGTTTTTTTGATGCGCAATCCAGTTTCTCCCATTAACCTGTACACGCAGAGGAGCCTATTCCTTCAGCCACACCGTCATGACCAATTTGCAGTAGATTTTACAAATGGAACAGGTTAAAGTTGATCGTTTTTTAGGATTCAATGAGCCATTTTTAAACGATGAAAATAGCTTTAACCGAAAAACAAACTGGTCCACATCTCAAAGTGTCGAGGAATCTTCCCTCAGCTTCTTTCACCTTTCATGAATGTGAAATATGAATGCAGTGCAGTGTTGAAACACTGAGATCTTTTTCTTTTTTTTTCTATCCGCCCGGAGCCTTTCATCTCTGCTTTTTCTGTCCCGTTTAATTATAAGTCTGTCGTCTCCCTGCCTCTCCTCTTTCATCTCCTGTCCGACTCACATCAATTCTTCATGCCGTACCCCTGTTGACACTGTCAGATTTGTTTCTCCTTTTTTCCTAAGGATGCTCGTAGGGGCCACAAAGCCTTTTACCTCAAAGTTCACACGTCCCGAGACAGTGTTAAGTCGCGTTTATGACAGAGGGGAGGGAAGTGCCGCCAGCCACTTTGTACAGTATAAATGCCTGGGGCTCCCGGGGGCTTGATGCTGGAATAAAAGAAGAGGTGCAGTCTTGCCTGTGGCAGATTGTTTTGCTGGTGGTGTTTGAGAACCATAAAGCTGTTTTGAAAAGAATACTGTCATAGGACCTGGATGGAGAAAAAATGGCATTGTGTGGATAAAATATTGAAATATACAAAAGATTTGTTTGGGAACGTGCTCAAGCCTTACCAATGTTTACAGAACTCACCAAGATGTAACTGAACAAACACTCCACTCCACAGTTTTGGCGTCACCTTTTCTTGCTAAGAAAAACTGTTTTGAAAGAGGAGCAAATGACGGCATAAAAACATAGCCATTCCTTGAATAGATTTTGGGTTGGAGATACAAATTGTCCCGTCTTTACAATGGGTTCCTCAGAACGAAAGAGCAAATGTGTAACAGTGATCCAGCTGTTGTGCGAACAAGGAAAAGGTGGGGCTGTTTCCTGAGCAAAGGTTTACATAGTCAAAGAACCTGGGTGTGATCTTTGACTCTGAGCTGGCGTTTATTCCACGCATTAAGAATATCACAAAGATAGGTTTTCACCATCTAAAGAACATAGCCAGAGTCCGCCCCATTCTCTCTCGGACCAACACGGAGACGCTCATGCATGCTTTTATCACCAGTCGTATCGACTACTGTAATGCCCTGCTTTCTGGTCTTCCCAAAAAGAGTATCTCAGGTTTACAACTTTTACAAAATTCGGCAGCTCGTGTCCTGACGGAGACCAGGAGGCGGGACCACATTACACCGGTTTTAGAATCGCTGCATTGGCTCCCCGTGTGTTTCAGGATCATCTTTGAAGTTCTTTTAATGGTTTTTAAATGTCTTAATGGTCTTGGTCCTTCTTATCTTTCAGAACTGCTTTTACATTACGAACCTTCACAGCCCCTTCGCTCCTCCGGCAGGGGTCTCCTAGTTATTCCAAAGTCAACAAAAAGACTCATGGTGAGGCGTCTTTCCAATATTTCGGCCCTCGCCTCTGGAACGACCTGCCTTGAGGAGCTCAGGGAACGTTCTTGTTTTTAAGAGCAGGCTCAAGACCCACCTTTTTAACTGACTAATCTATTTATTTAATCCTAATATACAAAATGTATATATATGGGAGGTTGTCCCAGGCGCATTGTTTTAAACGTTGTAATCTGTAAAGCACTTTGTGATACCTTTCGGTATGAAAAGCGCTTTATAAATAAAGTTTGATTGATTGATTGATAGTCAGGTTGTAATTAACTAGTCTCATCTTAAGACTTATGAGCGAGAAGAAACCTCTGAAAAGACTGGTAAATTGTGCTGACGTCCAAACACATTGGTGAGAGGTCAGTGTTGAAAAGTTTTGTTATGCTAAAGAAGTATTCAAACGGAATAATAACTCGTATTAAAGACAAAGCCCATTATTCCTCCACCATGTTACCCAGCCACAACCTCCTGATTAACAACAAACATTTTACCTGACCTCCCCTTAGCACCAGCACTGCAGCACAACACAAAGTCGTAGGATGTTGGGATGCCGAGTACCATGCGATGCTGAAACATCAAAGCCAGGCAGGAGAACAGAGGCGGATGTTAGGTCTGCACTGCAATTAATATGAGTCTTCCACAACACAACCTGAGCAGCGGGAGAAAGAGCCCGAGGCGTAATAATGCAATGAAGAGAAATGAAATGATGAACGCACCGAGCTCCACTCTGTTCCAACCGCTAAGCTAATTGAATCCATTTGAGGGGTTTGTATTGTGAAATGTGTCTCCTACAGATGATTAACTTATATGTGAACCAGCGTGGCATATGGGGAGTGCATGCATTTAAGACCATTATGGGGGTAATTAATAAGAGCACTTAAAGGTGCCATATAAAAGACAGATTTACAGCGCAAGGCATTATGTAATTGTTCATCTATAGTTGTATATATAATAAGGTGGGTGTGGAATTAAAAAGCCCCAGGAACTCTCGGTCTGAGGATAAGAACAGCCAAGTTTGTAAGCGCTAAACTGAAAACGTGTACTGCAGCGCTTTTTCACTTTATTTTTATTTCATTACTTTTTGTTCTTGTATTTTGTCTATGCAAGCTATTTGACTGAGCATGTTGTTTTAGAAAGTTTGCCTATGTATGTGGGGTGTGAGTTAGTTATTGGTCAGCACAGATTGGATGAAGCAGTAGTAATAGTAACAGGCAACATAAAGATACTACATATGGTCATCAAAATAAATCTGCCCATAAAAAAAACTTTTCAAAATCTTCTTCTGTTTTCCTCCCCCTACATTGTCCAGCAATGTCCTATGTGTAGAATGAGCCCAGACCTGTTCACCACAACTGCCTCTAAAATCCTGCACTGTCACTCACAAAGTTGTTACTTCGGGTCCGAATTGCCGTCATTCTATAGAAGGTGCAGTTACATGTATGACCTGAAGTGGCAGTAATGAGTATAAAAGGGCCAACTTGCATCTAGCTCCTTCAACTACTCCCAATCCAAATCTGACTTTTAGTGCTTAGAAGCATTAAGCTGAACAAAATACAGTTATTTTTGCCTTGTTTTCTTTCTCATCTCTCTATTCATTGAAAAATTAATCAAAATAGTCATTCATATTAGAAAACCACCAGAGCATATGTGCCGCAATCATGAATCATGTCAAGGGTGCACTGGAACTTTCTGTCAGACTTTATTCCTCCCAAATTGAATGTACTTTTTTTCTACAAGCTGTTTTGAATGAGCAGGAGCAAAGGATTGCCAAGCCTTTTCATTATTTAATTAATGTGGCAGATGTCGGGCCGTGACACTGACAGCAATTACCCTGCAATGGAGGGAAAAAGAAGTGTTATTAACCAACCATTGCTGGCTAGGAATGCCAAAGATCAGATTTTAAAACAGATACAAATGTTTCAAGAGCATGTGGTATTTTGCCTGCTCTCTTTCGAATTGTGAAATAATAATACTGCATGCTTAGCCAGTTGTGCGTGTTTTAAATAAAAACCAGAGCACCTGGAGGAAATCCACCTAAAACACAGGCAGCTTCCCTCTCTCTTGGTACAGCTGCGTTTTCTACAAACTGCATTTGTAGTTTCTGTGCTCCACACTGTTTGACTGGATGCTTTTGTACATCTTTGCTGTGTTTTTGTGAAGTTCAGCTGTTTTTTTTTTTTTTCAGCCCAGAAGGAAACAGCTGGGTTTTTTTTTTTTTGTTTAGCTCAAGACCTAAAGGTTTTTGAGCGAGATTTGAGACCTAGAAGTCCACAGATTTCTTCTACTGGAACACTGAGAGGCACCAAGAGCCCCTCACACCTGCAGAACAGGAGGCGCTACAGGAAACAAAAAAGAGGCAAGTGAGGAGGTAAAAGGGCAAGACTCGCAACTATAGGCCAAGCAATCTATCTCTATTATTGTTCTGGCTAATGTACGTTCAGTGGACCATAAACTAGATTATATTCGTCTTCTCGTCCAGAAGATGGTGAAAGACTCCTGGCTCAACTGTAGGGTGAGTTTCACTGGTGATCCTCAGGTGAAGAATGACATCGGGGGCAGGGGAGAAGGAGGACGACAAAGAAGATCAGAAGGAGAAAGAGGAGGCGGTGGGAGTTGCACAAGAGGCAGAGGAAGGAGGAGGTGGAGGAGCTGACCAGTGCAGGACACCATCCTCTGAAAGGGCTGTACTCCGGTTTCCCCGACCTTCAAAAACATGCTGGTCAGGTTGGCCCACAATGGCGGCGCTCAGTCACAGCAGCTCAGGACTAACCCAACACCTAAACCAAGGCCGCGGGAACCCAGGGTGCTGAGGGCGCTGCAGCACCCCCTCGTGGATAGTTTGCGAACTGCCGGCAATATTAATAAATAAGAAATAGGCACAGAAAAAGCGTTTTGGGGTAAATTTTGTCCCTCTGCACCCCCTAACTAAAATATCTTCCCAAGGCTCGGACCTGAACGCAATTTCGCTGTTCAATTGTACAATGGCAAATAAAGCACTTACTTACTTGATACCTATCTGTGCATAGTGCTATTGGGCTCACGAGAAAGGCACATCACAAACCTTTGCTGCAAATGGAAGAGCTAGCACATTATATCATGGTTTAATTTGTTTTAATACTAGCATACAAATTAAAACTAGCTGATTGTATTAGAGAAATTGTGAAAATTACAAGGATCATTTGCACAGTATCAGCTCTAAACACATAAACAATTAGCCAATGTTGCTGTCCTTGTTTTACAGTAATTAGGGGCTATTTGAGCTGTGCAATTAAACAGAGTTGAATGGGCACAGATGCCAGCGAACTACATAGCAATTAAGTATAAGGCTTACTCGAACAGCCCACACTGTAAAACTTGAGATGTGTTTTTTTTCTGAATGCATCAACTTTATTATAAGTTTGACACTGTAGGTTGGAGTCCAGCCGGAGGGGACGTTATCCGTGGGAGCACAAAGCGGAGGAGCTGCAGCTGAAGAAGTTACTGATCCTTGACTGCGATTCCTTCAGCGTATTATTCCCACTCAAATATAAGCTACTCGTAAAGAATGGAAGGGATTATTAGACGCGTCGAGAAACTAGTAATAAGTTCCTTACTTCAAGGAAAGCTGAGCAAAAAGTAGAACTGAGAAGTGTGCTACAGTATATTAAAGCTGAGGGCAGGACGGGCCAAACGAGATCACATCAGTTTTGTTCATAATGTAGAGAGGTGAAAAGAGCCACATGCATTGATGCTAGTTCATGGATTCTATTATCCTTGCTAAGCTAAAAATACATAAAAGTTCAATAATCTGGCTTGGGGCTTTAGATCACGATCACACTTCAGAAAAAAGACTGCTCACTCAGTTCTTGCTTTTGTCACGTATTTTGTCGAATACGTTTTTTGCAATCAATTCAATCTCATATGCAAATGTATAACCGTCATTCAAATGCAGAAGGCCCTTTTGAATGTTCGAGTTATAGTGCAACCTTTTTATTAATTCCTTCTGTACACTCATTCATGTCTTTGCACTATCTTTTCGTGAAATGTTTGTTTGTACAGACGGACCTTCAATCTACCTGATTCATTAATCTTACCTCGCTCCTATCATCATTCTTTATTCAGACTCTCGGTCCATAGTATAAAAAGTATAAAAAGGACACACAACCATATAAACAACCACAGACAAGACGTAAACAAAACATACCAGATTATAGAAGACAGCTATACCAATGTTTCCATGAAGGAGACTGTTACTGCGCAGCACAAGACCTGGGGTTCACCAGAGCCACCAGCAAAGAGTTCACAGAGATTTTAACTGTGCATTGCCGCCGCAGAGCTCTCTGTTCCAACTAAACGTTTCTGTCCAGGTACAAACAGCGCACGGGGACCTGCAGCGTTACTTTGCTGTTGCTGCACCCAAACTGTGAAACAGCCTGCCCCTCAGTCTGCCTGTTCTCACTGACCTTTAAAGACTCATCTCTTTAAACAGCTAGAAATTTACTGTCTAGGACAGTGTTTTTCAACCTTTTTTGAGCCAAGGCACATTTTTTTCATTGAAAAAATCACGAGGCACACCATCAGCAGAAAATGTTCTCATCAAAGTGTCTTGACTAGGAACACCGTATAGTCTCGCTAGCCACAATGCCTCAACACTCTAAATCTCTTGTCTCAAAGAAATTAACTAGTATAATATGGTTACTCTGCCGATCACTACAGCACAGACACTCGAAAACGGTACATTATTTGTGGATAATAATGCATTTGTTTAAAGGTGAAATTGGATAATTTCCCAAGGCACACCAGACAATATCTCACGGCACACTAGTGTGCCACGGCACAGTGGTTGAAAAACACTGGTCTAGGATGTAGTAATTTTCTGATTTTGAATTGTATTATCCTCCTGTGAAGCACTTTGGTCTCCCTTGGTTGGAAAGCTCTATATTCTGTAAATAAACTTTGATTGATTTATTAACCAATCTGTCAATCATGCTCGTAGTGATGGCGAAAACTAAACATTTTCTTGACCGCCCACAGAGCCTCATTAGCCGGCTGAAACTGGTTAACCGTTTAAAATATGCAGCGCTATTTGAAATAACAGCCATTATAACAGCCTGTATCACACAAGTTACATCTGTGTCATTGTTTTTGGGAAATGGTCCCACACACTCCTTTTCTTTGCACACTTCATCCTCCTGTCTTCTGTGTCTGATATTTTGGAACACTAGACGTAGTGTAGTGCTGTGACCTCGCGCCAAAAGTACAAACAGGCGAGTAATGAAAAATTAATTGTGAGGGAAGGTTAGGGATAAGCTTAGGGATAATTTGTTCACTTTACACAAAAAGATCTTACTAGTGTTTAGTCCACTGTCTATAATAGCGTAATAGTGATCACTTTTTTGTCGTCCCTACATGCTCATCGACTCGGCTAAAGAAGAGAACAGAAAAAGCCTGTAGTTTGGCAGGCCTGCTGGCTAATAAAGGAAAGTCCTACTATTCATTTCTTAGACACTCATTAAAACCCAGTGATGAAACAAATCTGCTACAAATCCCCTTTGGCCTGTTTGGTGACTCCATGTTTCACTATGACTTTGTGTCTTTTGTTCTTTTGTCTTTCTGCTGTCCTCTCTCTAACAATATGCCAAAAGCAGACCGAGTGTGTGCCAAAATGACTGCAAATGTGGCGAAATCTCCGTGCCCAAGGGTTCCGGAAAGGGGCAGGATTTTGTGAAGGAGGTGAGCCGGCTGCTATTAGTCAGGCTGGATTACGCCGTGACACCTGGCGCCCTCAGATTCTCCATCAGAGACGAAGCTGTGCCGCCACCCAGCTGCTGCGGGAATGGCCCCCGACACGAAGCACAAACACGGATGACAGCAAGGCCCCCCACGGCGCCCCCCGCGGACGCACAAGGGGCAGCGCGGTGTGACAGCTACATGTGCCCTGTCCAAGCGTGGGTGGGCTTTGGTTCGCTCCGTCGAGAGTGAGACAAAAAAAAAAGAAAAGAAGATCAATCCAAAAATCCACAGTGCCATTTCACACTATGATTGCTTTTTTTTTTGTAAGTCTGGGTTTAACGATTATTGAAGAGCTTCAGGAGGGAAAGGTTAGGTCTCATCTGTGACTCTGTGCTAGTTCGATGACGAGAGCAGCACGCCCCATCAAGTCTGGGCTCACAACCATTGGAAGGAAACACCAAATCTCATTTAGCGCATTAGCCAAAGCAAAACCCAGTGTAATCATTGTGACAGGCAGAGAAGTCAGGCCAGTACAGGCACTGTTTATGAGCACAACCCAGAAGAGGGAACATACACAGCAAAAGAAGATCCCTTGTGGGACAATATAGCTACTAAAGGAAAAAACAACATCATCATAACAAGTGGGGAAAACTGTAAAAAAACAAAACAAATATAATGTATTGTAATGCCATTTTAATGCCCAAATACTATAATTTAATGCCACAATCAAAGAAGTGGCCCATTCTTCTTAAGCTTTGCATTTAATTAAACATAGGAATGAGAATAGATACAGACGGCATCGCGTCATAGAAAGGGGCGTGGCTTAACTTAAATAGAGTCTTTTGGGAAACACAATTTTTCACTCTTTTTAGCCATTTTCTGGTGAAATATAAACTTAGTTATCACACACAAATAAAGTCAAGTCTAAATCGGGTCCATATGGATGTTTATTCACAGCATATTGTTCAGTAGAAGCGAAAAAACGGCAGTTGTAGCTAGCGCTAGATAGAGTTAGCATTAGCAAGATTCTAGCATGAAGCTTCCTATTAGCATTCTCCGTTATTTATGTATTTATAGGCTGTTGAACCACTTTTCTCCTCTCCATGTATTTGTATCTTTATTCAGTAGAAAACTATTCATAATTCAGCGCTTGTTAAAGTAGTTTTTGAATAATTAGCGACATTTTAGATTTTTCTCAAATATATGGGCGATTCCAGAGATGCCGTTGCAGGTTCTAATGTGATGATGAACCAGGACACAGTGGGGGGCAGGAGCCAGTTTTTCCTATTAACTGCATTACACTTTCACAAGTCGTATCTAAAAAGAAAATGTATGAATTACAAACATGATCATTAATATCAGTCACTGGGTCCATGATCTCCCTGTACAAGACCAAAAATTTACTGAAAACAAAATAATTTTTCCTCTTTAACACTGTGATGTCACCTGAAACCCAGCAATAGGTGGCGTTCACAATTTAGAATGTGATGAGGTCATAACGTCAGGTGGAGGGCAGGGCCAACACAACTCGGGAGAAATACAAAACGAAAATTAACATGTTTTTCCTCATCAGTACTGACAGTGATTGGATTCACAAACCAGCCATACAGTATTACTTTCATGTCTTAAAGTCCTTTCTATTGGCCAACTTCACGCTTATGTTTTCGAATATTATTGTCACCATGTTTATGTGGATTCTTCCAGTAATGACTGAGATATGAGCCAAAAACAAAGACTTAAAATCTGCATTTTGTCAGTTACCACAGTTACCATAGCTACTGTCATGGACTTTTCAGTTGCTCCGCCTCAATCTTAAACTATGGGCTCTTTAGGATGCAACGCAACCTATTGGACAAAATGGGAAAGTTTTGTTTGTTGTGGTACATACTCATTCCTAAGTAACTCACTTCTGAAATCCCATTAATTTAAAGGAATGGCTTTAGCACATTTCACAACTTTCAAGATGCAACACTATCACGGTAAACAACATCTAACCTGCTATTTCACGACTGATAAAAAATGATTTATAATTGGATGTGCGGTGTGCAAATATCAGCCTCTCTATATGAAGATTGAAAAACAAAATTAATTTTATTCCACAGCTCCAAAAATATCTTCGCATAAAGGTTCCCTGGCAGGTTGACAGTTTTGAAATATATATTAAGAAATATCACGGGAGGGGGGGAGTCAACTTTTTAGTTCGATACAGAGCAGGGAAACATTATCTAGTCTAGAAATGGTAATTGGGCTCCTGAGCTGCATTTGCTGAAGGCTTTAGAAATCCAACTCTGGCTTCAAATAACTGTGTAAAAATATCTCGTTGACTGCTGGCAGAAAGGCAAAGGACCGAATGGACTGGCTAATGAAGTATGTGTCCCTTAAAGTCCATTCAATATAAAAAGCTGGTAGTGAGGAGTCCAAGCCATCTGTACTGTTAAATATTGATTGATGAATTTTTACAGTGGATCTTATCTTTTTATGAGCCAGTGGTCGCCTGCAACATCAAACCGCTGCACACGTCTTTGAACTGGAACAAAAAAACCTGAGATTGTGCCGCTGCTGTCTCTCTGTGGCGCATTTGAAAGTGGCCCTCCAGCAATTCATGTAGTTTTTAAAAAAAAAAGGGGGGTCGTATCCACATGGAAAACCTAATAGCCTCCATATAGTGTGCTCTTCAGACCTTTAGAACTAATAGGGTTTGCTACAGAGGAGAGTCATATAGTCGTTATTGTTATAGTGCTGAGTGCTTCTCATCAGTTCTGGTGAAATGGGACCATATTGAATGGTGTGGAGGTATATAGCATTATTTCAGCACAGTACAGCCTCAAAACGACCCATACTTCAAATCTATAGCCACTGAAAGTAAAAATGGTAGGGAGGAGGTTAGCAGGGGGTACTTGGGACTATTTCAGATTTAAAAGAGTAAGAGTAAGAGAACATTATGTTGAAATGGAAAGCTATATTAGAAGTAAAATGCAGAGTTTTGGGAGTATTTATTTTGAACACAACTTTGTCTGTTTGTTCTTACAAACAGTCTAAATAAGATGAAACAACTGTTGAAGGACTGATTACCAAAGGGTCCAAGGGGTCCGCAAGACATAAAAGCTGAGGAACCACTGTCCGAGAGCAGTGGTCCCCATTGTGGGGACCCCAAATGCTGCCCGCAACGGCATATAGAAACTATTTGAGTTGAGCCAATGTTTTTGCTCCTTGTATAAAGCGTATAAAAAGTAAATACATTAACACATGGCCTCATTTCGTAGTTATCCAGAGTGTTGTTGTGTTCTTTTACTGCATGCAGTCCTTATATTTGAAGAGTTTAGTGGTGCTAAGCTAGTGCTAGGCTAGTGCATGTCTATGGTAACTATTAGCCTGCATTAAAAACAGTCTGACCCAAGCACAGTGCACCTGAGGCAAATCACTTATAACACCAAACTACCGATATAAACATCTGTGTTGACTGAATAATTGTTTTAATATAAATCCCTTTTGCATCTAAAATAACATAATTGAGCTGCATCAGCTTCCTGGTTGTAAGCTACGCAGCGGCGGAGTGATCTGCTCGGTTACCGGATCTACAGTAGTTTGTTTACCTGCGGCCGCCATTACTGCACGTGGAATTCACAAATCAGATACAGCAACGTTTGGAGAACTACCCCATGATTTTGAAGGGGTTTTTAATGTTGGCTACTAGTTACCATATACATGCGCTAGCCTAGCAATAGCCTAGCACCACTAAACTATTCAAATATAAAGACTGCATGAATGAAAAAAAAGAAAAATTTCCAGAAACCAACAAAACTGAGGCCCTATGTAAAGAATCCAGAATGTTTGGGGGGTTCCTTGGCATGTTTGGTACCGCAATGCTCTGGACTTTGGAAATGGCTGGCCTAGAGCAGTGATTCCTAAAGTCATTTTGCCAGCTTTAAGTTGTGAAGTGGGCATACATTTGACCAAAAAGTGATCCAAAAGCAGTCATCAGAAACACTCGGATGTTTTTAGACACGTTTCATCTCTCATTAAAATCAAAACCACCAAGTCCAGATGCATGAAAACACACCTGGTCAACGAGAGCTTACACAAACAAACAGAAGGCATTGTCGATAAACCCACAGGTGCACTCTGACAGGATTGAAACACCTCACTGTATAGGCATCCTACTTCTTCATTCTCTTCACTGTCAGAAGATGGCTAGGTTTCTCCGTCCATGCAAACAGAACACCTTTCCCCACGCTAAATCATTTACAGCCCCATGCCTCACCCCTCTGCAGACTGGTACTTAGCACTCAGCGCTTGACACTCTGCTCATGAATGATAAAGATGTCGCTATCGATGTAAACATAAGTTGCATTAAAATTCATCGAAAGACTACAGGGGCAAAAGTGTGGGAACATGACTGATCTTTGCCGTATTAGACATGGTGCTCCAGCGGGCAGCCTCCAGACGTCATAAGCCTGGGAGAAAACCGAGACTTTGTGCTTGTCAAAATCCTCCTTTTCACCGCTCCAGACTTGTGTGCGCCTGTAGTTTGTGAGAAAATAGCATTCAATCGATACAGTATGTTCTTGACTGGAGCGGCGCAAAAGCGTAAATGCTGGTTTGTTACATTTGTAGGCAACAGTCCGACCCGATTCAATGGAAGCCCACATTCAGCTCTTTCACTGTGACAAAAACAAAAAAAAAGACACCGGTGAAAAAAAGGAGCACCTCGTCCTGATATGAACCAAATGCTATCGGCCATATTGAAACTCCTGCACCGAGCCGGCTGTTTTTGTCACTTACTTCTTCGCTTCATGCTCCACTTCAGTCTTGCTTTGTTGAGGCCGTCAATAATCCGCTCCTTGTCCAACACCATTTGTCAAATTTCAGGTGGGACTGGCGCGTGAAAGGAGAAACCAAAGAGCTGTACTATTGCAAGGACACTTGGGTTGTGAATTTCCCCAGTTTTAAGTTGATCAGACATTTTGTATTTTCTGTCTGTCTTTAAGAAGTCATACTTTATTATGTGAGCCCATACAACCATGCGTACAATTCCCATCGGCAGTTTCGTAGAATTTCTTTGATGAGATATGTATGTTTAATGTTCATAGCAATCCATGTCCAACTTATATAATTTGATGAAGCTTTCTTAAGTTCTTTTTTAGCTTTAAATGTGGGCTACATTTTGACGTATCTAGTCCATCCACAGCACTGACACTCAAGGCAAACTACAGCCTGATCGAGAGACAGACAGTGGCAGCAGTGAAGTGTCACTGGTAAAGCAGCGGGTCAGGCCTGAAAAGACCACAGTTTTCTTCGCTCCTCGCAGTGTGTCTTGTCATGTCACTAAATCTAGAAAGTGTTTCTGTGATGTTAACGGCGCAGGAAGAGTGAGAGAGACAGTGGAGCTGCCAAAAAAGACTGGCCTTTTCTAAAGCATATCCTAAAGCCCGTCACAGCTTCCAGCCCCGAGCACAGCGTGGTGGCACAGTGGATAGCTTTCTGTTCACACAATAAAAAGTTTGTACCACAGTAGAATTGGTTTAACCAGTGTTCCCATCACCCACTGCTCCTGGCAAAAGCCTTAGGGAAATGGAGAGGGAAAAAATATATATAGATCAGGAATTCAACACTACACTTTTGCAAATGTATTTTACAAAGATTTACTGTGGAGTGCGAGGTCATTAAATAGCTAAATCAAATTCAAGTTGTAAATATTCAGTTGAAAATGCAACTGGCACTGACTGAATAAATTAACAGCGGTGAATATTTTAACACATAGAGAATTCTCTGTGTTGAAACGGAAGGAAAAGTTCCACAGGAATTTCAGAATCTCTTTTTCAGGGGAGCCACAGCCTGGGGACTGTGCATGTGTTAGTAGGAAACAGGAGCATGTGGAATCCAGACCCGCCAGAATAAGCCAGCTCCAAAAGTCATCACCTGGTCTGGGGTTGTACCAATGACCTCCATAAATAAGTGCATTGTAAGTATTAAAATTCTAAAATAAATCCGGAAACAGACCAGGAGCCAGTGCAGAGAGGAGAGGACTGGAGTGATGTGGCTGTGTCTGGATGAACCGGTGAGAAGACAGGCTGCTGCACTAACTGTAACTGTAGAACTGATAAACGCGTGAGTCGCCTTCTCGAGGTCTTGGCGTGAGAGAAAGGGCTTCACCTCGGTCAAAAGGCGCAGCTGAAAAAAGCTGGCTTTGACAACAGCATTTATTTGTTGTTTAAAGTTCAGCTCTCGGTCAAAGATGACTCCATGACCCTGGACTGAATTTGAGGGACATCCCGGGAATTAAAGAGAACAAACTCCGAAGTTGCTTCATTCAGGTGGAGAAAATCCTGAGCCAGCCATTGTTTTTATGTCTGAAAAGCAGCTATGGAGTGATTCGTGAGCAGAGGCGGTGTTAAGGAGCATCGTCAGCATAAAGGTGGAAGGACAAATTATGTTCAGCAATGATGGTGACGGGTCAGACAACCCTTATGAGAGACCAACAGGCCCGGTTTGAATCGTGAGACCATCCTTCCATGGGTGGGTGGGTGGGTGGATGGATGGATGGATGGCATGTAGTGTTAAAAGTGTTTTCACATTTAGCAGCATGTAAAGTGAAAACAGGTTCGGGCCAAGGATGGAACCCTGTGGCACCCCAGATGACAGCAAGGCAGAGGAGGAGGAATACTCGTTGACCATCACAACAAAGCTCCGGTCAGTCAGGTGCCTTTAACACCAACATGCTCCACCAGCCAAGGAGGAGAGTCCTTGTGTTTACCAGCAGTTCAGAAACTGTACCATCAGTTGTTCACAGCGGTGTAGGTATCATCGCAGTGTGGCATCATCATTAGATATGTGTTTTGATGTTTATATACATCAAAAAAGGTAAAACTGAAGAGAATCCATTTCCTGAACCGTGACAAAACTGTCTTGTCAAATAATATGCTTTAAAATCACCCAAAATAAAGAAACATCTGCAGCACTTCATTGCTCTCAAAACGAGTCAATATGTTGTAATAACTTTGTTTCCACTCATTGCAAACCTCGGGGCTTACGACACTCATCCAAGACCACTGAGAAACAATCAATGAAGTCATTACGGAGCTCATTGCACATGGATGGATTAGCGGCCTTTGAAAAAATATGGCTCAAAGGAATATTATTGATCTTTATGACTTTTGAAAATTGGGGTTGAAGTCTTGATGACCCTGAATATAAAATTAACAAAAGAAAAGTAATCAGCTACTTCTAAAATATTGGATCGAGAGACTGGTACTCTACTGTCACCTGCTTTTTAGAGAACGCACAAGGCAAATGGACATATGTTTCTATAAGGAAAGCAAGTCTAAAGACAAATGCACAAAAACGGATCTTCATTTCATATCTGTAATGTACAATAAAACGTAAGGCAAAGCTGGCTAATCGTAGGAGTCTGTATGAAATTCCTAAGATTATGGTGAGAGAGGATTTTCTGGGCCTCCGAGTGGAGATTAAAGTGGGCAAAAGCCAGGAATTGAAGACATAAAGCAGGTGTTTTGGCTGACTGAGGTACACTTTGTGTTGGTGTGTTTGTGATGTGGGACGGGGGGAAAGTGGGCCGCAGCAGGTGGAGGGGCCTGGGGCTGAAGCAGCAGGAAGCGCAGCTCTAATCTCCACTTTGTGCCGAATCCAGCACTCTGCTGCTCGCGTCCCGCAGAGCTGAGGTCCACCTCCCGCAGCATCTCCACCGACAGAAAACAGCGCACACTGTTGCAAAAACAGCTCCTTCACTAAGTGTAGAATTACAGAGAGAACAACGGTGCAAATTCTAAAATAAACCTTTAATTGGATGATTTTGTTTGATGATTGAAACATGAAATGGCTTGGTTTCTGACGTATTTCAAAATACTGGGTTTACTCTAATTGCTTATATCACTCTGGATACTAGTACCACTACTGTATGTACTCCACATGCTCCAGAACTACACATAATGATGCCACTTCAACTCTGCAACCACACAACCTAATTAGTCCTCAGTTATAGAAAAAATCTAATTAAAAAGCAATATTTGAGAGAAATATGTTGGTTGAAAATTACTATTGTGTTTAAGGCTAGATAATCTTACATACTCAAGAGACTTTTTTCTTATAGTGGAATAAAAATGAGTTTTGTCCTTCAGTATATTGTAAAATGATGCATTTGTGGAAAAAGCACATTTGCTTCTTGTTACTGTTTACATGATCGTGACAGTGTTGCTGAAAGCTGTGAAATGTGCTTACAGTATACACAGTGACTCCTCTCTTCTTATGTATAGAGCTTTCTAACCCTATTATAGGATTCCTTGCTGTTGGCACAGTGCATATGTGTGAGACAGTCAGACTGTAGCTTGACTCCCTCACACATTTACCTGTGAATACTACAGTATGTGGCACAAGTGTCTTGCGTATAAGGACACGCAGATTAGCTTGACATTTTGTTCCTTTCATATTTTACTTCTTATATGTAGCAAATTAATTTCAGTTTTGCGAAACTATTCATTAGATTGTCTTTGTTTCCGCTGGCGAAAAGGCGGCGCCGCTGGGAGTTAGCGAGGAGCATTTTAATGAAGCCGGAGAGTGCTGCGGGTTTTGGGGCGAGAGCGACGACACAAGGCACAGAATCCGTGTCAGACTTAGATTCAATTATGTGAACTCATGTTGTAACATCCAGGCTGGGGCATGTAGCTGGGGGCACACGGGCACTGTCACGTTTCACAAGAGCATTTCATAAGTGCCTTCGACTCTGCAAGTTGGGAATATCCAGTGTGAATGCGCTTTAAAGCTAGATTTGCAATTAGTCATTTAAAAATATTGACACTACAACCACAACAGAGTCATAACAGCTTCGTCATAATGAGCAAATAAGTTGTATTCTGAAATGGTAGGCTTTGGTCACAAAAACATAAATTTGTTTGGGCACCGTACCGCTCATGTAAATGTTAGATAGTAGTGCTAAAAGCCCTTGGCCTCTTTAATGCCTTACCTAGGTCCTATTTGCATAATCCACAGCTAAAGCGCAAAGTGCGATAAGCTTTTAGGTGGAGGTTGTTCCTGTCAGCACTTTGGTCCCTGAGGCAAACATAAAAAGCATATAGAGCTCTGATAATGGCTTAACAGCACTGCTCGGGGACTGTCAGTGGGCCCACATCACCACAAACAACAGAAGAAGAAAATCAGAGGTGACAACCCGAGCCAAAGTTTTCAAAAGTCAAGATGAGCGTGTCCACTTGGAGATAGCGGAGTCACGGGCGTATTGAGGCTTATCACTGCAACCTTCACTTAGCAGCAGTTAGTGAAAACATCGACGAAAAGGAGGAGGAAAACTTTTGCAAATAAGAGGTTACGCCATCGATTCTGTGTAAAACAACTAAATTAATGTTAGGTTTGAGACCCAGGATGCCCAGCAGTGACATAGTGCATAATGTGTCTGAAGGCTTGAGACACACTGAGATAAAAAGCAGCGCTTGCAGAGTTAACTTTAACACTTAAACTCTTGCACAGTTAAGGCCTTTCACGCCTAATCAGTAATCTCGTTTCCGGGGTGATTTGGAAGGTTTTCGCACATGGCAGGACACATTTCTTTGATGAGAACAAAACCATCTTATGTAAGAGATCGTTTGAGTTCAGTGGGGCTAGTTCTCCAAATTGGGATTCACGAAACTAGAGCACATGTGCGAAGGATTTTCCCAATTTAAGACACTGTCTTTGTAAGTACGGGTTTTAAGACATTTCTTAAGAAGATGTTCATGAATGAAGCCCAATGTTTCAAACTGTATCAAAAAGATCAATTCATTCATTCATTCATTCATTCATTCATTCATTTAGTGAGGATATTTGAAAATCTGTATTATTAATGGATAATTCCTGGACGACTGACCGCCTTAACAAAGTTAGTGTGGCTAAGTTTTAATCCAGGACCATTGGGAACTGCGTATAAATAGACAAGCTAACTGAGATTGACATTACGTGTCAGTATGACGCCACATTCTCTCCCAGCGTGAGACCAGGAAGTACTTTGAAGTTTGGCCTCAATTGGCATCACGGAGAAGCAGCTTCCTGGCCCCAATTTCTGCGAGGCCAACCCACAAGCGTCAACGAGAATGCATGCATCTCCACCTGCCCCACGCTCAAACACTCTGACACTCTAATAAAGCAGTCCGAGAGTGTTCAAAGGCTGCCCTGAGCACAGAGCGCACCCTGGAGTTTGGAGTTTTCAGCACATCAAAAAGCCTGCAGTCATATGACGCGCGGTGTCAAGGCTTAGCAATAGCCTCTGCAGACTTCTAGTGGGAAAAAGCAAATTCCTCACAAATGGTTGACTTTTGAAAATAAGGCATCCATCCATTTTCCTCCACTTCATACAGGGGTCAGGTCACGGAGGCAGCAGTCTGAGCAGAGATGCCCCGCCTCTCTTGTCCACGCACACTTCCTCCAGCTTTTCCGCTAAATTACGTAAATGTGTCGTGACCTGTTCATTCAGTTCTGTACAATTACAGATAGCGTTACATTATTCTCAATTCAATAGCTGGTGAAAAAAGACTTGTCATTTGTAAGAAAAATATCACTGAGGCATAATCTATTGTAATCAGTTGTGGCCGCCATTTTGTAAATTTTGCAGTTTTATGTTCATACAATTCTTCTAACTTGTCCATGGTTTTAACTGTTCATAGCATGTCCCATATTCCTATCATTTCCCGAACTGCCCTAGGATTTACGCGCTGCACCATGAACAGTCTTCCTCCAGCTCAACATCATCTTCCACACACATCTGCCCCTTTGTTTTTGAGTCTTGCTCCTTTAATGACAGGCTAAACTGGATCCCGTGCACTGCGGGGAGGGTTGAATAAAACATGAAGCAGATATATGGGTGCGGGGGGCAGCGAGCGGGCAGTGGGAGGGGACGGCCGTGTCAGACTGAGCTATGGAGGAATGATAATGACGCGAGCTGAGACGAGCGAAGACGACTATTTTTGGAAGCTCTAAAACTGAACCAACAGCTTTCGCCGAGTCGATCATTACGGGTGATGCAGCAGGCCTTCTACGAGACGATTCACCGCATCATATCCGTGGGGAGGGAAAGTCTACATGTCGTGTTTGTTCTAGCCATTATTACATAATCATGAAAACAGCCAATGCATTTTTTGCCTGTTAGCTGAATCAACTCCATTGTGCTTAAAGCAGTACTAAGTAACTCATGTCCCAAGAGGCCATAAGCGCCACTGCAGGTGTCGTAACATGTCGCGTTTTTTACTCATTAATTATCCGTGAGAGTAAATACTACGCTGACAGAAAAAACAAAGGGAGAGAGGGATATTGTTCATCCAATTACACAATGGAGATGATTTTTTTCACTCAAATGTGGCTGTAAATACTATTTAAGTGGCATAACCCCTTAGTTAGCTTTGCCTGTTAGCCTGTTAGCTTCTTCTTCGTGATTCTGTTAGTGTGTATTAGGGCCTCTGACCTGAAGCAGCGAAGTTGTAATTGTGGTCTTCTGGACAGAGACACCAGGGTGGATGAAAGACACCCCCCCCCCCCCCCCCCCATCATCCCATTAATACTTATATTACCCCCAGAGGGACTATGAAAAGGATTTATTCAGGTAAACAAGTTACTTGCTTTAAAGGAAATGAACGTGAAGATGACGTCATTGTGTGCGGACCCCATGAAAAACCGGGCATCTACATCCACTAATGGATCACACCAAGATCTTAGCCTGGAGCTGGTGGAGTATTAGCTTATATTTGATTTATGGGGAGACTGAAACGCCTGTAGGGAACCCTTCAAAACACATAGAATCAACAGAAATGAAACCCAGAACCTTCAGACGTTGGGATGACATTGCAAGCTGCTTAGTGAATAAATGTGCGTCTTGTGTGTAAAGAAAATCTGTATTTTCATGTCATTGTTATAGGCCAACATACAGTATAACGTAATGTGAAAGGCATAGGATAGTCGAATGGAAGATTTTCGATAGAAGGCTCATATTTAATTCAAAGTGAAACTGTTTTTATTTCCGACGCAACATCGACTGCAGGCTCAACACACAGCCTTTCCGTCTGTGCTTTTATATGGGTCACTGAAACTAAATGCCTTTGTATTTATGTGGTTTGCCGAAGCTTATCCATGTGAGAAAACAACCACAAACAGAATAACACTGCGGAGTCTGACAAAGAACATTTAGTCCGACGGGTTATATGTATGGGCGTAAACAAACCAGCCTTTTCAATTACAGAGACTCGCGAAACGGAGAAATCCTTTAAGGAAAGCTGCCATGTTTCGTTCACCCAGTATAACTTCATGTTCTGTTGTGGCATTCACTGACTCAACGTTAACTGACAGAGGCAAATGTGCTCCAGCAGGTCTTTATGCGCAGACGATGCGTCGGGAAAATCTTTGGCCTGGTTTTTTGGAGCGCGGACGTCACGGTTTTATGTAATGCGTTCTGACAACAGCATCACACCCTCCAGAGTCACACACGGCGCGCAGCTTTTGGCCGCAAGAGCTCGAAAATATACCCATGGCCGCGTAACCGGGAGGAACAGATCTGGCAACGCGGCCGTGGGGACTAAAAAAAAATAAAAAATGACAGGCTGAGGATGACAAATGAGACGGTAGCTTCGAAACCAAATGTTGCCCCAGAGAGACACCTCACAAAGGTGGTCAGTTTCTTTAACAGGTGGAATATTTTTGCGCTGACGGCAGAGTGAACTTTTGAATGAAGAAAGATCTTGAATAGCGGGTTTTCAGTGATTATTAGCCACAGGAGAGATCTATCCATATGCATGAGGCACCAAAGACTAATTACCAAACAAATGAATGTAAACATGTCTGAACAGCGAGAACAAATTACTTCTATACTCACACTGACTCTGAATTAGCAACATGCAGAGCTGGTTTGTCTTTCTCAGTCACAAAAGTGAACTTATTACATGAAGAGCGTAATGTTGCCATCTACATTCATGTTCAATTAAAACCACATCGCAATCATTTATTCCAATATCTTAAACAGTTCCAGGGTTAGTTCATGATGATGAATAATTACCAGACTTGCCAATGCTATCTATATGATTTCCATCTGACCAAAAGGGGAAACTTCCATTAACTTCCATGCACCAATCTTTGCCACCAAGTCATATTGTATAAAAAGAAATACTACAGCCTCATATTTTTGTATTGTATCAATGCCCCCTTGATGCCGCAAATGTGGCCTTAAGTGGCATTACCATTGGAGTTGTCACTTTTTCTAGGTAAGTAACTCTTGCCCCTAGAGGCCATACGCACAACTGCAGGTGTTGAAGCAAGTTGCTATTTTTATTGATTGTCCGTGAGAATAAATACTACGCTGACAGAACAGACAAAGAGAGAGGGATATCGTACATCCAATTACACAATGGAGGTCATGTTTTTAATTCAAACTTGGCTGTAAATACTGTGTACTGTGCCTGTTAGCCTGTTAGCTAATCTATTAGTATGTATTGGTGGCCCTGGTCCGGTGGCAGTCAAGTTGCAATTGTGGTTTTCTGGCCAGAGACACCGGGGGAGATGAAAGCCCCCCCCAATCATCCCATTAACACTTGTATTACCCCCAGAGAGACTACGAAAAGGATGTAAAAAAGTTACTTACTATTGCTTTAATTGTAAAGAAAGCCACCTGGACTATCATTGGATACTGACATTTTACTTTTTATTTCTATTTTGTCAGAACAAAGTCTTCTTCAGTGATTGATTCTGTATTATAAAGTGCTAACTTGTCAACAAATCAAAGAGAGATGGTCATTTTCCGTAGGTCCAAAACAACCGGATTGCTGGTAGAGTGGGTCGTCTCATGATCGGAAGGTCTCAGCTTCGAATCCCAGCTCCCGCAAATGCACACCGTCATTGTGTCCTTGGGCAAGACATTTCACCCACCTTGCCTCCAGTGTCTGTGTACATTGGTGTGTAAATGAGAGTGTGAATGGGTGACTGGTCCCTTGCTGTAAAGCGCTTTGGGCCTAGTGAAGGTAGAAAAGCGCAGTTACCAATTTTGACCCATTTCCCAAAACCAAAGACTGCAACACTTCATGCTGAAAGCAAAAAAGACAAACTCCATTCAGTGACTGATCCCAAAATTGATGGTAATTATTTGAATTTAGTTGTCACCAGCCCAGTTGTTTATCCAAATTACAGCAGTTTATTCTATTCGCTCCTTTGGATGTCATCTGTGCCAATAAAAAAAAAGCATCCATGATAGTAGAAGCTTCTTCCCTTTCGAGTTGTGGTTAGAGCAACATTGCCATTCTTAGCCGTTTGCCACACCAAAGCAGCCTTTTCCGCTCAATTCAAAAGGTTTGCAAACCCTCAGTAACTACGACGCCGACATTGTCAGGAAGTGTATCGCTTTCCAATGGCAGAATTTCTTCCCCCCCCCCCTCACATAGAAGGCCAAAGAAAACAACAGCGTCAAAAACATGTCCCGCGATCAATAGCCTTCACACAACGGGAGCTGCTAAATGCAAAACCCTTTGAAAATCGGGGGATTGCTAAAGCTTGCACAGTGTTAGCGCAACCATTACGTTCCAATCCGGCTCGACACAAACCTCGGAGGTGCGGATGCTGTACTTGTAAACTGAAAACAGAGGCACAGAGCGACGGGGGAAGAGACAGAGAAAGAGAAAGGGCTGTGATTGAAGGGCGGTGCGACCTTTGCCGGACAGCGCTACATGCCATCAGGAAGGATTTAAAACTGTGTCGGGGATACGGGAGATGTGACTTTGCAGCTCAAGGTTTAAAGAGAATACAAAAGCACTCAACCTGCACGTATAAAGGAATATATTGATTTAATGTCAGATAGACTCAAACAGACAAAAGCAGCGATTAGGAAGATTTATTGACATGTATATTAGTTTTGGCGATCAGACCCCGGCGGTAGACATCGATGTATGAAAGTCAGTATGGATGAACAGCTTGGAGTTAGGGGTGTCTTCCCCCAGAGCCTGGATATTGGTGGTGGTATAGGAGACCCGTGAAGATGCAGCAGGTAGAAGCCGTGGACAGAAGAGGCGGAGATGGGGTGGAGGTGGGTCACAGCACAGTTGGGAAGCGAACAAACCATGATTGCTGGGGCTTAAAAGCGGGACTGAGGGCGATGATCGGCTGCCATGGGGGTTCGGCTCTTACACTGATGGCTGAGGTGGAGGTGTGGCCCTATCGGAAGCGATCATTGGCTGGAGGTATGTGATGCTGAAATTAGTCTACCAGGTTGAATTAACGCCTAGGCTTCATTTGTCCAAAGACTAATCATTGAATTGAAGATTGAAATGCTGTTCTTCTTGAGTGATACTATATATTCAATAGGCTGAAAATGTATAGTTTTGTACTGTAGAGCATGAAAGGGTCATAGGTCAATGTACAACTAATCCACTGAGGTGATCCCAGAAGAGAAAAGCCAAAAATCTGGTTTTGTTTATTTTTCCCCCTACAACTACAAGAGAGGAATGTACTGGGAAGGAGATCAATATTTTTCAGCGACATGTTGCACAGAGAGGATGTCTGTAGGCAAACATGATTTTGATAATTGCTCATCATAGTTCTTTTGGAAGAAGTTAGGCAAACATGAGCTCCTAGCTTCTGAGTAGGCGTCTGAGATGGGAATTGAAAGAACACTGCGAAACGCCAAGTAAAACCCCGCACGAAGATCAGATTCTGCACCACACAGCTCAGTCATTCACACATTAGGCAGAGGTCGCATATAATTGGAAATGGAGACTAAAATCTGAACTGAGCCTTACGACCTCTAGCACTAGTCACTTATTCTCGTGGTCTTGATGATATGCCATGTGCTTGTTGGCTTTTCGATGCCCTTTCATGCCCAAACCAAACTCTTGTTTCTTTTCCCCCGTTTAATCACCCATTGTGTTCAGGCTTAGAAGAAAAAACGATTCCTTCTCACCAGCTAAATGTCAACAAACAGCTCTTTAGTTTGGGCGAGCGCCTGAGAAAATCCCCATCTACTAATGAGCTCAGGTACATCTGTTTGGAGTCTAGAGAGAGTCGGCGCAATTACCCGAGTCAGACTGTGTGAGACCGTGTGATTTCAAGTCTCTAAAACAACGTGATTTTTTTTGTTTATAGCCAGGTGCATAATGAATCCACCATAAACCCGAACTGCAGCCCTTGCATAAAACATTGATAAATGACCAGAACGGCAAAGCAGCTAATAAAGTCATCAGCCACTGCATCTCCTTTTGCTCGGGGCCTATTTCCATCTCATAATTAAAATTTTATGTTTGTGGCTGTGTCTCTCAGAGAGCATTTACAGGCTGCTGGAGTGCAAAGGTATGCTCAGGGCAAGCAGTACGCTTTTCCCATTTAATCAGTGTTATAAAATGATAGCTACTGTTTGTCTACAGCTAATGCCAAGGCTAGAGAGAGTGGTTTCGAGCTCAATAATGGTCCATCAAATAGACTTGCTGAAGTTTTAAAAGTCACTTTGTACCGCAATCAATACATGTATGCTCTATATAGCATTGGTTTTCAACTGGTGGGTAGGGGGACCATTTTCAGTGGGTTGTGGGCCATTGCCAAACTCTATTCTCGATAGCATTTTGCTATTAAAAACACCCAAAAAATACAGAACTAAGTAACTTGTTGACCTTAATAAATCCTATTTGTAGTCCCTCTGGGAGTAATACAACTCCCCCTGGTGTCTCTGGTCAGAAAACCACACTTGCCCTGCTAGCGCCACCTTAGCAGTATTTGCAGCCAAGTTTGAGTGGGAAAAAAATATCTCATTCATATCATTGTGTAATTGGGCTGTGGATAGGGATGGGACGATAATGAAATTTGGGGTCAAGTTTATCTTGGCCAAAATAATTGCGATTAACAACATTATCACGATCTTTGTCTATGGTTTATAAAAACACTGAAACTGCAGAAATGATGGGGATTGGGTAATTATTAAATATTCCTCTTCATTGTCTGCTGTAAATGACATATGAGTGAGACATAAAGTAAGTATTTAAAGGCACACTGTGTAACATTTTGGACTAGACTAAAACATGCAGCTAATGAGGAGCTCGACACAGAAAATGCTATTTCTGCAGTGGGTAATCAAAGAATGGATTTGGATGAGGAACTAGCCTATTGTAATCTTAAATACTGCTGACTACTACTAATACTACTACTTTTCGCAGATACGTAGTTAACACAATTGCATTCAAGATTCATGTTAAAATTTTCCCTAAATCTGGCAAAAAACGACATTTTTATTCCGAAAAAAAACACCACATTAGCCATGGAGCACCGGAAGTGACGTAGAACAAAACTGAAAATCGTTAACGGTCGCTGAAATGCATTGAAGTCAATGGGATAATTTGTCCAAATAAACTGCAAACTGTCTCTCTCACACAAACATTTAGTGAACCACAACTATATCATCATGAACCTGGGACAAAATGAGACAGAGTGAGGACCAACGATAAGAACAAATGTTGAATTCTGACATTTAAAAAGGTCTTGATGCAATGAATGGAGCAAAATAAAGTCCTTGTGTGCAAAGATAAACTCCTGTTATTCCGCTGTTCCTCAAAATGCCGATGCACATGTGTCCTGTCAACATGGTGGATGTTTTTGTTTTGATGCCGGCGACGCAAAGTGAAGGAGGAGCTAATTTCCTGCGTGGAACCAACTTCGCAAAAAATAAATATACTAAAAAGAAACTAATCAAGGTGCATTTCTAAATATGCAACTTTTTAATTAATCAAAGAATTGTATAAACATTATAAAATAAAACAAGCTACACCTGAGCTGAAGAAAACTCCACCAGAAGTGCATTTATATAAATAATGGCTGACACACAATAACTTACATTTATCGAAGTAAATGACCAATGCAGTTTAATATAAATATAGCAAATCATAAAATCTGATCAAGAATATATGAAAAAAAGACTGTCAAATACCTACAAATAAGAGCGCCATCTGCTGTATTTTCAGTGCACATACCTTACGTCATCACTAAAGAGCGTTTTACTGATGCTAAGGTGTTGCTATGGTCAAATTTAACCAACATTTTGACATTTTAATCATTCTTTCTCCACAAGCTGATATTCTATGGGTGTAAAACTGTGATATTTTCCTAAACACAGGTATTATTGCACCAAATCAAGAAGAATTATAAAAACTTGACAACCTGTCATATGCACTTTAAGTTAGGCTACATCTCCATGGAGACGTACCCACTCCTTGTAAAGTTACCGGCACTGGTTGTCTGATGGATTTAGCGATGATCTTCTAGCACGACAATCACGGAAAGGAAAAAATGTGGCGATCGATTAATTGCCGCATTTTTTGTCACGATTAACGATATTATTGTTTATCGTCCCATCCCTAGTTGTGGCACAATGTACAATATCCCTCTCTCACTTTGTCTTTTCTGTCAGTGTAGTATTTACTCTCATGGACATTTAATGAGTAAAAAAATGCAACATACGACACCTGTAGTGGGGCAAAAGTTATTTAGTTCTGCTTTAAAGGAATAGGCCACCGTTTTTAAATACTAAGATATCTTCTTACCTCACTTTAGACGTGTTAATATATCCCCGTCTGGTCTTTGTCCGTGCACTCTGCCAGGCAAACGGAGCACATACGCAGCCTCTCCAACATGTCACATAGCTCCAAAAAAGCTCACGATAGAAGCTACCAAGCTCTTCCACGAGTTCCCTATTTAAATAAAGTTACGTGAAGTGTTTTCATGCGAAGTATATTTACACAGAAATGAAACATGTCGATTTTATAAGCAAATAAAAAGGGGGACTATATTGTGAGGCGTAATGATACGAGGAGCACAGCGTCCGCGTAGTAACTCCTAAAGACTTCTCCCGCTCACTTCCGTCAATAACCTTTAGGAGTTACTGCGCGGACGTTTTACTCCTCGTATCATTACGCCTCACAATATAGTCCCCCTTTTTATTTGCTTATAAAATCGACATGTTACATTTCTGTGTAAATATACTTCGCATGAAAACACTTCACGTAACTTTATTTAAATAGGGAACACGTGGAAGAGCTTGGTAGCTTCTATCGTGAGCTTTTTTGGAGCTATGTGACATTTGGGAGAGGCTGCGTATGTGCTCCGTTTGCCTGGCAGAGCGCACGAACAAAGACCAGACGGGGATATATTAACTCGACTAAAGTGAGGTAAGAACATATTTTAGTATGTAAAAACGGTGGCCTATTCCTTTAAGTAAAAGTTAAAATTAATATTGTTTGTGCACCTTGTACATTGAAAGTGGGTCCCGAGGCCACACCAGTTGAGAACCACTGCTCTATGGTCATGGGTACATAGATCCTTCATGATGACATTGTGGCTAGTTAGTCCCAATTTTAGTCCCAATTGGTGACACCCTATGGATCCCTCGTTTATCCCCGTGCCACTGTAGATGTGCAGCTACAGGGCAATGTGGAACTTCTTGCCCTTGCTCAGCCACTCCTGCTTTCTATTCAAAAGCAGTTCTTTGTAAAGAATAGGAAAAGGAAAGCGTGTAGTCTGGCCGGCCATGCAGGATAGAGACTGTTCTTGCGGGAAAAATCCTATACTTGTTTCTGAGGTGAACATTTGAATTATATATGTATTATTATATATCTCTCCTCGTTGGCTGGTCATCCTCTGAATCCAACTGTAATTCTCCAAGGCAGTCAACCATGCACTCAAAGATATGGAAAGTGTGAGCGATGCACCGCGATTACCCTGTTTCCGAACGGCATTTCAGTCAGACACAGATGAAACATTCCCTTAAGGGGATAATAATGTGTATGCACATCCCACACATTATTAATGATAAAATAAGGGTATTTTTTTTAGTTCACTACCAACACAGATGATGAAATTATACATACAGTTTCTGCTTATCATCAAAGATTTGCACTAATCTGCTCTGGGGCTAAGGACGTGTTTGCTACAGTCAAATTAAATATTAATACTAGTGCTTACCAAGTGCTTAAGTGTTTATTCAGTGTATGGAGATGTTTTGAACCACAGCTGAACTACAGTATATTAAAGCAGTACTAAGTAACTCGTGCCCCTAAAGGCCATAAGTGCAACTGCAGGTGTCGTAGCAAGTTGCGATTTTTTAACTTATTAATTGTCTTGGAGAGTAAATACTACGCTGACAGAAAAGACGAAGGGAGAGAGGGATATTGTACATCCAATTATACAATGGAAATAATTTTTTTCACTCAAACTTGGCTGTAAATACTGTTTAAAGTGACGCTAGCCCGGAGTTAGCTTTGTCCATTAGCATGCTAGCTTCTTCTTCGTGATTCTATTAGTGTGTATTGGTGACTCTGGTCCGGTGGCAGTCAAGTTGCAAGCATGGTTTTCTGGCCAGAGACACCAGGGGGAGATGAAAGACCCTCCAATCATCCCATAAACACTTGTATTACACCCCACAGGGACTACGAAAAGGATTTATTAAGGTAAACACTTTACTTAGTACTGCTTTAAAGAAGCAGCAATGGAAAAGAAAAAAAAAAGATTATGCTGGAAGACCAGATACATTTAAAACTACATTGACATTGCTCTGGAGTCAGTGACGTCGGTTCTATATACAGCATTAGCCGGTGGACCTTCTGCCGACCTGCCCTCTTGTGTGATGACCCCAAGAGAACAGTCTGTCAGACGCGCAAACACTGCACCGTGATTTCGACTGCAGAGCCAGAGTCGTCTCCCCAGAGTGACTGTTGTGACAGCTGGAGCCAAGCGCAGCCTCTAAAACCAGTGATTAGGCGCTTCAAAACATAATTGATTTCTCTGTTGGTTCTTGGACTTAGCAAAACTCCACGCAAAGATTGCGATCGCGTCCATTTGGCGTTTTGTAATGGTTTCTCTGGCGGCGACACATGGGCCTTCTCGGGTTCGATAAGTCTCGCTCGGTGCACGTGAACTTGTATACGTTCAGCCAATTTTGCAATTCAACAGCTGTGCGTCTCAGAAAGTTTCGGTGCCAATATTTTCACAGCGCACGCCAACGGAATACGCAATTCTCCCACAACTTTTTACTTTAATTTTCTTGCCAATTTTTTTTTCTGTGTGCTGAACTTTTTATGAACTCTTGCAATGTTGTTTTCACAGCTCCAATCCTTAAAATGATGTTTCAATGAAAAGAAGTGCAATAAGTTTGAACATTTTGTGCCGCCGGTGCAAACATGTTTCTTTTGATTACCGAAAGTCACAAAAACAAAATAATACAGTGGCGCTATATGGCTGGGACTGAAACGACTGTCATTTGTGTGTGGGTTAAGGCTTGTGACATCGGCAAATTGAAGGAAATATAACCAATACAAAACGACAGAAAACAGACATGGGGGAAAAAAACGATTGGCGCGAATGTACCGCTTCTGTTGTGCAAAAGGTCTTTGGGGTTTCCTAGATAATCCGTGAGAATCTGTGAAAATAAACAAGACTGAATGCCAAAAGAGAAATATTGCAGCTGATTTCAAACAGAATGGATAGAGCGCAGTAAACGGTGGGTCGGGGGACTGAAAATGGGTCACACAAGCTGTTGCGGCATTAGCTCAGTCGTTAGAGCGCTTGCCTACTGACTCGAAGTTTGGCAGATCGAACCCAGCTCCCTGTCCTGTTGTCGGGAAAGAAATTTCAACCACAAGTGAATTTCTCCATTGTGAGATCAAGAAAGGTTATCTTATCTTATCTGATCCCCGCAGTGTATGGGGGTCTCTTGATGCTTAGTTGTTTGAGTGACTGATGAAGGCACCATTGCTTTATCCGGGGCAGCAGTCTCAGCAAAGATGCCCAGACTTCCCGATCCACGCACACCTCCTCCAGCTGTTCTGGGGCGACTCCGAGACGACAACCAGGCCAGTTCAGAGACATAGTCCCACCAGCGTGTCCTGGGTCTTCCATGAGGCCTCCTCCCAATAGGACATGCCTGGAACACCTCCCAAGGAAGGCGACCTGGAGGCTTTCGGAACAGATGCCCGAGCCACCTCAGCTGCTCCTTTCGACATGAAGGAGCAGAAACTCTACACCGAGCTCCTCCCGGGTAACTGAGCTCCTCACACCATCTCGAAGCGAGCGCCGCTTGTATCCGCGATCTTGTCCTTTAGGTTATTACTCAGATCTTATGACCATGGGTGAAGGCGGGAACGTAGATCGATCGGTAAATCGAGAGCTTTGACCCGACTCAGCTCCCTCTTCACCACAACAGCCCGATACAGCGACCGCATCACTGCTGACGCCTGACCAATCCGTTTAAAGTTTGGCACTGGGAAACAGGCTAATATGTCCAAGGAATAGAGGCAAGATCAGAACACTGTGGCTGAAGTATGGGCTCACGTGTTCAAAGCCTTTCCAGCTGAGACTCACTCATATAGAATGTGTAAATAAAGATGACAAATATTTTCTTTAAAGCACGCAGAAACTTTATGAACTTCTTCAAAACTTGAGAAGACAGAAGTGATGATTGTAAAGGAAACGCGCGTCGAGAGGATTGTGAGGCAGATTTATGTTTCCGAGAGAAGTAAATGAGCGGCAGATGGGATTTGAGCTGAAGCACCTGAGATCATTATCGACAGACTGTGATCCACCCACTGTGGAGAGTAACACTAAACACTACCTGCTTTATTAGAATGGAGAGTGATCAACCTACTGTCATTTTTGTATAGGGGTCATTCATTTGTTTTGTTTTTCAAGTAACCTTTAATATATCTTTTGTCAAATCCCCGTGTGTTTTTTTTTATTTTGCATACTCTCTAAATCTATTATTTGTTTTGAAATGCTCACTAGTAAGAAATGTTAAGTGACAATTGACCAACAAGGACAGCTTTACTTTTTCCCCAATTTAACGCAACACTAAAGCTGCGACCCAATTAAAATTCAATTTGGAAACAGATGTTGTAGTTTGACCCCTTTATATTGCGTAATGTTGAAATGAGGCATTTTCTCTCCGAGTTCTGGTGATTTGAGCATTGATTCAACAGTGATTTAGGCCAAGGCCCGCGACCCACTTTGACTCCCAACTCCCCAGTTATGAAACAGTGTTATAGGAAAAATTAAGCAAAACAGATCAAATAAAAAACACAATATGATGATAAACCGAAGATACTGATCCTCATTGAACACTTGTCTTCCTCTTTTTCCCCCCCCAAAGGTTCAGTATATGAGAATGACCCACATACTAAACTTTATTTTATGGTTAATTCTGGACATTCATTTTATCGTCACTAAACTTCTATTGCAGGGGTAACGACTTAAATGTTCGAATTGAAAATAAAAAAGGTCAAGCATAAGGGGTATGGGGTTAATTCATGGTTATATGAGGATTTTAAAGCCTTTATTAAATCTATTGCTGTGATTTGAAAATGATGCAATTTATTGAATCCCATTATTGTTTTTTTTGTGTTGCTCTAAAACTAAATTTTGGTTCAGACCTGGTTTAGTCCTGGTTCAGACCTGGTTTAGTCCTGGTTCAGACCTGGTTTAGTCCTGGTTCAGACCTGCTCGCTGCCTATAGGGAAACATTTTGCACATTTCGATCGCGCGTGCATATTTAATTAGGGTGTCCTTAATTTTTTTAGCGAGCCGCATTTCCGTCATTCTGCAGCCGGTGTCAAGGGAAAAAAAAGTGTCAAGGAGCTCAGAGGAAGGACTTTCTCTTCCTGTTCATCTAGGCTGTAGTTTTACTGCTCTGCTGCAGTCAGAGAGGGAGAGGGAGAGTGCAAATGCAGCCGCTCATCTGAGGGGATTTAAGGTCGGGTCCAAAGTTTGGATCCAAGGTTCGGGTCCGGACGGTTGGCGTGTGGGTCCGGGTCCAGACAGAAGTTCGCCGTTTAGTGACCTCTGTTCTATTGTGTGTCTAGTTTTGGTCGGTGCCAATACTCAAAACCAACATGTATATCAATAGCTGTCACATCCCCTCCTGGAATCACCACCTTAACGTGGTGGAGGGGTTTGAGCGCCCGAATGATCCTGGTTCAGAAGCCCCTTATGAGAGACCAACAGGCCCGGTTAATCATGAGGCCGTCCTTCCGTGGACCCACCACCTGCAGGAGGAGCCATAGGGGCTGGTGCAATGTGATTTGGCCACGACCCGGAAACGGACAAGTGGAAGAAAATGGATGGATGGATGGATGGATGGATGGATGGATGGATGGCACATGATTCAAAAAAGATTAGCAACGATTTATATAACAGGCAGGTACATGTCAACAAAATGCTGCCACAAGCAATGTGCATAAAGGATATGAATGGAAATATCGTCCATTTGCTCTCAGGCCGAGTGTCCATTCTGTTGTTTGTTAGTCTGCGAGAGCTGGACGGGACACAAACTGCAAATTACCCACGAAGCTCTGATAAATCCTACAGATAGGGCGCCATCGCCACATGCATAACAATGACCACGCGCGCTGTATGTGGATGCAAGCTATTGACTCAACCTTGAAGAGCCTCATCTGTTTCCTATAAATAAGCAAAATGAGCAGCCATGATTCTGAGCATGTCCTGCTGAATGACTAAACAGTCTGCATATTTAAACACACACAGAACCCTGAGGAAGCATTTCTTATTCACGTCCCCAAATGAATCGGAAGATGTTATGAAGACTCAAACAAAGCAGGGTTGTAAAAGCTGGCAACAACAGTAACCAGCGCGGGGCTATGTAGTTAGGGATGCGCTTAATCCGAGTGCAGATTTATGCATCTTTTTTTATGAGCTGTTAAACACGATTTATGGCCGCTGCTGTGTGTTCGAGTCTGTCTTAGCGTTTGGCTAATTAGCAGTTTGTTTGGAGAATGGCAGGTGGATGAAGAAGACCGTTCACTGCACATGGCTTTATGGTACACAATGGTAGGGGCCATGTTGACTGCAATTATGAAAAAGATCAAACCAGAGCATGGAATGCAGAGTAATTATCATACCAGGATTAATATTAGCAGGTGATTCATCATCTGCTGGATGGAGAAAATTAAGCCTGGGTCACACATGAGGATTTAAAAATCTTATGTGATTTTAAAAGGGCATAGACCACATTTGTTTGCATAGTTAAGAACCTCACATGCGAAGCCACAGACACTCTGATGAAGTACAAGACCACACTTTGAACAGGAAGACGGGAGCCAAATAAACCTTTTAAAGGAACGGGACACTGTTTAAGCAAACTGAGATATGTTCTTACCTGAGCTAAGACAAGTTGATACGTACCTGTCTGGTCTATGTGCGTGACCGTGGAAGAGCGTGGTCACTTCTAACTTCACCCCCGTTTGGAGCTATAGGAATAAGCTGGGAGAGGCCAAATGCTAACAACATCTTTGGTCTTTTTGCGTGACTGAGGGCTCACAGTTCTTCCATACTGTGATATGTTCTTACCTGAGCTTAGACAAGTTGATTTGTACCTGTCTGGTCTTTGTCTGTGCCCGTGGAAGAGCGTGGTAGCTTCCAACTTCACCCCCGTTTGGAGCCATAGGAATACATTGGGAGAGGTCAAATGCTAACAAAATCTTTGGTCGTTTTGACCAAACAAAGACCAGACAGGTACGCATCAACTCGTCTAAGCTCAGGCAAGAACATATCTCAGTATGTAAAAATGGTGGCCTGTTCCTTTAAAGGCTCTACACTTAACAATGAAAGAGGAATCCACTAAATCCAAATGTTAGTTAACTTTTGTAAAACAAATTTAATTCCACACAAAAAAGAGGTATCGTGCCTTTAACTGGACAACATCAGCTAGTTCTTTCATGCCTCATATCTGATCGGACAGGAATAAACATGTGGCTGAGATCTGCTTTCAAAGGCGCCCGGACCGGAGCGGCTTGAATGTTGGAGCGCACGCGATGAAGAGAGGAGGATGCAGTGAGTATATCCTGATATAGCTGTTGCCACTATACTGTCACTCAAACTGGGAGTATAAAACCTGTGATCCATTTACGCTTTCGGAGGCACCCGTAACTCAATCGCACTGACACCACACACACGAGGAGCGCCACAGCAAATAATCCTTTGCGAGAAGGGCTTTTTGTGACCTGGCTCCCATACAGGAACTGAACATATTGTCCTCAAAGTAGCAGGGAAAATACTCCATGAGGTCCAGTTCAACGTGTCTCATATTTCTGTAGAAGGCAACTCTAGTTCTAATGGAAAAGTCTTTGTTGTTCCCTCACGCTCTTTTCAAAATGAATCCCTGCTATACATTAACCAGCCAGACAAAACTGACATGTACATTTTGAAAAGGAAATAGGTAACAGCAGTCAGCAGGGAGTTGCATGCCTCTCTCCATGGGACATGTTAATGGATGGGAACAAGATGAAGCCTTTGACGTATAGGCAGATGTCTTTTTCTAATGGATAAATAAAACAAATGATATCCGTCCACCGGGTGTTACCACTGAGACAAACAAAGACAGAGAGCCCCCGCTAAGCAGCTATTTGTTCAGATGATTATGAATGAAGGCTTTGGCTTAATGTACCTTGAAACAAAGCGTGAGGGATTTCAATTCATGCTTCAATACTTTTCTGAACATACAGTATATGTTTTTAAGACTCTTGTCTCACAGCTAGGAGTCAAGGTTTCTGCACTGGGTGGAGTCTTTCCGTGTGCAGGATTTAAGTTTTTTTCATGTCTGGATAGGGGAATCTGTAGATCAACCTAAAAAAGCTTGTGGGTCGGGCTTTGGCCTAAAATAACATTCTCATACACTTTTATAGTTTTTGAGCCATAGGGTCAAGGATTGAATCAGCCGTAATTCAAGTCATAATGTAATTTTCTTTTAGATGTTAAAGGTTGTTCCTGGAGCTACGCAAGCTGAGAACCACTGCCATTTCTATCCGTATCTGAACTTTTATAAGGATAAGGACAAGGTTAAACTTTATTGTCCCATAGGGAAATTTGTCTTGGACTTGCCATGCTGTGGTTCATACAATAACAATATAAGACAGTGCATTAAAATTCATACAAAAGGACACCAGTGAGCTCATTCGGCATAATTTCAACAATGAAATCACAGTACAACAGAATGTGTTACACATTAAGGCCACAATGTTTCATCAAGGCAATAAAGAGAACATAAGATCTGAACATAAAGTGCTATCTGCGAGAGTTTGTATCGGTTGCTTGTGGCTCTTATAGCCCGATATCGTTTCCCGATGGTAGAAGCTCATATTCATTAAAGAGCACAGGAGAAGGTTCTTTGAGCCAGGACCGAGGATTCAAAGAGTATTTGTAAAGAAGGATACTCTTTCCTGCTAAAAACCTTCATGGAAGTTCGGACCAGTTTCTCAATTTTGGTTTTACACAGGACAGTAAGAGGGCCAAACCAGGCAACCATGCCATGTCTGCTTAGGCTGTCCAGAACAGCATCATACAACTTATGTTGCTTCAGTGAGATGTTTGTAATTGTTTCTTATACATTTTTTCTTGCTTTGTATGTCTACATTCATCCACTGAAACGTAATACACACACGAGAAGTATATGTCCTTATTTGAGTAATCCTTCTGACACATGTTTTTGTTTGGCAAAGGAAGCCGAACAAACAAAACAGAGCAGGACCGCCCCATTCGTCTTGCTAAATGCAACGTCTAATTTCTGAAGGCAAAGTCCAAAACAACACTGATTAATGTGAGCTGCTGCTGCAACTAATTACAAACAAAACCACTTTAATTGTACCACTGGCTTTTCTACAGTGAAAAGCATTGGGTGGCGTGACGGTCAGCAGTCATTTGTCGTCGTGTCAGTGGGTTAACACAATGAGAGAATTAGCCTCACTGTAATCGGCCACTTGAGTGTTTAGAAGCACGTATTATAACTCTGGTAATGCATAGATGTTGAAATGTTGTGAAGTGTGCTGCCTCAGAAGAAGGCGGGAGTTGTTCTTTGTGGCCTCCATGCGTGCATCAGCCTGAAGCATGCACAAAAATGGATATACGGTAAAGCAATGACGCATTTGCCTCAACATTGATTGCCTCATGCATTTTCAGAGGGAGCGCATGGTGTGCAATCAGTTCCACCATACAGAACGGGACGCAGCTGTAATCATTGGGGATATTTTAGCCATACAGCCACATTAAAACTGGACATTATTGGCTCTTTGTCGCAGCTTGGTGCCAATACGTCTGTGCTGGCAATGCTAATCCACCACCTATAAGTGCTCCTGACTCCTAAAATGGAGAGCAGTCCACTCCAGTTTGGCTTTACTCAAATCTAAAAGCTTCTGAATGCGTTAGGAAAGCTTTTTTGAACGTGAATCGTGATTGGGGCTCATCAAGATTGCAGTAATGACATGGAATACATGGCATTGATGATGAAGCCAGATTCTTCCCCCGGAGCCTGGACACTGATGGTGGTAGGACGACCCGGGGCTGCCACTGGCGACGACGAGCAGAGCCGAGGAGAGACCAGGTGGAGGAGGGGTGGAGGAGGGTCGCAGCACGGCTGGGAAACGGCCGAGTAATTGAGCAGGGAGCTGAAGAAGGGGATCCTGGGCGATGATTGGCTGACGCGGAGGTGCGGCTTGAGCTGGGGCCCTGATTGGATGATGAAGGCAGCTGATGATGAGGCAATGAATGAAGGCTGCAGGTACGTCGCTGAAGCTTCATTTGAAAGCTAAGACCTAGAAAAAGTGATGTTAATGTATCTTTTTCCTCAAGTTGTTGCCGTCACTTTTTTCCCGTTCTTTTTCATCCATTATTGCCACCATTTTGTTGCTCTTTTGTGGCTTTTTTTGTCACTTTTTTGTTGCATTCTCATCCTCGTTTTAGCTTTTTTTCAATACACTTTTACAATTGGGTAAAGCCAAACTGGAGAAAATGTGCTGGTGGGGGTTAAGAGGTTAAGATGTATTCGAAAACTGACAATTGTTTTTCCTCTTCAGTATCTGACAGTGATTGGATTCACAAACCTGCAAACTGAAAGTCATTTCTACTGGACATCATCGCGCTCATGTTTTGAATATTGTCACCACTTTCGGACGCCTTTCAGAAAAGAAATTAGACATACGTTTATATGTGCCGACAGAGGAGACAATGAACTTTGTGACAGTTTTTGTTTCTTGTGGATTCTTCCAGTAATGACTGAGATATGCCAAAAAATGAAGAAATCACCATCTGAAGTTCGTCAGTTACCATAGATACAGTCATTGAAATTATAAGTTGCTCCACCTCAATTTTAAACTGTGGGCTGTATAGAATGTTGTTTTGTCACATGAACACAACCTATTGCATCTTGGGGGCCAGACGTTCTGTGCTGGTGGGCCAGATTTGGCTCCTGGGCCTGACGTTGCCAACTCCTGCCCTACAGTCTTGAATATAAACAGATGTCACTTCCCATTCCATCACAGACTCGTCCATGTTCAAAACAAGACTTAAAACTCTTTTGGCACAGTTTTGAGGCAATGCATCCTAAGAGTGTGCTTTATTTATAATTGTACTTTTTTTCCCCCCCAATTTTTTCTCAAATGTTATTGCACAGTTGCATGTTGTGAAGCGCTAGTTAAGCTTTATCAATAGGCCTATGTATCGCTCAATCGAGAGATGATGTGTGAACTTTCCCAAATGTCCAAGGGCACAGTGATATGGTATGATATGTGTTAAGAACGGGTAAAGAACCACTGACCCTTGTGGCAATGGGTTAAAATAGGGCTGAACTTTAAAGCTTTCTTCGTGGTGAAAGCTCTTAGTTTTATCATAAGCATTATGTCAACACCGATGGATTCTCACGGCTGCTCGAGATTTTCTATTTCCATTTCCCCCTCGGATTAGAGACAAATGAAGGTGAATTATTTACCACGTCTCTCCTCCCGACACTTCACAAAGCATACGTAATAAATGGGCTGGATCATCCTGCTCTCAAAACTGCACTCAGACCGCTCTGGGATTAAAGAGCAGCACCTCGTCATCCGCTGACATCTGCCAAAATTATTAACAGTGACTCAATGAATAAGGAACAAACTAGGAATTATTCAGATCAGGGTCTGCTCTGTCTAATGATGACTGGAGTGCGTTAGACCAGCCACTTATATGAGCAAATGATGCACTCAAAATGTTGGCTCTTAATCAAATGAATTATACTGGGACATTAAGAAGGATAAAGTTCAAAGTAGGACATATAAGCCATGCCAATCTGCTCACACTTTTTATATAAAAGATTAAAGACCATCTATTTTTAGTGGAAATTACTCAAAATGTGCCCAATGGAGGAAGTAAGCAATACATAAATATGAATCTTAATGACATAAATGACTGAAGAGCTGAAAACTGCCATGCATTTATAAAAAAGAGCCCATTGCAAGCCGTCAATCCGACTGCAAATACGGGGGCAGTGGTGTAATCTTTGGGAACAAACAACCAGAATGTAGAATCTGAATTTACTCTGCACCAACCTCAGCGCAGTGGGGCAAATGAGGACTTTCAAGGAGTGTCAATAAAACAGTCACAGTCAATACACCTGTGTTGGCAAAATTGCTACTTCAGTTTTGCAAACTGGGCCAATAAGATCAGGGAATTATGCAGTGGACTCGACTCAGTTTGGTCCAAGTCGAGCCAAGTCCACTCGGCCCCGTGTCGGCGTCGTCAGCTAAAAGGGACTGGCCTTGTCTAAATGTGTCATTAGTTTGACAAAAGAGGGCTCATTAATTCAGCCCGTGGGCCGCTAAAGTAAAAGACCACAGACCGGGGACGGCTGGCCTCACTCTGTCCCCATTACAACCTTCACTGAGACAGACATGTGGAGTTCCAGTGAGAAGTGCGTTAGATGGAACTTATCTTACTAAAATGAACACAGTTTGGAGTCTAGTGTCTATTATCATATATATTATCAAAGGTATGCAAGAATGAGCTCAATTTTGATGAGAGGGTCACTTGTTCATCAGCTGTTCCAGTGTGGTCTTCAATATGATCTCTCTTTTACTTCAGAGGAGCTTGGAAGCTCTATGGGAAATCCCATTGAAGCTCAGTGAATCACAGTTTTGAAAATGTGTGCTTGAAGTATGAAACTCGACTTCAGAGGAGGGGGCGTGCTGTGACGCCGTCTAGTTGAGTAGTGATTGCCTGCCCCAGTCCCACCTTCCATCCACTTAAAGGGCGGAAATCAGGACGACACTGAGTCAGAGAGATGCTGCTGTCAGTCAGAGCTGTGAGCTGCTTCTGCTTTTTAAACAAAACAAATTACAAATCCAGTAACACTTTATTTTACAGTACCCTTGATACATTGTACCTAACTAAATCAATGTGCTCTAGAGCAATCTGTAATAACTTGTTCCTATGGGTTAGATACACAATGGAATAACACTGTATTTGTAGTTTGTGTGTACATATTGTAATAAGACATAACTCTAACGCTAACCTTAAGCACTAACCCTCTCGTGTCCTATTACATGATGTACCTACAAAGTACTAATACAAGTTATTCCATTATAGATCTAAGTTATTACAGATTGTTCAGTGCACATTAAATTGTAGTAAATTTAGTTAGGTACAATGTATCAAGGTACTGTAAAATAAAGTGACACCAAAAAGCCTACTTGATTTGGGACAACAAATAATATACTCCTATTTTTATTCGTGAGGGTAGGGAGTGATGCTCGTTAGTTGATAATTATTGGCTGGAAATTTTAAATTATAAACTACAAGGTAGCAAGAAGAATAAACATTATCTGTATTTCATTGCCCGTATATAGCAAATTTGTCCTCTATATTTTGCCCAACCTTCAGCGTCAGAGTCTTAGGGCAGATCTTCATAGACATTATGTTCGGCAGCACCTTTTGAAAAGACGGGGACAAAAGCCTCCTTGGTCATGAGGAGAACTATTGACTTGATGATGATGGATGGATGGACGAACAGACGGACGGACGGATGGATGGATGGATGGACGGATGGACTCTGGGCTTCTTAAGAATCAGACGGAGTAAAAGACAATAACGTGTCATTTCCTCTTGACCAAACTGAACCGGCCACTGAACCCATGAATTGGCAAACAACTTTCTCTCGATCCCTCAGGCTGCGGCTCTGAGAGTGACCGCATCCACCCACACACTGTCTTTTCTGATCCCACAGCTACAACTCCGCTACAGCCGCAACATATTACTTTTCTGTTTTGCTTTTGGTAGTCCTGAATGTAGTCCAAAGGGAGGATTGAGCAGCTCCACATGATGGCTCTATGTCCCGGCCCGGGGTAAAAGCACAAGTTTGGCCTCCAGCTCTATTCAGTGATGGAAAACCTCCGAGGTGTGCGGTGCTCTCGCTGTATAGCCCCATGAGAGAAGGGCCGGGGGGATGATTGGGTAACTCTGACACAATACTTTACTCGACTGAAACTTTTACAACACTGCAACTGATGTTTAAGGTGTATGGAAAAAGAGATATAGGCAGCAATACTGCAACAATGCCCCAAAGTATTGTTTCTAACTTATCATCTGCTAGTAACTGTATAACAACAAGCTTAGTGCCATCCGGCATACAGGTAAATAAAAAATGTACCCAATTGTGAATAAAGAAGAGAATATAAATGAAATGTCTTGCATACAAATGCCACAGTCTCAGGAGGAAGAATTTAAAAGTTTATACAAAAACAAATACAAATTTGACCTGCTTTGTCACTAGCAAAGTTTGACTTGCAAATATCTTTCTAAATTGAATAACGTATCATTTTCAAATCATTTTTATGTGATTGTTGCAGTTTACAACATTCATTCTAGCAGGAAACTCACTTTCATTTGAATTTTGGCATTAATAAAACCTTCGTTTTTATGTTGTTGTTGCCTGGTATTCCATCTGTTTCTTTTTCAGAGATTAGCGGTAAGTATTTCACGCTAAGAAGAGTGGCTTCAGGATTTGTTGTAAACCCTATGGCGCATTACTATGCAAAGCACAACAAACTACATGATTCGACGAGCCCAAACAGAAAGCCAACACGCCAGAAGTGTTAGCTGCTGCTTTAAATGATATCACGTAAAATAGAGCGCTGGTCCCGAGTGTAATCAGTGTAAAACGCATTTGCAGCCAACGCCAATGATGAGACGTCAGGGCGGCTTAGAGCTGTCATCTGCCAAAGGAGCTGTGAAATCAGGCAAATGTGCAATCATTCAGTTCTTTATCAACTCCTCTGTCGGCACTTACGCTCACGACCCCGCTAGTCCTTTGACCGCGCTAATTAGTTTTAAATATGGGCCAAGGAAATCTCCTCAGGCTCCCGGCGCACATATATTTACAAAGTGAAATGTAATGTCCATCTCTCGGGGTAAGAACCTGCACCAAGGTGCTGCTCCCATGGCAACAGCAGTTAAAGCTGAGGGCATCTCTGGTGAAAGGCGGCAGGGGCAGAGAAGCGGTCAGGTCCTGAAGGCTCAAACATGCCGTGGAATACTTCAAGGGAATTTCTATGTGTACACCGTGGACTCAAATAACTTCATCACCAACACAAGCAGGTGTAGAGGAAGGTCTTACAAGGCTGCTTTCTCGCGTCATGGCTTGAAGCTTACATATCATTCAGAACTGAGGCTTCAAGTTAATCTTTTGGATACACCAGCATTGCTATTTCACATTTAAAACCAAGATAATACAGGAATGAATGAGACGTGGTCGGGATTTTTTGCCTGGAGCTCCCTCTAAAGGCAGAAGTGTGTTTCAAAAGCAGCCAGCACATTGAAGATGCACAGTTTGAGCTCAGAACTGGGGTCTGAAGAAGGATTATGGGCTTAAAAAATGTGGAAGACAGCTTTGTAATATGACG
Organism: Gobius niger; assembly: GCF_951799975.1. Classification (NCBI taxonomy): domain Eukaryota; kingdom Metazoa; phylum Chordata; class Actinopteri; order Gobiiformes; family Gobiidae; genus Gobius; species Gobius niger. The sequence goes on from NC_136861.1 coordinate 15,440,126, forward strand.
AAATATAATACAGAAATTACAGATTGGAGCGTAGTATAATAGTATAATATTTTCTGTGTCTTAAAGTAACCGTTTTTACATACCGAGATATGCTCATACCTGAGCTTAGACCAGTTGATATGTACCTGTCTGGTCTCCGTGCGTGCGCTCAGTCATGCAAAATGACTAAAGATGTTGTTGGCATTTGGCCTCTCCCAATGCATTCCTATAGCTCCAAACGGGGTGAAGTTGGAAGCTACCACACTCTTCCACGCATCAACTTGTCTAAGCTCAGGTAAGTCCATGTCACAGTATGGAAGAACTGTGTGCCCTCAGTCCCGCAAAAAGACCAAAGATGCTCTTCCACGGGCACGCACAAAAGCCTGATTTATTCAGCTTCGAACCCAAAAGAATTTGAGTTGATACAGATTTTTTCACTTATGAAGATATCCAAATCCCCTCTGAAAAAGTCAATTCTATCAATTTTCACTCAATTTTAATCTGTATCTATCCACTATTTAGATATTGTCGCTGAAAATATATAGGCAATTATGGCCATTTTTATGCACAAAATGCCTTATTTTTATACGAAAAATTATACATTATACAGAAAAATTGCAAAACATTTTTTTCTCATATTTATATCAGTAATGTTCAGTAAAAGTTTCAAATTGATATCTCCACATTTATTTTTTCCCCCTATTCACCTGCAGTGTCTTGCCTTAAGACATTATGGGGCTGGTTTTGGCCGGAGGGGCAGCATTACAAACCGGGGCATGGCATTTTGGTATATTTCAATCAAAATGACCTCTTAATCCAAAAAATGATTGCCAGTCTTTTTTGACATTTTAAAAGATGGAAACAATCTATTGGCAGTGCTTTTCATCATGCTTTACTTTGAAAATCCCAGTTTCTCCTCTGGTAAAACATGATTACAGCACATCTCCCGATTTTCTTAATCCAGCCAGGGCTTTGGTCAGTCCAGTGGCCTCGCTTCAGGGCCGCCCCTCGCTCGCTCCACTGCTCCCTCCTAATCCCGTGCTTTCCGTCAATACATTTGGATACAGCCTTCAAAAACTTGGCAGCAGATTGTGGACGTCCTCTTCTTGTCCTCGGTCCAGGAAAACCCCCGCAGGACTCGAAGCACCTGTCCTTCAGGAGAGGACGACTACAGCCGCTGCGTAACGGCGCTGCTGCTGTCAGGACGGACTCTATCAGGAAATCAGTGCGCCGCGGGGCTAGTGAGGAGGTGAGGGCGCATTCTGACGGAAGCCAAGACCGAAAAAAAAGGGGCTCTGCTTCTTCAAATGACTGGAACCAGACGTGCTCCGGATTACTAATGACAAGAGGGTACGGATAATGTCTGAAGAGTGGAGGGAAGTTTTAAGCTCACGGAAACTTGTGCGGACGAAATCATTTCCTATTTCCCCCCTGAATATGAATTAGCATTACTTATTATGATGACACTGACAATACACACAACACATTTGATTTCAGAGCATGTCATAGAGGATGATTAAAGCATAGCCTGGATTTAACCTCTTCCTCCACTTCCTCCACAACTTATTTAGCCTAGGCGTTCATTCATCCTGGTAGACTAATTTCAGCATCACCTACCTCCAGCCGATGATCGCTTCCGAGAGGGCCACACCTCCACCTCAGCCCATCAAGAGCCGCACCTCCGTAGCAGCCAATCATCGCCCTCGGTCCCGCTTTTAAGTCCTATACGTGCCTTTCAGTCATGTGACCTTTGTTGTTGTGGCGGCCATTTTGAATACCGAAGTAGCACTACCACAAGTAACAATATCTCTACTCAGTATGAAAATGAAAGACAACTGATTGACAGTGGCATTTTTATCTACTCATAATCATTGCTCAAGATAACAGTAAAAACACGGCCCCAGAGACGCACGTTTATGTGAAGAAACCAGTGAGTCAGTGTTTAACATGTTAGCATGCTACTGGTTAGCATTTAGCTTCAAAAGTTCAGCTCCAACCTCTCCAAGAAAAAGCCCAGAACCACATTCCAAACCTTTGCTACAACATGTGACAGAGGTCAGAGCTGAGCTGTTACTGTAGTATTTCCTCAGTGTCCATAGATATGAGCCACACACGGTTTTATCATGTTGAAGCCATTGGCAGTTGATTGAATAAACTGTCAATGGTCGACAGTTGCTAACCACTAGCATGCTAAAGTCTTGAACACTGCTTAAACACTGACTCAGACTGAGACTCTGTTGACGCGACAAACTGTAAAAATCACAGAGAAAGGTTGTCTGTTTCCTCTTCGATGATTTAGTTTAGCCTGCATAATACTACTTCGGTATTCAAAATGGCCGCCGGAACTATCGTGATGTCATTGGAAACGCATGTATAGCTATCATGTTTCGTTCGCTTCCCAGCTGTGCTGCGACCCACCTCCACCCCATGTTTGTCTCTACTCCCTGCTGCATCCTTCACGGGTCTTCCATACCACCACCAGTGTCCAGGCTCCGGGGGAGACATCCCTAACTCCAAGCTGTTCATCCATATTGACTATCCTACATACATTGATGTCTACTGCCGGGGTCTGATCGCCAAAACTAATAAACATGTCAATAAATCGCTGCTTTTGTCTATTTGAGTCTATCCAGGTTGAATTACCCACGGATTGTATTTACATGTAGAAATGATGATGGCGACAGTGTACTCTGTCGTGCCTGTAGGGAAATCTTCCATCTTAAGCTTGGTTTGGTCAGGACGAACTCACGGGAAATGCAAGTTTTGGGAACCCACCCGGACACATGTAAATTCCACAGTCGACTCGTTTGTCAAAGGAGACGCAAAAACAAATCTGTCCTTGATCCAAAAAGAATGCCGGTCGAGCCATGGGACTTCCTCAGCCGCCCCAATATCCCCCCTGTTGCTTTGGATTAGCCGGGATAGGTTCCTGCTCAGTGATTTTCAATGTGTTGGAATAAATAAGCCGGTTGTCAAAGCTTGGATTAGTGCGTGGGGTGGACTATTTAGGGAGATTTCTATTCTTAAGAAACAATTTGTTCACTATGACTAAAAAAACACTCCATGACATTGAGCACTCTTTGAGGAAAACTTCAAGTTCAACTGACAAATAAATGCTATGCACGGCCTGTAAAGCTTTCCAACGCTATCTAGCCTGTGTCCTTGGCAAACTATCAGTGCACTGTATCTTCCCAAAGAGACGCCTATAGGACACTGCGTCTATTTTTGTATTTAAATCACATGCTTTTTACCATAATGCTTCAGTTGCCAGCCCCGGAGGTCCATTCTATAGAAGCCTATTAACTTTCCAGTCCAAAGCCCTGTCCCTTCCTCGGTTCGGATGCGAGAAAAAAACAAAAAAAACAATGGCGTTCAAAGACAAATAAACACAAAGGACATAATCAGACTACCTGCCAAATCAGGAAAAAACAGCTTGTCTCGCTGCACCTAACAGCAGGTGAGGAAAAAGAAGTACATCAAAGGGCCGCGCACCTCGATTTTCGCAGGTAGTTTCCAACTGTTTAGGACTGTACTTTCACTGGTAATTGTGTTTTGTCGTCTGTAACCTTTAGCAAGAACTTCCGTTTCATCCACTCTGGCATGTACAGACAACTGTTTTGAATAAATACCCCACAAGGGCAGCTGCTCTGGCCCAAAGTTGGACTCAATTGTTCACGAGTCAGATTTTCTTATGAACTAAAGCGGAAAATGTTATATTGATCTATAACGGCTTATTCAATGTTTTCTTCCCTTTAACAAACAATGATATTTCCCCCACACTTTGCCTGTGCCTTGGTGTAAAAGTAGATGCCTGTTTTAAGCGGATTATGTAATATAAACTGAGATTATCTGCAATTCAGATGCATGGGGCTCACAATTGTGCAAATATTTTCATTGGATTCTTTCTCTTGTCTCTCGTGTTGCTATACATTTTGGTTTTGGTGTTTCTTTCTCACACTAAGATGCACGCCGTGTTTATTTATATTGGAAGATATAGGCCATATATTTTTCGCGAATTGCACTGTCTTAAACTCCATGAGTGTGCCAGTCTCGCCGCCTTTATTCTCATGCATACACTATGTCTATCACCTTGTTTGTTTGTCTCCAACACAGCGCCCATCTATATTTACCTACCTCCCTACCTACCGCATAATACAGTATATCCTTGTGGCTGAGGAGAAGGCGCTATCTGACTCACTCGCTCATTTGCATTGTTTATACATGGTAGAAAAGAACACATCCCCGTGACCCCAAAGTGGTAAGATTATTCCCTGTTATTGCTTCCTTCCCACACATGTCCTGACCCACACGGAGAAGTGCACGGAGCAGCGGGGGTGGCGCTAATAGTGTGTGCGCACGTCCCTTTCGGCCTGTGAAAAATCGTCCACGGGGGCTTGAGTAATGAGCCGGTGCCACCTGTGCCCGCCACGCCAGCGGGACCAGGCAGTGTAATGGTGATGATCAACACAGGATTCACAATGTTATTCAAAAGGCATTACTTTGCATGTCCCATCGCACCTCTCTCTAACAAAAGCCCTTCCTTGCGTAGGGTGGGAACAAAAAAAAAAAAAAAAAAAAGCAGCTTTTGAAGGATGCCGCCGTTGGCTAAGTATTGCTGAGCGCATTCACTTAATGGACACTCTCTACGGAAGTATTTCGACGTGCATCTGCAAAAAGGCGCTTTTAATTGCTAAACAGGCAGCCAATTAACAGCAGAAAGTACAATTCGAGCTTTCTAATGTACCGCCAGCACAGGAGACGGCGAATTAACGCGTACTGTAAATGAGCGCACCTAAGTTGGAAATGGAAGATTTAATGCCTGCCCATTAGTCGCTAAAGTGTAGGCTATTAGCAATCTTTAACATCTGCGGTCCGTTTCAAACGCTACGTCCATTAGAACAGAGGTGAAGAGGGACAGTGGCGTCTTTCTCCTCCGTGCCACTTTAAATCCAGCGTGTCCACTTTGTCTTGGCAGGTTGTAATATAGCGCGCCACTCCGCTCCTTCAGACGATCCTCAAGCTTTGTCTAAATTATACTCCGCAGACAGGACCGGCCCCCTCCCCCTCCCGTTCTCACACGCCCACTTGCGCCGCTCCTTTGGCACAGGCCTATAGCCATCAGGCGCCTACCGCTTCACTCATTAATGCTCATCACTTCGCAGGACCGTCGCGCAACTTCCATCATCGCCGTTAAGCGTCGCCGTAAGAGTTGACCTGATTGTTTTAAAGGGTTGTTTGATAGCACAGCGTAAGGCGTCAATGCAGCACTTTACGGTTATTACTGCGACTCCTGTTCTCTCGGCCTCTCCTGTTCCAACACGGCCACAGCCAGTATCACCACGCGTAAACGTCTGGAGCAGGGGTGTCAAACATGCGGCCCGCCAGATTATTTAAGTGTTTATGTATGCTGAGTTATGTTCTCCCCGTGTCTGCGTAGGTTTCCTCCGGGTACTCAGGTTTCCACTAAAAACATGTACAATAGGCCAGGATGAATGAGAGTGTGTTTGAGAGTGCGCATAGATACAGACGGCCTCTCGTCATAGAAGGGGGCGTGGCCTCGCTGAGGGGGAAAATAGAATCTTAAGAGGAACACAATTTTTAACTCTTTTTAGCCATTTTCTGGTGTAATATAAACTTATTTATCACATATACAAATAAAGTCGAGTGTAAATCGGGTCCATATGGATATTTTCTCACAGCAGATTGTTCGGTAGCCTATAAGTGAAAAAACGGCAGTTGTAGCTAGTGCTAGCTAACCGTTAGCATTAGCCCGATGCTAACATGTAGCATCAAGTTAGCATTCTCCGTTATTCATGTATTTATGGGCTGTTGAACCACTTTGCTCCTCCCCATGTCTTCGTATCACTATTTAGTAGAAACTATGTTCATATTTCAGCATTTGTTACAGTAGTTTTTGAATAATTAGAGAAAATATACATTTTTTCAAAATTGTTTCCCCCTTTTCAAAAATTACCATATATGGGCGATTCCAGAGATGCCGTCTGTATATATGGGGGACGACGGATGGATATTAGCTTAAACGCTCATTCATACTTCACAAGACGCAAGAACTTCTTGTTCTTGCACCCTGAGCTGCAGAACAAAATGAAGTCACTTTTGCCTTGTAGCCATGGAAACCTTTTGTAACTGACAACAGTTCCAAGGCAAAAGTGACTTCATTTTGTTCTGCATCTCAGGGTCCAAGAAGTATGAATGAGCCTTAAGGCTACAATCTGTGTGGCTTGTTCATTAACATGCACTGTCCCTACCAAATAAACCAATAAACTACAGGGTCCCTGCCCATTCCAGAGTATGTAAAAAACAAGGAACTCTCTGGCCCCTTCCTGTGCGGAGTTGTGATTTTTTTAAAGAATAATAACCAGAATAGATACAGATGCCATGAATATTCAAAATGTACCTTATTGATATAATCTACTGTATTTTATGGACAATTTGGACTCAAAAACCTCTGATATTGTGAACCTTGTAATTGTAATGGGTAAATACTTTATTCACACATGTAAGTGGAAAAATGCCACTCCTCTCCTTTTCTGTTTTTATGAATTATTTTACAAACTACTTCATGTCCTTAAGATGTGCCACAAACTTGAATAAGAAAGCCTCATTAATTTATCACAGTGTTAAAAAGTCACAAAAAGGAAAAATTCACACTATCTTTTTTTGCCAAAGAGTTTTATGTCATCCATGTCCATTTACCCGAGCCTTAATTGTACATAATTTTCGTTCAAATAAAAAATAAAATAAAGACGCCATTTCTGGAATCGCCCATATTTGTTCATGTTTGAAAACAGTTAAGGGGGGAAACAATTTGGAGAAAAATCTAAACTTTCTCCAATTATTCAAAATCTACTTTAACAAATGCTGAATTGTGAATATAGTTTTCTACTAAATAAAGATACAAAGACATGGAGCGGAGCAAAGTGGTTCAACAGCCCATAAATACAAAACGGACAATGCTAACATGTGCTAATGCTAACAATAGCTACGACTGCCGTTTTTTCGATTCTAATGAACAATCTGCTGTGAATAAACATCCATATGGACCTGATTTAGACTTGAGTTTATTTGTATGTGATAAATAAGTTTGTATTTTGCCTATTTTCGGCTAAAAAAGAGTGACAAATTAACAAAGATTGTGTTTTCCCCCTCAGCGAAGCCACGCCCCCTTAATTATTTACTGTTTATACTTCTGTCCCCACAAAGTCCTTGGTAGTCATTTACATTTACAATTTGTTTAATTTTTTTCACATGTTCTGCCTATTTGCACACCCTGAGTGTTTCTAAGAGCTATATGTAACAAGTACATTTCTCCATTGGGAGATCAATAAAGGCTATCTTATCTAATCTTATCTTCTATGGTGCAATGCCGTCTGTATCTATGCTCATTCCAGCCACTAGGGGAATGAGCCACTGTGGAGTCAATGAATAATTACTGCTATAGCACTTTGAGAAACGGCAATACCGTTAAGCCGTTGTTATTGATTAAATCACAGCTCATTATAATTATTGATTTATTGGAAAAATCTTCTCAATAGTATTTTCCTGCTTACATTATATGTGGCCCGTGACCCGCAGAGGGAGCTGAACCCAAAATGAGGCTGACACCCCTGGTCTAGAACATATTGGGCCAGATCTTGTGACTGGAGCAGTCCGTGCGCAACTCAAAACGCAACATAGTACATGCGCGATCTTACATGTTACTAGGGAGAGGGCGTTATTTAAGAAAAAGAGGCCGACTGAGGCGTGGTTTATTACAAGCAGCACTCGCGCTGCTCTTCTATGGCAACCTTTACATTATGTTCCTCTTTACATCCCTTGCCTTGTCTTCTTCCTTAGAATCGACGTCAAATTGAAAACAAAAGCAAAATTGCCTTGAAAAGTCTGTTTGAGCGTATTACGCACGGGTTTACTTTGATACTGTAGATCAACGCTCACACCCCCAACACCAAATGTTCCAATAAGCTACAGTTTTCTTGCAACTGCTTCATAACTCTGCAACTCCTCCGCAGCCAATATGACAGTGTAGCCGAGCGTTTTGGTGGCTTACAACAGTTTGTGATCAATTAAATCCTGTACATTTCGTAACTTTGCGCATTGACCGGTGTCCAACGCAAGGCTGCTGCCTCTCTGTCCCCGCCCGCTCGCCTTGGATCTGCAGTGAGTGGCTGCAGCAGCGGAGGGACACTTTTATTTCTTTCATTTCTTTCTTTTTTAAACATTGCGCTCTGCATCATGCATGTTACGCGTTTACAGGAGAACCCCCCCCTCGCAAACCACCGCCTTCCGCAGGTCTGGGGAAAGCATGGGGAGGGGGCGGCACCACAACATGGCAATGCGAGTCTGTCCCCCCCTCCTGTCCGGCCCACTTTTTGCGCCAGGTATGACACTGAAGATTGGAAGGAGCGCCACCCGTCTGCGTACTCGTCTTCTCTACAGCCTGCGCTATGAACCACAAGATCTGGCCCAAAGTCTTGTGTGGATGGATAATCACACATCAACCATATGCACAGGCGTGACGGTTTTACAATCTGAGAGTCTCAGTGCTTCTGACCATTGGAGCGCAATGGACAGAAGGCGTTTTTTTTTTTTTTTAAAAGCTGGATGCCCTTCAAGCAACCATTTATATGCTGTGCTGTCACTTGGAGTAAAATTTACTTGGGCAATAGGTACTAAAGCATGCTCTCGGGCAATGTTTGAACTGGTGACCATATGGTGAATGGGCAGGGCTTCCCCGTTACACCGTTCAAACCCCACGAGTGCCCAGATAATCCAATTGATTATTTATTTATGCATTTATTTAAAGAAAATATGGCTTATTTTCGTCCAAACGTAAATGGGCCAAACATGGGAATGAAGGTCTTAAATTGCTCTCTGAAGGACTCCCTAAATGCCACTTTTGTCCTTGCCAAAACTTCACATGCAGCAGAAACTGGACTATTGCATTATGCGGGTATTAACCTCGAAAACATTATGTAAATCATCTATTCAAATTGCACTAAAATATTCACAGAGTATTAAAACCATGATGGTTCTGGGGCTGAGGCTACGATTTTAATTTCCCCCATTTGCATGTACCGGAACAAATTGTACCAAGCAGTTCGCAAAATTATGATTTAAGCCAGACTCCTTTTATACGGGAGAAAGAGCTTGGCTTAAATAATATTCCATTATAATAGTTTGAGACCTCCAATTTTGTGTTTTTAGCTTACGCAACCTCTTATTCAAAGTGTAATGCTTAGTATGACCTGGTTAAAGCAAATAGAGATTATATTATTATGACAAGCTACATCTTAAACAACCGTCGCAGATGAGTAGGTCACTGCACTGTCACCCACAACCTATTAGTTACTTTAATGAGGTCCGCATTCACACAAGGTTGCATGTCGCCATGTTTGTTGTAATTAATGGTTGTGGGAAATGCAGTTTATTTGGAGTACGGCCTACATATGGCCCGGGCTGCTGGAGAACACACTCTGCACAAAGCATTCAGCTCAAAAATAGAGTCTGACAAAATACCGCTACTCCCTTTCGAATTCCAACAGTGCACAGCTGGTTCCCTTCAATCCACTACATGTACGTACTTGGTGTGAAACTTGTCATAGCGATCTTGGCCGGTGCATTTGACCAAGAAGAGGTCCAAAATCTCTTTGACTTATTTCTAACGACGGCTTGTCAGGGCTGCACTTGGCGTATTGTTCAATTTTAAGTGCATATAGCTGTGATGTTCGATTTTCCAATCCCCTTTGGAAAGATTAAGGCTTTATTTATGGCTACTCCAGCACTTCCATTGTTTCTAAATGGCATTGCTTGATCTCAAGGAGACTGTGTCAGAATGAGGGAATAGTGAGTAATACTGCAGGTGCCTACATCGCTCAGTATTTGGGAGTTCAAGTGTGCATACATAAAGCCAATGTCATTGAATCAATGACATATCTGCATAGTGCTTTATCAGACGATGTGCCGGGACATATCATGCATGACTTTTCCTCATTAAAAACTGATCACTCCTCTTGGTTCTCTGGTGGATTGGGACCCAAAAGTGGGTCACGGGCCTTTGCCAAAAATTGCTGTTAACTGCTTATACTGTACATACTTTTTATCTTTTTTTTAACCTCACAATCAATGCTTAAATCAACAGAATTTCTGTATTTTATATTTAATAAAGTTAAATAGGGCAGTGCCAAAGGGTTAAATGTTGAAATGTATATTTTTATTTGGGCCAATGCTTTTCATAATACATTGAAAATGGTCAACATGACGAGTTTATGTGGTCTGTTGTGACTGACATTCAAGTTTTTCCATCCATCAGCTGTACTGGGTTGTTTCAGAATGGAGGATGTTTCGCCTCTCACCCTGAGGCTTGGTCAGCAACAAAGATTTCAAGGAGCAGGTGGGATTTCCTATACTGCCACAATAGTTTACCTTGTCCTTGACTCCACCTGTTTTAGTTCTAAAAGCTGCTGTTATGTTGGTGCCAGCAATGCCTCTGTTAACACATGATACATATGACAACTCTGTGAAGTAACGCCGACTGTAACAAGTGAATTTCTCCTTTGTGAGATTAATAAAGGTTTATCTTATCTTATCTTATCTTATCTTATCTTTAAACTTTGGTTACCATGGGTAACCTCCAAAAGCACCTTACAAAGCTTGAATAATGATAATAAAAAACCTTTATTTAGTTAGTAAAAGAGCTCACATGCTTTTAAAAAGTTGTCTGCTCAAAGAAATGAACACAAACCAGTGTGTGTTTGTTTTAGTTCTGTGCTGTGCAACTTTTCTATTCTCAGGCATAGACTTTGAAAAATATTGTGCTTTTGATCATATGATTATACTTGCTCCAAAAAGCCTGCATCTGACATGCACTCGGACTCAGAACCATAAGCATATGTACGATATGCACTAAAGCTGAATTCAAACTAGCATCCAGTCAAGAAAAAAGGATGGAGCGCAGTGCTTCCATAATTCAGTATTCATGTCAGAAGGAGAGGGGAAACAACAAAGAGCAGACATTCTCAGACTTTTATTATTGACCTGGGATTTCTGTTTTGCTCTTTGATTTTTCATCACATCTGGCACAGTCTGTAGTCTTCCTGCCTCTTTTCAAGTAACTTGCATTTTCCGCCTCATCTCTCAAATGTTTTGAGCCAAAGGAGCACAAAAGAGTCACAGAATGATGATAAATCGAAATCGAAATAATAATAATAATAATAATAATAATTAAAGCCGCAAGCGGCATTTAGAGGCCCTCGCGAGCGGCGTTGGCCGGTTGGCGCACGCCGTCGCACGCCACCGCAATAACCGGGGGGCGCTGCTGCGCCATACGTGTTTGCACTGTCACTGCCACCCTCCGTCAAGTTCATAAAAGAGCAAAGGCAAGAAACGGCACCTTCGGCGCCAGATCACGTGATATTTCCCAAAATGGCCGACTTTGTGTGGATTGCCTAGCAACCACGTAATGTACTTTTTTGTTCGGAAAGTCATAACGAAGGTGTGTACCAATTTTGGTTTGGCTACGCCAAACTTTATATCGGGTCGTTGCCATGGCAACACGGTGGGAAAATGGGCGTGGTCATCATTGACTTTTTTGATCAGGGTCACGTGACGGACGTCTGTGCAAAATTTTGTTTGTCTACGACAAAGTTTACTTTTTTTCCTCCATTCATTTTTATTCGGTGCTCTGCAGGGGGCGCTATAGCGCCCATTTTCAAAATTCCTATATCAAAACATCCGGGGCCGACGACTCGACCAACGATTCAAATTTCACTAAAATCGGCCAAAGTATGTGCGAGTTATGACTCTTTGAAGGCGACGGCGAACGCCGAAAACGAACGCCAAATTCATGGCGTTGCCATGACAAAACCGGAAATCCTATTAGAAAGTTTTTAATAACTTTTAATGCCCCACATGTGTAGATGATCTGGAGCGACCGGGGAGTCGCTGCGTTCAACGCCCTAGGACGAGTTCGTTCAAATGCGAGGGCACGAAAAGGCGCCTTTGGCGCTAGGTCGCTCTTCTATCCAATATGGCCGCCATACAGATGGTTGCCTAGCAACCGCATAATATCTTTTTTTGTTTGGCTTCATGTGACCAATCACTGTGCCGAATTTTTTTCGTCTGTGACGAACTAACATTTTCGGGGTTTTCGGGTCTTGCCATAGGGCGCAATGTAAACTTGATTTTCTAGGGGGCGCTGACGCGCCATCTTTTTGAATTTTTGAATTTCGGAGATGTGAAGTTTTTTCTTTTCACCAAATTGAATTTTGGGCAAAAATTCAGGACTTTTCGTCGGTGGGAAAGTGGATTTCTGGGGGAGAGGAAAAATAATAAGAATAATAAGAAAAACCCTTACAATAACAATATAGCGCCGCCTGCGGCGGCCCATTTTTATATCGTCGGAAAGGTCTCACGTCCAGTAACCCACCCGTGAGGTTCATTGTCAAATACGAGCGCGTTGCGCTCGTATTTTACCACTTCTTTGTCAATATTTCTTAATGCGTTTTTTTTTCAGATTTTTGTGCGAGCAACAACAAATATGCCGCTTTCGCGGCAAACACCTATATCATTGGATAGGCCTCGATGCCCTGAGTCACTATAGTAGTGTTTTAGGGACTGGGGAGTGGCCATGGTCGATGACGAGCGCGTTGCGCTCGTCATCGACTACTTTCTTGTCAATGTTGCGCCTTCACTGGATTTTTCACCTTTTTTCACACGAGCAGTTACAAATGTGCCGCTTTCGCGGCACACGCCTATTTCACCGGACAGGGCGTGGTGCCGGGAGTCCCCCCATTACTGTCTAATGCATGGGGAGCGCTCCGCGCTCTGTTTCTTGAGCGCTGCGCGCTCTTTTTGGGACGTGCGCTATGCGCACGTCTTTCTTCAGTGCGCTCCGCGCACTGCTGTACAATTACAATAGGCCCGAGCCCTGCCAGGCCGCTCGGGCCTAATTAAAGCCGCAAGCGGCATTTAGAGGCCCTCGCGAGCAGCGTTGGCCGGTTGGCGCACGCCGTCGCACGCTACCGCAACAACCGAGGGGCGCTGCCGCGCCCTACGTGGTTTTGCTATCGCTGCCACCCTCGGTCGAGTTTATAAAAGAGCAAAGGCAAGAAATGCGCCTTCGGCGCCAGATCACGTGATATTTCCCAAAATGGCCGACTTTGTGGGGGTTGCCTAGCAACCACATAATGTACTTTTTTGTTCGGAAAGTCATGACGAAGGTGTGTACCAATTTTGGTTTGGCTACGCCAAACTTTATTTCGGGTCGTTACCATGGCAACACGGTGGTAAAATGGGCGTGGCCATAATTTACTTTTTGATCGAGGTCACGTGACGGATGTCTGTGCCAAATTTTTTTTGTCTACGACAAAGTTTACTTTTTTTCTCCATTCATTTTTATTCGGCGCTCTGCAGGGGGCGCTATTGCGCCCATTTTCAAATTTCCTATATCAAAACATCCGGGGCCGAGGACTCGACCAACGATTCAAGTTACGGTAAAATCGGCCACAGTATTTGCGAGTTATGACTCTTCGAAGGTGACGGCGAACGCCGAAAATGAACGCCAAATTATTGGCGTTGCCATGACAAAACCGGAAATCCTATTAGAAAGTTTTTAATAACTTTTAATGCCCCACATGTGTAGATGATCTGGAGCGACCGGGGAGTCGCTGCGTTCAACGCCCTAGGACGAGTTCGTTCAAATGCGAGGGCACGAAATGGCGCCTTTGGCGCCAGGTCGCTCTTCTGGCCAAGATGGCCGCCATACAGATGGTTGCCTAGCAACCGCGTAATATGTTTTTTTGTTTGGCTTCACGTGACCAATCACTGTACCGAATTTTTGTCGTCTACGACGAACTTACGTTTTTGGGTTTCTCTATAGGCGCAATGTAATCCTGATTTCCAGGGGGCGCTGACGCGCCATCTTTTTGAATTTTGAAATTTGGGAATAGCAAATTTTGAACCATTAACATTTTTGAATTTTGGGCAAAAATTCAGGACTTTTCGTCAGAGGGAAATGGCACTTTGTGGGGGGAGAGGAAAAATAATAATAATTAAAGCCGCAAGCGGCATTTAGAGGCCCTCGCGAGCAGCGTTGGCCGGTTGGCGCACGCCGTCGCACGCCACCGCAATAACCGGGGGGCGCTGCCGCGCCGTACGTTGTTACAATGACGCTACCACCCTTGGTCGAGTTTATAAAAGAGCAAAGGTAAGAAATGCGCCTTCGGCGCCAGATCACGCGATATTTCCCAAAATGGCCGACTTTGTGTGGGTTGCCTAGCAACCACGTAATGTACTTTTTTGTTCGGACGGTCATGACGAAGGTGTGTACCAATTTTGGTTTGGCTACGCCAAACTTTATTTCGGGCCGTTGCCATGGCAACACGGTGGGAAAATGGGCGTGGCCATAATTTACTTTTTGATCGGGGTCACGTGACGGATGTGTGTGCCAATTTTTTTTGTCTACGACAAAGTTTACTTTTTTTCCCTATTCATTTTTATTCGGTGCTCTGCAGGGGGCGCTATTGCGCCCATTTTCAAAATTCCCATATCAAAACCTCCGGGGCCGACGACTCGACCAACGATTCAAGTTACGGTAAAATCGGCCACAGTTTGTGCGAGTTATGACTCTTCGAAAGTGACGGCGAACGCCAAAAACGAACGCCAAATTCATGGCGTTGCCATGACAAAACCGGAAATCCTATTAGAAAGTTTTTAATAACTTTTAATGCTCCACATGTGTAGATGATCTGGAGCGACCGGGGAGTCGCTGCGTTCAACGCCCTAGGACGAGTTCGTTCAAATGCGAGGGCACGAAAAGGCGCCTTCGGCGCCAGGTCGCTCTTCTGGCCAAGATGGCCGCCATACAGATGGTTGCCTAGCAACCGCGTAATATCTTTTTTTTTTTGGTTCCATGTGACCAATCACTGTGCCGAATTTTTTTCGTCTACGACGAACTAAAATTTTCGGGGTTTTCGGGATTTTGGGGGGTCTGGCCATAGGCCGCAATGTTAAGGTGGTTTTTCCAGGGGGCGCTGACGCGCCATTTTTTTGAATTTTTGAAATTTGGAGATGTGAAAGTTTTTCTTTTCACCTAATTGAATTTTGGGCAAAAATTCAGGACTTTTCATCAGTGGGAAGTGGCCGAAACGGCCTCCGGGGGGGGAGAAGAAAAATAATAATAATAAGAATTAAAGCCGCAAGCGGCATTTAGAGGCCCTCGCGAGCGGCGTTGGCCGGTTGGCGCACGCCGTCGCACGCCACCGCAATAACCGGGGGGCGCTGCCGCGCCGTACGTGGTTAAAATGACGCTGCCACCCTCGGTTGAGTTTGTAAAAGAGCAAAGGCAAGAAACGGCGCCTTCGGCGCCAGATCACGCGATATTTCCCAAAATGGCCGACTTTGTGGGGGTTGCCTAGCAACCACGTAATGTACTATTTTGTTCGGACGGTCATGACGAAGGTGTGTACCAATTTTGGTTTGGCTATGCCAAACTTTATTTCGGGTCGTTGCCATGGCAACACGGTGGGAAAATGGGCGTGGCCATAATTTACTTTTTGATCGGGGTCACGTGACGGATGTCTGTGCCATTTTTTTTTTGTCTACGACAAAGTTTACTTTTTTTCCCTATTCATTTTTATTCGGTGCTCTGCAGGGGGCGCTATTGCGCCCATTTTCAAAATTCCTATATCAAAACATCCGGGGCCGACGACTCGACCAACGATTCAAGTTACGCTAAAATCGGCCACAGTTTGTGCGAGTTATGACTCTTCGAAGGCGACGGCGAACGCCAAAAACGAACGCCAAATTCATGGCGTTGCCATGACAAAACCGGAAATCCTATTAGAAAGTTTTTAATAACTTTTAATGCCCCACATGTGTAGATGATCTGGAGCGACCGGGGAGTCACTGCGTTAAACGCCCTAGGACGAGTTCGTTCAAATGCGAGGGCACAAAAAGGCGCCTTCGGCGCCAGGTCGCTCTTTTGGCCAAGATGGCCGCCATACAGATGGTTGCCTAGCAACCGCGTAATATGTTTTTTTTTTTGGTTCCATGTGACCAATCACTGTGCCGAATTTTTTTCGTCTACGACGAACTAAAATTTTCGGGGTTTTCGGGATTTTGGGGGGTCTGGCCATAGGCCGCAATGTTAACGTCGTTTTTCCAGGGGGCGCTGACGCGCCATTTTTTTGAATTTTTGAAATTTGGAGATGTGGAGGGTTTTTTTTTCACCTAATTGAATTTTGGGCAAAAATTCAGGACTTTTCATCAGTGGGAAGTGGCCGAAACGGCCTCCGGGGGGGGAGAAGAAAAAAAATAATAATAATAATAATAATTAAAGCCGCAAGCGGCATTTAGAGGCCCTCGCGAGCAGCGTTGGCCGGTTGGCGCACGCCGTCGCACGCCACCGCAATAACCGGGGGGCGCTGCCGCGACGTACGTGGTTCTACTGTCGCTGCCACCCTCGGTTGAGTCTATAAAAGAGCAAAAGCAAGAAATGCGCCTTCGGCACCAGATTACGCGATTTTTCCCAAAATGGCCGACATTGTGTGGGTTGCCTAGCAACCACGTAATGTACTTTTTTGTTCGGAACGTCACGATGAAGGTGTGTACCAATTTTGGTTTGGCTACACCAAACTTTATTTCGGGTCGTTGCCATGGCAACACGGTGGGAAAATGGGCGTGGCCATAATTTACTTTTTGATCGAGGTCACGTGACGGATGTCTGTGCCAAATTTTGTTTGTCTGCGACCAAGTTTACTTTTTTTCTCCATTCATTTTAATTTGGTGCTCTGCAGGGGGCGCTATCGCGCCCATTTTCAAAATTCCCATATCAAAACATCCGGGGCCGAGGACTCGACCAACGATTCAAGTTTCAGTAAAATCGGCCAACGTATGTGCGAGTTATGACTCTTCGAAGGTGACGGCGAACGCCGAAAACGAACGCCAAATTCATGGCGTTGCCATGACAAAACCGGAAATCCTATTAGAAAGTTTTTAATAACTTTTAATGCCCCACATGTGTAGATGATCTGGAGCGACCGGGGAGTCGCTGCGTTCAACGCCCTGGGACGAGTTCGTTCAAATGCGAGGACACGAAAACGCGCCTTCGGCGCCAGGTCGCTCTTCTGGCCAATATGGCCGCCATACAGATGGTTGCCTAGCAACCGCGTAATATGTTTTTTTTTCTGGCTTCATGCGACCAATCACTGTGCCGAATTTTTTTCGTCTACGACGAACTAAAATTTTCGGGGTTTTCGGGATTTTGGGGGGTCTGGCCATAGGCCGCAATGTTAACGTCGTTTTTCCAGGGGGCGCTGACGCGCCATTTTTTTGAATTTTTGAAATTTGGAGATGTGAAGTTTTTTCTTTTCACCAAATTGAATTTTGGGCAAAAATTCAGGACTTTTCGTCGGTGGGAAAGTGGATTTCTGGGGGAGAGGAAAAATAATAATAATAATAATAATTAAAGCCGCAAGCGGCATTTAGAGGCCCTCGCGAGCAGCGTTGGCCGGTTGGCGCACGCCGTCGCACGCCACCGCAATAACCGGGGGGCGCTGCCGCGCCGTACGTCGTTATGCCATCCCTGCCACCCTCGGTTGAGTTTATAAAAGAGCAAAGGCAAGAAATGCGCCTTCGGCGCCAGATCACGCAATATTTCCCAAAATGGCCGACTTTGTGTGGGTTGCCTAGCAACCACGTAATGTACTTTTTTGTTCGGAAAGTCATGACGAAGGTGTGTACCAATTTTGGTTTGGCTACGTCAAACTTTATTTCGGGTCGTTGCCATGGCAACACGGTGGAAAAATGGGCGTGGCCATAATTTACTTTTTGATCGGGGTCACGTGACGGATGTCTGTGCCAATTTTTTTTTGTCTACGACAAAGTTTACTTTTTTTCTCCATTCATTTTTATTTGGTGCTCTGCAGGGGGCGCTATCGCGCCCATTTTCCAAAATTCCTTTATCAAAACATCCGGGGTCGGGGACTGTAGCAACTAATAATTCAAGTTAACTTTTTGCTTTTGCTTTTTGCCCACTGAACTTCTGATCAAAGCAAGTACAAAACAGATCTTGTGCAAATGTGTCGCTAATAAAATAAAACTTCTTGGAGTTTTATGCCACTTTTTTATTTTTAGTCCTAATGCCACTGTTTTTTCCCAGCTTGATGGCATTTCCGTTTCAAACCATTCACTCATAGACCCAGAGTTACAGAAAGTAACTGAGCACATGCATCAGGGCCAGTGGCCACACACATTTATTTTTGTGTAAAGTCAGATATTTGCTCCACTGACACTAAGGCTTTCTGTGAAAGTGACTCTGCAGTCTGTGCAGTGAAATGCAACTGTGAACTCACCCCTGTGAAGAATCAGGATGCTACAAATATGTTATGTGTTTAATATGTTATTAAATATGAACCACATATAGTGGCCTCCTCTTCCATTATTATTATCAAAAATATTGGGTACTGTGGCTTTAAGGCACCGCGGTGTAAACAAGGAGACCACGCGGAGAAGAGTCACGAACAGAGCTCTGCACGCGGAGAGAGAGAGGGAGAGAGAGAGAGAGAGAGAGAGAGAGAGAGAATCAAGCGTGATTACGTATGTTTTTATATGGTTTGACCTTTCAGCCTATCAGCACTATGAAACGTGAGTGACGTCACGCGTTGGACCGGTATATAAACTCCGCGGACCCGCCCCTCTTTGGAAGTTTTCAGTTCTTCAAGAGCCGATAACTTTCTCCCTCTGCGTCTCTGAGCCTAATCCTTTTTGGACCAAGCCCCGAGAAGCCCTTTTTCCAGCCCTTTTCAGCCTTTCCTCTTGGATTACTTTGCTGTTTCTGAGTTGATTCATTTTTGGATTCATCTCTGAAAACGTCTTAAGGTAAGAACTGTTTTTTCTTCTCTGTAATAGCTCTGGTTTAAGCTAAACGCTGCATTAAAGCAGTAGCCACACATGTATGCTCTGCCCGGGGCTGTAATAAGTATATTTTCTGTATATTCGAGCGTTATTAAGCGTACATATTGAGCTCTATCGTGGTGACTGTGGGGAAAGCTTGGTTTTGTGCGCTGCTGCCACAGCCAGGCTGATGTAATGTCTGAAATGGTGGAAATTAAATGGTTTCTTTGAGCTGCTCGTGTTATTTAAGTCCGTGGCTTGAGAGCATGTGTTTAGATGTGTGTGCCTGTGGTGGTTTTAGTCACATAAGGTGATTATTCGTTTCATTTGAATTGTTTTTTATTGGTATAAAGAAAGCTAAATACTGAAAAGTCCCGGAGAGTGTGTGCGGGAGATGGTGCCGCGCGCTCATTGGCTGTGTGTGCGCGGGAAGCTTGGGGGACAGCCAATGAGTGGCTCCGTTGCTATGCCGTTGCTATGCCGTTGCCATGCCGTTGCCATGCTGTTGCTGAGAGCAGGGGGAGAGACTCAGAGGAGCAGTGTAATGTGTAAGGCAGGACTTTTCTGTTGGAGTTCTGGGTTAGACCAAGTCTTTCACTGTTAGACCTCATGTAGTCCTGGTTTGGTTCTGGTTCTAACTTGTTAAAGCTAATTATGACTTGTTTCTGGTAGAAGTGGCCATTGCATGTTCAGCACAGTTTCTATGTCCGTGTAGAGAGAGAGCTTAGAGCCAATCAGAGGAGCTGAGGGTGGAGTCAGCCAATGAAGTTCCTCTGTCCAGCAGCGCCACTTTTGAAGTTCTGTTGCCGTGGTGACGAGTATAGACTGTAGGGGCGGGAAAAATATTTGAAAAATGCACCTGAGGAGGCGTTTCCTAGAGGAGCTGGGACAGGCGGGGGAGGGGGGTGTTTATGTGTGTGTGAGGCTGACGTCACAGCAGAGCCAATGATTCAAAATTAAAACAAAGTATATTTTTAACCATAAGAGGGAGTTTCAGGTTAAGACAAATACTCAAGTGCCAAAATAATGACACATGTACACAGTACTGTTAAACACTCATTGTACACAGTACTATTAAACACTCATTGTACACAGTACTATTAAACACTCATTGTACACAGTACTATTAAACACTCATTGTACACAGTACTATTAAACACTCATTGTACACAGTACTATTAAACACTCATTTATACAGTACTATTAAACACTCATTGTACACAGTACTATTAAACACTCATTGTACACAGTACTATTAAACACTCATTGTACACAGTACTATTAAACACTCATTGTACACAGTACTATTAAACACTCATTTATACAGTTTATGAGCCCAAAAACATTGATTTGGTCATTTACATAGATTATATCTTTGCTTACATTTTTCTATAACATGTTAAATGTTTTCTCATATTTCAGATGCCTCGTGGAAAGTCTTTCCGTCGTTCCCAGGCAGCTAGGGAGAGGTTGGCAGAGCGGACCCCCGCTCCTGTGCAGCCTCCCACAGCTGATGATGCGGAACTTTACCGTAAGTGTTACTCATTTGTGTCACTATCTTAAGTGTAAACTGTACAGTCATATAAAATAAATACATGTACAATATAAAGATTAATAATTTAATTATTTGTTTCTTTTCTTATTAGCGAAAGGAACAGGATTCCGCCATAAGGTCCGCCGATGGCCAATGTCCAAGCTGACGGGAAAGCAGCACAAATTGGCCATCCCTCCTCCGAGCCCCAGCAAGAAGGTTTGCCTTTTTTTATTATTAAAGAAAAACATTACAATAATCCTTATGAACTGAAATGACTGTGCATTGTGATATTATAGGTCTAACTGATTTTCCTCTATTTTAAGTGTAAACAATTGTACTCAATTGGCAGATGATTTTATCTATCTACTCAAATCTATGTTACATCGTATTATTTAAAGAAAATTGGACTTGGTTTAGTAACTTTTCATGTTATTTACTGCCATTATTGTGCTGTGTTTTTCCAGTTTGTTCTGATTGTTGGGGCCAGCCATCTGCGCCACTTCGTAGATGGCTATGTCAAGATACCTGGCAACAAGGTATCGTTTGGCATCAGCTGCACCCCTGGAGCGAGCGCCGCGCAGCTCGAGGTCGAGCTCGCGAACGACAGCCGCCATCCATCGCTCATGGATCGCAGGCCATCGCTCGTGGTCGTGACCGCTCCCTCCAACAACCTCAAGTCCAGCCGTACCATCTCTGAGGCTGGTGTGGACTTTGCCCACTACCTGGCATCGGTCTGCAGCCGCTGGCCTGAGGTCTGTGTCCTGGACTTTCCACCTCGCGGTGATAGTCCAGTGTATCTCCAAGAGCACCTGCGGCAGGAGTACCACCGTGTCGCAGCACGCATGGGTGAGTATTATAGGGATACATTTAACTATAGAGTCTGATCACCATATATGTTTAATTTTATTTGAGCTTTCATAGACATTAATACTATGTTTGTATTTTTATGTTCTAGGTATCAAGTTCTACCCTGCGGCTGAGTACTTCCCGCTGAAAGAACAGCACTTGCGGTGCCATGACGGTGTAAGTTCTCTGATATAGTTTGAATCAGATGCAAGTTCATCTGCATTACAAGTCTAGTAGAAATAATTAACTCAGTAAAATGGTGCCCAGAATAACTGTTTTTCTCCCATATCTTTCACAGGTCCATCTGAGCGACACTGATGGGGGGATGAAGTTGTACGCTGACTTGCTGTTCCAAGTGTCCTACATCCACATGGAGACACATCCCAGTCCACCCCCTGTGTCTCCACCCCCCCCCCCACCAGTCATCAGTGATCCAACGCCGGATCCTGATGCCTTTACCCTGGTGGAAAGGAGACGGAGGAACAAGGTGAGACTTGCCCCTACTTTCAAAGCTTCAGCTCCATCAGTGCATGTTATTAAGACTGTGGATACTGTCCTTACAGAGGAGCCAGCTGGGGAGCCCTGCGCACTCCCAAAGGGGTCCCAAGAGGCGGCTGGTTCAGCAGGAGGTTTGTAATATTTCTAAACCATTTGGCATCTTTGTATTATTGAATTGTTATATATTAATGATTTTGTTTATTTTTATTCTTTTAAGGTGGAGTCTGTCTTCTCCATCCCGCTTTCCCCCGTTCTCTTCAGCAGAGCCATGCTTAAGAAGATGGACAAGCTTGTCCCTTCTGGCTCTGTGGAGTGCAAGGTGAGCTCTTGTGCTTTGCAACACAATGTTGAAATAATTGAAGTAAAAGTGGATGATTTGCCTTGTATACAAATATGAAGTATTTATGTTTTTTTTTTTGTTCTTTAATTATTAGGCGTCACGTGCGAGACGTCAGAAAGCTGCTGCCTCAAAGCCAAGCCAACCCCAGCGGAAGGTTTGTACCTTTTTCTGCTTGATATATTGTATATTTAACCTCTTAACCCCCACCTTGACTGAGCACATTTATTCCAGTGCACCTTTACCCAAATCTAAAAGCTTCTTGGCCAGTGTAACAGCTCATTTAAAAGCTAAGATCTGCAAAAGTGATCATAACTTTTTTGTCACATTTTTACCCCGTTTTTTTAAGCGCTTTTGCTGTGTTTTCATTGTGTTTTTATGATTTTTCACAGCTTTTTGTCATTTTCATTGTATTTTTGTGGCTTCTTTGTTTCATTGTCATGACTCTTTAGTCGCCTTTTCAGGCCTTTTTTATTGTGTTACTGTTGCTTTTCCGGCATGTTTTTTCCAGTCTTTTGCAGTTTTTTTGAACACTTTTTTTTGGTTGCGTTTTCATTCTCGTTTTTATCTCCATTTTGACACTTTGGTCAAGAAGCTTTTAGATTTGGGTAAATGTGCTCAGTTCAGGTGGGGGTAAAGAGATTAAAGACTGAATATTTAAATACATTTCAGGTGAAGGCAGCAAAGGCAGTGAAGGTGAAAGCCAGTTCACCTCCCACTCCTACAGCACCTGCGGTGCCAGACCTGGTAAGTGTTTTAGAATGTAAACAATGTGCATGTTATTATTATAAAGCCTTTCAGACGTGAACCACAACATTCTTTTCATTTTGTCATTTCTTAAGCGGCCCCCCGCCGAGGTCGTGGTGGTGACACCTGCTCCGTCACCCACCGGTGCTGCGAAGATCCTGGACTTGAAGCTGAAGGACCGGGTAGGTGTCTTTAGTGTGGGCTTACATTATTAGTATTCAAGTATTTGTCTCATCGTATTTTGTTTATTTACTGTCCAGGCGGTGCCAGCTGTGGAGGTGACGCCTGGAAGGTCATCTACCAGTGCTGATGTGACCGCCGTTCCCCCTGCTGTGATGGAGAAGGACCAGGTTGGTGTCTTTAGTGTGAACTTATTTTATTACTACCTAATACTGATGCGCAGGTCGACCCGACACCCGCAGTGTTTTGTTGAACGTTTAGTTTTATGGGGTAAATGTATCATTAGTGTTTTTGTTTAGATGTCACCTGGCCTATCACTTCTGTATAACTTTGATCACCACTACAAATGCGGCACATTAGCAGTGCCCAAGCACATACGGGAAACACACATGTGATTAAAATAATGCATCAACAAGACACAAGGTTAAACTAAAATAAAAAAGACACAGCATCTTGTTAACCTGAGGAGAGCAACACCTTGTAGCGTCAGGTAAAGGCTGCTCCACTTTAGTTCAAACTCTGTTTAGTTTGACGGAAAGAGATGTTCATAACGTGATAGAAGTAAAGCCTCATGATAGTTTCTGCTCCTTGTTTCATGATAAGCGATTTCAAAGGTTCCTCAGCGGTGCAGTAGCAAAACAAAGCATCAAGTGTTAATTCTCCACTGACGCGCTCCTGTTTAAAGGAATAGGCCACCGTTTTTACATACTGAGATATGTTCTTACCTTAGCTTTGACAAGTTCTTTAGGACCTGTCTGGTCTTCACCCGTGCCTTCAGTCACGTAAACACAGCTCAGACGGCGTTAGCATTTAGCCTCTCTCCCCCTCTCCTCTATAGCTCCAAAACTGGTCAAGATAGAAGCTGCCAAGTTCCCAAGGGGAACTATATTGTAAGGCGTAATAATACCAGGAGTAGTTTGGCATCCGCGCAGTAAAGTGAAGATTACTGCGCGGATTTCGAACTACTCCTGGTATTATTACGCCTTACAATATAGTTCCCCCTTTTATCCGCTTAGAAAATCCACATTGTTTAATTTTGTGTAATTATACTTTGTAGTGTAACACTTCACGTAACCATAATTAAATAGGGAAAACGTGGAAGAGCTTGGTAGCTTCTATCTTGACCTGTTTTGGAGCTATAGAGGAGAGAGGGAGAGGCTAAATGCTAACGCCGTCTGTGCTGTGTTTACGTGACTGAAGGCACGGGTGAAGATCAGACAGGTCCTAAAGAACTCGTCAAAGCTCAAGTAAGAACATATCTCAGTATGGAAAAACGGTGGCCTATTCCTTTAAGTCAGAGCAGCTGCAACGTGACTCATGTTGCAGTTTTTCAATGTGTGCGGGTTCGGGTTGGGTTGGCAAACTCTTTTTTTTCGGGTCGGGTGGGTCAGGTTTGATTTACAGTGGGTCAGGAAAGAAAACGACCCGTACTATCTAAATATTTGTCTCATTGTGTTTTATTCATTTACTGTCCAGGCGGTGCCAGCTGTGGAGGTGACACCCGGAGCGTCATCTACCAGTGCTGATGTGGGCGCCGTTTCTCCTGATGCGATGAAGGACCAGGTTAGTGTCTCCAGCATGACCTTTATCCTCTTAACCCCTGCATTAACCGGGCACATTCTCTCCAGTTCAACTTTACCCAAATGTAAAAGCTTCTTGAAATAAAACATATCTTAATAGCGACAAAAACACAGCATAACAGGTGACAAAAAAGTCACGGGTTATGTCCACAACACAGCGGCGGTTGTGTCCACATTGGGAACATTTTAGAGCAGTTTTGTAGGTCTTTGCTTTCAAATGAGGCATTACACTGGCCTACAGGCTGTGAAGTCTCCAATCAAGAAGCTTTTAGATTTGGGTAAAGCTGAACTGGAAAAAATGTGCTTGGTTAAAGGAATAGGCCACCGTTTTTCCACACTGAGATATCTTCTTACCTGAGCTTAGGAGTTCTTTTGTAGCTGTCTGGTCTTTATGTGTCAGTCACGTAAACAGAGCACAGATGGCATTAGCATTTAGCCTCTTCTACGGGACCAAACAGGAGTGAAGTTAGAAGCGACCAAGCTCTTCCACGTTTCCCCTATTTACATACGGTTACATGAGCCTTTACACAATCCAAGTATAGTTACACAAAATTAAACATGACGATTTTGTAAGCGAATAAAAAGGGAACTATATTGCAAGGCGTGGTGATATTACTACGCCTTGCAATATAGTTTATATATCTTTTTATCCGCTCAGAATATGCACATGTTTAATTTTGTGTAACTATACTTGGATTGTGTAAAGGCTCATGTAACCGTATGTAAATAGGGGAAACGTGGAAGAGCTTGGTCGCTTCTAACTTGACCTTCTTTGGAGCTATAGAGGAGAGGGGGAGAGGCTAAATGCTAACGCCGTCCGTGCTCTGTGAAGCACCTGCACCTGTGAAGACCAGACAGCTACAAAAGAACTCCTAAGCTCAGGTATGAAGATATCTCAGTGTGGAAAAACGGTGGCCTATTCCTTTAAGCTTATGCTTGCCTATATTATGGTAAAAATCTGTTTTCATTAACAAAACTTCCAGCATCTGTACATGCAATGTGATTTAACCTCTTAACCCCCAACATAACCGAGCACATTTTCTCCAGTTCGGCTTTACCTAAATCTAAGCTTCTGTACTGTAGAGCAACAGTGTTACGCCTCATTTGAAAGCCAAGGCCTACAAAACTGATCCTGTTTTTGTTGTGTTATCGTTGCATTTTTGTTACGCTCTTTTGTCATGTTTTTGTTGCATTATTGTTTCTTTTCTGGCACGTTTTTGTCGCTCTTTTTCTCACTTACTTGCTTAGCTTTTGTCACTTTTTCATGGTCTTTCTTTTTTGTGTGTCCTTTTTCTTATGTTTTCATCGCTCTTTTGTCACATTTTCATCCTCGTTTTTGTTGCTATAACTTTTCCCAAAAGCTTTTAGATTTGGGTAAAGCTGGAGAAAATGTGCTCAGTTCAGGTGGGGGTTAAGAGGTTAAAGCCTGATGTACTAAACTGAAATCTAAAGTCTGTCTGTTACATTTGTTTATCAGATTTGCACAAGTAATATAAAAAGGTTTCTACTGATGAATAGCTTGTACCATTCTGTGAAATGTCCCTGTTTCAGTTTGAAGTAGTGCTTGCTATTAACCTCCTGCATTAGTAAATCATCTTTTGTATTAGTAGAGGTTAATTCACTGTTAATACAGAATTAGTTATTTTGTAGTATATTCTCAACCAAACATAAACTTTCAGGCCTTTGCCATGAAGGAAGCCTGGTTCCCCTCTCAAGTTTTTCCCATAGCATTATGAATAAACCAAGTATTGTTTTTTTCCCTATTACACATTGCTGTATCATTATGCTTTCCCCTATATCTTTTATAGGGCAGGAAGAAGAGGAGGAAGGGTCACAACCGCGGTCCAAGGAAACTCCTTGTTAGGACCAAGAGTGACCAGTCACCCACTGATGACCTGAAGATCCTGGACTCGTTGCTGGAGGACCTGGTCGGTGTCTTTGATGTGAACTTATTTTATTACTATATATTAATACTATGCTCATTGTGTTTTATTCATTTACTGTCCAGGCGGTGCCAGCTGTGAAGGTGACCCCTGGAGCATCACCTGCCAGTGCTGATGTGGGCGGTGTTTCTCCTGCTGTGATGGAGAAGGACCAGGTTGGTGTCTCTAACTTTAAAAGCATACTTTACATGCATAACCTGTCTGTGTTCCCAAGTCTGTTTAAAGCAAATATAGGCTTTACTGATGACTATTGTGATATTATTTACAATTACAAAAACACTCTACACGCTAATGTTTTACATATACTTTTTTTAAGCCCTTAAAGACATTTATTCAATTGTAGTTCACAATAAGCCCAATCAAGCCCTAATTAGTGCTAGTGCAGCCGAGAGTTGAAGCTCAGTGAGTGAATTCTGGAGGTTATTGTTTTGGTTAATTATATGACTTTATTTACCACATAGACGGAGCCCGGAGCTGGGCCACTTGGAACACCGCCTGCCAACGACGCTGATGTTCTGGTGAAAGGCCAGGTTGGTATTGGAGTGTTCATTTGAGTATTATCATTATAGGTATTATAAGTCAAAAAGTGTTATTCTTGATGAACGTAAAAAGGGTCTGTATAGTGTGAATGTTCTGTGACTTTACCTGATAGCCAAGTGCATTTTCTACAGTTTGACTTTACCCAATTATAAAAGCATCTGTACTGGAGAGCAACAGTGTTACACTTCATTTGAAAGCTAAGACCTACAAAACTGATCCCAACTGCTTTGTTGTATAGCCGCATTTTTTTACACTCTTTTCACTTTTTGTGTTATTTTTGCTTTTTTGGCATGTTTTTGTTGCTCATTTATTGCTTCTTTGTCTCTTTTTTGGCACATATTTGCTTCATTTTTGTCTTTGTGTGGCCTTTTATTTGTAGCTTTTTAGTTTCTGCTTTTGCTGTCGCATTTGTTATATTTTTGTGAACGTTTAATCATTTTTTCGTTGTATTTCTGTCACTTTTTTGTCATATTATTGTCGCTCTTCTGTAACATTTTTGTTCCATTTTCATCCACTTTTTTGTTCTATTTTGACACCTTTTCCAAAAAGCTTTTAGATTTGGGTAAAGTCAAACTGGAGAAATGTGCTCAGTTCAGGTGGGGGTTAAGAGGTTAAAGCCTGATGTACTAAACTGAAATCTAAAGTTCAGGTGCCGTTGTCTGTCACACTCGTTTATCAGATTTGTGCAATTAATAATATAAAACAGTTTGTAGTGAGAAATCACTTCAAACTTACTATAAAATGACATGTTCTAGATTTAGTTTGAAGTAGTGCTTTACCACCTTATTTGGAGGTAATTCCCTGTTAAAACAGAATTAGTTATTTTTACTATATTCTCAGTCCAACAAACCTTTGTGATGAAGGAAACCTGGTTCCCCCACACTATTATCTCATAGCTTTATAAATATAAATCAAGTATTGATTTTTTCTTTGTGTTATACATTGCTCAAGCATATTTATTGTCTTTTTTACAGAAGAGGAAGAAGAACAGGAAGCGTCACATCCGCAGTCCAAGGAAGGCCGATGGAAGGACCAAGAAGACCAGGAGTGATGTTGTTGTCGATGTAGATGATGGTGATGTTGAGATTGTTGGTTTTGGTCTTGATGTACCGGTTAAAGCAGGTTGTAGAAGAGAAGAAGACGGCCCCGGTGTTGCTGAGGTAAGTCAAGGTGAGTCGGTGCCGGTCACTCTTCCACGGAACATCCGTGGCTCCTTTCACCAGGGGAGTAATCGGTTCGCGTTTGCTGGCTCTCAGTGTATGGGGATTGCACTGATGAGTCTTGCTAAGCACACTGTGGGTCGTGTGTCGTTGTGGCAGAAGCAGGACTTGGACCGGACTCTTCTTTTGGGTGATGAGTTGTATAGATACTGCAAAGTTAGTGGCAGGATTGCTCCCGGGTCAAGTATGTTGTTGGTCCCAGAGCTCCCACATGAGTGGGACATTGAGGGACAAAAGGTTTGTTTTGAGTTCACTGAAGGTCTTCCCGGTGCAGTTGGTGTTGACAGTGGGGAGTTTATTGATAACATGATCATTGTCAGCCTGCGCAGTGGTTTAGAAAGAATGTTGGCACTGTATGACACCTGCCTGTTCACCATGTGTGGCAGCACTTGTGCCATCATTCATGATAACGGTGTGTACGCTGTGGTCGACTCTCACTCTCGGAGTGTGAGTGGGATGGTCGATGCTTATGGCAAAAGTGTTGTGGTGTTCTTTAGGTCTATTGAAGATCTGTATGGGCACTTTTGTCGTTTAGCACGTTGTTATAAGCGTGCGGAGAAACAGTTTGAGCTGACTGGTGTTGTTGTAACTGTTGCATCTGAGGATGTTGCCATCGTCGAGGATGTTGCCATCGTCGAGGATGTTGCCATCGTCGAGGATGTTGCCATCGTCGAGGATGTTGCCATCGTCGAGGATGTTGCCATCGTCGAGGATGTTGCCATCGTCGAGGATGTTGGCATTGTCAAGGATGTTGGCATCAGCGAGGATGTTGCCATCGTCAAGGATGTTGGCATCAGCGAGGATGTTGGCATCAGCGAGGATGTTGGCATCAGCGAGGATGCTAACATTAGCGAGCAGATGCAGTCAGTTGGTTGTAGTGTGCCTAAGGTTAATGCAAAGCCTCCAAACACCAAGGGCATTCACACATCAAAGAAATCTAAATCTATCCTCTCTAAAAAGGTTGATGCTGGTTTAGAGTTTATTAGCCACACTCAGAGAACTAGATATTTCACCCCCATAGATAAGGATATTAGCCAATCTTTGTGTAGAAAGTTAGAAATACAGTTTGAACATAGTAATATGTCCCAAATTACCACCAGTAAGTCATTAGGCGCCCCATGCAAAAATGAGTCCATTGTTGCTGATGGGAATTGTTTTTTCCGTGCAATCTCCCTTGCAGTAAGTGGAACTCAAAAGAATCATAGACGAATTAGGATTTCGGTTGTAAAAGAACTAGAAAAGAATCCTTTAAAATATAAGAGTTTATGGTGTCCCTATTCCCCCTCTGTTTTTGAGTATATCCAAACTAAAAGAATGAAATATGTAGGTAGTTGGGCCACAGAGGTAGAGATACAGGTAACAGCTGACCTTTTAGGGGTAGGTATATTTACTTTCTTTGATGGGAATTGGCTTGGATACACATGTAAGGGTAGAGCACAGTCAAGCCAATCTATATACTTAGAAAACCGGAATAGAAATCATTATGAGGTAGTCATTTGTGTTAAAGATTCTGGTGGGGAGGGTTGTTCTGGAGTTTGTCAGATTAATGGTAATAAAACAGGGTACAGACTCCGATTTCGTAAGGACTCTCCATCAAAAGCTGCACAGGTAGGTGAGGTAAGTAGTACTAAGAAATATGTAGAAAGAGAGAAATTCAGAAAACGGTATGCAGAGGGAGGGTTTAAAGAGAAATTTAATGAACTACGTAGGGTAAAATATACACAGCAATCTGTGTATAAACACTATAAAAGGGAAATTAACAGAAACCGGTATCGACAACAACTTTCGTCAAGAAACAAGTTAAAGCAAAGAAGTATAGAGTTGTATAGACAAAATATGTTACACAGAGTTAAAGTTAAGGCATTGAGCATTATAAAATATAGAACAGATTTGCTGCACCAAGAAAGCGTTAAAGCTTCCAGCAAAGACAAATATAGTAAAGATAAGCTGCATCAAGAAAGCGTTAAAGCTTCCAGCAAAGACAAATATAGTAAAGATAAGCTGCATCAAGAAAGCGTTAAAGCTTCCAGCAAAGACAAATATAGTAAAGATAAGCTGCATCAACAAAGCGTTAAAGCTTCCAGCAAAGACAAATATAGTAAAGATAAGCTGCATCAAGAAAGCGTTAAAGCTTACAGCAAAGAGAAATATAGTAAAGATAAGCTGCATCAAGAAAGCGTTAAAGCTTACAGTGTAGAAAAATATAGTAGGGATAAGCTGCATCAAGAAAGCGTTAAAGCTTACAGCACAGAGAAGTACAGAACTAGTCTGTCACATCGTGAGAATTTAAAAGCAGCAAGTAAACTTAAGTATGAAAATCCCATTCATAGGGAGGATAAAATAATAAGCAGTAAAACTAGATACCACACTAGTGAAAATAAAAAGCATATTCAAAAGACTTCAAAAAAACAGCATAAACTGAAATTGAAGGACTTTGATTATGTAGCACAGTGTTTCTTGGCGAAAGTTGAAAAGGGGCCAGAATTCATCTGTTCTGTTTGCCATAGATTATTCTTTGAGAAATCGGTAAAAGCCTGTAGCTTAAATAACTATAGAAAGAATGACAGAGTCTTAGATGTAGCTAATAAGTGTATTAAAGACACTTATTTACATAAATGTAGCAAAGCCTGTGCCCGCCCATGTTCAGTGAAGAAAACGGCCAGAGGTAAGTTGTGGATTTGTTTCACCTGTCATCGTAAGATACTTAGGGGTTGCATTCCACCGGAAAGTTCTTTTAACAACTTGGAACTTGATCCCATCCCAGAAGAATTGGCATTTTTAAACGATGTGGAGGAACTTTTGGTCTCGCCCAATGTAGCTTTGATGAAGATGGTAGCTTTACCTAAGGGAGGCCAAAAGGGAATTCACGGGCCAGTCACCTGTGTCCCTTCAAATATAGCAGAAACAGCCAAGTTATTGCCCCGTTCAGATTTGGGTGGAGTTGTGTTGCCAATTAAACTGAAGCGTAAGCTAACATATAAAGGCCATTATAAATATAGGTTTGTCAACACAATGCGCATTAAGTTAGCTATTCAGCGTTTAAAAAGCATTAATAAGTACTTTTCGGATATTAATTTTGATGAAGCGTGGATCAATGAATTTTCTAGAGAAGATCAGGATGATCAGGATCCAGACATTGAAGAAATGGATGTTACTTTAGATGAAGGTAAGGACAAGTCATCAAATTCACATCAAGAGGATGGAAAACCTCCTGATGTGAACCTTGATGACGAAGTCCTGCATGACCAACAGCGATACTGCATCTTTCAGGATACTTGTTCTTTGCCCGTGAATTTGGGCCAACACATATTAGATCAGTACTTGGATGGTGTTTTAAATCTAGCTCCTACTGAAGGTAACAACCCTATCAAATTACTTTCAGATAAGGGAAATGAAGCCAAATGCTTTCCTTGTTTGTTTCCACGCGGCGGCGGTACATTTCTTGCCAAAAGACTGATTCGTATAACTTTATATCGCTATTTAAACAATCGTATAATGCATGCTGATGGACGATTCGCGCGTTGTTTATTGTACATTTTTTATGCATATTATTTATCGGTTCTTCAGCAAGTGGTCTCTAGTGTATCCATCGCACTTCGGAAGGGTGATACTAATCCTAACCAACCACATGATCGCGGCAGCAATGATTCGGATCTAAAAGAATCACTTAAGAAGATGGTAGAGCGCGATTGTGGCTATCGTTTTCTTAAGCCGATTAGAGGCTCTCCACCATATTGGGGCGGTGGTAAGAGACACATGATGGCATTGCTGCACAAGCGCGAAAACCCGACCTGGTTTTGTTCTTTTTCCAGCGCAGATATGCGCTGGAAAAACTTAATTAACACTGTTCTTAGACAGGATGGCCGAGATCAAACTGTAGAGGACTTAGAGTGGGCAGAGCGTTGTGAACTCTTGCAGCGTAATCCAGCTACCGCGGCTAGGATGTTTGATTATCGCTGGCGCATATTTCTCAAGGACGTTTTAATGTCCCCAGCACATCCTATAGGAGAAATA
Organism: Gobius niger; assembly: GCF_951799975.1. Classification (NCBI taxonomy): domain Eukaryota; kingdom Metazoa; phylum Chordata; class Actinopteri; order Gobiiformes; family Gobiidae; genus Gobius; species Gobius niger. Next base: position 15,472,456 of record NC_136861.1, read on the forward strand.
GATGACTATTTTTACCGCGTTGAGTTCCAACAGCGAGGCTCCCCACATGTCCATGTACTTCTGTGGGTCAGAGGAGCACCTAAATTAGATGTAAACACGGATGAAGAGGTGATCGCGTTTATAGATAAATACGTCACCTGTGAGCTGCCACCAGAGGACGATGCGTTACACGAAATCGTCACCTCTGTGCAGAAACATTCAGAGAACCACTCCAAATCATGTAGGAAAAACAAAACAGTTTGTCGTTTTAATTTCCCCCGTCCCCCATCTGCGCGCACTTTTATAAAACGATCAAGCAAACCCAAATGCCCCAAGTGTCACAAAGATAATAAAGATAACCCCCAGGATGAAGCCCGAGAAGTGCCATGTATATGCCATAGGACCATAAATGCTGAACGAGCTGCAGCGCTTGTGGCTGCCGTCAAAAAAGTTAGTTCAGCCAAAGATTGCGCATATGTCCTCCCCGAAGATCTGTTTGATTCTCTGGGGTTTAATCAGGAAGTTTTTGAAATAGCTTATTGTTCTTTGGGTGGTCGTACACACATTGTTTTGATGAGGAAAGTCAACGCGATTTGGATTAACAATTTTAGTAGGGGGATCGCCAAATTGTGGAATGCAAATTTTGATATTCAATATGTATGCAATCCTTATGCTTGCATTGTGTACGTAATATCATATATGGGCAAATCGGAACGGGAGATAGGATTATTATTGGCTAACTCTCAAAAGGAAGCACAGAAAGGGAATCTAGACGCCAAGGAGGCATTGAAAAAAGTGGGTACAGTTTTCCTCCATAATAGAGAAGTATCTGCTCAGGAGGCCATTTATTTATTAACGGGTATGCATTTGATGGAGTCTTCCAGGAAGCTCGTTTTTATTCCAACGGGAGAAAACATAGTTCGAATGAGCAAACCGTTAAGCACCATTGAGGAAACAGATCGAGAGGAGGACATATGGATGCTAAACATTGTGGACCGGTATAAGAACCGTCCCGACGATGGCGTGTTTAATGATATGTGTATTGCGACGTTTGCATCAGAGTATCGCGTCCTTTCAAACAGCCAAAGATCTAAGAAGTCCATTCAACTTCAAAATGATTGCGGATATATTGTTAAACGTACGAGATCTGAAGCTGCCGTAATCGATCACATGCGTCCTTCAAAAACCAAAAATCCAGAACTGTACTATAGGGTCCTGATTGAACTGTTTGTGCCCTATCGTACAGAATTGAAACCGGATACTTGCGAGACGTTTTTGCTGTTTTATAAAAATGGCAGGATTCAGTTCTCTGACGGTTCAATACATAGTGTACGTTCAATAGTTAAATTGAATAGAAGCAAATTTGATGTCATAAAAGAAGACATCGAAAAGCTCCAGGAGGAAATCGTCTGTGACGAAGTCCTGGAGAGCGGATGGGCTTCGTTGTGTCCCGAGCAGGAATCTGAACGTTTAGACTGCATCGAGGAAATAGAACAGCAACGAGCCCAATACCCTGAAGAAGAGGAGCCTCTTCCCATTCCTGAGTTGGCCGTACGCCACGAGGAAATAGCCCATATAGAAAGACAAAATAATATCCTTAGTAGGCAAGAGGGTTTAGCTTTAGTCCGTTCATTAAATGAACAGCAGTATGCCATTTTTTACAAAATCCGGGCATGGTGTTTGAACAAAGTAGCGGGTACCAAACCAGAGCCATTTCATGTATTCATTACGGGTGGGGCGGGAACCGGGAAGAGTCACCTGATTAGAGCAATACAGTATGAAGCTACCAGGTTGCTGGCACCTTTGTGCCGGGATCCTGATGGCATCAGCGTCCTCCTTACCGCACCAACAGGGGTAGCAGCGTACAATTTAAAGGCAGCTACTATCCATAATACTTTTCACATACCAGTCCCCCCAACAAAGCCAGTCAAAACATTATTAGAAGACAAGGCAAATGCTGTCCGTGTCAGATTTAGGGATTTACAGATTTTGATTATTGATGAGATTTCCATGGTCGGCCATAATTTAATGCTATATATTGACAGTAGACTGACACAAATCAAACAATCAGGTGACTCTTCCCGGTTTGGTAATATTTGTGTAATAGCTGTAGGGGATTTTTATCAGTTAAGGCCAATTAAAGATACAGCCCTGTATAGAGATGGAGACAGTTCAGACTTGTGGGCAAAATTCTCATTTGTGGAATTGACGACGATCATGCGTCAGAAAGATGAGGATTTTGCCCAATTGCTGAACCGTTTGAGAACACGATCTAGGACTACATCCCTGCTAAATTCAGATATTGACTTATTAAGACTTTGTGAAACCGGGGAAGAGTCTGATGCTTTGCATATTTATTCCCGAAATAGGCAAGTTGACGACTTTAATCACCATAAACTTTGTGAAACCTGCCCGGATTTTGTAAAGATAGTTGCAAAGGATTATAGTCGTAATAAGAAAACAGGGAAATTGGAGGATAGAATGACCCCTCTGTTAAATACCGAGCATACATGCTTGCCAGAGGAGGTATTTTTGGGTAACGGAGCACGCATTATGCTATGTAAAAATATAGATGTTAATGATGGCCTTGTTAATGGCATATGCGGTACAATTACAGACATTATTTGGTCAGGTAGAACATTCCCAGTAGCAGTTTACATTTTATTTGATGATAGCGTTGCTGGTTCTCAAAAAAGGCAACGTTATAGACACCCGTCCCCTGATCTAGCTGGATGTACACGTATTGAACCGGAGGAGGAACGTGCAAACAATCAAGGTGGCATTCGGCGTCAGTTTCCACTTAGACTTGCGTGGGCCTGTACTGTTCATAAGGTCCAAGGCATTTCTGTTGATAACGCAGTTGTGTCCCTTGATCAAATAGATTCTGCTGGTCAAGCATACGTTGCATTAAGTAGAGTAAGAACCCTGTCTGGTCTCATCATCCAAGACTTCAAAGAAAAGGCCATTTATTGCAATGATCAGGTTAAATTTGCTCTACATTTTATGCCTCCCTTCTTGACAGAAAGTGTGTCACGGCCCATCTACAATGAACCCTTTTTTGTGTTGTTTTTGATGAATGTTCAAGGTTTAAGTAGGCATGTGTCCGATTTGACACGGTGCACACAGCTTTGGCGGCCTAACTGCATTGCTGTAACAGAGACATGGCTAAGTGCTGACTCGTGTTTAGACACGGTGCAAATTGATAATTTCCTATTTCATAGTCGGTCCCGTAGTGATAGTTACAATAGTAGCACCAATCCAGCACTTGTAGAGTTATGTGGCCAACAACATGGGGGAGTTGGCGTGTACTGTGATGTAAATGGGGCTTATGATGTCACAGTACCTGATTTTGATTTGGAATGTATAGCATATAATAATCAGGCTTTCAATATTTTAGTTGTTGTTATTTATCGTCCCCCATCTTATGCCATGTCTTTGTTCATCAAAAACCTGAAGAGGCTATTTAATTGGCTGCAGTCTAAGAACGGAACCATTGTTATTGTTGGAGACTTTAATGAGGACATACTGAAATCTTCCAAATTGTCCAAATTGATGCTTGATAGAGGCTATATTCAGTATGTTGACTCTCCTACAACCGAGAGAGGGACCCTAATTGACCATATATATGTCAAAACAACACAGTTTGAAGTTCACTCTGTAGTGGTGCCAACATATTTCTCTGATCACGAAGGGATTGCATGTTCTTTTAAGTATTTGACTGACTAGATTATGTGTTGCTGTTGGTCATGCATGATGTTTGAGTTGTAGATATTGATTACATTATCATGTTTATACATAATCATGTTTATACATTATCATGTTTATACATAATCATGTTTATACATTATCATGTTTATACATTTTCATGCATGATCATGTTTGAGTAGCGTGTTCTGATTACATTATCATGTTTATTCATAATCATGTTTGAGTAGTAGATACTGATTATGTTTAAGGGCTCATTCATACTTCACAAGACACAAGAACTTCTTGTTCTTGCACTCTGAGCTGCAGAACAAAATGAAGTCATTTTTGCCTTGCAACCATGGAAACGTTTTTTTTAGTTTTTTTTTTAGGACAGTTCCTTGGGGACAAGGCAAAAATGACTTCATTTTCTTCTGCAGCTCAGGGTGCAAGAACACGAAGTTCTTGCGTCTTGTCAAGTATGAATGAGCCTTTATATATTATTATGTTTATACATAATCAAGGTATGATCATGTTTGAGTATTAGTTACTGATTACATTATCATGTTTATTCATTATCATGTTTATACATTATCATACATGATCATGTTCGAGTAGCAGATATTGATTACATATCAAGGCTCATTCATGCTTCACAAGATGCAAGAACTTCTTGTTCTTGCGTCTTGTGAAGCATGAATGAGCCATTATATATTATTATGTTAATACATTATCATGGTATGATCATGTTTGAGTAGTAGATGCTGATTAAATTATCAGGTTTGTACATTATCATGTTTATACATAATCACGTTTACACATAATCACGTTTACATCTAATCATGTGAATGCTTTTGGAGTTTGGTGCTTTGAAGGTGAAGTTATCTTGATTTAGTCAATTATGGACAGTGATTATGGTTGGTTTGATTTGATCAGGGTTAGACTTGTTTTGGTGTAATGCTTGTTTTGGTCTGCCTCGACCCTTTGGTCTGCTGTGGTACTTGTTTTGGTCCGGTGTTGTCCTTGTTTTGGTCTGGTGTGATCCTTGCTTTGGTCGGATGTGGTCCTTGCTTTGGTCGGATGTGGTCCTTGCTTTGGTCTGGTGTGGTCCTTGCTTTGGTCGGATGTGGTCCTTGCTTTGGTCTGGTGTGGTCCTTGCCTTGGTGTGGTCATTGCTTTGGTCTGGTGTAGAGTTTCTTATTTCCTGGTGTAGTGCGTCTTTTGGTCTTCTGCTGTGCTTGTTTTGGTCTGCACTGGTGCTTGTTTTGGTCTGCAGTGGTGCTTGTTTTTGCCTGCAGTGGTGATTGTTTTGGTCTGCAGTGGTGATTGTTTTGGTCTGCAGTGGTGATTGTTTTGGTGTGCACTGGTGCTTGTTTTTGCCTGCAGTGGTGCTTGTTTTGGTCTGCACTGGTGCTTGTTTTTGCCTGCAGTGGTGCTTGTTTTGGTCTGCACTGGTGCTTATTTTTGCCTGCAGTGGTGCTTGTTTTGGTCTGCACTGGCGCTTGTTTTTGCCTGCAGTGGTGATTGTTTTGGGTCTGCAGTGGTGATTGTTTTGGTCTGCACTGGTGCTTGTTTTTGCCTGCAGTGGTGCTTGTTTTTGCCTGCAGTGGTGATTGTTTTGGCCTGCAGTGGTGATTGTTTTGGTCTGCAGTGGTGATTGTTTTGGTCTGCAGTGGTGATTGTTTTGGTCTGCAGTGGTGATTGTTTTGGTCTGCAGTGGTGATTGTTTTGGGTCTGCAGTGGTGATTGTTTTGGTCTGCAGTGGTGATTGTTTGGGTCTGCAGTGGTGATTGTTTTGGTCTGCAGTGGTGATTGTTTTGGTCTGCAGTGGTGATTGTTTTGGGCTGCAGTGGTGATTGTTTTGGTCTGCACTGGTGCTTGTTTTGGTCTGCAGTGGTGATTGTTTTGGGTCTGCACTGGTGCTTGTTTGGGTCTGCAGTGGTGATTGTTTTGGGCTGCAGTGGTGCTTGTTTTGGTCTGCAGTGGTGATTGTTTTGGTCTGCAGTGGTGATTGTTTTGGTCTGCTTTGGTGCTTGTTTGGGTCTGCAGTGGTGCTTGTTTGGGTCTGCAGTGGTGCTTGTTTGGGTCTGCAGTGGTGATTGTTTTGGTCTGCAGTGGTGATTGTTTTGGTCTGCAGTGGTGATTGTTTTGGGCTGCAGTTGTGATTGTTTTGGGCTGCAGTGGTGATTGTTTTGGGCTGCAGTGGTGCTTTTGTTGGTCTGGTGTGGTGCTTTTGTTAGTCAGGTTTGGTGCTTTGTTAGTCAGGTGTGGTGCTTGTGTTGGTCTGATGTGGTGTTTGTGTTGGTCTGGTGTGGTGCTTGTGTTGGTCTGGTGTGGTGCTTGTGTTGGTCTGGTGTGGTGCTTGTGTTGGTCTGGTGTGGTGCTTGTGTTCTGGTGTGGTGCTTGTTTTGGTCTGGTGTGGTGCTTGTGTTGGTCTGATGAGGTGCTTGTGTTGGTCTGGTCTGGTGTGGTGCTTGTGTTGGTCTGGTGTGGTGCTTGTGTTGGTCTGGTGTAGTGCTTGTGTTGGTCTGGTGTGGTGCTTTTGTTAGTCAGGTGTAGTGCTTTTGTTGGTCTGGTGTGGTACTTTTGTTGGTCTGGTGTGGTGCTTTTGTTAGTCAGGTGTGGTGCTTTTGTTAGTCAGGTGTAGTGCTTTTGTTGGTCTGGTGTGGTGCTTTTGTTAGTCAGGTGTAGTGCTTTTGTTGGTCTGGTGTGGTGCTTTTGTTGGTCTGGTGTGGTGCTTTTGTTAGTCAGGTGTGGTGCTTTTGTTAGTCAGGTGTGGTGCTTTTGTTAGTCAGGTGTGGTGCTTTTGTTGGTCTGGTGTGGTGCTTGTGTTAGTCAGGTGTGGTGCTTTTGTTAGTCGGGTGTGGTGCTTTTGTTAGTCTGGTGTGGTGCTTTTGTTGGTCTGGTGTGGTGCTTTTGTTGGTCTGGTGTGGTGCTTTTGTTGGTCTGGTGTGGTGCTTTTGTTGGTCTGGTGTGGTGCTTTTGTTGGTCTGGTGTGGTGCTTTTGTTAGTCAGGTGTGGTGCTTGTGTTAGTCAGGTGTGGTGCTTTTGTTGTTCTGCTTTGATCCTTTGATCCGTTTTAGTTCTGATTAGATTTATTTCCTCTTTAGTGTGGTCCTATTTAGACTCTTTGGTCTGGATGGGTCTGGCTTTGACCCTTTGGTCTGATGTTTGTTTGGTCTTCCTGATTCAATGTTGTCCTTTCTTCTTTTCAGACTCTTTTGTCTTCTTCAGTCCTTTCTCCGTTTCCTTTCTTTTATGTGGTCCTCCTTTGGTCCGGCTTTTGACCCTTTGGTCTTTCCTTGGTCGAGACAGACGACCCACCTTGAGCCGGGGTCTGTCCGAGGTTTCTGGCCGTTAAAGGGAGTTTTTCCTCGCCACTGTTGCTCAAGGTTAGCTTAGAGAGGGATAAATTAGTTCAATAAAACATTTAGGTTAATCCAATACAAAATTTTAGCATGTAAATAATAATAACAGAAATAATAGTAATAATAGTTGTAATAATAAAATAATTGTAATAATATTTGTAGTAGTAATAATGATAGTTGTAATAATAGTTGAAATAATAAAATAATTGTAATAACAATATTTGTAGTAGTAATAATGATAGTTGTAATAATAGTTTTAATATTTTTGCAACAATAATAATTGTGTTAATTGTTCTGATTTATCAAATAAATTTTAATCTACTGTACAAAAATACTTTGATTAAATATGGTGTTCTAAAAGTCTTAATGTTTCTTAGGTGTATAAAATAATCAACTTCTATAGTTCTCTTTAGTGTTTTAGTCATATCTCGTTCTATTTTTCAATTTACATGTATTTACAATTTAGATGTATATAGTTCATATTGTTTGGATTCTTGATTTTGTAAAAGCCAAAATTAAAAGTAATTTGCAATCAATGTATCTTTTGTGTTTCTGTTTTCTATTTTTTTTTACCTTTTCATTATTATTATTATTAAATATTGCTGTGAAAACTATAGAATGTGTGTCCTTTCTTTTCATGTTCTTCATTTATATTCATTACCTGAATGAAAAGTAAATAAATCTGTAAAAAGATGTGGTGCTATACGTGTATTTGTACTTCAGTTTTTCCTCTTTGTTATTGCTTTGTTGAAGGTGTAAATGAGCATTATTTAATGTATACATTAAGCCAAGGTTCTGAATACACTTTCACAGGTCAAAATTAAAAAAAAAAAAAGGTACAGGGTTAATTCATAGTTACGGGAGATTTTAAAGTCCTTATTAAATCAAAGAATAATTACTGCGCTTTGAAAAATAATGCAATTCATCAAATCCTGTTTTTATCGTTTTTAATCTGAAAGTACATTTTGGCTCCTAAATATCAGAATGTATACATCCTATACCATGTATACACTGTGCCAATGTAGTGATGTGTTTTCCCTCTGCTCAGTTCAAGTGATTAGTCCTGATTTAGTCCAGGCTTAGTCCTGAAATGATACATACTGACAACTGGCCCCTGGAGAAGAAGCTAACATTTGTTATAACATCCTTGTACAACAATTGGTTCTGTGAATTTTCATAACAAAACACAATATGGAGCATAAGGTGTGCATAATGACATATTGATCATGGGGCAACAGAGGCGCAGATGGTAGAGTGGGTCGTCTCATCATCGGAAGGTCAGGGGTTCAAATCCCACCTCCTGAAATGGCACTTTGTCGTTGTGTCCTTGGGCAAGACACTTCACCCACATTTCCCCCAGTGTCTGCGTACACTGATGTATGAATGAGAGGATCCTTGCTGTAAAGCGCTTTGAGTGCCTAATGTAGGTGGAAAAGCGCTATATAAGTTGAGACCATTTACCATTACCATTGCATTCAGGAGGTTGGATTTCTATTATATTTACAGTGCAACACTATTACAACAAAAATCTTCAATCAGTTACTTCAATCATTTCAAATGATATCGGCCAATTGCCATGTAATTTAAAAAAAAAAACTAAAGGTTTAAAATTGAAATGTCATGAATAATCTGAGATGACAGTCTTTTGGTTGGTAAACAAATACACATTTTCCAGTGGTGCTGAACAGGACAGCCTCCACATTTGCAGTTAATGACTGGGAGTATTCAGCACCATGGACAGTTCCTGAGGCACTCCTGGACAGCAGATATCAGTGGAAAACAAGTGACCGGTTACCTCTGAAATGTGTGTGTATGTTTATTGTGTCTTGAGACTATATACTTTTGATTACATTTGTCATGATTTCATGGCCATTTTTTAATTATACATTTAACAATGTTTATATCCCCACTTGAATACATGATGCGGAGCAGTTATAATGCTGCTTCCACTCTCTTTTTTCACCTAATTGAATTTTGGGCAAAAATTCAGGACTTTTCATCAGTGGGAAGTGGCCGAAACGGCCTCCGGGGGGGGAGAAGAAAAAAAATAATAATAATAATAATAATTAAAGCCGCAAGCGGCATTTAGAGGCCCTCGCGGGCAGCGTTGGCCGGTTGGCGCACGCCGTCGCACGCCACCGCAATAACCGGGGGGCGCTGCCGCGACGTACGTGGTTCTACTGTCGCTGCCACCCTCGGTTGAGTCTATAAAAGAGCAAAAGCAAGAAATGCGCCTTCGGCACCAGATTACGCGATTTTTCCCAAAATGGCCGACATTGTGTGGGTTGCCTAGCAACCACGTAATGTACTTTTTTGTTCGGAACGTCACGATGAAGGTGTGTACCAATTTTGGTTTGGCTACACCAAACTTTATTTCGGGTCGTTGCCATGGCAACACGGTGGGAAAATGGGCGTGGCCATAATTTACTTTTTGATCGAGGTCACGTGACGGATGTCTGTGCCAAATTTTGTTTGTCTGCGACCAAGTTTACTTTTTTTCTCCATTCATTTTAATTTGGTGCTCTGCAGGGGGCGCTATCGCGCCCATTTTCAAAATTCCCATATCAAAACATCCGGGGCCGAGGACTCGACCAACGATTCAAGTTTCAGTAAAATCGGCCAACGTATGTGCGAGTTATGACTCTTCGAAGGTGACGGCGAACGCCGAAAACGAACGCCAAATTCATGGCGTTGCCATGACAAAACCGGAAATCCTATTAGAAAGTTTTTAATAACTTTTAATGCCCCACATGTGTAGATGATCTGGAGCGACCGGGGAGTCGCTGCGTTCAACGCCCTGGGACGAGTTCGTTCAAATGCGAGGACACGAAAACGCGCCTTCGGCGCCAGGTCGCTCTTCTGGCCAATATGGCCGCCATACAGATGGTTGCCTAGCAACCGCGTAATATGTTTTTTTTTCTGGCTTCATGCGACCAATCACTGTGCCGAATTTTTTTCGTCTACGACGAACTAAAATTTTCGGGGTTTTCGGGATTTTGGGGGGTCTGGCCATAGGCCGCAATGTTAACGTCGTTTTTCCAGGGGGCGCTGACGCGCCATTTTTTTGAATTTTTGAAATTTGGAGATGTGAAGTTTTTTCTTTTCACCAAATTGAATTTTGGGCAAAAATTCAGGACTTTTCGTCGGTGGGAAAGTGGATTTCTGGGGGAGAGGAAAAATAATAATAATAATAATAATAAGAAAAAGAAAAACTCTTACAATAACAATATAGCGCCGCCTGCGGCGGCCCATATTTATATCGTCGGAAAGGTCTCACGTCCAGTAACCCACCCGTGAGGTTCATTGTCAAATACGAGCGCGTTGCGCTCGTATTTTACCACTTCTTTGTCAATATTTCTTAATGCGTTTTTTTTTCAGATTTTTGTGCGAGCAACAACAAATATGCCGCTTTCGCGGCAAACACCTATATCATTGGATAGGCCTTAATGCCCTGAGTCACTCTAGTAGTGTTTTGGGCATTGGGAAGTGGCCATGGTCGATGACGAGCGCGTTGCGCTCGTCATCGACTACTTTCTTGTCAATGTTGCGCCTTCACTGGATTTTTCACCTTTTTTCACACGAGCAGTTACAAATGTGCCGCTTTCGCGGCACACGCCTATTTCACCGGACAGGGCGTGGTGCCGGGAGTCCCCCCATTACTGTCTAATGCATGGGGAGCGCTCCGCGCTCTGTTTCTTGAGCGCTGCGCGCTCTTTTCGGGACGTGCGCTACGCGCACGTCTTTCTTCAGTGCGCTCCGCGCACTGCCGTACAATTACAATAGGCCCGAGCCCTGCCAGGCCGCTCGGGCCTAATTAAAGCCGCAAGCGGCATTTAGAGGCCCTCGCGAGCAGCGTTGGCCGGTTGGCGCACGCCGTCGCACGCCACCGCAACAACCGGGGGGCGCTGCCGCGCCCTACGTGGTTCTGCTGTCGCTGCCACCCTCGGTCGAGTTTATAAAAGACCAAAGGCAAGAAATGCGCCTTCGGCGCCAGATCACGCGATATTTCCCAAAATGGCCGACTTTGTGTGGGTTGCCTAGCAACCACGTAATGTACTTTTTTGTTCGGAACGTCACGACAAAGGTGTGTACCAATTTTGGTTTGGCTACGCCAAACTTTATTTCGGGTCGTTGCCATGGCAACACGGTGGGAAAATGGGCGTGGCCATAATTTACTTTTTGATCGAGGTCACGTGACGGATGTCTGTGCCAATTTTTTTTTGTCTACGACAAAGTTTACTTTTTTTCCCCATTCATTTTTATTCGGCGCTCTGCAGGGGGCGCTATCGCGCCCATTTTCAAAATTCCCATATCAAAACATCCGGGGCCGACGACTCGACCAACGATTCAAGTTACAGTAAAATCGGCCACAGTTTGTGCGAGTTATGACTCTTCGAAGGCGACGGCGAACGCCAAAAACGAACGCCAAATTCATGGCGTTGCCATGACAAAACCGGAAATCCTATTAGAAAGTTTTTAATAACTTTTAATGCCCCACATGTGTAGATGATCTGGAGCGACCGGGGAGTCGCTGCGTTCAACGCCCTAGGACGAGTTCGTTCAAATGCGAGGGCACGAAAAGGCGCCTTTGGCGCCAGGTCGCTCTTCTGGCCAAGATGGCCACCATACAGATGGTTGCCTAGCAACCGCGTAATATCTTTTTTTTTTTGGTTCCATGTGACCAATCACTGTGCCGAATTTTTTCCGTCTACGACGAACTAAAATTTTGGGGTTTTTCGCTATTTTGGGGGGTCTGGCCATAGGCCGCAATGTTAACGTGGTTTTTCCAGGGGGCGCTGACGCGCCATTTTTTTGAATTTTTGAAATTTGGAGATGTGAAAGTTTTTTTTTTCACCTAATTGAATTTTGGGCAAAAATTCAGGACTTTTCGTCGGTGGGAAGTGGCCGAAACGGCCTCCGGGGGGGAGAAGAAAAATAATAATAAGAATAAGAAAAACCCTTACAATAACAATATGGCGCCGCCTTCGGCGGCGCATCTTCCTATCATCGGAAAGGTCTCACGTCCAGTAACCCACCCGTGAGGTTCATTTTCAATTACGAGCGCGTTGCGCTCGTATTTTACCTCTTCTTTGTCAATGTTTCTTAATGCGTTTTTTTTTCATATTTTTTTGCGAGCAACTACAAATATGCCGCTTTCGCGGCAAACACCTATATCATTGGATAGGCCTCGATGCCCTGAGTCACTCTAGTAGTGTTTTAGGGACTGGGGAGTGGCCATGGTCGATGACGAGCGCGTTGCGCTCGTCATCGACTACTTTCTTGTCAATGTTGCGCCTTCACTGGATTTTTCACCTTTTTTCACGCGAGCAGTTACAAATGTGCCGCTTTCGCGGCACACGCCTATTTCACCGGACAGGGCGTGGTGCCGGGAGTCTCCCCTATTACTGTCTAATGCATGGGGAGCGCTCCGCGCTCTGTTTCTTGAGCGCCGCGCGCTCTTTTCAGGACGTGCGCTACGCGCACGTCTTTCTTCAGTGCGCTCCGCGCACTGCCGTACAATTACAATAGGCCCGAGCCCTGCCAGGCCGCTCGGGCCTAATTAAAGCCGCAAGCGGCATTTAGAGGCCCTCGCGAGCAGCGTTGGCCGGTTGGCGCACGCCGTCGCACGCCACCGCAATAACCGGGGGGCGCTGCCGTGCCGTACGTGGTTAAAATGACGCTACCACCCTCGGTCGAGTTTATAAAAGAGCAAAGGCAAGAAATGCGCCTTTGGCGCCAGATTATGCGATTTTTCCCAAAATGGGCGACTTTGTGTGGGTTGCCTAGCAACCGCGCAATGTACTTTTTTGTTCGGACAGTCATGACGAAGGTGTGTACCAATTTTGGTTTGGCTACGCCAAACTTTATTTCGGGTCGTTGCCATGGCAACACGGTGGGAAAATGGGCGTGGCCATAATTTACTTTTTGATCGGGGTCACGTGACGGATGTTTGTGCCAAATTTTATTTGTCTACGACAAAGTTTACTTTTTTTCTCCATTAATTTTTATTTGGTGCTCTGCAGGGGGCGCTATTGCGCCCATTTTCAAAATTCCCATATCAAAACATCCGGGGCCGACGACTCGACCAACGATTCAAGTTTCACTCAAATCGGCCAAAGTATGTGCGAGTTATGACTCTTCGAAAGTGACGGCGAACGCCGAAAACAAACGCCAAATTCATGGCGTTGCCATGACAAAACCGGAAATCCTATTAGAAAGTTTTTAATAACTTTTAATGCCCCACATGTGTAGATGATCTGGAGCGACCGGGGAGTCGCTGCGTTCAACGCCCTAGGACGAGTTCGTTCAAATGCGAGGGCACGAAAAGGCGCCTTCGGCGCCACGTCGCTCTTCTGGCCAATATGGCCGCCATACAGATGGTTGCCTAGCAACCGCGTAATATGTTTTTTTCTTTGGCTTCATGTGACCAATCACTGTGCCGAATTTTTTTCGTCTACGACGAACTAAAATTTTCGGCGTTTTCGTGATTTTGGGGGGTCTGGCCATAGGCCGCAATGTTAACGTGGTTTTTCCAGGGGGCGCTGACGCGCCATTTTTTAGAATTTTTGAAATTTGGAGATGTGAAGTTTTTTCTTTTCACCAAATTGAATTTTGGGCAAAAATTCAGGACTTTTCGTCGGTGGGAAAGTGGATTTCTGGGGGAGAGGAAAAATAATAATAATAATAATAATTAAAGCCGCAAGCGGCATTTAGAGGCCCTCGCGAGCGGCGTTGGCCGGTTGGCGCACGCCGTCGCACGCCACCGCAACAACCGGGGGGCGCTGCCGCGCCCTACCTGGTTATGCCGTCCTTGCCACCCTCGGTCGAGTTTTTAAAAGAGCAAAGGCAAGAAACGGCGCCTTCGGCGCCAGAACATGCGATATTTCCCAAAATGGCCGACTTTGTGTGGGTTGCCTAGCAACCACGTAATATACTTTTTTGTTCGGACGGTCATGACGAAGGTGTGTACCAATTTTGGTTTGGCTACGCCAAACTTTATTTCGGGTCGTTGCCATGGCAACACGGTGGGAAAATGGGCGTGGCCATAATTTACTTTTTGATCGGAATCACGTGACGGATGTGTGTGCCAAATTTTTTTTGTCTACGACAAAGTTTACTTTTTTTCCCTATTCATTTTTATTCGGTGCTCTGCAGGGGGCGCTATTGCGCCCATTTTCAAAATTCCTATATCAAAACATCCGGGGCCGACGACTCGACCAATGATTCAAGTTTCACTCAAATCGGCCAGAGTATGTGCGAGTTATGGCTCTTCGAAGGCGACGGCGAACGCCAAAAATGAACGCCAAATTCATGGCGTTGCCATGACAAAACCGGAAATCCTATTAGAAAGTTTTTAATAACTTTTAATGCCCCACATGTGTAGATGATCTGGAGCGACCGGGGAGTCGCTGCGTTCAACGCCCTAGGACGAGTTCGTTCAAATGCGAGGGCACAAAAAGGCGCCTTCGGCGCCAGGTCGCTCTTCTGGCCAATATGGCCGCCGTATAGTTGGTTGCCTAGCAACCGCGTAATTTGTTATTTTTTTTGGCTTCATGAGACCAATCACTGTGCCGAATTTTTTTCGTCTGCGACGAACTAAAATTTTCGGGGTTTTCGGGATTTTGGGGGGTCTGGCCATTGGCCGCAATGTTAACGTCGTTTTTCCAGGGGGCGCTGACGCGCCATTTTTTGGAATTTTTGAAATTTGGAGATGTGAAAGTTTTTTTTTTCACCTAATTGAATTTTGGGCAAAAATTCAGGACTTTTCGTCGGTGGGAAAGTGGCCGAAACGGCCTTCGGGGGGGAGAGGAAAAATAATAATAATAATAATAATAATAATAAGAAAAACCCTTACAATAACAATATAGCGCCGCCTCCGGCGGCCCATATTTATATCGTCGGAAAGGTCTCACGTCCAGTAACCCACCCGTAAGGTTCATTGTCAAATACGAGCGCGTTGCGCTCGTATTTTACCACTTCTTTGTCAATATTTCTTAATGCGTTTTTTTTTCAGATTTTTTTGCGAGCAACAACAAATATGCCGCTTTCGCGGCAAACACCTATATCATTGGATAGGCCTTAATGCCCTGAGTCACTCTAGTAGTGTTTTGGGCATTGGGAAGTGGCCATGGTCGATGACGAGCGCGTTGCGCTCGTCATCGACTACTTTCTTGTCAATGTTGCGCCTTGCCTGGATTTTTCACCTTTTTTCACACGAGCAGTTACAAATGTGCCGCTTTCGCGGCACACGCCTATTTCACCGGACAGGGCGTGGTGCCGGGAGTCCCCCCATTACTGTCTAATGCATGGGGAGCGCTCCGCACTCTGTTTCTTGAGCGCTGCGCGCTCTTTTCGGGACGTGCGCTACGCGCACGTCTTTCTTCAGTGCGCTCCGCGCACTGCCGTACAATTACAATAGGCCCGAGCCCTGCCAGGCCGCTCGGGCCTAATAAGAAAAAGAAAAACTCTTACAATAACAATATAGCGCCGCCTGCGGCGGCCCATATTTATATCGTCGGAAAGGTCTCACGTCCAGTAACCCACCCGTAAGGTTCATTGTCAAATACGAGCGCGTTGCGCTCGTATTTTACCACTTCTTTGTCAATATTTCTTAATGCGTTTTTTTTTCAGATTTTTGTGCGAGCAACAACAAATATGCCGCTTTCGCGGCAAACACCTATATCATTGGATAGGCCTTAATGCCCTGAGTCACTATAGTGGTGTTTTGGGCATTGGGAAGTGGCCATGGTCGATGACGAGCGCGTTGCGCTCGTCATCGACTACTTTCTTGTCAATGTTGCGCCTTGCCTGGATTTTTCACCTTTTTTCACACGAGCAGTTACAAATGTGCCGCTTTCGCGGCACACGCCTATTTCACCGGACAGGGCGTGGTGCCGGGAGTCCCCCCATTACTGTCTAATGCATGGGGAGCGCTCCGCGCTCTGTTTCTTGAGCGCTGCGCGCTCTTTTCGGGACGTGCGCTACGCGCACGTCTTTCTTCAGTGCGCTCCGCGCACTGCCGTACAATTACAATAGGCCCGAGCCCTGCCAGGCCGCTCGGGCCTAATAAGAAGAAAAACCCTTACAATAACAATATAGCGCCGCCTCCGGCGGCCCATATTTATATCGTCGGAAAGGTCTCACGTCCAGTAACCCACCCGTAAGGTTCATTGTCAAATACGAGCGCGTTGCGCTCGTATTTTACCACTTCTTTGTCAATATTTCTTAATGCGTTTTTTTTTCAGATTTTTGTGCGAGCAACAACAAATATGCCGCTTTCGCGGCAAACACCTATATCATTGGATAGGCCTTAATGCCCTGAGTCACTATAGTAGTGTTTTGGGCACTGGGAAGTGGCCATGGTCGATGACGAGCGCGTTGCGCTCGTCATCGACTACTTTCTTGTCAATGTTGCGCCTACACTTGATTTTTCACCTTTTTTCACACGAGCAGTTACAAATGTGCCGCTTTCGCGGCACACGCCTATTTCACCGGACAGGGCGTGGTGCCGGGGTCCCCCCTATTACTGTCTCATGCATGGGGAGCGCTCCGCGCTCTGTTTCTTGAGCGCTGCGCGCTCTTTTCGGGACGTGCGCTACGCGCACGTCTTTCTTCAGTGCGCTCCGCGCACTGCCGTACAATTACAATAGGCCCGAGCCCTGCCAGGCCGCTCGGGCCTAATAAGAAAAACCCTTACAATAACAATATAGCGCCGCCTCCGGCGGCCCATATTTATATCGTCGGAAAGGTCTCACGTCCAGTAACCCACCCGTAAGGTTCATTGTCAAATACGAGCGCGTTGCGCTCGTATTTTACCACTTCTTTGTCAATATTTCTTAATGCGTTTTTTTTTCAGATTTTTGTGCGAGCAACAACAAATATGCCGCTTTCGCGGCAAACACCTATATCATTGGATAGGCCTTAATGCCCTGAGTCACTCTAGTAGTGTTTTGGGCATTGGGAAGTGGCCATGGTCGATGACGAGCGCGTTGCGCTCGTCATCGACTACTTTCTTGTCAATGTTGCGCCTTGCCTGGATTTTTCACCTTTTTTCACACGAGCAGTTACAAATGTGCCGCTTTCGCGGCACACGCCTATTTCACCGGACAGGGCGTGGTGCCGGGAGTCCCCTTATTACTGTCTAATGCATGGGGAGCGCTCCGCGCTCTGTTTCTTGAGCGCTGCGCGCTCTTTTCGGGACGTGCGCTATGCGCACGTCTTTCTTCAGTGCGCTCCGCGCACTGCCGTACAATTACAATAGGCCCGAGCCCTGCCAGGCCGCTCGGGCCTAATAAGAAAAACCCTTACAATAACAACATCTTCCTATTTTCGGAAAGGTCTCACGTCCAGTAATCCACCCGTGAGGTTCATTTTCAAATACGAGCGCATTGCGCTCGTAATGTACTTCTTCTTTTTCAATGTTTCTTAATGCGTTTTTTTTTTCAGATTTTTGTGCGAGCAACTACAAATATGCCGCTTTCGCGGCAAACACCTATATCATTGGATAGGCCTCAATGCCCTGGGTCACTCTAGTAGTGTTTTGGGGACTGGGGAGTGGCCATGGTCGATGACGAGCGCAACGCGCTCGTCATCGACTACTTTCTTGTCAATGTTGCGCCTTGCCTGGATTTTTCACCTTTTTTCACACAAGCAGTTACAAATGTGCCGCTTTCGCGGCACACGCCTATTTCACCGGACAGGGCGTGGTGCCGGGGTCCCCCCTATTACTGTCTAATGCATGGGGAGCGCTCCGCGCTCTGTTTCTTGAGCGCTGCGCGCTCTTTTCGGGACGTGCGCTATGCGCACGTCTTTCATCAGTGCGCTCCGCGCACTGCCGTACAATTACAATAGGCCCGAGCCCTGCCAGGCCGCTCGGGCCTAATAAGAAAAACCCGTACAATAACAATATAGCGCCGCCTGCGGCGGCCCATATTTATATCGTCGGAAAGGTCTCACGTCCAGTAACCCACCCGTAAGGTTCATTTTCAAATACGAGCGCGTTGCGCTCGTATTTTACCACTTCTTTGTCAATATTTCTTAATGCGTTTTTTTTTCATATTTTTATGCGAGCAACTACAAATATGCCGCTTTCGCGGCAAACACCTATATCATTGGATAGGCCTTAATGCCCTGAGTCACTCTAGTAGTGTTTTGGGCATTGGGAAGTGGCCATGGTCGATGACGAGCGCGTTGCGCTCGTCATCGACTGCTTTCTCGTCAATGTTGCGCCATGCCTGCAGTTTTCATCTTTTTCCACACGAGCAGTTACAAATGTGCCGCTTTCGCGGCACACGCCTATTTCACCGGACAGGGCGTGGTGCCGGGAGTCCCCCCATTACTGTCTAATGCATGGGGAGCGCTCCGCGCTCTGTTTCTTGAGCGCTGCGCGCTCTTTTCGGTAGCGCACGTCTTTCATCAGTGCGCTCTGCGCACTGCCGTACAATTACAATAGGCCCGAGCCCTGCCAGGCCGCTCGGGCCTAATAATAAGAAAAACCCTTACAATAACAATATAGCGCCGCCTCCGGCGGCCCATATTTATATCGTCGGAAAGGTCTCACGTCCAGTAACCCACCCGTAAGGTTCATTGTCAAATACGAGCGCGTTGCGCTCGTATTTTACCACTTCTTTGTCAATATTTCTTAATGCGTTTTTTTTTCAGATTTTTGTG
Source organism: Gobius niger (assembly GCF_951799975.1). Lineage (NCBI taxonomy): Eukaryota > Metazoa > Chordata > Actinopteri > Gobiiformes > Gobiidae > Gobius > Gobius niger. The sequence goes on from NC_136861.1 coordinate 15,491,157, forward strand.
CGAGCAACAACAAATATGCCGCTTTCGCGGCAAACACCTATATCATTGGATAGGCCTCGATGCCCTGAGTCACTCTAGTAGTGTTTTGGGGAGTGGGGAGTGGCCATGGTCGATGACGAGCGCGTTGCGCTCGTCATCGACTGCTTTCTTGTCAATGTTGCGCCTTGCCTGGATTTTTCACCTTTTTTCACACGAGCAGTTACAAATGTGCCGCTTTCGCGGCACACGCCTATTTCACCGGACAGGGCGTGGTGCCGGGAGTCCCCCCATTACTGTCTAATGCATGGGGAGCGCTCCGCGCTCTGTTTCTTGAGCGCTGCGCGCTCTTTTCGGGACGTGCGCTACGCGCACGTCTTTCTTCAGTGCGCTCCGCGCACTGCCGTACAATTACAATAGGCCCGAGCCCTGCCAGGCCGCTCGGGCCTAATTAAAGCCGCAAGCGGCGATGAAGGCCCTCGCCCTTGGGGACTCGTCCCTTGCAACCGCCCCCGCTCACTCTCGTCCCTTGCGGCCACCTCCGCTCGCTCTTGTTCCTTGCGGCCACCTCCGCTCGTTGTCATCTCTTGCTACCACCTTTGCTCACTCTCACGCCTTACGACCACCTCTGTTTGCTGTGGTCCCTTGCGATCAATCCTCATCACACTGATTTAAGTTGTATTACAGTGCATTTTATGCGAAAGTCCCTTAAAGTTGCATTACAGTGCATTTTATGCGAAAGTCCCTTAAATTTGCATTACAGTGCATTTTATGCGAAAGTCCCTTAAAGTTGCATTACAGTTTATTATATGCGAAAGTCCCTCTAAGTTGCATTACAGTTTATTATATGCGAAAGTCCCTTTAAGTTGCATTACAGTTCATTTTAATGCGAAAGTCCCTTTAAGTTGCATTACAGTTCATTATATGCGAAAGTCCCTTTAAGTTGCATTACAGTTTATTATATGCGAAAGTCCCTTTAAGTTGCATGACAGTGCTTTATATGCGAATGTCCCTATTAAGTTACATTATAGTGCTATTGTGAAAATCCCTATGTAGTTGCATAATTGTGTTGTAATTGCAATAATCCCTATTTTGTTGCAGAAACTGTACAAACATGTTGATATTGCAGAAACTCTTAACACTGTATAAACGGTTAAAATCACTGACAGACTGCACTGTATCAGAAATTCTATTAAAATGCCGACAAAAAAAGAGAAAGGATTAGAGAAGTGTCATAGCCATGTTTGAACTGGCAACCTCCTCCACCAAAGACAAGCACACTATCACTGAGCTGTACCTCCATGGTAGTTAGACCCCGATGTGGGCTACTTTTGTCTAAATTATTGAGCAGAAGTTAGTTCCCAGCACACCACTGGAGGAGAGAGGTAATTTCAGGTCATGCACCCCACCCATACATTGGGGCGGGACCATAGGTGCGGTTAAAAAAAAAAAAAAGAGCTAAGGTCAAAATTGATCCATTAATGTCATGATTGGCAAGCCAATGCACAAGCAGTAACACTACACAGGCACAACCAATCTCATGAAACGTCCTGTATTCATGTGTTTTAGGCTGTGACAATGTGTGCAGTTGCCCATGTAAAAGGTGAAAACAATATAAAAGTGTCATGGCTGTGTTTGGACTAGCTACCTCCTTCACTTGAAACATGGGCCTGATGATGGCTTGGTTTCTCCAAATTCCCAGGCTGGAATTTGGTTGCAGCAACACACTGGAGGAGAGGTTATTTCCCTGTTTTTAGTGAGTTCTTCCTGGAAGGTGCTGAGTCCAAAAGAAAAAGGAAATAAAAGAGTGAACATTGGGATTGGATCCAGCAACCTCCTGTACACTAGTTCAGCTCTCTACCGATGGAGCTACTCCAGCTGAGTGAATAAAACAGCAGATTGGAAATTAATGTCATGAGAGATCATGCACTTGTGTGTTTGCAGGAAACGGATTCACAGTTTAGATCTCCCCCCCCCACCCCCCCACCTTGAACATTTCCCCGATTGTTTTCGACATATTCCCCAGTGTTTCCTCAATTGTCTCCCTACTATCCCCCATTTCTTTCTCTTTAGTGACGCATGTTTTGAAGCATTTTTCATGAGGGTGGGACCATATTTGCGGTTAAAAAAAAAAAAAAAAAAGGTAAAGTCAGAATTGATCCAACAACCTAATGGTTGGGAATCCAACGCTCAAGCTATGATGCCACACAGGCACAGAAACTTCTGCAAAATGTCCCTTACTCACATGTTATAGGCTGTGACAATGTGTGCAGCATCCCATGTAAAAGGTGAAGGCAATATGAAAGTGTCAAGGTTGTGTTTGGACTAGCTACCTCCTTCACTTGAGACGACCATGCTATCACTGAGCTGTAATTACATGCAAACATGGGCCTGATGACTGCTTGGGTACTCCAAATTCACAGGCTGAAATTTGATCCCGGCAACACACTGGAGGGGTAATTTTCATGTTTCTAATGAGTTTGGAACCATCGGCGACGATTCATGTTCTTACCAGAAAGTGCGGATTCGAAAAGAAAAAACAAATGAAAAAGAGTCAAGGTTGGTAATTGATCCAGCAACCTCCTGTACACTAACCCAGCTCTCTACCAATGGAGCTACTAAGACTGAGTGATTACTGCAGGGGATTTGACATTGATATCATGAAATACCCCGCACTTGTGTGTTTGCAGGAAATGGATTTACAGTATAGAAAATAATATATTCTATCATTATTTAATCAGGGTAAATTCCTGGCTGCCCAAAGAAACGTTGAGAGAGGGTTTCAGCCCTGCAGCACCCTCGATATTGAAGCAATATTTTGGAAAGACCCATATAGTACGAGGAGCACACAGAGAGACGGACAGGAAACAAACGAATTAAACTTCCTGTGATTGTACTGTTGAGAAAAACGTGAATTTGGAGGCAAAAACGTCCAAATTAAAGCTTCTGTCTGTGACATAGGGGTAGTATAAGTACCTATGAGTCCAAAAGTGTGGCTTTTGTGAAGAAAGGGAGAAATTTGGAAAATTGGCGAATTTCAGGAGACAGAGGCCTCTGACAGAGGCCAGTATGCAGCTAGGCTAAGACCTCTGGCTATTTTCACGGAGGATGGGCGGGCCACTTACAAGCCACTTGAAAGCCAATTCAAGCCAAGATGGCCGCCTCCCTGTGCGAGTGGGCGTGGCGCTCCAAGTGAGTTTTGGGCTTGTCCTGATGTCCCCTCTCACTGTGGCGAGTGATTCGGGCGTACGCCCAAAAACGCCCCGATTTTTTTGAATTGGGGTCCGCTTCCAGAGGGCGCTGTGGAGCCATTTTGTTGTGGGCGTGTCCCATTCGTCCAATATCATAAATTTTTTCGCTGCCTCATTGCCTCCTCCAATTTTGGTGAGTTTTCGCCCACGTTCAGCGGGTCAAAAACGCGATCATTTCCGGAGAAAAAAAATAATAATAATTAAAGCCGCAAGCGGCATTTAGAGGCCCTCGCGAGCAGCGTTGGCCGGTTGGCGCACGCCGTCGCACGCCACCGCAATAACCGGGGGGCGCTGCCGCGCCGTACGTGGTTATGCCGTCCCTGCCACCCTCGGGTCGAGTTTATAAAAAAGCAAAGGTAAGAAATGCGCCTTCGGCGCCAGATCATACAATATTTCCCAAAATGGCCGACTTTGTGTGGGTTGCCTAGCAACCATGTAATGTACTTTTTTGTTCGGACAGTCACGACGCACGTGTGTACCAATTTTGGTTTGGCTACGGCAAACTTTATTTCGGGTCGTTGCCATGGCAACACGGTGGGAAAATGGGCGTGGCCATAATTTACTTTTTGCTCGAAGTCACGTGACGTACGTCTGTGCCAAATTTTGTTTGTCTTCGACAAAGTTTACTTTTTTTCTCCATTCATTTTAATTTTGTGCTCTGCAGGGGGCGCTATCGCGCCCATTTTCAAAATTTCCATATCAAAAGATCCGGGGCCGAGGACTCGACCAACGTTTCAAGTTTCAGTAAAATCGGCCACAGTATGTGCGAGTTATGACTCTTTGAAGGCGACGGCGAACGCCGAAAATGAACGCCAAATTCATGGCGTTGCCATGACAAAACCGGAAATTCTATTAGAAAGTTTTTAATAACTTTTAATGCCCCACATGTGTAGATGATCTGGAGCGACCGGGGAGTCGCTGCGTTCAACGCCCTAGGACGAGTTCGTTCAAATGCGAGGGCACGAAAAGGCGCCTTCGGCGCCACGTTGCTCTTCTGGCCAATATGGCCGCCATACAGATGGTTGCCTAGCAACCGCGTAATATCTTTTTTTTTTTGGCTTCATGTGACCAATCACTGTGCCGAATTTTTTTCGTCTACGACGAACTAAAATTTTCAGGGTTTTCGGGATTTTGGGGGGTCTGGCCATAGGCCGCAATGTTAACGTCGTTTTTCCAGGGGGCGCTGACGCGCCATTTTTTTGAATTTTTGAAATTTGGAGATGTGAAGTTTTTTATTTTCACCAAATTGAATTTTGGGCAAAAATTCAGGACTTTTCGTCGGTGGGAAAGTGGATTTCTGGGGGAGAGGAAAAATAATAAGAATAATAATAATAAGAAAAACCCTTACAATAACAATATAGCGCCGCCTCCGGCGGCCCATATTTATATCGTCGGAAAGGTCTCACGTCCAGTAACCCACCCGTGAGGTTCATTGTCAAATACGAGCGCGTTGCGCTCGTATTTTACCACTTCTTTGTCAATATTTGTTAATGCGTTTTTTTTTTCAGATTTTTTTGCGAGCAACAACAAATATGCCGCTTTCGCGGCAAACACCTATATCATTGGATAGGCCTCAATGCCCTGAGTCACTATAGTAGTGTTTTGGGCATTGGGAAGTGGCCATGGTCGATGACGAGCGCAACGCGCTCGTCATCGACTACTTTCTTGTCAATGTTGCGCCTTCACTGGATTTTTCACCTTTTTTCACACGAGCAGTTACAAATGTGCCGCTTTCGCGGCACACGCCTATTTCACCGGACAGGGCGTGGTGCCGGGAGTCCCCCCATTACTGTCTAATGCATGGGGAGCGCTCCGCGCTCTGTTTCTTGAGCGCTGTGCGCTCTTTTCGGGACGTGCGCTACGCGCACGTCTTTCTTCAGTGCGCTCCGCGCACTGCCGTACAATTACAATAGGCCCGAGCCCTGCCAGGCCGCTCGGGCCTAATAAGAAAAACCCTTACAATAACAATATAGCGCCGCCTGCGGCGGCCCATATTTATATCGTCGGAAAGGTCTCACGTCCAGTAACCCACCCGTGAGGTTCATTGTCAAATACGAGCGCGTTGCGCTCGTATTTTACCACTTCTTTGTCAATATTTCTTAATGCGTTTTTTTTCCAGATTTTTTTGCGAGCAACAACAAATATGCCGCTTTCGCGGCAAACACCTATATCATTGGATAGGCCTCGATGCCCTGAGTCACTCTAGTAGTGTTTTGGGCATTGGGAAGTGGCCATGGTCGATGACGAGCGCGTTGCGCTCGTCATCGACTACTTTCTTGTCAATGTTGCGCCTTGCCTGGATTTTTCACCTTTTTTCACACGAGCAGTTACAAATGTGCCGCTTTCGCGGCACACGCCTATTTCACCGGACAGGGCGTGGTGCCGGGAGTCCCCCCATTACTGTCTAATGCATGGGGAGCGCTCCGCGCTCTGTTTCTTGAGCGCTGCGCGCTCTTTTCGGGACGTGCGCTACGCGCACGTCTTTCTTCAGTGCGCTCCGCGCACTGCCGTACAATTACAATAGGCCCGAGCCCTGCCAGGCCGCTCGGGCCTAATTAAAGCCGCAAGCGGCATTTAGAGGCCCTCGCGAGCAGCGTTGGCCGGTTGGCGCACGCCGTCGCACGCCACCGCAACAACCGGGGGGCGCTGCCGCGCCCTACGTGATTCAGCTGTCGCTGCCACCCTCGGTCGAGTTTATAAAAGAGCAAAGGTAAGAAATGCGCCTTTGGCGCCAGCTCACGCGATGTTTCCCAAAATGGCCGACTTTGTGTGGGTTGCCTAGCAACCGCGTAATGTACTTTTTTGTTCGGACAGTCACGAAGCACGTGTGTACCAATTTTGGTTTGGCTACGCCAAACTTTATTTCGGGTCGTTGCCATGGCAACACGGTGGGAAAATGGGCGTGGCCATAATTTACTTTTTGATCGGGGTCACGTGACGGACGTCTGTGCCAAATTTTGTTTGTCTACGACAAAGTTTACTTTTTTTCTCCATTCATTTTTATTCGGTGCTCTGCAGGGGGCGCTATCGCGCCCATTTTCAAAATTCCTATATCAAAACATCCGGGGCCGACGACTCAACCAACGATTCAAGTTTCACTAAAATCGGCCACACTATGTGCGAGTTATGACTCTTCGAAGGCGATGGCGAACGCCGAAAACGAACGCCAAATTCATGGCGTTGCCATGACAAAACCGGAAATTCTATTAGAAACTTTTTAATAACTTTTAATGCCCCACATGTGTAGATGATCTGGAGCGACCGGGGAGTCGCTGCGTTCAACGCCCTAGGACGAGTTCGTTCAAATGCGAGGGCACGAAAAGGCGCCTTTGGCGCCAGGTCGCTCTTCTGGCCAATATGGCCGCCATACTGTTGGTTGCCTAGCAACCGCGTAATATCTTTTTTTTTTTGGTTCCATGTGACCAATCACTGTGCCAAATTTTTTTCGTCTACGACGAACTAAAATTTTAGGGGTTTTCGGGATTTTGGGGGGTCTGGCCATAGGCCGCAATGTTAACGTCGTTTTTCCAGGGGGCGCTGACGCGCCATTTTTTAAAATTTTTGAAATTTGGAGATGTGAAAGTTTTTTTTTTCACCTAATTGAATTTTGGGCAAAAATTCAGGACTTTTCGTCGGTGGGAAGTGGCCGAAACGGCCTCCGGAGGGGGAGAGGAAAAATAATAATAATTAAAGCCGCAAGCGGCATTTAGAGGCCCTCGCGAGCAGCGTTGGCCGGTTGGCGCACGCCGTCGCACGCCACCGCAACAACCGGGGGGCGCTAACGCGCCCTACGTGGTTTTGAAATCGCTGCCACCCTCGGTTGAGTTTATAAAAGAGCAAAGGCAAGAAATGCGCCTTCGGCGCCAGATCACGCGATATTTCCCAAAATGGCCGACTTTGTGTGGGTTGCCTAGCAACCACGTAATGTACTTTTTTGTTCGGACGGTCATGACGAAGGTGTGTACCAATTTTGGTTTGGCTACGCCAAACTTTATTTCGGGTCGTTGCCATGGCAACACGGTGGGAAAATGGGCGTGGCCATAATTTACTTTTTGATCGGGGTCACGTGACGGATGTGTGTGCCAAATTTTTTTTGTCTACGACAAAGTTTACTTTTTTTCCCCATTAATTTTTATTCGGTGCTCTGCAGGGGGCGCTATTGCGCCCATTTTCAAAATTCCTATATCAAAACATCCGGGGCCGACGACTCGACCAACGATTCAAGTTTCACTAAAATCGGCCACAGTATGTGCAAGTTATGACTCTTCGAAGGCGACGGCGAACGCCAAAAACGAACGCCAAATTCATGGCGTTGCCATGACAAAACCGGAAATCCTATTAGAAAGTTTTTAATAACTTTTAATGCCCCACATGTGTAGATGATCTGGAGCGACCGGGGAGTCGTTGCGTTCAACGCCCTGGGACGAGTTCGTTCAAATGCGAGGGCACGAAAAGGCGCCTTCGGCGCCAGGTCGCTCTTCTGGCCAAGATGGCCGCCATACAGATGGTTGCCTAGCAACCGCGTAATATGTTTTTTTGTTTGGTTCCATGTGACCAATCACTGTGCCGATTTTTTTTCGTCTACGACGAACTAAAATTTTCGGGTTTTTCGGGATTTTGGGGGGTCTGGCCATAGGCCGCAATGTTAACGTGGTTTTTCCAGGGGGCGCTGACGCGCCATTTTTTTGAATTTTTGAAATTTGGAGATGTGAAAGTTTTTTTTTTCACCTAATTGAATTTTGGGCAAAAACGACAAACTTAAATTTTCGAGTTTCTCCATAGGCGCAATGTAATCCTGATTTTCCAGGGGGCGCTGACGCGCCATTTTTCAACATTTTTTATTGGGATTCATTGACACTGTGTATCGCCGGGATTTTTAATTTTGGGCAAAAAATGGTGAGTTTTCGTCGACGACTCGTCGAGTTATTCCAAAAAAACACGGATAGATGAAAAATAATAATAATAATAATAATAATTAAAGCCGCAAGCGGCATTTAGAGGCCCTCGCGAGCAGCGTTGGCCGGTTGGCGCACGCCGTCGCACGCCACCGCAACAACCGGGGGGCGCTGCCGCGCCCTACACTGTTAAAATGACGCTACCACCCTCGGTCAAGTTTATAAAAGAGCAAAGGCAAGAAACGGCGCCTTCGGCGCCAGATCACGCGATATTTCCCAAAATGGCCGACTTTGTGTGGGTTGCCTAGCAACCACGTAATGTACTTTTTTGTTCGGAAAGTCACGACGCACGTGTGTACCAATTTTGGTTTGGCTATGCCAAACTTTATTTCGGGTCGTTGCCATGGCAACACGGTGGGAAAATGGGCGTGGCCATAATTTACTTTTTGATCGGGGTCACGTGACGGATGTCTGTGCCAAATTTTATTTGTCTACGACAAAGTTTACTTTTTTTCCCTATTCATTTTTATTCGGTGCTCTGCAGGGGGCGCTATCGCGCCCATTTTCAAAATTCCCATATCACAACATCCGGGGCCGACGACTCGACCAACGATTCAAGTTTCACTAAAATCGGCCACAGTATGTGCGAGTTATGACTCTTCGAAGGTGACGGCGAACGCCGAAAACGAACGCCAAATTCATGGCGTTGCCATGACAAAACCGGGAATCCTATTAGAAAGTTTTTAATAACTTTTAATGCCCCACATGTGTAGATGATCTGGAGCGACCGGGGAGTCGCTGCGTTCAACGCCCTAGGACGAGTTCGTTCAAATGCGAGGGCACGAAAAGGCGCCTTCGGCGCCAGGTCGCTCTTCTGGCCAAGATGGCCGCCATACAGATGGTTGCCTAGCAACCGCGTAATATGTTTTTTTTTTTGGTTCCATGTGACCAATCACTGTGCCGAATTTTTTTCGTCTACGACGAACTAAAATTTTCGGGGTTTTCGGGATTTTGGGGGGTCTGGCCATAGGCCGCAATGTTAACGCTGTTTTTCCAGGGGGCGCTGACGCGCCATTTTTTTGAATTTTTCAAATTTGGAGATGTGAAAGTTTTTTTTTTCACCTAATTGAATTTTGGGCAAAAACGCCGAACTTAAATTTTCGAGTCTCTCCATAGGCGCAATGTAATCCTGATTTTCCAGGGGGCGCTGACGCGCCATTTTTCAACATTTTTGATTGGGATTCATTGACACTGTGTATCGCCGGGATTTTTAATTTTGGGCAAAAAATGGTGAGTTTTCGTCGACGACTCGTCGAGTTATTCCAAAAAAACACGGATAGATGAAAAATAATAATAATAAGAATAAGAATAAGAAAAACTCTTACAATAACAATATAGCGCCGCCTGCGGCGGCCCATATTTATATCGTCGGAAAGGTCTCACGTCCAGTAACCCACCCGTGAGGTTCATTGTCAAATACGAGCGCGTTGCGCTCGTATTTTACCACTTCTTTGTCAATATTTCTTAATGCGTTTTTTTTTCAGATTTTTTTGCGAGCAACAACAAATATGCCGCTTTCGCGGCAAACACCTATATCATTGGATAGGCCTTAATGCCCTGAGTCACTCTAGTAGTGTTTTGGGCATTGGGAAGTGGCCATGGTCGATGACGAGCGCGTTGCGCTCGTCATCGACTACTTTCTTGACAATGTTGCGCCTTCACTGGATTTTTCACCTTTTTTCACACGAGCAGTTACAAATGTGCCGCTTTTGCGGCACACGCCTATTTCACCGGACAGGGCGTGGTGCCGGGGTCCCCCCTATTACTGTCTCATGCATGGGGAGCGCTCCGCGCTCTGTTTCTTGAGCGCTGCGCGCTCTTTTCGGGACGTGCGCTACGCGCACGTCTTTCTTCAGTGCGCTCCGCGCACTGCCGTACAATTACAATAGGCCCGAGCCCTGCCAGGCCGCTCGGGCCTAATAAGAAAAACTCTTACAATAACAATATAGCGCCGCCTGCGGCGGCCCATATTTATATCACCGGAAAGGTCTCACGTCCAGTAACCCACCCGTAAGGTTCATTGTCAAATACGAGCGCGTTGCGCTCGTATTTTACCACTTCTTTGTCAATATTTCTTAATGCGTTTTTTTTTCAGATTTTTGTGCGAGCAACAACAAATATGCCGCTTTCGCGGCAAACACCTATATCATTGGATAGGCCTCGATGCCCTGAGTCACTATAGTAGTGTTTTGGGCATTGGGAAGTGGCCATGGTCGATGACGAGCGCGTTGCGCTCGTCATCGACTACTTTCTTGTCAATGTTGCGCCTTCACTGGATTTTTCACCTTTTTTCACACGAGCAGTTACAAATGTGCCGCTTTCGCGGCACACGTCTATTTCACCGGACAGGGCGTGGTGCCGGGTGTCCCCCCAATACTGTCTAATGCATGAGGAGCGCTCCGCGCTCTGTTTCTTGAGCGCTGCGCGCTCTTTTCGGGACGTGCGCTATGCGCACGTCTTTCTTCAGTGCGCTCCGCGCACTGCCGTACAATTACAATAGGCCCGAGCCCTGCCAGGCCGCTCGGGCCTAATAATAAGAATTAAAGCCGCAAGCGGCATCGAACGGCCCTCGCGGGCCGTGCCTCCTTTAGCGCCTCTATCTATCCGTGCCACAACCCTACCAAGGGCGCCAGCGTTGCCACACTGCATTTTATTGCCTTGATGTGCCATTAATCGTTGTCAGTAAACATCAAAACCACATTTTTAGCCTCTCCATGTGAATAATGGCTCCAGCCTGCAGAGGGCGCTAGCGCGCCCGTAATCTTTTTAATTTCACAATTAGCGTCAGACGACCCTAACGGGCCGTACTTCCATGACCACTGTCCACAAGCTCCTGACAGAGGGCGCTAACGCGCTGTAAAGTTGTGTAATGTGAGATTCATGTGTCAGCCCCATTGGATAACATGGGGGGCCCCGGGCGTCACCATGGCAACACCGTACAAAAAACGATATGGGTCTCATTGGCTTTTTGGATCGGGATGGCATCAACTATGTTTGTACCGAATTTCATCCATTTCCGACAAACTAATTTTTTTCCCATAATGCATTTTTTCTTCTGCACCTGGAGGGGGCGCTATCGCGCCCAATGTCACTTTTTCACATTTGTTTTGTCCAGGGGTGAAAGGTCAATAAAATGTATATTTCCGATTTTTAATCGGAGTTTGTTTGTGCGAATGGGAGCGATTTTTAGTTTACGATGAATCGCAAATTTCTTCGGAAAAATTGCAGCTTCGCCGCAAACAAACCATAAAACATAGCAAAAAAAATTTGATAACTTTTGATGCCCCACATCTGGAGATGAGCTGGAGCGATTCTGAGCTCATTTGGTGAAACGCCCTAGGAGGAGTTCTTTAAAATGCGACGTCAGCGAAAACCATGACTCAGCATACTCCAGGCTTCCAGTCAAAATGGCGGACTTCCGGTTTGTCAGGGGGCGTGGCCACAATAATATTTTTTGTTTGTCGTCACATGACGAATATCTGTACCGAATCTCGTTGCTCTACGACAAAGTTGACGTTGGCCCCGGTTGGTCCCGCCTCCATAGACGCAATGTATTTTGATTCACCATGGCAACACCGTACAAAATACGATATGGGTCTCATTGGCTTTTTGGATCGGGACGCCATCAACTATTTTTGTGCCGAATTTCATCCATTTCCGACAAACTAATTTTTTTCCCATAATGCAATTTTTCTTCTGCACCTGGAGGGGGCGCTATCGCGCCCAGTGTCACTTTTTCACATTTTTTGCGTTCAGGCGTGAAAGGTTAAAAAAATGTATATTTCCGATTTTTAATCGGAGTTTGTTTGTGCGAATGGGAGCGATTTTTATTTTTTGATGAATCGCAAAATTCTTCGTAAAGATTGCGGCTTCGCCGCAAACAAACCGTAAAACTTAGCCAAAAAATTTGGATAACTTTTGATGCCCCACATCTCGAGATGAGCTGGAGCGATTTTGAGCTCATTTGGTGAAACGCCCTAGGAGGAGTTCGTTAAAATGCGATGTCAGCGAAAACGCTGACTCAGCATTCTCAGGACTTCCTGTCAAAATGGCGGACTTCCGGTTTGTCAGGGGGCGTGGCCACAATAATATTTTTTTTTTGTCGTCACATGACGAATGTCTGGACCGAATCTCGTCGCTCTACGACAAAGTTTACTTCGGCCCCTCCCCCATTGGCGCAATGTATTTTGATTTTTGTAGGTGGCGCTGTCGCGCCATTTTTTTTTTCCCCAATATGAAACACACATTTAAATTAATTTTTCACCGGACCTGAATTTTGGGCAAAGTTTGGTGAGTTTTCGACTATGTTCAGGGGGTCAAATTCCTGCTCAAAGAGCAGAAGAAGAAAGAAGAAAGAAAGAAAGAAAGAATAATTAAAGCCGCAAGCGGCATCGAACGGCCCTCGCGGGCCGTGCCTCCTTTAGCGCCTCTATATAACCGTACCTAAGGCGCCAGCGTAAACGAACTGCATTTTATTGCCCTGATGTGCCATTAATCTTTGTCAGTAAACATCAAAACAACATTTTTAGCCTCTCCATGTGAATAATGGCTCCAGCCTGCAGAGGGCACTAGCACGCCCGTAATCTTTTTAATTTCACAATTAGCATCAGACGACCCTACCGGGCCGTACTTCCATGACCACTGTCCACAAAGTCCTGACAGGGGGCGCTAACGCGCTGTAATGTTGCATGATGTGAGATTCATGTGTCAGCCCCATTAGAATTACATGGGGGGCCCCGGGCGTCACCATGGCAACACCGTACAAAATACGGTATGGGTCCCATTGGCTTTTTGGATCGGGATGCCATCATCTATTTTTGTACCGAATTTAATCCATTTCCGACAAACTAATTTTTTTCCCATAATGCATTTTTTCTTCTGGACCTGGAGGGGGCGCTATCGCGCCCAATGTCACTTTTTCACATTTGTTGCGTCCAGGGGTGACAGGTCAACAAAATGTATATTTCCGATTTTAAATCGGAGTTTGTTTGTGCGAATGGGAGCGATTTTTAGTTTTTGATGAATCGCAAAATACTTCGGAAAGATTGCGGCTTCGCCGCAAACAAACCGAAAAACTTAGCCAAAAAATTTGGATAACTTTTGATGCCCCACATCTCGAGATGAGCTGGAGCGATTTTGAGCTCATTTGGTCAAACGCCCTAGGAGGAGTTCGTTAAAATGCGATGTCAGCGAAAACCATGACTCAGCATTCTCCAGGCTTCCAGTCAAAATGGCGGACTTCCGGTTTGTCAGGGGTCGTGGCCACAATAATATTTTTTGTTTGTCGTTACATGATGAATATCTGTACCGAATCTCGTCGCTCTACGACAAAGTTGACGTTGGCCCAGATTGGTCCCGCCTCCATCGACGCAATGTATTTTGATTCACCATGGCAACACCGTACAAAATACGATATGGGTCTCATTGGCTTTTTGGATCGGGACGCCATCAACTATTTTTGTACCGAATTGCATCCATTTCCGACAAACTAATTTTTTTCCCATAATGCATTTTTTCTTCTGCACCTGGAGGGGGCGCTATCGCGCCCAATGTCACTTTTTCACATTTGCTGTGTCCAGGGGTGAAAGGTCAATAAAATGTATATTTCCGATTTTTAATCGGAGTTTGTTTGTGCGAATGGGAGCGATTTTTAGTTTTTGATGAATCGCAAAATACTTCGGAAAGATTGCGGCTTTGCCGCAAACAAACCGTAAAACTTAGCCAAAAAATTTGGATAACTTTTGATGCCCCACATCTCGAGATGAACTGGAGCGCTTTTGAGCTCATTTGGTCAAACGCCCTAGGAGGAGTTCGTTAAAATGCGACGTCAGCGAAAACGCTGACTCAGCATTCTCCGGGCTTCCTGTCAATATGGCGGACTTCCGGTTTGTCAGGGGGCGTGGCCACAATAATATTTTTTTTTTGTCGTCACTTGACGAATGTCTGTACCGAATCTCGTCGCTCTACGACAAAGTTTACGTCGGCCCCTCCCCCATTGGCGTAATGTATTTTCACTTTTGTAGGTGGCGCTGTCGCGCCATTTTTTTTGTCCCCAACATGAAACACACATTTTAATTAATTTTTCGCCGGACCTGAATTTTGGGCAAAGTTTGGTGAGTTTTCGACTATGTTCAGGGGGTCAAATTCCTGCTCAAAGAGCAGAAGAAGAAGAAGAAAGAAGAAAGTATAATAATAATATTTCCGAGAAAAACAATATAGTCGCTTTCGCGACAATGTTATATTATACATTTTTGGAAAGCTTTCAACGATCCGCACGCATCCGTGGGGTTCCTGGGTGGATGACGAGCGCTTCGCGCTCGTCATCCACTTTATACCCCCATTCACACTATATACCCCCAGTCATTTTAATGCAATAATAAGTATAAAGGGCCCACACCTTTGGTGTGGGCTGTCACTGTTTTACATGGTGAGTTTACGGTTGACATGGGGACAGCGCTTCGCGCTGTTTTTGTGCGCTCCGCGCACTTAGGTTCAGTGCGCTGCGCGCACTGCGCTGTGATTACGATTACAATAGGCCCTTGCGACGGCAGGCCGCTCGGGCCTAATTAAAGCCGCAAGCGGCATTTAGAGGCCCTCGCGAGCAGCGTTGGCCGGTTGGCGCACGCCGTCGCACGCCACCGCAATAACCGGGGGGCGCTAACGCGCCGTACGTGGTTAAAATGACGCTGCCACCCTCGGTTGAGTTTATAAAAGAGCAAAGGCAAGAAACGGCGCCTTCGGCGCCAGATCACGCAAAGTTTCCCAAAATGGCCGACTTTGTGTGGGTTGCCTAGCAACCACGTAATGTACTTTTTTGTTCGGACAGTCATGACGAAGGTGTGTACCAATTTTGGTTTGGCTACGCCAAACTTTATTTCGGGTCGTTGCCATGGCAACACGGTGGGAAAATGGGCGTGGCCATAATTTACTTTTTGATCGGGGTCACGTGACGGATGTTTTTGCCAAATTTTATTTGTCTACGACAAAGTTTACTTTTTTTCCCCATTCATTTTTATTCGGTGCTCTGCAGGGGGCGCTATTGCGCCCATTTTCAAAATTCCCATATCAAAACATCCGGGGCCGACGACTCGACCAACGATTCAAGTTACGGTAAAATCGGCCACAGTTTGTGCGAGTTATGACTCTTCGAAGGCGACGGCGAACGCCAAAAACGAACGCCAAATTCATGGCGTTGCCATGACAAAACCGGAAATCCTATTAGAAAGTTTTCAATAACTTTTAATGCCCCACATGTGTAGATGATCTGGAGCGACCGGGGAGTCGCTGCGTTCAACGCCCTAGGACGAGTTCGTTCAAATGCGAGGGCACGAAAAGGCGCCTTCGGCGCCAGGTCGCTCTTCTGGCCAAGATGGCCGCCATACAGATGGTTGCCTAGCAACCGCGTAATATCTTTTTTTTCTCGGCTTCATGTGACCAATCACTGTGCCGAATTTCTTTCGTCTATGACAAACTAAAATTTTCGGGGTTTTCGGGATTTTGGGGGGTCTGGCCATAGGCCGCAATGTTAACGTGGTTTTTCCAGGGGGCGCTGACGCGCCATTTTTTTGAATTTTTGAATTTTGGAGATGTGAAGTTTTTTGTTTTCACCAAATTGAATTTTGGGCAAAAATTCAGGACTTTTCGTCGGTGGGAAAGTGGATTTCCTCGGGGAGAGGAAAAATAATAATAATTAAAGCCGCAAGCGGCATTTAGAGGCCCTCGCGAGCAGCGTTGGCCGGTTGGCGCACGCCGTCGCACGCCACCGCAATAACCGGGGGGCGCTGCCGCGCCCTACGTGGTTAAAATGACGCCGCCACCCTCGGTTAAGTTTATAAAAGAGCAAAGGCAAGAAACGGCGCCTTCGGCGCCAGACCACGCGGTATTTCCCAAAATGGCCGATTTTGTGGGGGTTGCCTAGCAACCACGTAATGTACTTTTTTGTTTGGAAAGTCATGACGAAGGTGTGTACCAATTTTGGTTTGGCTACGCCAAACTTTATTTCGGGTCGTTGCCATGGCAATACGGTGGGAAAATGGGCGTGGCCATAATTTACTTTTTGATCGAGGTCACGTGACGGATGTCTGTGCCAAATTTTATTTGTCTACGACAAAGTTTACTTTTTTTCTCTATTCATTTTTATTTGGTGCTCTGCAGGGGGCGCTATCGCGCCCATTTTCAAAATTCCTATATCAAAACATCCGGGGCCGAGGACTCGACCAACGATTCAAGTTTCACTAAAATCGGCCAAAGTATGTGCGAGTTATGACTCTTCGAAGGCGACGGCGAACGCCGAAAACGAACGCCAAATTCATGGTGTTGCCATGACAACACCGGAAATCCTATTAGAAAGTTTTTAATAACTTTTAATGCCCCACATGTGTAGATGATCTGGAGCGACCGGGGAGTCGCTGCGTTCAACGCCCTAGGACGAGTTCGTTCAAATGCGAGGGCACAAAAAGGCGCCTTCGGCGCCGTGTCGCTCTTCTGGCCAATATGGCCGCCGTATAGTTGGTTGCCTAGCAACCGCGTAATATGTTATTTTTTTTGGCTTCACGTGACCAATCACTGTGCCGAATTTTTTTCGTCTACGACGAACTAAAATTTTGGGGTTTTTCGCTATTTTGGGGGGTCTGGCCATAGGCCGCAATGTTAACGTCGTTTTTCCAGGGGGCGCTGACGCGCCATTTTTTTGAATTTTAGCATTTTGGAGATGTGAAAGTTTTTTTTTTCACCTAATTGAATTTTGGGCAAAAATTCAGGACTTTTCGTCGGTGGGAAAGTGGATTTTGGGGGGGAGAAGAAAAATAATAATAATAATAATAAGAAAAACCCTTACAATAACAATATAGCGCCGCCTCCGGCGGCCCATATTTATATCGTCGGAAAGGTCTCACGTCCAGTAACCCACCCGTAAGGTTCATTGTCAAATACGAGCGCGTTGCGCTCGTATTTTACCACTTCTTTGTCAATATTTCTTAATGCGTTTTTTTTTCAGATTTTTATGCGAGCAACTACAAATATGCTGCTTTCGCGGCAAATACCTATATTACCAGATAGGCCTCAATGCCCTGAGTCACTATAGTAGGGTTTTAGGGACTGTTTTAGGGCCATAGTCGATGACGAGCGCGTTGCGCTCGTCATCGACTACTTTCTTATCAATGGTGCGCCTTCACTGGATTTTTCACCTTTTTTCACACGAGCAGTTACAAATGTGCCGCTTTCGCGGCACACGCCTATTTCACCGGACAGGGCGTGGTGCCGGGAGTCCCCCCTATTACTGTCTAATGCATGGGGAGCGCTCCGCGCTCTGTTTCTTGAGCGCTGCGCGCTCTTTTCGGGACGTGCGCTACGCGCACGTCTTTCTTTAGTGCGCTCCGCGCACTGCCGTACAATTACAATAGGCCCGAGCCCTGCCAGGCCGCTCGGGCCTAATAATAATAATAATTAAAGCCGCAAGCGGCATTTAGAGGCCCTCGCGAGCAGCGTTGGCCGGTTGGCGCACGCCGTCGCACGCCACCGCAATAACCGGGGGGCGCTGCCGCACCCTACGTGGTTATGCCGTCCCTGCCACCCTCGGTTGAGTTTATAAAAGAGCAAAGGCAAGAAATGCGCCTTCGGCGCCAGATCCCGCAATATTTCCCAAAATGGCCGACTTTGTGTGGGTTGCCTAGCAACCACGTAATGTACTTTTTTGTTCGGACGGTCATGCCGAAGGTGTGTACCAATTTTGGTTTGGCTATGCCAAACTTTATTTCGGGTCGTTGCCATGGCAACACGGTGGGAAAATGGGCGTGGCCATAATTTACTTTTTGATCGGGGTCACGTGACGGATGTCTGTGCCAATTTTTTTTTGTCTACGACAAAGTTTACTTTTTTTCCCTATTCATTTTTATTCGGTGCTCTGCAGGGGGCGCTATTGCGCCCATTTTCAAAATTCCTACATCAAAACATCCGTGGCCGACGACTCGACCAACGATTCAAGTTACAATAAAATCGGCCACAGTTTGTGCGAGTTATGACTCTTCGAAGGCGACGGCGAACGCCAAAAACGAACGCCAAATTCATGGCGTTGCCATGACAAAACCGGAAATCCTATTAGAAAGTTTTTAATAACTTTTAATGCCCCACATGTGTAGATGATCTGGAGCGACCGGGGAGTCGCTGCGTTCAACGCCCTAGGACGAGTTCGTTCAAATGCGAGGGCACGAATAGGCGCCTTCGGCGCCAGGTCGCTCTTTTGGCAAAGATGGCCGCCATACAGATGGTTGCCTAGCAACCGCGTAATATCTTTTTTTTTTTGGTTCCATGTGACCAATCACTGTGCCGAATTTTTTTCGTCTACGACGAACTAAAATTTTCGGGGTTTTCGGGATTTTGGGGGGTCTGGCCATAGGCCGCAATGTTAACGTCGTTTTTCCAGGGGGCGCTGACGCGCCATTTTTTTTAATTTTTGAAATTTGGAGATGTGGAGGTTTTTTTTTTCCCCTAATTGAATTTTGGGCAAAAATTCAGGACTTTTCATCGGTGGGAAGTGGCCGAAACGGCCTCCGGGGGGGGAGAAGAAAAAAAATAATAATAATAATAATAATAAGAAGAAAAACCCTTACAATAACAATATAGCGCCGCCTCCGGCGGCCCATATTTATATCGTCGGAAAGGTCTCACGTCCAGTAACCCACCCGTGAGGTTCATTGTCAAATACGAGCGCGTTGCGCTCGTATTTTACTACTTCTTTGTCAATATTTCTTAATGCGTTTTTTTTCCAGATTTTTTTGCGAGCAACAACAAATATGCCGCTTTCGCGGCAAACACCTATATCATTGGATAGGCCTCGATGCCCTGAGTCACTCTAGTAGTGTTTTGGGCATTGGGAAGTGGCCATGGTCGATGACGAGCGCGTTGCGCTCGTCATCGACTACTTTCTTGTCAATGTTGCGCCTTCACTGGATTTTTCACCTTTTTTCACACGAGCAGTTACAAATGTGCCGCTTTCGCGGCACACGCCTATTTCACCGGACAGGGCGTGGTGCCGGGAGTCCCCCCATTACTGTCTAATGCATGGGGAGCGCTCCGCGCTCTGTTTCTTGAGCGCTGCGCGCTCTTTTCGGGACGTGCGCTACGCGCACGTCTTTCATCAGTGCGCTCCGCGCACTGCCGTACAATTACAATAGGCCCGAGCCCTGCAGGCCGCTCGGGCCTAATTAAAGCCGCAAGCGGCATTTAGAGGCCCTCGCGAGCAGCGTTGGCCGGTTGGCGCACGCCGTCGCACGCCACCGCAATAACCGGGGGCGCTGCCGCGCCGTACGTGGCTATGCTGTCCCTGCCACCCTCGGTTGAGTTTATAAAAGAGCAAAGGCAAGAAATGCGCCTTCGGCGCCAGATCACGCAATATTTCCCAAAATGGCCGACTTTGTGTGGGTTGCCTAGCAACCACGTAATGTACTTTTTTGTTCGGAACGTCACGACGAACGTGTGTACCAATTTTGGTTTGGCTACGCCAAACTTTATTTCGGGTCGTTGCCATGGCAACACGGTGGGAAAATGGGCGTGGCCATAATTTACTTTTTGATCGGGGTCACGTGACGGAATTGTGTGCCAAATTTTATTTGTCTACGACAAAGTTTACTTTTTTTCTCCATTCATTTTTATTTGGTGCTCTGCAGGGGGCGCTATTGTGCCCATTTTCAAAATTCCCATATCAAAACATCCGGGGCCGACGACTCGACCAACGATTCAAGTTTCACTAAAATCGGCCAAAGTATGTGCGAGTTATGACTCTTCGAAGGCGACGGCGAACGCCAAAAATGAACGCCAAATTCATGGCGTTGCCATGACAAAACCGGAAATCCTATTAGAAAGTTTTTAATAACTTTTAATGCCCCACATGTGTAGATGATCTGGAGCGACCGGGGAGTCGCTGCGTTCAACGCCCTAGGACGAGTTCGTTCAAATGCGAGGGCACGAAAACGCGCCTTCGGCGCCAGGTCGCTCTTCTGGCCAAGATGGCCGCCATACAGATGGTTGCTTAGCAACCGTGTAATATGTTTTTTTGTTTGGTTCCATGTGACCAATCACTGTGCCGAATTTTTTTCGTCTACGACGAACTTGCGTTTTTGGGTTTCTCTATGGGCGCAATGTAATCCTGATTTCCAGGGGGCGCTAACGCGCCATCTTTTTGAATTTTGAAATTTGGGAATAGCAAATTTTGAACCATTAACATTTTTGAATTTTGTGCCAAAAATCAGGACTTTTCGTCAGAGGGAAAAGGCACTTTGTGGGGGGAGAGGAAAAATAATAATAATAATAATTAAAGCCGCAAGCGGCATTTAGAGGCCCTCGCGAGCAGCGTTGGCCGGTTGGCGCACGCCGTCGCACGCCACCGCAACAACCGGGGGGCGCTAACGCGCCGTACGTGGTTAAAATGACGCTACCACCCTCGGTTGAGTTTATAAAAGAGCAAAGGCAAGAAATGCGCCTTCGGCGCCAGATCTCGCGATATTTCCCAATATGGCCGACTTTGTGGGGGTTGCCTAGCAACCACGTAATGTACTTTTTTGTTCGGACAGTCATGACGAAGGTGTGTACCAATTTTGGTTTGGCTACGACAAACTTTATTTCGGGTCGTTGCCATGGCAACACGGTGGGAAAATGGGCGTGGCCATAATTTACTTTTTGATCAAGGTCACGTGACGGATGTCTGTGCCAAATTTTGTTTGTCTACGACAAAGTTTACTTTTTTTCTCCATTCATTTTTATTCGGTGCTCTGCAGGGGGCGCTATTGCGCCCATCTTCAAAATTCCTATATCAAAACATCCGGGGCCGACGACTCGACCAACGATTCAAGTTTCAGTAAAATCGGCCAAAGTATGTGCGAGTTATGACTCTTCGAAGGCGACGGCGAACGCCGAAAACGAACGCCAAATTCATGGCGTTGCCATGACAAAACCGGAAATCCTATTAGAAAGTTTTTAATAACTTTTAATGCCCCACATGTGTCGATGATCTGGAGCGACCGGGGAGTCGCTGCGTTCAACGCCCTAGGACGAGTTCGTTCAAATGCGAGGGCACGAAAAGGCGCCTTCGGCGCCAGGTCGCTCTTCTGGCCAAGATGGCCGCCATACAGATGGTTGCCTAGCAACCGCGTAATATCTTTTTTTTTTTGGTTCCATGTGACCAATCACTGTGCCGAATTTTTTTCGTCTACGACGAACTAAAATTTTCGGGGTTTTCGGGATTTTGGGGGGTCTGGCCATAGGCCGCAATGTTAACGTCGTTTTTCCAGGGGGCGCTGACGCGCCATTTTTTTGAATTTTTTAAATTTGGAGATGTGAAAGTTTTTCTTTTCACCAAATTGAATTTTGGGCAAAAATTCAGGACTTTTCGTCGGTGGGAAAGTGGATTTCTGGGGGAGAGGAAAAATAATAATAATTAAAGCCGCAAGCGGCATTTAAAGGCCCTCGCGAGCAGCGTTGGCCGGTTGGCGCACGCCGTCGCACGCCACCGCAATAACCGGGGGGCGCTGCCGCGCTGTACGTGGTTCTACTGTCGCTGCCACCCTCGGTTGAGTTTATAAAAGAGCAAAGGAAAGAAATGCGCCTTCGGCGCCAGATCACGCGATATTTCCCAAAATGGCCGACTTCGTGTGGGTTGCCTAGCAACCACGTAATGTACTTTTTTGTTCGGACGGTCATGACGAAGGTGTGTACCAATTTTGGTTTGGCTACGCCAAAGTTTATTTCGGGTCGTTGCCATGGCAACACGGTGGGAAAATGGGCGTGGCCATAATTTACTTTTTGATCGGGGTCACGTGACGGATGTCTGTGCCAAATTTTATTTGTCTACGACAAAGTTTACTTTTTTCCCCCATTCATTTTTATTCGGTGCTCTGCAGGGGGCGCTATTGCGCGCATTTTCAAAATTCCCATATCAAAACATCCGGGGCCGACGACTCGACCAACGATTCAAGTTTCGCTAAAATCGGCCACAGTATGTGCGAGTTATGGCTCTTCGAAGGCGACGGCGAACGCCAAAAATGAACGCCAAATTCATGGCGTTGCCATGACAAAACCGGAAATCCTATTAGAAAGTTTTTAATAACTTTTAATGCCCCACATGTGTAGATGATCTGGAGCGACCGGGGAGTCGCTGCGTTCAACGCCCTAGGACGAGTTCGTTCAAATGCGAGGGCACGAAAAGGCGCCTTCGGCGCCAGGTCGCTCTTCTGGCCAAGATGGCCGCCGTATGGTTGGTTGCCTAGCAACCGCGCAATATCTTTTTTTTTTTGGCTTCATGTGACCAATCACTGTGCCAAATTTTTTTCGTCTACGACGAACTAAAATTTTCGGGGTTTTGGGGATTTTGGGGGGTCTGGCCATAGGCCGCAATGTTAACGTCGTTTTTCCAGGGGGCGCTGACGCGCCATTTTTTTGAATTTTTAAAATTTGGAGATGTGGAGGTTTTTTTTTTCACCTAATTGAATTTTGGGCAAAAATTCAGGACTTTTCATCAGTGGGAAGTGGCCGAAACGGCCTCCGGGGGGGGAGAAGAAAAAAAATAATAATAAGAAAAACCCTTACAATAACAATATGGGCCGCCTGCGGCGGCGCATATGCGCATCATCGGAAAGGTCTCACGTCCAGTAATCCACCCGTGAGGTTCATTGTCAAATACGAGCGCGTTGCGCTCGTAATTTACTTCTTCTTTGTCAATATTTCTTAATGCGTTTTTTTTTCATATTTTTGTGCGAGCAACTACAAATGTGCCGCTTTCGCGGCACACGCCAATTTCACCGGACAGGGCGTGGTGCCGGGAGTCCCCCCATTACTGTCTAATGCATGGGGAGCGCTCCGCGCTCTGTTTCTTGAGCGCTGTGCGCTCTTTTCGGGACGTGCGCTACGCGCACGTCTTTCATCAGTGCGCTCTGCGCACTGCCGTACAATTACAATAGGCCCGAGCCCTGCCAGGCCGCTCGGGCCTAATAATAAGAAAAACCCTTACAATAACAATATAGCGCCGCCTCCGGCGGCCCATCTTTATATCGTCGGAAAGGTCTCACGTCCAGTAACCCACCCGTAAGGTTCATTGTCAAATACGAGCGCGTTGCGCTCGTATTTTACCACTTCTTTGTCAATATTTCTTAATGCGTTTTTTTTTCAGATTTTTTTGCGAGCAACAACAAATATGCCGCTTTCGCGGCAAACACCTATATCATTGGATAGGCCTCGATGCCCTGAGTCACTCTAGTAGTGTTTTGGGCATTGGGAAGTGGCCATGGTCGATGACGAGCGCGTTGCGCTCGTCATCGACTACTTTCTTGTCAATGTTGCGCCTTCACTGGATTTTTCACCTTTTTTCACACGAGCAGTTACAAATGTGCCGCTTTCGCGGCACACGCCTATTTCACCGGACAGGGCGTGGTGCCGGGAGTCCCCCATTACTGTCTAATGCATGGGGAGCGCTCCGCGCTCTGTTTCTTGAGCGCTGCGCGCTCTTTTCGGGACGTGCGCTACGCGCACGTCTTTCTTCAGTGCGCTCCGCGCACTGCCGTACAATTACAATAGGCCCGAGCCCTGCCAGGCCGCTCGGGCCTAATAATAATAATAAGAAAAAGAAAAACTCTTACAATAACAATATAGCGCCGCCTGCGGCGGCCCATATTTATATCGTCGGAAAGGTCTCACGTCCAGTAACCCACCCGTGAGGTTCATTGTCAAATACGAGCGCGTTGCGCTCGTATTTTACCTCTTCTTTGTCAATATTTCTTAATGCTTTTTTTTTTCAGATTTTTATGCGAGCAACTACAAATATGCCGCTTTCGCGGCAAATACCTATATTACCAGATAGGCCTCAATGCCCTGAGTCACTATAGTAGTGTTTTAGGGACTGTTTTAGGGCCATAGTCGATGACGAGCGCGTTGCGCTCGTCATCGACTACTTTCTTGTCAATGTTGCGCCTTGCCTGGATTTTTCACCTTTTTTCACACGAGCAGTTACAAATGTGCCGCTTTCGCGGCACACGCCTATTTCACCGGACAGGGCGTGGTGCCGGGAGTCCCCCCATTACTGTCTAATGCATGGGGAGCGCTCCGCGCTCTGTTTCTTGAGCGCTGCGCGCTCTTTTCGGGACGTGCGCTACGCGCACGTCTTTCATCAGTGCGCTCCGCGCACTGCCGTACAATTACAATAGGCCCGAGCCCTGCCAGGCCGCTCGGGCCTAATAATAAGAAAAACCCTTACAATAACAATATGGGCCGCCTTCGGCGGCCCATATTTATATCGTTGGAAAGGTCTCACGTCCAGTAATCCACCCGTGAGGTTCATTTTCAAATATGAGCGCAACGCGCTCGTATTTTACCACTTCTTTGTCATTATTTCTTAATGCTTTTTTTTTTCAGATTTTTGTGCGAGCAACTACAAATATGCCGCTTTCGCGGCAAACACCTATATCATTGGATAGGCCTCGATGCCCTGAGTCACTATAGTAGTGTTTTGGGCATTGGGAAGTGGCCATGGTCGATGACGAGCGCGTTGCGCTCGTCATCGACTACTTTCTTGTCAATGTTGCGCCAGGCCTGGATTTTTCACCTTTTTTCACACGAGCAGTTACAAATGTGCCGCTTTCGCGGCACACGCCTATTTCACCGGACAGGGCGTGGTGCCGGGAGTCCCCCCATTACTGTCTAATGCATGGGGAGCGCTCCGCGCTCTGTTTCTTGAGCGCTGCGCGCTCTTTTCGGGACGTGCGCTACGCGCACGTCTTTCTTCAGTGCGCTCCGCGCACTGCCGTACAATTACAATAGGCCCGAGCCCTGCCAGGCCGCTCGGGCCTAATTAAAGCCGCAAGCGGCATCGAACGGCCCTCGCGGGCCGTGCCTCCTTTAGCGCCTCTATCTATCCGTGCCACAACCCTACCAAGGGCGCCAGCGTTGCCACACTGCATTTTATTGCCCCGATGTGCCATTAATCTTTGTCAGTAAACCTCAAAACAACATTTTTAGCCTCTCCATGTGAATAATGGCTCCAGCCTGCAGAGGGCGCTAGCACGCCCGTAATCTTTTTAATTTCACAATTAGCGTCAGACGGCCCTAACGGGCCGTACTTCCATGACCACTGTCCACAAGCTCCTGACAGGGGGCGCTAACGCGCTGTAATGTTGTATAATGTAAAATTTATGTGTCAGCCCCATTACAATAACATGGGGGCCCCTGGGCGTCACCATGGCAACACTATAAAAAATACAGTATGGGTCCCATTGGCTTTTTGGATCGGGATGCCATCATCTATTTTTGTACCGAATTTCAGCCATTTCCGACAAACTAATTTTTTTCCCATAATGCATTTTTTCTTCTGGACCTGGAGGGGGCGCTATTGCACCCAATGTCACTTTGTCACATTTGTTGCGTCCAGGGGTGACAGGTCAACAAAATGTATATTTCCGATTTAAAATCGGTGTTTGTTTGTGCGAATGGGAGCGATTTTTAGTTTTTGATGAATCGCAAAATACTTCGGAAAGATTGCGGCTTCGCCGCAAACAAACCATAAAACATAGCAAAAAATTTTTGATAACTTTTGATGCCCCACATCTGTAGATGAGCTGGAGCGATTCTGAGCTCATTTGGTGAAACGCCCTAGGAGGAGTTCGTTAAAATGCGACGTCAGCGAAAACCATGACTCAGCATTCTCCAGGCTTCCAGTCAAAATGGCGGACTTCCGGTTTGTCAGGGGGCGTGGCCTCAATAATATTTTTTGTTTGTCGTCACATGACGAATATCTGTACCGAATCTCGTCACTCTGCGACAAAGTTGACGTTGGCCCCGCCTCCAGAGACGCAATGTATTTTGATTCACCATGGCAACACCGTACAAAATACGATATGGGTCTCATTGGCTTTTTGGATCGGGATGCCATCAACTATTTTTGTACCGAATTTAATCCATTTCCGACAAACTAATTTTTTTCCCATAATGCATTTTTTCTTCTGCACCTGGAGGGGGCGCTATCGCGCCCAATGTCACTTTTTCACATTTGCTGTGTCCAGGGGTGAAAGGTCAATAAAATGTATATTTCCGATTTTTAATCGGAGTTTGTTTGTGCGAATGGGAGCGATTTTTAGTTTTTGATGAATCGTAAAATACTTCGGAAAGATTGCGGCTTCGCCGCACACAAACCGTAAAACTTAGACAAAAAATTTGGATAACTTTTGATGCCCCACATCTCGAGATGAGCTGGAGCGATTTTGAGCTCATTTGGTGAAACGCCCAAGGAGGAGTTCGTTAAAATGCGATGTCAGCGAAAACGCTGACTCAGCATTCTCCGGTCTTCCTTTCAAAATGGCGGACTTCCGGTTTGTCAGGGGGCGTGGCCACAATAATATTTTTTTTTGGGCGTCACATGACGAATGTCTGTACCAAATCTCGTCGCTCTACGACAAAGTTTACTTCGGCCCCTCCCCCATTGGCGCAATGTATTTTGATTTTTGTAGGTGGCGCTGTCGCGCCATTTTTTTTTTCCCCGATATAAAACACACATTTAAATTAATTTTTCACCGGACCTGAATTTTGGGCAAAGTTTGGTGAGTTTTCGACTATGTTCAGGGGGTCAAATTCCTGCTCAAAGAGCAGAAGAAGAAAGAAGAAAGAAAGAAAGAAAGAATAATTAAAGCCGCAAGCGGCATCGAACGGCCCTCGCGGGCCGTGCCTCCTTTAGCGCCTCTATTGCCGCGTCTATGTAACCGTACCAAGGGCGCCACACTGCATTTTATTGGCCAAATGTGCCATTAATCTTTGTCAGTAAACATCTAAGCTACATTTTTAGCCTCTCCATGTAAGCAATGGCTCCAGCCTGCAGAGGGCGCTAGCGCGCCCGTAATCTTTTTAATTTCGCAAGTGGCATCAGACGACCCTAACGGGCCGTATTTCCATGACCACTGTCCACAAGCTCCTGACAGAGGGCGCTAACGCGCTGTAATGTTGTATAATGTGAGATTTATGTGTCAGCCCCATTGGATAACATGGGGGGCCCCAGGCGTCACCATGGCAACACCGTACAAAATACGGTATGGGCCTCATTGGCTTTTTGGATCGGGACGCCATTAATTATGTTTGTACCGAATTTCATCAATTTCCGAGAAACTAATTTTTTTCCCATAATGCATTTTTTCTTCTGCACCTGGAGGGGGCGCTATCGCGCCCAGTGTCACTTTTTCACATTTGTTGTGTCCAGGGGTGAAAGGTCAAAAAAATGTATATTTCCGATTTTTAATCGGAGTTTGTTTGTGCGAATGGGAGCGATTTTTAGTTTTTGATGAATCGCAAAATACTTCGGAAAGATTGCGGCTTCGCCGCAAACAAACCGAAAATCTTAGCCAAAAAATGTTGATAAGTTTTGATGCCCCACATCTCGAGATGAGCTAGAGCGATTTTGAGCTCATTTGGTGAAACGCCCTAGGAGGAGTTCGTTAAAATGCAACGTCAGCGAAAACGCTGACTCAGCATTTTCCAGACTTCCAGTCAAAATGGTGGACTTCCGGTTTGTCAGGGGGCGTGGCCACAATAATATTTTTTGCTTGTCGTCACATGACGAACGTTTGTAGCGAATGTCGTCGCTCTGCGACAAAGTTGACGTTGGCCCCGCCTCCATCGACGCAATGTATTTTGATTCACCATGGCAACACCGTACAAAATACGATATGGGTCTCATTGGCTTTTTGGATCGGGACGCCATCAACTATTTTTGTACCGAATTTCATCCATTTCCGACAAACTAATTTTTTTCCCATAATGCATTTTTTCTTCTGCACCTGGAGGGGGCGCTATCGCGCCCAGTGTCACTTTTTCACATTTGTTGTGTCCAGGGGTGAAAGGTCCAAAAAATGTATATTTCCGATTTTTAATCGGAGTTTGTTTGTGCAAATGGGAGTGATTTTTAGTTTTTGATGAATCGCAAAATACTTCGGAAAGATTGCGGCTTTGCCGCAAACAAACCGTAAAACTTAGCCAAAAAATTTGGATAACTTTTGATGTCCCACATCTTGAGATGAGCTGGAGCGATTTTGAGCTCATTTGGTGAAACGCCCTAGGAGGAGTTCGTTAAAAGGCGACGTCAGCGAAAACGCTGACTCAGCAATCTGCGGGCTTCCTGTCAATATGGCGGACTTCCGGTTTGTCAGGGGGCGTGGCCACAATAATATTTTTTTTTTGTCGTCACATGACGAATATCTGTACCGAATCTCGTCGCTCTACGACAAAGTTTACTTCGGCCCCTCCCCCATTGGCGTAATGTATTTTGACTTTTGTAGGTGGCGCTGTCGCGCCATTTTTTTTTTCCCCAATATGAAACACACATTTAAATTAATTTTTCACCGGACCTGAATTTTGGGCAAAGTTTGGTGAGTTTTCGACAATGTTCAGGGGGTCAAATTCCTGCTCAAAGAGCAGAAGAAGAAAGAAGAAAGAAGAAAGAAGAAAGAATAATAATATTTCCGAGAAAAACAATATCGTCGCTTTCGCGACGATATCATATTATACATTTTTGGAAAGCTTTCAACGATCCGCACGCATCCGTGGGGGTCCTGGGTGGATGACGAGCGCTTCGCGCTCGTCATCCACTATATACCCCCATTCACACTATATACCCCCATTCATTTTAAAGCAATAATAAGTATAAAGGGCCCACACCTCCGGTGTGGGCTTCACTGTTTTACACGGTGAGTTTACGGTTGACATGGGGACAGCGCTTCGCGCTGTTTTTGTGCGCTCCGCGCACTTAGGTTCAGTGCGCTGCGCGCACTGCGCTGCGATCGCGATTGCGATTACAATAGGCCCTTGCGACGGCAGGCCGCTCGGGCCTAATAATATTTCCGAGAAAAACAATATCGTCGCTTTCGCGACGATATCATATTATACATTTTTTGAAAGCTTTCAACGATCCGCACGCACCCGTGGGGTTCCTGGGTGGATGACGAGCGCTTCGCGCTCGTCATCCACTATATACCCCCATTCACACTATATACCCCCATTCATTTTAATGCAATAATAAGTATAAAGGCCCCACACCTTCGGTGTGGGCTGTCACTGTTTTACATGGTGAGTTTACGGTTGTCATGGGGACAGCGCTTCGCGCTGTTTTTGTGCGCTCCGCGCACTTAGGTTCAGTGCGCTGCGCGCACTGCGCTGTGATTGCGATTACAATAGGCCCTTGCGACGGCAGGCCGCTCGGGCCTAATTAAAGCCGCAAGCGGCATCGAACGGCCCTCGCGGGCCGTGCCTCCTTTAGCGCCTCTGTTGCCACAACCCTACCGAGGGCGCCAGCGTTGCCACACTGCATTTTATTGCCTTGATGTGCCATTAATCGTTGTCAGTAAACATCAAAACAACATTTTTAGCCTCTCCATGTGAATAATGGCTCCAGCCTGCAGAGGGCGCTAGCGCGCCCGTAATCTTTTTAATTTCACAATTAGCGTCAGACGGCCCTAACGGGCCGTACTTCCATGACCACTGTCCACAAGCTCCTGACAGGGGGCGCTAACGCGCTGTAATGTTGTATAATGTGAAATTTATGTGTCAGCCCCATTGGATAACATGGGGGGCCCCGGGCGTCACCATGGCAACACCGTACAAAATACGATATGGGTCTCATTGGCTTTTTGGATCGGGACGCCATCAACTATTTTTGTACCGAATTTTATCCATTTCTGAGAAACTAATTTTTTTCCCATAATGCATTTTTTCTTCTGCACCTGGAGGGGGCGCTATCGCGCCCAATGTCACTTTTTCACATTTGTTGTGTCCAGGGGTGAAAGGTCAATAAAATGTATATTTCCGATTTTTAATCGGAGTTTGTTTGTGCGAATGGGAGCGATTTTTAGTTTTTGATGAATCGCAAAATTCTTCGTAAAGATTGCGGCTTCGCCGCAAACAAACCGTAAGACATAGCCAAAAAATTTGGATAACTTTTGATGCCCCACATCTCGAGATGAGCTGGAGCGATTTTGAGCTCATTTGGTCAAACGCCCTAGGAGGAGTTCGTTAAAATGCGATGTCAGCGAAAACGCTGACTCAGCATTCTCCGGGCTTCCTGTCAAAATGGCGGACTTCCGGTTTGTCAGGGGGCGTGGCCACAATAATGTTTTTTTTTTGGCGTCACATGACGAACGTCTGTACCGAATCTTGCCGCTCTACGACAAAGTTTACTCCGGCCCCTCCCCCATTGGCGTAATGTATTTTGACTTTTGTAGGTGGCGCTGTCGCGCCATTTTTTTCCCCCCCAATATGAAACACACATTTTAATTAATTTTTCACCGAACCTGAATTTTGGGCAAAATTTGGTGAGTTTTTGAAAATGTTCAGGGGGTCAAATTCCTGCTCAAAGAGCAGAAGAAAGAAGAAAGAAGAAAGAAAGAAAGAAAGAAAGAAAGCGAGAAAGAATAATAATATTTCCGAGAAAAACAATATCGTCGCTTTCGCGACGATGTCATATTATACATTTTTGGAAAGCTTTCAACGATCCGCACGCATCTGTGGGGGTCCTGGGTGGATGACGAGCGCTTCGCGCTCGTCATCCACTATATACCCCCATTCACACTATATACCCCCATTCATTTTAAAGCAATAAGAAGTATTGCAGTGAAGCCCACACCTCCGGTGTGGGCTTCACTGTTTTACATGGTGAGTTTACGGTTGACATGGGGACAGCGCTTCGCGCTGTTTTTGTGCGCTCCGCGCACTTAGGTTCAGTGCGCTGCGCGCACTGCGCTGTGATTGCGATTACAATAGGCCCTTGCGACGGCAGGCCGCTCGGGCCTAATAATATTTCCGAGAAAAACAATATCGTCGCTTTCGCGACGATATCATATTATACATTTTTGGAAAGCTTTCAACGATCCGCACGCATCCGTGGGGTTCCTGGGTGGATGACGAGCGCTTCGCGCTCGTCATCCACTATATACCCCCATTCACACTATATACCCCCATTCATTTTAATACAATAATAAGTATAAAGGGCCCACACCTTCGGTGTGGGCTTCACTGTTTTACATGGTGAGTTTACGGTTGACATGGGGACAGCGCTTCGCGCTGTTTTTGTGCGCTCCGCGCACTTAGGTTCAGTGCGCTGCGCGCACTGCGCTGTGATTGCGATTACAATAGGCCCTTGCGACGGCAGGCCGCTCGGGCCTAAAAACCCTTACAATAACAATATAGCGCCGCCTGCGGCGGCCCATATTTATATCGTCGGAAAGGTCTCACGTCCAGTAACCCACCCGTAAGGTTCATTGTCAAATACGAGCGCGTTGCGCTCGCATTTTACCACTTCTTTGTCAATATTTCTTAATGCGTTTTTTTTTCAGATTTTTATGCGAGCAACAACAAATATGCCGCTTTCGCGGCAAACACCTATATCATTGGATAGGCCTTAATGCCCTGAGTCACTTTAGTAGTGTTTTGGGCACTGGGGAAGTGGCCATGGTCGATGACGAGCGCGTTGCGCTCGTCATCGACTGCTTTTTTGTCAATGTTGCGCCTTGCCTGGATTTTTCACCTTTTTTCACACGAGCAGTTACAAATGTGCCGCTTTTGCGGCACACGCCTATTTCACCGGACAGGGCGTGGTGCCGGGAGTCCCCCCATTACTGTCTAATGCATGGGGAGCGCTCCGCGCTCTGTTTCTTGAGCGCTGCGCGCTCTTTTCGGGACGTGCGCTACGCGCACGTCTTTCTTCAGTGCGCTCCGCGCACTGCCGTACAATTACAATAGGCCCGAGCCCTGCCAGGCCGCTCGGGCCTAATAATAATAATAATAATAATAATAATAATAATAATAATAATAATAATAATAATAATAATAATAATAATAATAATAATAATATACAGCTATACATTCCAGGTGCCAATTTAGAAAATAAGGCAGCCTTGACCAAATGGAAGAATTCAATACAGAACAGAATGTTGGCTTTATTTTACATTTTATATTCATTCAGATACAAAGCAAAAGGACCAAGGGCTGGGCAGCATCTAAATGTTTGGCGTGCCCTCTGTAGGCAGCAGTGGCAAGCTACCCTTTGAGATTGGGTGAGGAGCTCATTTACCCGGGAGGAGCTCGGAGTAGAGTCGCTGCTCCTTCACGTCGAAAGGAGCATCTGAGGTGCCTCGGGCATCTGTTTCGGATGCCTCCTGGTGGCCTCGGGAGGTGTTCCGGGCATGTGGACAGCTGGAGGAGGTGTGCGTGGAATCGGAAAGTCTGGGCATCTCTGCTGAGACTGCTGCCCCCGTGACCATATGGATGGATGGATGGATGGATGGATGGATGGATGGATGGATGGATGGATGGATGGCTAACAAACTAAATGTTTCTGATGGTGGGCTTTAAAATGAAAAGGGTGATGGGTTTAAAAATATATTATGTAAAAACTGAAACGCAACAAGTGACCAGGGTTCCTCAAACCTGTGAATTTCGAGTGATCTGATCTTTTTAAAATATTTTTCTGACCACTGACTTAACAGGATAGTTTTCCACACCGTGTCCCTTCAGCCAAACTGTGTTGTTGCAGTAATAAAAGACAAAATGTTGGTAAATAATATCAATTGTTTTCCGATCGCACTGCAGCTCTGAGTCACATAACCACCAGACAGCAAGAAAATGAAAAAATAAAAACATGTCTTCAGAGCATGCTGCAGGAGCGAGAAGCCCATATCCTTCATTGATTCCGCTCCCAAAGCTTAGTCTGGAGCGGTTTAGCCACAGACAAACGTCGAGATCTCGATTAAAGTCTGTTTACACCTGCCTCAGCGGCAGCCATCGCTCCTGAACCTGGCTTCAGGAGGGGATGTGTCTGGAGGATTGTCAGCATCAGTCACAAGGGGGAAAGGGAATAAACAGAGACCAGACTTAAATATGTTGTTGTTTTAGACTAAAAATGTCAAAATTTTGACTCAGGGGCCAAATGCAGCCCCTCAGACCGATATTTGTTGACCCTAAATGCACAATGTGACTTTTGCCTATTATTAGTTTTTTATTACAACCTTGCTCTGCACATGCACAATATTTGATTTGATTCACCACTAAATTTCTGTGTTTTTTTCCTTCCTTTTTCCTTTCATTTTGGCAGCTCTGCAAGTGCAAAATGAGAAATATAGATATCACTTGCTTATTGTTTGACATTAGGGACACTGGGCTATTTCTAAGTTTTTCATTAAGAGACCTCAGAGGGACAGTTTATTAAGAGTATACATATATATTCTTAGTCCCTGTAGCTGGTTGCTGTATGCTAAAAGAAATAATATATATTTGATACAATTTAACTTTATTAAGAGTTAAGAGTTCTAACTTTAGTGTTTCTTGGTCTTAACTGCCTTGAGCAATAACAGTTGCAGTAAAGTCTGAGCTACAGGCGATACCTTCCCCACAGGCACGACGATGGAGTTTTATTTAGGATGGTTCGAAGCATTTCCACAGCCCGTAGTATCCAAGCCATGGTTTAATAAAGACTAAACGTCCAGAGTTGAATTTTATGAGGTGATTTTATGGAGTTGATAAAAGCTAATGTGCTCAAACCAAAGCTTAAAAATGCAGTGTTTTTGTTTTACAAATGTGGATTACAACCAGGCCTATTCATTTTTCATAAATAAAAAATGTACGGCTCCTCGTCGGTGCACTATTCTAGTACTTGTTTTGGCAAACTTTAAAAGACTGATAACAGTACATTGATATCTTTTCTGCTGGCACCGCTCTCCAACACGGTGCCCATCTATTCTTGTTTTGTTGTTTTGCGACTTGATGCGAGTGTGTCGGACCGGGGCCAAACAGGGAACATCACATAATGGTCACATGATGTTGTGATACATTTTTAGGAGAAGAACAACTCACAGTGGTTACAGTGATGGTTTATGCCATTTATCATCACTTGCCATAAATCAGAGGTGTTGAACTCATCTGGGTGGTGGGCTGAAATCAAGCTTCCTAGCCGGGTCACGGGCCACATATAATGCAAACAGGAAATGACTATTGACTGTGGCCATACCGACTTTGCTCTGCCCAATCCCGTCAGACCTTGGAAGCCAAGCAGACAGGATAGGATCTCGCAATACAAGTGTAATAACGGCTTACACTTGTATTGCGCTTTACAAGTACACTGAAGTCATTATTCATTCATTCCACACTCTGAGGGGGTAAGCTACTATTGTAGCAACAGCCGCCCTGGGACAAACCGACCATCTACCACGTGACTCTAATGTATTGTTTATATCCTGATCTCTTATTATATCAGTGCCCTCTGCTGGACATGTATGGAAATCTTTCCTTTTCTTTTAAATTGAAGCTGCCCCCGAGTCACAACTCCACACAGGAATGAGCTGGAGTCTCCAACTAAATCAGTCCGCAATCTCTTCTTTTGTAACTTTCGACATATGTCTAGGGTCTGGACATATGCAGTCAATGCTCTTGAAAATGTTAAAACATGAGCACAGGTTGTCTATTTACATAGCAGAACTGATCAATGAGTCAATAATTTTGCCATTGTATTTCAGTGTTATTCAAATTGATTAGATCATTTTGAATTCAGCCTTAGAAATTAAGTATATTGAGAGGTTGAAAAGGCTTTGGGGTCCGGACTAAAGCCTCTGGAGGTCCGGATCTAGACCCAGGTCTGCAAATTGGGGCAGAGACTTTTTTGTTTTTTTTACATACTCAGGACCTTATGCCCTACAAGTGGCCAGACTAAATCATGTCACGGGCCGGATATGGCCCGCGGGCCACCTGTTTGACACCTGTTGCTTATGGGCTTTAAAAATGCAGCTGAAACATCCGGGTGCTTTAAATTATGCAACTAAATCGAGAAAATACACATTGGAGCTCTTCAGCAGTGGAAGAGGAAACGGCCAAAGTAAACCATAAACACTTGAGTAGACAAAAAATATACTGGGGCAACCCAATGCAAACTTGAATCTCTGCCGAAGCAAATCTAGCTTGGCGTCTCATCAATACCACCCTTTCTCTCTCACGCAGAGCTCACTATATGAAACTTCCACTGGCTGCTGTATCTTTTCAGCAATGCGCCATGTCAGAACATTGCACAAAAAGAGAAAAATCCTAAAAAGAAAAAAGGACTGCTCATTTGTGCGGCGCTCGGAGGTGGCTGACACGGCACCATTATGATAGATTTGCCTTTGATCAGACGGGGGGGCTGCAGTAGCTAATGCGTGTCAGTAATGCGCGCAGAGCCTCGGCGTGATAAGCAGGAGGTGGAATTCAAACAGCATGTATAATGTAGACCCTGCTGACTCGGGCTTTCTCACTTTGCTGAGTCATAGTTTGAATCCGGCCCCTCCGCAACCCCCGGGAACTGCGATAAGTCCCACAGTGCGCTCTGCATTAAGCCAGACCTCAAGGAGCAAGGTCAGAATCATGGACTGCAAACGCAAGTACAGGTGGCCAATACACGGTGTAAAAAAAAAAAAAAGTGAGTTATATTTACGCATGGCCAAGAAACCTTTTGAATAAACTCCCCTGGGCTCCTTGATGGGAATACTCTTTTGACTTCCACAGGTAATTCGGAGAGAGAACTCTTCCTTGAGAACTTTTTTTTTTTTGGCTACTCAAGTCTGATTTCGATACCATGAGCAATCAACTTTTTTGGAGGTTTCAACACTCTTGTCAAAAACCACCCACAGTCCCCCCTAAGCCGCCTGAGCTGTAAGTGTGCATACGGGGACTGGTTTGAGGGCCGGAGCAGAGGAATTAGAAGGATGTTCTTGGCTTGATTATCGTGTTGTACAAGGCTCCGAGGTATCACTTATGCTGATGCCAAGTCCTTTGAATGTATGGATATGCAAATGCAACGCACCGAGCTTCAGCACAGAAAATGAAAAAGGAAGAGGAGGTAATTGCTTTTGCAGATTCTCGTGCAGTATTACGGATTTCCCCAATATCACTTTGGTCCTGTAATGTCATTTATATTATTGCGTGCGCTGTGTTGCTGCCTGGTCAACAGTTTTTTACTCTTTATTGAGTGTGTACTTCCAAATTGATGTCATTTTGCTTGTTTTTTGTACCCAGTATCAGTGGCACAGTCAGTGAGCTCTTACTCTACACACACACAGTTGTCTGTTTATATCTCGGCCGAAGAGCAATATCCCATGTTTAAACACAATCAAAATATGTCAGGTTCAGAATTCTTTTCCCCATATTGATCATTTTCAATTTTTATTAATAACAAAACAATAAATGTGGCTTTTCCTGGACTAGCAAGTAAATAGATGCTGTGGATGGACTTAAAACTGCCGTTAACTCTGCCGGGCAGCAGCAAAGACAAGCTCTACACTTCTAGCCTCACTCACACATCTAAACCAGAGGTGACCAAACTTTTTTTTCATCGAGGACCGAATATTGAAGTGTATACAGCTGCGAGGGCCTCATTGGGCAGTGGAGTCAAACATTCAGCAAGGTGCATTTAAAGCAGAACTACGGAAATCATGCCCCTGTAGGCCATAAGCACCACTGCAGGTGTGGTAGAATGTTGCGCTATTTTTTACTCATTAATTGTCCGTGAGAGTAAATACTACATTAACAGAAAAAACAAAGGGACAGAGGGATATTGTACATCGTGCCACAACTCAATGACACAATGGAGATATATTTTTTTTCACTCAAACTTGGCTGTAAACACTGCTAAAGTGGAGGTAGCCCGCAGTTAGCTTTGCCCGTTCGCCTGTTAGCTTCTTCTTCGTGATTCTATTAGTGTGTATTGCGCCTCTGACCCGGTGACAAATGTGCAAATGTGGTTTTCTGGCCAGAGACACCAGGGGGAGATGAAAGACCCCCCAATTAACCCATTAACACTTGTATTACCCCCAGAGGGACTATGAAAAGGATTTATTAAGGTTAAACGAGTTACTTAGTACTGCTTTAAGAGAGGTTTAAACCGTGCCCTCTCACCTTTGAACCATAATGCCCGCTCTGTCTCACAAAAACATGTAAGTTTCTAAAAGTTTTAATCGGGTGGGATTATTGAAGTTGTAGTAAAACTACTATCTGACGATGTATGCCATTTCAACATGAACCCTAATGAACTCTAAACACACACACATCTGCAAAGGAGCCGCATTAAAGTGAGACTGTTTGAAGCTGTCAGAAGGAGACAGCGAGTGCATGGTTTGTGTTCAGTGCAGAGCTTCACAAGGTTACAACTTCAGAGTTTTACACGCTTAACATGTAGCCTTGTAAAGAAAAACGAGTAAACAGCACGTTTTCCTCTTCAAAGGTAAACTTTTCGTCCGTGTGCAGCGTCCTGATTCTCTGACGGCTCCTCTCATGTTTCTGTTTTGCCCTTTAGATTATTTTGTGCAAGTTTGTGGCTGATTTTACACTGTTAATGACCAGATCGCAGATCCTCTTCCCATGCCTTCCTGTTTGTTAGTCAGAGTTTTCCCTGGGCTTGATCTGACAGGCGCTGCAGCCCTATAGGTTCATACTACATTCCTGAAAAAAATAGGGCTTAACTTAAACTTATTAACATCACCTTGTTCTCTCAAATGCAACAGGCAACTTTAGAAATCCATTGCAAAAAATAAATAGGCTAACTAGTGTAATTTCAGTGTTTTTCACTAGTTAAAGCAATACTAAGTAACTTGTTTACCTTAATAAATCCTTTTCGTAGTCCCTTTGGGGGTAATACAAGTGTTGAATGATTGGGGGGTCTTTCATCTCCACCTGGTGTCTCCGGCCAGAAAACCACAATGGCAACTTGACTGCCACCGGACTGGAGCCACCAATACACACTAGCAGATGGTAAATGGTCTCAACTAATATAGCGCTTTTCCACCTACATTTGGCACTCAAAGCACTTTACAGCACGGATCCACTTACCCATTCATACTCTCATTCATACACCAATGTACACAGACACTGGGGGCAATGTGGGTGAAGTGTCTTGCCCAAGGACACAACGACAGTGTACACTTCCAGGAGGTGGGATTCGAACCCCCGACCTTCCGCTCATGAGACAACCCGCTCTACCATCGGCGCCACTGTGTAGAATCGCAAAGAAGCTAACAGGCTAACAGGCAAAGCTAACTGCGGGCTAGCGCCACTTAAAGGGGGGGTATTATGCAAAATCGACATTTTCAAGCTTTACATCATGTTCTTATGTCATTCCCTCATTAAAAACATGCCTGAAGTGTTGCCTTGGCCCATTCACGTATTTTTGAGTAATCTGTAAAAACTCTGATGGCAGCCATTTTAGGGACAGGTTTGCCTGAGTCCTCCTAGGAACGCCCCCACCTTCTGGAGACGTCTCCGAGCTTTCGTCAGCAGCCGAGTAACCAACCACTGCTCCTCAGCAGAACCCCCTCCCCACTGATGCCACAGACAGCATGTGGAGGGGGCGTGTCGGAAAGGGCCAGAGGTTCTTAAAGAGACAGAGGCCTATTTCAAGACATTTCCTACAGCCATTTTGAGACAGCAATTTTATACAAGGCAGTTATTCTAATTTACTGCATTTACAGACCAACAGAAGGTTTCGTCATCATTGTAGTGTGATATAGACTGGTGCTGTGTGATTGAAAAAAGCACAATACCCCCTCTTTAAACAGTATTTACAGCCAAGCTTGAGTGAAAAAAAATATCTCCATTGTGTAATTGGATGTACAATATCCCTCTCTCCGTTTGTCTTTTCTGTCAGTGTAGTATTTACTTTCACAGACAAATAATGAGTAAAAAAAAAACGCAACTTGCTACGACACCTGCAGTTGCGCTTATGGCCTCTAGGGGCAATAGTTACTTAGTACTGCTTTAAGATTTTTCAAGATTATCTCACTCGTTCTGTGATGTCTCTGCCTTCATTCCATACATTTCGCCTTTAATTCAGGTTGAATTATCTGCAAATGGGGTAAGAAAACTGCACCTGTCCCATTGGCAGATTACAAATTGTTTAGATTCAGCCTTAGAAATTAAGTATATTGAGAGGATGAAAAGGCTTCGGGGTCCGGACTCAATTTTCTAGGAAGTCCGCCAGTTGGGGACTTAAAATGTCTTCAAACAAGCAAAATAATCTTGGTCTGATCGGGAAAAAAGTCTAAATGAGTGAAAACCGCTCAAAAGACGAGATTTTGACATAATTTGTAATGATAATGAAAAATCTACTGAATGAATTGAAATTCTATTTAAAAGCGCAAACCAATATATTATGTAAATAACACTGCTGGATTACTATTAACTAAATATTTCTTTAAGCATCATTACGCCGTCTACAATTAATGAATCATCTGAGCATTACTATTGTTAAGCACGTTTGCATTCCATCCTCTCCTGCTGCTTTACACATTGGCAGTGTTTGATACAAATCCCCGCTTTAAACTGGGATCTAGCTCTTTCCTCAAGTGCCGCATTGTAAATTGTTTCATATCCTTCGGAGGATTTGCCAGCTGCTGCTTATGAACACAATTATCCGGGAGATTGACAAGCAAGAGGAAGAAGACGTGTGCACGAAATTCAAGATCGAATTGAGACAGACAAAACCAATGCTTTGTAGTGTTAAAACAATAACAAGGGAGTCATGCCAGATTTTATAGGGGGGCACGATTTGTTCAAAAGGTTCAATTTGTGGTTAATTGAAAGTGTACCTGATTAGATTAACCCTTTGTCAGCTAATTACGGTGCAAAATTGAATGGTTAATCATGATTTTCTTTGAAAGTCTCCATGAAAGGCAGAATATATTAGGAATGATATGTAAAGATACTGAAATCACAATCATCAGCTTCTATAGTCCGTAAAGGGTGTGAAAAATACATTCAAATAATATATGCATTCAGCAAATCTTAAAGAGACACTGCGTAACATTTTGGACTATACTGTTGCCATCAGTATAAAACATGCTCCTATGACCAGCTCAACACAGAAAATGCTATTACTGCAGTGGGTAAGAGAATGGATCTGGATGAGGACCGAGCCTGTCTTTGGAGTCGTGTCTTTGGAGTGGTGAGCCGCTCACAGCAGAAACACATGTTTGTTATATTATATACTTCAATTATGAAAATATCTGTCATGAAATAAATGTGTGAATTTCAATGTTATTTATTGGGTAAAATTCTACACGGTGTGGCTTTAAATAATGTATCGTTATAACTACAGGTTGCACACAGCGGGCTGTTTTCTGAGCCGGGAAGATTTGTGCCAGCATTTTTATTTGTTTGAGAGTTCGTCTGAAAACTCTGAAATGTTGTGGTCAGGTATGGGGTGACATTTGGAGAAAAGGTCAGAATCAGGCCAGAGAACCATTTTAACTTTTTGGTTCCAGGTCGAGGATTGTATCTTTTCGAGACAAACATGAAAAAGTTATTGCCTTGAGCCTTTCAGAAAGGTCAGTAATGGCAAATAATTCCTATTGATCTTGTGTGAAGTAAAGAAGACGTAGCCTTCGGAGGTGGTAACTTAGAACATATAACACAGGGGTCTCCAACAGGCGGCTCGCGGCCCCTGACTTGGAGAGCACAAATTCATGAGTATGTTTATATTCATAAAAAACACACAAAGGCAAAAGAGTTATGAATTTTAAAGAAATAACCTGAATGCTCACTCAAGCCACTAGGGGGCAGCTTAAAGAAAGAAAGAAAAGAATTCCACATGTGTCCAGCAGAGGGCACTGACATAAGAAGAGATGGGCAGCTGTGGCTACAATAGTAGCTGACCATCACCAGTGCTGAGTGAATGAATAATGACTACAGAGTAGTTGTGACACAGGCTTGTTAAGTGCAATACAAGTGTAAACCGAGATTTCAGTCCTGTCAGGCTCATTATTATTCATTTATTGAAAAAAGTTTACTCAATAGTATATTCCCAATTAAAACCTATTTTACTGGAACTTTTGTTTATGGAGTCCAACAATACACTTTCGATGTATTTTGGCCCCCTGGGAAATTTACTTGGAGACCCTTGATATAACATGTTTTCATCATAATGGTATAAATACAGTAGTAACTTAATACTTTTTATGCTTTGTAAAAAAAATATGTTTTTTTCTCAAAGCCTTTCCTCATTTCTACATAAATTCATGCACTGGAAAATAATATAATTAGTTATAAGTAGGAAGAAATGATATAAATGTTCTTGAATTACAAGATCAAATCTAAAGTAGATTTGGTCTGGTCTTGAACAAGATAAAACCTCTTATTGCCAATGGAACCAGCAATTTTTGAGATGATTTGATTAAGAAATAATTTCAAAAGTAAACATTAATTTGTCTGATTTCAAGTGGGATTTATGATTGTTCCATTGGCATTAGCATGTTTTCTAGTTTGAACCAAAGAAAATCCCACATAAATAACCTTGATTCAAGCAATTTAATATGGTATTTTTTCCAGTGTTAGTCGATGAGAAGGGTCTAAAAAGCATGTCGAAACCGAAACAGCCATAATGCAGTATTTTTGAGCAACAACCAAATTTAAGAAA
Organism: Gobius niger; assembly: GCF_951799975.1. NCBI lineage: Eukaryota > Metazoa > Chordata > Actinopteri > Gobiiformes > Gobiidae > Gobius > Gobius niger. Next base: position 15,532,775 of record NC_136861.1, read on the forward strand.
GTGTGGCCAAAATGTGTTTGAAATTTTAACCAAAGACGATTCCCATAACATGCATTTTCACTTGAGAATGAGAGAAAAGCAAATCAAATGCTCAAAGGTCAAACTGCGTTGTGATCAGTTAATATGTCTGTCAGCACAAGTCTATTCACTTAATGAATATCCATAGCAAACTTCCACGTAGTTCCCCATTTATCTTGCCTTTACAGTGTTAATGTACAGGGGTTTGGCACCTCATTATGCTGCAGCGCTGGTAAACTGTCTCTTCCACAATGATTTATGGTAAAAGTTGTTTCTTCAATGATCAATTACTATTGCCCCACACGCCATACGAAACGTGGGAGTCCGTTGTTCAGAGGTTAACATGGATTGAATATATATATTGCACTTGTGGGCGTATGAAGGTACTATTATAGTCTATACGGCGCCGAGAAGTTATTCATCGAAGCCGCTGCCTTTTCTCAAAGCAAATGGCGAAATAATGCACGACTTTAATAATCCACTTTTTTGCTTTTAAAATAGAATGGCATTTTAAACCAGACACCAGCAATTTTCAAAATGGCTCCATCCATTTTCTTCCACTTTATACGGGACCGGGTCGCGGAGGCAGAAGACTTCCCTATCCATGCAAAACGACTCTTTACTTCATTTAAAAAACTCTTAAAGAGCTGTTGGAGTGTGTCGTGAAAATCTGCGTGATGATTCCTCACTCGTATCGAGGGTTTCACACTTGCTGCAACTGAGGGAGTAACCAGTACTATTCAAGAAAAGCATGGTGCACAAACCAGCACTTCTGTCACCGCCTCTGCAATCCGGCAATAATAACAAATGTTCTTCAGTCTAGTAGAAAACCTGGGCAACTAACTGCATCCAACTTGTCCATGTGGGGAGATTGGGTAGTGCCTACTAATGTTATTCATAGGGTATTACCCCTTCTATTTCCAACACTAACCTTCTACTTCTACTTCTACCGTTCAAGGGGTTTACGTGGACCTATCCTCATGAATACTAACCACCAGTAATCTTTTTATATGTATTCAGAACAATGCCCACACAGATTAAAGTGGCCTCAGAGAGACTGCCAATCACCGCCTTTTTCCTTCATCAGCATAAAACCCCAACATTTCATGGACAGAGCAGATGTTCACAAACTTTATTCCCTAATTGTCTCCTATACTTGCCTTCTAGCCTCTCAATGCATCCCTAAATCTTTATCTTTAAACTTATCTTCAAAAATGTATCAGGATTCATTCATATTGTACATAATTATGCATATTTGTGAGTAGAGGTCGACCAATATATCGGCCGGCCGATATATTGGGTAGATATTTGGGGATTTTACAATATCGGCAATCGGCCGATCTAGCGCCGGTAAAAGTCGTTATCTCTGGGATGCTGCATGTCATTTTGAAGCATCTGAGAATCCAATCACAATTGTATTTTTGATCGCTGCGCAAAATGCTGTGACTAGCGACAATATGCTAATGCGAACGGCAGCTAATCAAAGCTGGAACAAACACTATGATTGAATCACCTAAAGCAGCAATTCCCAATGTCCGGGACATCACGGCTCCCTTATTGATCAGATAATCTCTTGGGGGCCCCACAAATCATAATAATTTACTCCATTGAAAGGAATTTCTAAAAGGGGCTAGACGCAAGTTAGCCATTTTATACTCACTACTGCCACCTCAGGTCATATGTGCTTGTGCATGACGGCACTTCGGACCCGAATTAACACCTTTTTGAGTGACAGTGCAGGATTTTAGAGGCAGTTGTGGTGAACAGGTCTGGGCTCATTCTACACATTAGGACATCGTTGAAACATGTTGGGGGAGGAAAATACTTAATTTTAACAGTAGGCTAAATTCTGGTTAAAACTAGTGCATTTGTCCAAATAAATGTATTTTTCCTTTCAAAACCTAACTTTTTTCATTGTACTTGCTGTGTTGACAAACATTGGGGGCCGGAAAAAAATATCGGCCGTGCATTTCGGCACCGGCCAATAAAAATCTCCAAAATACAGCATCAGCTTCAGCCTCAGTCGACCTTTATTTGTGAGTCTAATTTTAGTCGTTCTGTCTTTATTCTCTGTTATTAGAGATTATTCAATTTATTCCATAGTAATGCATTTAAATCAGGTGTTTTACTGAGTTTAGTCCAAATACGATCTACTGATTTGATCTCGATGCTTCATTTTCATGAGTTGGTCCTTTATGTGAAACGTTTGAGAACCACTACTATGCAGATATGAAGAACAGAGGAAGAAAACAGAGACAAACTGGTTAGCACCTTCACTTGTCACCAATGTATTTGAATCTAAGAAACTATTTCGGCTCCTCCCACCTACTAGAACAATGGACAAAACCTGCACCTCACCAAGTATACGTAAAAAAGAGCATATTTCCAGCCCTGCGTTCACACACTGTTCCTACGTTGCCCCAGCTGCTTTGAAAGATTAGTCGACATCGATTTTGAAATAAATACTTACTTTACGGAATGTGGATTGGCAGCGCTGTTGAGTATAACTTCATCACAGAGGCAAGATCTGTTTAAAATCCCCCTGCACCACACGCTGCTATTCAGTTTTTGATCCGAGTTGCCTAGACCTTGCGTAGCCGCTGTTTCTGAATGGGAGGGCTTGGATTTGAAACAGTGCAGCGTGGCGAGCACAAGGCCAGCTGCTGTTATAATGAGATTTCTCAAAGCAACTTCCGCACACCTCACACATGTTTATCACAACATCGATCAAGAGCGAGCGGTCGGGCCTCACAGAATCACAAATGAGAATGCTTAATAGAAATCCTGGGGTGTGACTGGCGCTTTTGCCTCAAAAGGTCTACATACAGTTGAACGGGTTTGGCTGGCTGCATAATAGTGATACATGAGCAGTTTGTGTAGATCAATGGGCTTTTCTAGTATTTTATGGCCCTGCTTGGTTCAGCGGAGCAAATAATGGACCTTCATGTAGAGATTGTGACAAATGAATCGACATACATTACATATTATGCCTTACCAGATACAACAGCTACATAACTGAGCATTATGGGACAGGCTACAGGAGCGAGGTGCAACATCTGGCGTTGTGGTGAGACAACAATAGCCTGGTCTTAAACGTCGAAAAGGCCAAGGAAATCACTGTGGACTTCCGCAGGACCAGACCAAACAACTATACAGACCTGTCTTTATCGGCTCGGAGATGGTGGAGAGGGTGGGCAGTTTTAAATTCCTGGGGGTGACGGTGGCAGAGGACCTATCCTGGGGCACTCATATTGAAAGAAGGCCCAACAACGCCTCTACTACTTGAGGAAGCTGAGGAGTAGCCACATCTCCAGACTTCTGATGATGAACTTTTACAACTGTGCCATCAGCAGCGTTCTGACATACGGATTCAGCAGCTGCACTAAGACGGGTCCAGCAGGCTCTCCAGCGAGTGGTGAAAACAGCGGGGAAAATCATCAGGACTATCTGAGGGGAGGGTGGAACATCCTGCGTGACCGCTACCATCTTGCTTATCACCTGTTCCACCTGCTGCCTTCAGGTAGGAGGAACAGGTCTATACAGGCCCGGACAGCAACACTTCCCCTTCTGTCCTCTCTGCCTCCCTCCCACAGACAATAACCACATCCATCAGAACAATACCTCTGAACTGGACTTTGCTTTGTTGCACTATTGCACTGCCTCCATGTATCCTAGCCCTGTACTTTACAATGATTACAATGAATGCTATAACTGTATAACAATGTTGCACTGATGCCAAGATGAGCTAAATGTTTACACTGAATTGGGGTATTCTGGGGTTTATGCACTTGTGGCACTTTACATCAAACTCTGACAGTGTTGATGTTCGTTGTGACGATGTCAATAAATCTCAAATCTGAATCTTATCTCACAAAAGAGACAAATTCCTGGCTTTGTCTAATCCATAAATATTTCTTCATTATCCCTGAAGTAACTTTTAACCTGTTAATTGTTGTCCCCACAATCAGGGAGTTAGGTTTAGGTTTAGGATTAGGGGTTAGGGTTGTGATTAGGGTTAGGAATGGCAAATGTGATGTAAATTATGTTTCACTCACACAGATCTTACACATATTTGTAGAAACTAGAAGGTCTTTGCTTTGAAATAAGGTATCACGATGGCAAATAGGCTGTAAGGTCTTCATTTGAGATTTGGATATACAGTGGGTTGCATAGGTATCGGCCTCCCATAAACATAAATATATTTCATTGAACATTTATGTGAAGTGACACACAATCGTGAAGTGAAACTAAATTTATACATGATTTTGAATGTGAAAAGTGGGATGTGCATAAGTATCGGCCCACCTTTCCTTTTAGGGCAACCAATTGCCTTCAGACGTTGGATGAAGATTTCTGTTTGCCAGAAGCCACCTTGAGGCCACATGGTGACTTCTGGCAAACAGAAAACGGGACTTCATATGGTTTTCTTTTAAAAATGCCACTCTGTCATGAGGTCAGATTTGTGTGGACAGTTTCCCCCAACTGAGCTGCAGCTCTCTGCAGTTCATCCAGGGTCATCATAGGCTTCTTGGGAACAGCTCTGGTCAGTGCTGTCCTTGTTCGGTCAGTAAGTTTAGGAGGACGGTCGGGTCTTGGTAGGTTTGCAGTGATGCCACACCATCCAGATGGTGTATTTAACTGTGCTTTGAGAGATGTTCAAAGCGTTGCAATTTTTTTTATAACCCAACCCAGCTTTATACTTCTCAATAACTTTATCCCGGACCTGTCTGGTGTGTTTTTGAACTTCATGATGCTGTCTGCTCCACTATAGTCTCTTAACAGACCTCTGAGACCATCACAGAGCAGCTGTATTTGAACTGATATTAGATTACACACAGGTAGACCCTATTTAGTCATTGGGTCAACATGTGATCATTCAGAAATCGTCATTCAACTTCTGAAGGCAATCGTTTGCACTAAAAGGAAAGGGGGGGGCTATACTTTTGCACATCACACTTTTCAGTTTTTTATTCATAAAAAAAATATTTATGGTATTATTTCTCTATTGTGTATGGTCCATAGAATGGCAAAATGTCAAAAAGTTAAAAGGGGCTGCTACTTATGCAACCCACTGTACATAAATGCCAACCCTGAACCTAACCCTAATCTGGCAGATGACAGGCTAAAGGCATTTTCGTTGCCTTTATGTCGTTCATCTGCAAAGTCTACACACTCAAAATTATAGATTCACTTCTTATCAAATGCACGAGTTTTGAAATGCAGCCTCAAACTCTCGCTCTCTCGCACACAAAGGCCTGGTAAATCGATTAACCTTTACCCGACGGATTGCTGTGCGGTTTTCTCATGACACTGATGCGCCTGACCGCCCTTCCATGCCCCGGCTCTTTATCTAACAAGATTTGGTCCTGGGTGAGATTTGCACCAGGAACAGATCATTTCAATCAGCCAATCTCGATTCATCTTGCACTGTATTGTATTGATACCTAACTATACACACGTATCTTTTTTTTTTTTAACAGCAAATCATCACCAATGCTCCAATCACAAATAGCTCAATAAAGTGTCTTGCCGCAGGAACAGGAATTCTTAAAATTAAATGTTTTGAATGTTTTATGTTGAAGATCTCTCTCAATTACAAGGCAAAGGTAGAGCTTGTAGAGTCTTGCTTAAGATGCACTGACACACAGCGACTCTTGATGAGCCAGTCCGTAGGTCAGGGTTAAATGTAGGGTCAGTGGTTGTGCCATTATGAGATTCCTCCAGAGATAGACCTGATGCATTGCTGTTGCCAGGAGAAGAATGGCCACCTTTTTCATCTGTTGCCTAAAGCTTGATTAGATGGTGCTCTCCGGCTCTGAGCTCGGCCTAATTTGTCAATGCAGCCGCAGTTACCTAAACCGAACTGAGGTTGTTCTTTTACACACACCAAGCGAGAGATGGGACTGCTTTCTAAAGAAGTCATTTTGAATGTGCAAAAATAATACGGCAAGAGGTACTTTTATGAGTCATCAATAATCATCCAAAACTAGTTGATAGTCATTGAAAATTGCTCATCTTAAGAACACATTTGATGGGTTTTACTCGACTTGTGAATAAAAATAAAATGTTTCTTCTTCATTTTCCATTTTTTGTGAGTCATGCAGGAGGTGTTTTAAATCACTATGGGTCTTAGAATGGTGGAAGGTAAGACGGCGATATGACAAAAACGGCAACGACCTTGAAGGATTTGACATTGACGTAAGGGATAGTGCACAACGAGGTATCCATTATCAGTTATTACCAGTTATTTCTGATAACGGACACCTCGGAGTGCATTATCCCGCTTATACCATGGTCCCGCGAACTGAAACTGTTCATTGGGGCCTGTTTTTTTTAAGTCCTAGGCAGGAGTTCTCTCACTTTTTAATCACTTTTACGTGAAAGCAGTTCCAGCTCAATTGTTTATCGTTACTATGGAAACAGCTGCAGTGGAGTGATATAGAACGTGATTTCGCTGTTATTTAACTGTTGCCAGGCTAGGTGTACATTATCACTTTTGAACGGACAACTTCCAGCCAATCAGAATCGAGTATTCACCCAGACCATGCTATAAACTGAAATGTTGTACTTGTTTTTCTTAAACTAAGAAAGTAGGCCTTAAAGGGGCTAGATGCAAGTTGGTCATCTTTATACTCACTACTGCCGCCTCAGGTCTTACTCGTAACTGCAGCTTCTATATTAAGGAGCAGGATTTTAGAGGCAGTTGTGGTGAATAGGTCTGAGCTCATTCTACACATGATTAGACCATTGCTGGAACATGAAGGAAAATACTTAATTTTAATATTTTTAAACTCTGCACAGTCCCTTTAATAAAGGATCAAATGTAACTCAGTCGACTCTGTGCATAACTTCAAATCCTAACAACGCCGCCCAAGAAGTGACTTCCTGTTTCGATGCAGCACGCCAAAATAAAAGCACACAGCTCGTCTCATTGATTGGTTCAGCAGGAACTTGCAACATGACAAGAATAAAATGAAATACACACATTTTAAGTGTCTGTTAATAGTTAGAAGTCGAACCAATGAACGGCTGATGTAACAAATAAGATGGTGCTTTTATTTTGGTGCATAGGATTGAAACAGGAAGTCAATTGGAAAAATCACAACTAAAATTGACAACGCCGCCCAAGTAGTGAATTCCTGTTACGATCCAGCACACCAAAATAAAAGCACCGTCTTGTTCATTAGTTCAGGAGTTCATTAGTTCTTTCACTTTCTTTCTGCCTAACTATTAACAGACTGATCACAAAAAAGGGTAAATCTCAGTCAGATGGAAAACCCCAATGAATCTGAGATACACATAATTTGGCAAGCAGCCCTCGTCAAAGGTAAACAGAGAAACCTACTAATCCAAAAAAGGTTCATTTGGTTTTCCAGTGATTGCATTTTACAATTTCTTTTCCATCAGACCAGCTGTGGTTTTTTCGTACCTGGCAGTTTTGTCTGCTCTCTTCTGGCAGTCTTCCTGATGGTGTCACGTACTGTTGCTGTGTCTCGCCAAATGATTCCAAATGGCATGGTTTTCCTCCCAGCAGAGGTAGGACGACAGCGCCATCTGCAGTCTGACTTCTTCCGCACAGCATCCCAGGTGTATGAAAGCAAACAAGCCCCTTCATCCCGGTAAACAGCCCCCGGGGGCCGAATTTCAATTGCCTCTTTTGTCCATCTGTGTATAACACTGTCAGGTGTGGAAAAACGCAACTGGTCTGATAGAAAAGAAATCGAAAAATAGAGAAACCTACTGACAATCATTATAATTCAGAAATTCAGAATTTCATCCAACACATCAATGCACATTAAAGGGACCATACAGAGTTTAACATTTTTAAAATTAAGTATTTTCCTCCCCCTACATGTTCCAGCCATGTCCTAATGTGTAGAATGAGCCCAGACCTGTTCACCACAACTGCCTCTAAAATCCTGCACTGTCACTCAAAAAGTTTTACTTCGGGTCCGAATTGCCGTCATGCACGAGCTTAATATAGAATGTGCAGTAACACATGTGACCTGAGGCGGCAGTAGTGAGTATAAAATGGCTAACTTGCATCTAGCCCCTTTAGTAATACAGGATAATAAAGAATAGGTTTTCATTGTTATTACATTGCCTTAAAATTAAAAGCCTTTTCTCCATTATATAACAAAGTAAACACACACTGAGTTCCAACTATATTTTCCCAGTGTCTCTGATGTTTGAGAACATGTTACACTTTCCAGCGAGAATGTCTTGTCATCCGGGCCGTTGACTTGGTGCGCATCTGTATCTTGTGAAGTCAATACAAGGGGATGGTGGCTCTCAGTACATCAGTATTGGTGATGAGGGAGCAAAGTAGCCCCCCATAAAGCAGCGCACGAAAGCTAATAGATTTATCGATCGACCGGGGCTTCTTGTAGTTCCTCCCACATGACACAGTGCGTATTACACCAGAAACCGCGCTACCTTCAGAGTTATGGCCCGCATCAGTATTCCCACCTGCTCCAGCCTCCATCATTCTCGGCTTTTGCTTTCAACTTCAAGCTATACCTTCTCTTTTCCCTTCTACCCGAGCCTCCTGCTGTTTGTGAGTTCAAAGTAGCCTAAACCGCTGGATATCAAAATCGTTTTCTGAAGACAATTCACTTTCCGCAGCGTTTATTTACCACAGAGCTGAAGTACATGTGTCCCTTTATATGTGGTTAAATCTCGAAGTTGTATCTTTTTTGGTGCAGGACTGACAGAGTTCTAAACACAGCGATAATGAACGGGCTTTGGGGAGCCTTTTTGCAGACTGGCTGCTACAGGATAATGAGATTAGATAAAGCACGCAGAGCCTGTTAGCTGTATGAGGGCCCTTTGAGGAAAAAACATGATGAGGAAAAGGACAGGAAGGGAGCAACAATGTGTCAAACTGAATTTATACAGAGATATATACAATATAGAGTAGCTACAGAAACATGCTCTTCTTGGAGCGCAGAATAAGAAAGAAGCTGGCATAGGGCTGAGCGATAAGGCTACCAATTATATCACAAAGAGAAATGTCGAGAATTAGAAGGAAGAAATGCATCACACCTTGACATTCTCATTCATATTGGAAAGATTTTCAGAAAGGGCTAAAAGAGAGACTCAATTATTTGGTGCAAATTGTCCAGCTGATGTTTTTTGAATTGTGGGATTAAAGGAATAGGCCACCGTTTTTCCAGACGGAGACAAGTTGATGCGTACCTGTCTGGTTTTTGTGTGTGCGCTCAGTCACGCAAATGTTGATAGCATTTAGCCTCTCCCAGGATGTATAGCTCCAAACTGAGGAGAAGTTATAAGCTACCAAGCTGTTACACGTTTTCCCTATTTAAAGGGACTATACAGAGTTTAAAAATGTCAAAATTATGTATTTTCCTTCCCCTACATGTTCCAACAATGTCCTAATGTGTAGAATGAGCCCAGACCTGTTCACCACAACTGCCTCTAAAATCCTGCACTCACTCAAAAAGCTGTTAATTCGGGTCCGAATTGCCGTCATGCACGAGCTTAATATAGAAGGTGCCGTTACACGTATGACCTGAGGTGGCAGTAGTGAGTATAAATGGCTAACTTGCATCTAGCCCCTTTAAATACAGTTATGTGAGCCTTTACACGATCCAACTCTAGTTACACAAAATTAAGCATGTCGATTTTCTAAGTGGATAAAAAGGGGCACTATATTGTGAGGCGTAATAACATAGGAGAACTTCGACGATATTACTGTGCTGATGTCGAAGTGCTCCTATGTTATTACGCCCCACAATATAGTGCCCCTTTTTATCCGCTTAGAAAATCGACATGCTTAATTTTGTGTAACTAGAGTTGGATCGTGTAACTACTCATGTAACTGTATTAAAATAGGGAAAATGTGGAATAGCAATGCTGGGAGAGGCTAAATGCTAACAAAATTTGCGTGGCTGAGCGCACGCACAAAGACCAGACAGGTACGCATCAACTCGTCTAAGCTCAGGTAGAAGAACACATCTCAGTATGGAAAAAAAGCGGCCTTTTCCTTTAAAGGGGCTAGATGCAAGTTGGCCATTTTATACTCACTACTGCCACCTCAGGTCATACGTGTAGCTGCACCTTCTATATTAAGCTCGTGCATGACGGCAATTCGGACCAGAAGTAACAATATTTGAGTGACTGTGCAGGATTTTAGAGGCAGTTGTGGTGAACAGGTCAAGCTCATTCTACACATTAGGACATTGCTGGAACATGTAGAGTGAGGAAAATACATAATTTTAACTTTTTAAACTCTGTATAGTCCCTTTAAGCTTTCCCCTGACAACCAAGCCTCAAACGCCTTTTTGTTCAAATGCTACAATATCAAATGGGTCTGAAGGTCTTCCATGTATGTTGTCATTGGCAGAATTTGCAATCAATTTGGAGCACTTTAAGAGGAGGTTAGATCACTGCAGTGAGTTGATAGGGCAGTAAACCACTCAATTCAATCAGTCTATGGCCTCGCCCATTGGTATTTCAAGGTGATATCTTTGCTCAAAAGTTCTGTACAAAAATCCCTCATCAACCTTGATTAAGACTGAGCTCTGTCCTGGCATACAAGAATGTTTCAAGATCGGAAATACTGTTTCTTTTAATAGTGTAAAGGTCTGATAGTATTAAATGCTCAAAGTGGTTTATGTTTCATTCCACGCAGTACGTCAAATATCCTAATCTAAATTGCTTTGGGGAAAACACTGCTCTGCAATATGGCCAGCCAACACAGCTTTGCCTTTCCTGTAGTGAACTAACTTTAGCTGGAAGGGATTATTGGTGTCTCTGAGTGAGAACAGCAAAAGATGCTTAATTGATACATGCCCAGGGGCTTGCTTCTGATTAAGCTTGAATGGCATGACAGCAGGCCGACGGTATCTTGTTTGGATTTAATGTTAAACTCCAAATGAGTGCCGCTAAAATATTTACACCGAGGACTACCACATTAAATATTAAAACAAGATCTACAACAGATTAGTTCACAATATGGTATACATTTTGAATACAGCCACTGCCGCTAATGCTTTGCTTCTGTTATGATTAGCGGTTTAATCTATTGTTAAAGGAATTATTTATTATATGAATTAAAGTGATGGAAATGAATGGAAAATTGGCTCAGTGTTAAGATTAAAAGTGTCCGGAAACCATTTCACATGTTCTATGTGTCTAATATAATGTGCTTTAACAGTTGGCTTTAGCAGTTGATATATTGCTTGGGTCCTAAGTGCTGTCATCGTGTCATTGTGCGATGCAGTTCACAGTGTTGCCCACGAATGTGCACAGTGGCAGAGAAGCCTTAGTCTAAAACCAGGTCCACATCAGGAGTAAGTCAGAAAATACCATCCACTGTGCACTGACATCTCATGAAATTGAGTGCAGCAAATAATGTCTGCATTTTGTTAAGGCTGCATTGAAACTATTGAGGAACGACAATGAAGGCTGCTTTTGTTATGACACATTAGAGCAAACAGAAGAGGCTCAGAAGCAATAAAAATGCAATCACCGACTCCATGGCACCACTTGAGAAAAAATACAACACTTCATAAATGGAAGTACAGCTTTTCACTGCGATCTCTGTGGACTGACCTGTGATAACTTCCACAACTTGTGCGACTACGGGCCCAGAGCAAAGCAATCTCAAGAGCAAAGACAGGTTTATCGGCCCTTTCTTGTCCTCATTAAGTTCATAGAGAAAAAGAAGATAAGACAGTAAAACTTTTTAACCCTCAGATTGATGACGCCTTTAAAAAACAAGTCTAAGAAACTGCAGCTTGAGAAGGTGGTGCATTCAATTTTCTGTCTTTTTTTTCTGCAATCGAGACATAATTAATCCTACAACAAAACACTGAATCAACAGGAACAATGCCTTGCATGATGAGTTGAACTGAAAATGAACCCACTCAGCTCATGAAGGCCACAGAGGAAGCAACAACACTTTTCTTTAATATTATGAGCTGTAAACCCTTTACTACACTTTATATTTCAAACACAGCCACAGCCATACAGAACAATTATTCTCTGTGCAATACTAAAGTATTTACTCTTAAAGCAGGTACAGAGCTGTACTCACTGAGGAGAAGTTGTGTGCTCCACAGGGCTCCCCTTTATATTTACACGACAGGAGCATGTCGTCCAACTGGTGGCTCAGCCGGTCCATAAACTCCAGGTTGGTTCCCTCAAAGTTCCTGGGCGGCAGAAACAGCCTGAAGTCCGACAGTTTGTTGAACCAAGAGAGTCTGTCCTCCTGGAGAAGGTCCAACACCAGGGGTCTGACAGTCCTGTTGGCCAGGAGTAGGCCCAGCCAGTGGCCCGCGAAGTACAGGTCACTCTTGGTGAGTTTGTACAGACGAATGGGGTTGTTGTTGCAGATAGTGACAGCAGGAAAGGGCAGTTCTTTGGCCCACTCCGTATGGACTCGAGTGTAAGTGGGGAATGAGAGCCAGTGCAGCAGGCGGTTGGAGGACCAGGACAGCAGCAGTCCTATAGAAGTGCACAGAGCCAGCAGCCAGAAGGCCCTCCTTCCTGCAGAGCCTCCGGGCAGACACACCTGTCTGAGGCCATGCAGGCGAGTGCGGGACAGCAGAGTAGAGGTGAGGCGGCTCAGAGAGGCCTTCCCTCGCCGCTGTCGACTCCTCCGGAGCATAGCCGGGGATCCCCGCCCAAGACAGCGCCCCTCCAGGGCCATGGCAGCCCAAAGCGCGCCTACAGCCACAGGTAAGCCTTCATCTCCCAGCCAGGCCGCAGGGGCTGGGGCGCACATGTATCTCCAGGGCAAATCCACTACTGTAATCCACACCAAGTGAAGTATTTGGCCCAACTACACAAATAAAGGAGTTCCTGATGGTATACACCACCGTGTCTCACTGAAAGTGTTTTCAAATAAATAACGGGTCTGCAGAGCTTTGGCTGCTGCAACAAAAGCTTTTAGAAACTAGGCAGCACCTACTTGTTGGTTGTTTCTCCCCATCCTCCACTTTACATGGCTGCCTTCAGCCAAATCAGCAGAGAAAAACAAAGAAAATATAAGCGAATGTGCTCCAAGCAAGGTGGCTTCTACATGAGTGACTCCAGCATCCAGCGCCGTTAGTGTGACAGTGAACAAGAGAGGATGAGACACAGAGAGGAGCCAGGCAGGCAGGGGAGGGAGGGAGACGAGCAGAGGAGGACAGAATACAAAATACCGAGGGCTAAGCACAGAGCGAAAGAAATGAAAGAGGAGTAGGTAATTAAAATAATGAGACGGCAGCAGAGGAATTGGTTGGTGCGGCGCAATATGTCACAGGAGGCTCGCCTTGTTCTAGTGGTGCTTCTTCAGTAGTGTCTGTCAGCTCCTTGTCACTTCCCTGCACCAGCTTTAATTGAATTCACAAAAGTGGTCCACACTCGTTTGTTTTCTGGTACTTTTTCATGCCTGGCCTCCTTTGTAATGTCATCCCTGTTCGCGGCCAGCTTTAACCAGTGTTATTAGTTCCTGGGGCTGAGCAGCAAACGGCGGCAGACTCGCTCCTCGCCACAGCAGTCACAGCCGGGAACATGCTCCGACACACTTTTCACATGGAGCCGGCGCACACACGCTGCCACGCACTCAGAGACCAACCGGACCAGAGATAATCTGCGCTGTCACACTCTCTCCTCTTCAAGCCTCTGTTGTTGCCTCTGTATTCCTCTCATGTCATCCGCGCGGCTAAAAATACTCCTTCCCCCCAAAATCAAAATCCATCAACTCTGCGCTCCTCCTTTTCCTCCAACTCGCTCGGGTGTCAGTCAAGCCCCATGTGTACGACCTCCTGTCTGCCTTTCCCCGCTCGCGTTGCTCCATGAGACTTCTTTTCCTCCGCAGATCTTCTCTCCTCCACTTTTACCCCGGCGTGTTTGTTGTGGAGGCAGACTGTCGCTCAGCCTGCGCCACGGCTCAGTCCGCGCATGCAGCCAGTCAGAGGAGTCCGTCTCTATGCGAGCGCTTACTCGTCCCCTTTCCCTGCCTCTCTCTCCCCCCGCTTGGTCTGGTGCTGAGGCAGAGAGGAGCGAACAGGGAGATCCTCCGCACATGTGCGAGAGAGGCAGCGAGAGCGGAGACAAGAGCGCTCAGTCACAGCACACTGATAACTGGATTACGTTAGGTTGCAGAAACAGCTGATCAGTGCTTTATTGATTGAATGCATTTTCATTACTTGGACGGCTTTAGAGTGAGCGGGAGGGTGCAGTGTCCTTTCTCAAGAACTGTTGCGGCATCATGGGAATGCATTTGAAATGTGCCTCAGGCTGTTGTTTTGCTTTTTTTTAACACAAACTTTTTAGGTTAGTACCCTCTTAAGTGCATGTGCATCATGCAATGCAACAGTTAATGCACAGTTTACTGAAACTTAAAAGGACTACACAGAGTTTAAAAATGGTAAAATTATCTCATTTCCTCCCCCTAAATGTTCCAACAATGTCCTAATGTGTAGAATGAGCCCAGACCTGTTCACCACAACTGCCGCTAAAATCCCGCACTGTCACTCAAAAAGGTGTCACTTCGGGTCCGAAGTGCCATCATGCACAAGCTAGAAGGTGCAGTTACACGCATGACCTGAGGTGGAAGTAGTGAGTATAAAATGGCCAACTTGCATCTAGCCCCTTTTAAGGTCAGTGTCAATGTCAACTTTATGTCACATTTATAACATTATATAAACACCTCAAAGTGCATCATAAAAAAGCAAACAAAACAATGAAAGAATGTACTGTATGTATTAACGATCTTTCACCAAAGAAAAAAAAGAGTGGAAAAGGAGTGGTGCGCACTGAATGGGTGCTGCTGCCGGATGCTCTCTCATCGAATGCAATAACGTATCATCTTATCTTATCTCTTATTTATTTTCAAAACATGTATAATTATATATAGTTATGATTGTTTATGTAAGATGAGTAAAGATGAGATAAGACAAGCGAAATGTGCAATCAATAAAATAGTAAATAAATGTATCTTATTTTATTTGGTTTATTTGGCAGGGACTGTGCATGTTAATGAACATAATATATAGGTCTCATGCATGTAAACAAGCCACTCCGGATTGTAGCCATGGGTTAATTTCCATCCGTCGTCCCCATTCTGGCCTGTTGTACATGTTTTTCGTGGTAGGGGAAACCGGAATACCCGGAGGAAACCTACGCAGGCACGGGGAGAACATGCAAACTCCACACAGAAAGGTCACCTCCGGGACCTTCTAGCTGTGAAACACGAGCGCAAACCACTCTATTACTGTGCCGCCCTTGTGTACAAATGCAAATAATACAAATTTAAAAAATGAAATTCGACTATATAAAATGTCAGCAGTGCAAATTCCTTCAGTCTTAGCGCAGGTAGAGTGGCATTCAACAACAATAAAAGAAGAACATTGAGAGAAAATTGAGAGAAAATATAAATATACTCGGCTCAACTAAAAGCCAGTGAGAAAAGGAGCGTCTTTAATGATTTAAAATGCAATACTGTATCCAGAGCTGGGGGCCACCGGCTGCAGAGAAGGCTCCGTCACCTCTGCTCTTCAGTTTTGTCTTTCCTAGCAGCTGAGAGGAAGCCCTCCTGTGTCTGGCTGGAGCGTGGGCAGACAAGAAATCACACAAATATAGAGGAGCAACAGTTTAAAATTGATGCCAGGACTGGAGTAATGTTTTGTTCCTGTCAGAAAAAAACGGGCAGCTCATCCTCAGCTGGGACACCATGTTCTATATGTTTTTCTGTTACTCCACAATCAAGACTACATCAACAAGTCAATGGAAACATGAGTTATTTCCATATTGTCATAGGGTCAATGCATCATCTGAGTGAAGCAGGAGAAGGAGAATTTGATTTTAAACACATCAGATGGACGAGTCTGTATCTCAACCCTTTCCAAATACAGAAATAAATGACCTCACCAGTTTTGTGCTGATACTGTATTAACGGAATATATAAGCATGTTCTCCCCGTAAATGTGGTGAATAGCAGAACTATATGACTTCAGTGTGAAAACTGTGTGTTCCAAATTTTAAAAGGAAGTTGTTTATTTAAATAATTCATGACTAAAATAGCCTCTTGTTTTGCTAACAAATAAGTCTAGCATCTTACCCACTGACACAGGTCTAGACATGGCAAACTGCAAAGCCATTAGTACACATTTGATTGCACAAAAACAAAGTCTAAGAGCAGCCTCTAAGTCGAGACAAGCTGCTTCTTATAATGCGCCGGCCTTCACCTGTCAATCAAATATCGACATAGTCCTCTGCCATCGACTGCTGCCTGCACCCAGACAAACATGACACTGAGCATCATCGTGTCATAAATAAAACAGGAAGGGAATTATGCCTTGAATGCTAAAGAAATGCGGTCCAGAGTGTGGGTTTCAAAGCAGCAATTGCCTTTCATAGTGCAATTTTCAATGTTTCTTAGGGCTTGCTATTGCCAACAACCTCAAAATAAGATCTGCACAGTCCGCAAACCACAGGGAGAAGGTTCAAATATCCATCCAGCATTAAGTTGTGCTCTGCTGTTATGATTCTACAAAAAATATGCCCCTTCATTTTCAATGTTGTTCAATGCTGTATGACAATATTTTGACTAAACCCCAGTGCGGTTCTTGAACATTCTGCCACATTTAATGACACCACTGTGATCATCTATTTAAGACAGAGACATGAGACAGTTTTAACTCGGGAGCTATCCGCCCACGCAACAGCCTAAAGAAACCTTTCACACTGTCGAGAGAAATCAATGCAAAAACAGAAGACATCATGCGTGCACGTGTAGGGCACCGCTGTTGTGCACACAATCCCAGAGAAAGGTGGACGATAGCCATGAATCATGCATTCAACATAAAACAAAAAGTGAACTCCAACCTATGTCAATGTGCAGTCATTGTATCCTGGGAGGGAGGAGTGTTTTAGAGCTTGTGTCGCTCTTCCTGAAGAAGATTGTTTCGAAACACTGCGTCGGAGCCTGTTGCGGTAACAGCTGGTCACGTGACAAAGGTCTTAACAGTCCAACAAGTAAACCACAGATGTTTTCTGGTCCATATAGCAATGAAAATCATCAGTGATAATATAAAGTATTTCCCGCATTTTCCATTGAACCGTGTTCATGTGGTGAAAGTGTGCCAGGCTGTGGGCCAGCTAGAAATAACTATTCCTTACAAAGTCCTGCTTTTGAAGAGATAAGCACATGTGGATGTTTGAGCAGGTGACTGAATAGGCCCCGCCCACTGGAGCTCCATGAAGCACAAACCAATCATAGGGTGGCTATGATTGAACATTAATATCTGTACTGCAAATAATAAAACCGCCTCACACCTGTTTGAAACTTCTCTTGCACACATGATTGTGTTGGTGCTTCACTCGCAATAATCAAGTTTGTCCATAAGAGGTCAGTGTTGAAACAGAATGAAACAGCTCTGAGAATTCAAACCTTATGAGACTTTTTTGCCAGGAAAGCCTCGAAGTGTTACAAGGCTTCACTCGCCCATCACTAGAGTCAGTCAATAGGTTTTACATTGGTTTGATTCAGAGTTTACATAGTTTAGACCTTGTACAGCATTGTGTGTTTACTCCAAGTTTACTACTTGCAAAAACCTAGGTCAGTTCTGAGGGGCATTCTGCTGTCCTCTTTCATCTTCTGGTTTAGACCTCTTTCAGTCCTGGTTCGTATTTAGCCCCAATTTATTTTAGACCATTTCATATAATTAAGCCAATCTGACATCTACACATTTAAGATTTTGTCCAGATGTAACATTTTGTCAGTTTTGAAAAACTCCTGGTTTAGACTTTAGTGAGTTCAAGTGTTTAAAATCCATTTTTGTTCTTCCCAATGCAAAAGTATAGGCAATAAGTAATGAATGAAATGTTATCCGGCGTGATACTGGGCTTGAAAAGTTTGAAGCTGACTATATGCAAAAGTGATGCAAACACAACCTGTTTTTATCAGAGGCCGAATAAGTAGCTGGAGGCAATAAGAGAGCGCTTGAGTCCATTTCCGCAGTCAGGCCAAACAAAAAGCTCAGACCCTCGCCATCTCCTATTTGCAGTTCTAAAACATAAGGGAAATCACTGATTAATTAGGGGGAAAGCCATTCAAGCGTCACAAGCAATTACACAGCATTGTAGACGGACGCAGGGTGATGCCGCGCCGCCGCATTTCCTCTAAAATATTCACCCTCTTTCATCAACAACAGAGAGAGATCAAAGGACAAATCAGGCTACAGTGGTCATGATAGGGATAAATATAAACCTCAATTAAACTTTCACAGGCCGCTGTTAATGAGGCGCAGACTGGTGGTGTACGCAGCTCAAAAACAGGCTGAGTTTCCACACGCTCTCTAGGTCTGGGTTAGCTCCCCATTGAACTGAAATATGCACAAAAGGTTTCAGCTTCTACAGAGCAAGGTTCGGTCCCAAGGTCTGGAGAAGGGTTTCCCAAGAGAGCTGTTCCTAAACAGGAGGGTGGAATCTTAATCGGCTTAGAGCATCTTGACATCTTGAATGTCAAAACAATGTGTTACGAATAACTTCTGTATAATAACAATGACCAGTTCAATGTCAATGTATGAAGAGACAGAAGTCACAGGACAATTTGACTGAAATGAAATGTGATTTTAGTGTTGCTCCCTTTTAACGGTGGGGGAAGAAGGAAAGGGAACAACGTTGATAATTAATTTTATAGTGTAGGACTGCTCCAAAGTGCTTTCCATATTCAGTGCAAAAATACAGACACACAAAAAGCATATTAAGTGCTGCAAAAATGTACAAAAAATGTCTAGCTCAGCTTGAATTAAAAGCCAGAGCCTAAAGAGACGCGTTTTCAACAATGACTTGAAATTGTCAACAAAGGAGGTCGTTCTGATTTCCAGAGGCAAAGAGTTGCAGAGTTTAGGGCCGGCAACAGCAAAGGCTCGATCTCCTCTGGCTTTTTGTTTGTACCTCAATATTCTGCCCGGAGGGTGCAAATTCAGCAAGTCTTTTCAAGCAGTACTAAATACTTTACTAAATCCTTTTCATAGTCCCTCTGGGGGTAATACAAGTGTTAATGGGATGATTGGGGGGTCTTTAATCTCCACCTGGTGTCTCTGGCCAGAAAACCACAATAGCAACTTCCCTGACACCGGGTCGGAGTCATCCATACACACTAATTGAATCACGAAGAAGAAGCTAGCAGGCTAATGGGCAAAGCTAACTGCGGGCTAGCACCACTTAAACAGTATTTACAGCCAAGTTTGAGTGAAAAAAATGATCTCCATTGTGTGATTGGATGAACAATATCCTTCTCTCCCTTTGTCTTTTCTGTCAGTGTAGTATTTACTCTCACGGACAATTAATGAGTAAAAAAAACGCAACATTCTAAAAGTCACAGGAAGTCAGTGGAGAGGAAAGCACAAGAGTAATGTGCTCCTGTTGTCTGGTTTTGTGGTATAGTTTGATCAATGTGAAAATGAATGTTGATGTTAAGGTGTACTTTACTTGTCCCATCCATCAATGATGCAGGGTTCTGTCACCTCCAATTGTCATGTTTTTCCTGGTCTGTATATTTTGAAAACTAAGGTTCAATGTCAACATATTTACACACCTTTTCTGTGAATCTTTTTTAATCGGTTAATTCAAAGGCGCTCCAGGTTGTGCACATGTGTGAGGTGTACAGTAGAGGGAAACTCTCCCTGTTGAGTGAATAATGACGGGACATGACAACAGTGGCGGCCCTGTCTCTGGATGAGCGGGGGAGGTCATGACACCGGAAACAGAAGAAAGATGAGGTGCGCTAACAACACTGATCCTTGTGGCTCGCGGCATTCATCAACAACGTGTTCTGATTTAAAATGGCTATGTCAATTCTCAGTCATCCAGGTAGTTGATTAAATCTTGTAAAATTAGAACAAAACAACTGGACACTAGAAACATGGCAACATTTCGGACGACTGTGGTTCCACAACAGCCAAACACAAAGAGCTTTAATAAAAGATCGTTGGGCCAGATCTAAATGCAGGCTGTAGTCTAGACTTTGTATCATCATATCACTGAAGGACACACAATTTTTATTCCACAGGAGAGAAAAATCATCAGGAATAGGGCCTGGACGGCATAGAAAGTGTTTAATTAATTGCAATTTTCCACCTCTCTTCTGTGCCAAAATGAAAGGATTTATCTGAGTGTGACAAATGCCTGAAATAAGGGCTTGCAGTGGTTTCTACACAATCGTAACCAACATGCACGTCTAAATTATTTTCTTTTTTCTTTTTTTTTGACAAAACTATTTGCGTAAAAAACGTATGACCACAAAACATGCTGTAGGCCTTAATGGTTGCAATGGTGTCTGTGGCAACGTGTAAACAAGCAGCAACTTCCCCCTCTCTCGGTACAGCTGAATTTTTTGGCTTTTTCTGCAAACTGCATTTGTGGTTTCTGTGTTCCACATTGTTTTACTGGATACTTTTGTATATCTTTGCTGTGTTTTTGTGGGGTTTGGTACACTTTTGTTTAACTTACTGCTGAGAGTCCATAATGGTCCTGAAGAAAGCAGCTTTTTAATAGTAATCAAACAGCTATTGTATGAGCTAAACCCATTTGAGACCTACAAATGTCTTCTTCTGAGACACTGAAGAGGCACCGAGAGCCCCACGCACCTGCAGCACAGTGGAGGCGTCACAAGAGGCACTACAGGAAACAAGGAAGGGACAAACGAGGAGGTATCATGGACGAGACTCACAGCTAAGCCACACATGCCTTCTATTGTTCTGGCTAATGGACGTTCACTGGAGAATAAAACAGATGAACTGCAAAGCTCTTCCCAGAAGATGGTGAAAAACTGTTGTGGAGCGGAGGGAGCTGCACAGGAGGAAGAGGAAGGAGGAGGTGGAGCTGACCAGTGCAGGACACCACGCTCTGGAACAGGGACAAACCTACTTACTTACTTAAACTACAGTGCACACATCAGGAAGTGGAGCTTGTGATTTAAATATCACTGCAATTTCCTAAACTATATCTAAATGTTCTTATTCCTCATTAAATTAAAGGTAGCAAAACCTGGTTGAAATTCCAGTTATCAGACTTTCAGGAAATGGTCAGAAATAAAGTCATCAGTCTCCACTGCACGACAAATTATTTTTTGGAAAATTTCTTCCATTTCAAACAACAGCGGAAATGACTTCAGCAGTAGGAGTGCACTAGGTTATTTTAGGCTAATACAAATGCACTCTGGAAATCCTGGTGACTTTATATTCATGACAATGTGTGAAGATGATGCAAAAAGTGAAACCTGTGTAATTTTGTTTGATGTATAAGTGAAGATTTTGCCACGCTATTGCATTTTCTGGGATTCTTTTTTTGTTCTTGCAATTCACTAGAACACCTGCTAATATGCCAGTGCCACTTCAATCCAAACTGAGCTGAAAGCAGTGCACACATCCCAGAGTTTGGTGTGTTGAAAATGTTCACCTTTCTACTATGGAAAGTTTGTGAGAAAAAGTTACTTGCACATATCATTTCAGTAATAACAAGCATCCTTGACTCAAAAAAAAAGCAGCAATTTAAGTCTTGCCTTCTGGCATTTCACGTACAGAAGAAGCATACCAACGAGCTCAGCGTTTAAGAAACACATTTTCTTTCAATACTTAAACTCATTAAAATAGAGGAACATCAAGTGGACTTAGTCTGTTCTCTCTGTGACCTTCGCCACTCGGCACACTCCACATGTAAGACCAAGGCCACATCCAGATTAGACATTTAATTACATGAAGCTTTAATGATCCCTGAAGGGAGAAGAGCATGTATTCAAGGCAATGCATAAGAACTCACTTATTCACGGCTGAGAATACTAAAATTGCAATTTGCCGTTTATGCACAGGAAGGTTTTTATGGAGGATACAAACTAACATGATCAACTGCAGAATAATTGCAGCTCAGCAGTTTGATTCCATGAGGAGAGTCAGTCTTTAAGCAAATCAATAAAGGTGAAAGGAGTTTTCTGGCTACAGGCAGGCTGCAGGCCACCTGCTGCTGATGCTGTTAATACAGTTTAGAGACAAGGATATTGACTGCACTTTGCCCGAATGCACTTCTAAACAAATGCCATATGGTGGGATAGGGCTGGACATGGCCATTCAAAAGCTGTAAAGGAACAATATTATGTTCTAGTAAAGATGTTAACAATATAAAAATAAAATATGAAGAATGGTGCAAGTGTGAAGCCTGAACACGCTTCTCAAAGCGTTGTTGCCATTGTTCATTAGCTCCACACGCAGTGGTGGTAAGATACCACTGTCACCACAGCAGCCCAGGAGTAGACTGACAGAAGCAAAGCTGTCAGTCTATTTCTTGTTTAGTGTGCTTTTGCACAATCATGTTGTAACTCTCTATCTTGATGAAAGTCATATTGGCTGAGACACATTATTGCTTGAACAAGGGGAAGGCCGGAGGTGCACACTGGATCTCGATCGTTTGTGGTACCAGGTGCTCTTCACAAAAAGCGGGCAGAAGCAGATGAATGTGGAAAATGAAGTTTCCGAGGCACATCTGGATTTAGTAATTCTTCTATTCAAACGCCGACGCGTTTCGACCCTTGGGTCTTTGTCAAGGCAATGGCACATTATTGCTTATTTTAATCCATTAAGGCCATGAAATATAAAATGAAACTGTATATTCTTGATTTCCTACAAAACATTTGCAGCTAATAGCATTAAACTGAGCAAATGTGTTAAAAATGTGGTGGCAGTGTTTACCCTGGTGCCTGTGATTATACTTTGATATACTTTAAATACAGATTGATGTTTCACTGAACAGATCATGCCCTTGTCGGCTCTCCAATGGCCCTGCGCTAATTCATTTGTCCAATACATTTGGAACCCCAGGTTCACAAGTTAGCTTTAAAAAAAATAAAATAAAAAAAAATATGTTTTTTTTGTTTGTTTTTTGGCAGGGGGTGACACTCTTAGGCTCTCTTAGAGTAATTAACATACAGCACAGTTTTAATTACATTTCCAACAGTGAATAAGCATTGCAAGTGAGTTTTCTGAATGAGAGGATTACCTATGTAAAAGTTATTATTTGTTGTATTTGTTATTTTAAATATATATCTATATCTATATCTATATATATACTGTATTTAAAAAAAAAAAAACTCTTCCTCACCCTCCGTGGGCGGTCTCTTTTTCCTCCAAGCTCGGGTCCTCTACCAGAGGCCTGGGAGCTTGAGGGTTCTGCGCAGTATCTTCGCTGTTCCCAGAACTGCACTTATATATCATCAGTGGCTCTACGTGGCGAGTTGTTTTCCTGACATCCATTTGCTGTTTACTTGCCATTAGCTTTAAAGGTGTCACATGAGTTCAGGTTTGTCTGACTTTAGAGGCACATTAAACGCTCACCTCAATGTTACCACAGCAACTGCATCTCCAGCCCTGATTCAGAAACACAGCCGCTAACTAATGAGAAACTTCTTCAGCAGGGCCATGCAGACAGCCACAGATGGGCATAGGCTCAAACTTCAATATGAGCGTAGATGAAACCGGAAACTGCCCTCTACATTTTGTGAGGCCCATAAATCCATCACTGGGCCTGTTCTGAGCCGTCGGGCCTGTTCTGAGCTGGTCTGCAATCGAGGTGCTTAGCTGTCCCTAGCCAAGTCAAAGCTTCTTTTTTTACAGTTCTCCCACCGTATCCACTGCTTCCTGTAGAGAGCGCTCAAGGCCACGGACTTTTTGTTATATTGACATTATTATAAAATATAAAATATTAGTGCTTATGTCAATGGTGTCCAAACCTTTTCTCTTCAAGGGCCACATGTTGAAGTGTATACAGTGTGGAGGGCCAATATTCTGGAACAGGATTTCTATAAAACACATTTAAAGTGATAGTCTGTACATTTAAATGTTTTACAAATGTCATAAATTGCACTGCCTGAATCTGAAATTTTATATTAATTTAAGTAATATTGAATAATGATCCACAAAGTCCCTCCTTTTGTTGATTTCCACAACTAATCAGAATTCCCGGGCTATCACTTTGACCAATGAGATGAGCTTTCCTGTGAAACGGCCTGCCAGGTCCAATCAGGAGTGAATAGGGAGGCGTGATCATTTACTTTGGAAAGTTTGTTCTTGCTCTCCCCAAGCCAGAGGTGGTTTTCTGGTTCAATCGGGAGGGGAGCGGGGAGGACTTGGGAGGATTGTTTACTTTGCAAACTTACAGACAGATCACTTTAAATTTAAATTCGATCAACAGTGTGGTTTGATTCTATTTTCAATGATACATCGTGTCTAAAAGGAAGAAAAGCAACATGTATAGCACAAAAAAGACGTCTATAAGCAACGGCAATATCTCAAAGTCTCTGGCGCTCCAAATTAACCTGTCTCAATTCCCTTCCTTAATACAAGGGGAAAGATAAAGCAAACGCAACCTTGGAAAATAAAATGCTCAGTGCCAAATATGTGACAACAGCTTTAGCTAATGATGCTATTAGCGTTGTGGAGCAGCCCTATCAATCAAACAAGTGATTAGCATGCGCGTGTACAGTGAGACAGGCCATTAGTCTTTGGGTGCGGTGCGTAACCTTCACGACTTAACTCGAGCTGCAAGCCTGCGCCCCATCAGGGAGAAGCAGGGCCAAGCGTCTTATAATACTGTTAATGATATGTAAAACAGCTACAGTGGCCTTCGGTGTGTGGAGTTTTGGAGTCCACATGGGTGAACGAGATTACATCAGCCACAATAACAGCTCTATCTGCTGCCTCGTAAGGGCCGCGTGAGTGAATGAATGTCGAAGGAGGAAGAGAACATTTCCAAGCGGTAGGGCCGAGGAGGTTATTTTATTGGAGAAAGTGATGTTCCCCCAGGCCAGGTCCCAGTGCCATCAAAGAGTGGAGAGCAAACCCACATATACTCCAGGGAGGATTTTCATCAACCCTCCAAACGGCCTAGGAATTGGGAAGTTAATTTGAGAACAAAATTCCAACGTATATTTCCATATTTTCTGGCTCTGGAGTATGAGACGCACCAGCCACAAAATGCCTAATGAAGAAAAAAACAACAGGCTGAACAGGTGTATGGTATGCTAACGTAACACATTGATGGCTAGCTACAGGGAGCATAAACAATGAACTAAATAGGTGTCTGGTATATTAACGTCACAAAACAGTCAAACAGTTCAGAGAAGTATAGATACAGACGGCATCTCTGTTAAGGGGGAAAACAATTTGGAGAAAAATCTAGACTTTCTCTAATTATTCAAAAACTACTTTAACAAATACTTAGGAGGAGCAAAGTGGTTCAACAGCCCATATAAATACATAAAAAACAGAGAAGGCTAACATGATGCTACATGCTAGCATTGTGCTAATGCTAACACTGCCTTTTATTCGCTTCTACTGAACAATCTGCTGTAGAAAAAATATCCATATGGACCCGATTTGGACTTGACTTGACTTGTATGTGATAAATAAGTTGATAATCCACCAGAAAATGGCTAAAAAGAGTGAAAGATTGTGTTTCCCTAAAGATTCTGCTTTCCCCCTCGGCGAAGCCACGCCCCCTTCGATGACGCGATGCCGTCTGTATAGCATAAAGAACATACCAAACTGTCGATCTCACTCCAAATCACTCAATCCATAGAAATCATCCTCTGTGTCACTTCTGAACAATCGCCGTGGCAACGACCTGGGCACAGAGGCGTGACTGCACCGTTGACAAGCCTCTCCCGGCAGCACGTTTTAAAAGCTCCCATCGAACTCGTCCCTCTCGCTGTGGCCGATCTAGCTTTTAGCCCGTGATTAGCTTTGTTTTGTTGTCAAGTAACCAAACTTTCTTTCTGCTGCTCGATTAGCCTGCAGTGCCCTCTAGTGGCATGTGAAATTATACATTTGAATCAAAAAAAAGGAAAGAAAATCGCTCCAGAGTATAAGACACAGCCCCTGCCAAACTATGAAAAAAAGAGCTACTTACAGACCAGAGAATACGGTATTTAAAAATATGTACATGGAAATGAAAAATTGGCCTGTTGCAATAACTATTAACAAGTAAAAGCTAAATATTCAGTTGAATGGCCAAAAGATGTGCATAAACATGACATGAAACTATTCTTTTTCTTGAACCTATTCTAATGGTGACCCTGTGGCATCATTCAGTATTTCAATGACTATTCATTCTTTCTAAATAGTTGCAAACGTGCAGAGAACGGAAATAAACTGGTCTGATCCAGGCCAGAAGTCTGCATGAGAAGCAAACCATGAAATACACTTAATAACTACAGCTCTTTCAAGGGATTCCAAGAGTTACGATGTATGATGTTTTGGACTAGGCTTCAGCTCTGACAGAAACATTGCGGAGATTTCAGATTCACAGAAAAATGTCACTGCAGTTGCTTGGTTTGTTTGATTTAGAGGAACGTATGTAAATGTGAAATCCCATATTTCAAAAACAGTTCTAAGAATGCTTATTGACTGTCGTGCACACTGATCATTTGTTTCTCTATCATGGGGCACAGCAGGGGATCCTAACAATTACAGTATTTATTTCACATTTTATTTTATACTTTTAAGGAATTTGCCCCGAACATTCTTACACCGCAGCATTGCAAGTAAAAACTATCAAACACAATCTCCAAATGCACAGATGAATGTACGGTTTGAAAAAGTTTGGGCTCCCCTGTGCCCAAAATGAAAAATGTTGCAGAGCCGTGTTCACTAATGACTTACAGCTCAAGTCAGAGTTTTGTTCAGAATGTGGATGCAAAAGTGAATCTTGTATAAATATTTCTTGATTTATGTTTGTCCTGTTTGTTATGAATATGGGTGGGGCATTAGAAAGACATGCTAAGAATGTTTACACAATCTATTCAGAAGGGTATTGAACGCCTCAGAATTAGTTTTGGAATTACAGCTCGATAAAAAGAGGATTATATGGACACTGTTAAATCCATTTCTTTAATCTCCAGAGGATAAATTCAGTACACAGTGTGCCCGTCAATAATGGCGTCTATTACACTGTTACACAGGCATTAGTTTCAAAATCCTCACTTCATGTGGTTTAGCGTTTATTCATAGTCTGCTACAGATTCATCATGCTTCCGTTAGAATATGGACATGTTATGCCTTCAATAAGTTTGTGCATGCATACATTTCCTGAAAATAACTTTGTTTCTGTGCCAGATGCTTTGCATCAAAAGCGTTCAGAGGCAAGCAGGAAAGATTTAAACTATAAGTGATGAATTCAAATCTATTCATGGACTTAGACAGTCCAGTTGAAGATGTTTTATGTCTAATCTAAAGGACTTTTTCAGTTTTGAATGCCCTCGGAGAAAACTTCTTGAGCCATGCGGTCGACAGTCAGAGGAGAGTGTAGTGTTTTCTAAAGCAGCAATCCTTTGGAACGCGCTCCGAAATGAAATTATTTAATACACAAACTAAAGTACATGTACACACCTGATCAAGCAGTGGTTATTATCAAAGCAAATTTGAACACCTTGGTGTAAAAAATGGTATAAACGGTGAGTGAGTGATAGTTTCTTGAAGAGGGAAGTGCTTTTATGATGAGAGTGAAATAATGATGCTTCTCCGTGCGTATTCTGTGTACCTTTTATGAACATGACATTGGTTCTTTTTTAGACTAATGTCTTCTGTGCATTGTCCCTAATCAAATAGATGAATTCAAAATTCAAAAACCTTACTTCCATGTACAATACTCTGTTGTACGATTATTTGTGCAGTATTTAGAACGCCTGCTCTATACTCTGTTAAAAAAACAAGTCAACTCAGACAATTACAGTCAAGAAATGGAAGCTCTTGGGCTTTGTGTTAGACCGTCATGAGGCAGGCTAGATTTACCTTAATGATAATGTGTTGCTGCAATAGTAAATCCAAAACCCTCAAAACCCTGTTATCAGACAATACGGTTTGACAATAGATGCTATAAAGGAAACAAATTCCACAGAAATGTCTGAAAAAAATCCCCCTATATTCATTTTCAGCATGCACCACAATCCTAAAGTGAAAGCTATTGATAGTAAACTGTGTGTGTGCGGTTGTGTCTCAGCTGGATAGGGATAAGAACGGTGCACGACCCGCAGTGAAGCGGGGTCCATGTCTGACCGTCTCCCCGGGGATGAGCTGACCCTTGTAAGAAGCAGCTCTTAACGGGGTGGGAAACGGAGATTGGCCTCATGGTACTACACAGTAAGCGCTCTCATGAATTAAAGATGGGCTTAACTTTCCCTTCTGGCTCGCACTGGCTGCAACAGATTTTTAATTTGCATTTTATTTGGAGCTTATAAGTATCACTTCTCCCCTTTCCCGAGATCAGACTTGACAAACCATTGACAGTTGCTGTACTCTGAAGATTTATGTTTATATCTCTGCAAAAGTTTGGAATCTTACTTTTGTTTAGAGCCATGTTTAGAAATGTGCCTGGCGAAATCACATCAGAATATCAGTGTCCAATATTTTAGGTTGAAATCTTCTCAGAAAACAATCATAAAAACAAGACTGTAGATCAAACAATGGTTGCTGATTGCTTGACTGGTTTGAATTCATTGGAGGGAGAAATGTAATGAATGCCTTGTATCTATTTGCTTCTGCTTCTATTGAAATGGTGATGGCCTGTCTTTCATCTGGGAATTTTCCATCATAGTAGAGATTTTCAAACACTGTTGACTGGAGTGGGTTGATCGAGCAGAAAACGCTTCACTTTGATGATCAGGCGTTGTATTGTATGTAAGACAGTTTGACCTTTGACTACAATGCAAGAAGTGTCTGAAGATGGAAACAAAACATCCTCAACCCAATGGACGCAACTCAGTCGATATATTGATGAAAATCACTCCAATAGTTTTGAGTCTGAGGTCAAGTGTAGCTGTAAGAGTGGTCTGAGAGTCAGCATTTAGTGGACTTCTCAAAAAAGCCTTAATTTAGCCAGGACAGCACCACAGAGATCATGAAGCTCCTCTCTGGTAGGGGACCTATTGTGTAGGGATGCACTGACACCAATACCAGTATCGGGTATCGGGTCGATACCGCATGCTTGTACTCATACTCGTACTCATTAATGAGGTCACGATACCAGAAACCGACACCACTTGACGTGTGGCCGACGGGTGGAGAGAAAATAGTAACAAACTGGAGAATTCTTTGGAAATACAATATTCCACATAGAGCTTTATTACAGACTACACTCCCAAAATCAGAGTCTGTGCTGGATTTAACCAGAGCTAAATGTTGTTAGTGCTGCAGAGTGAAGCCTGCAGTGTTTCCATGATAGAGGCTAAAATTGCTCACAACTAAAAAGTCCTCAGAAAATCCAAATAAAGAGATAGAGCATGTCCATATTGAGCAAAAAAGGAGCTGCAGCAAAACAATCAAAACACTGTAGCTACTGGCAAAGTTGCTATAAACACACGAGAAAATCCACACGCAGCTGAAGTAAAGGCGACAAGAGACCATTTAGCTGCAGTAATAAGCAACCATCTCAATACTATTGTTAAATAAAAATAGATAAATGAATAAAGCACAAGCATTGAGGAGCCGTTGGACATGAGCTGTTCTGTCTTTAAAGAAATAAATAAATAAATAAAATGGCATCTGATTAATTCTTAATATAATTTCTGATATAAGTGTAGCCTACTTTGCTTAAAGGGACTATGCAGAGTTTAAAAATGTTAAAAGTATGTATTCCCCCTACATGTTCCAACAATGTCCTAATGTATAGAATGAGCCCAGACCTGTTCACCACAACTGCCTCTAAAATCCTGCACTGTCACTCAAAAACGTGTTAATTCGGGTCCGAATTGCCGTCATGCACGAGCTTAATATAGAAGGTGCAGTTACACGTATGACCTGAGGTGGCAGTAGAGAGTATAACATGGTGAACTTGCATCTAGCCCCTTTAAGGAAATGTAAATGAGTAAATTAACTAATTATTAACCAATCTGCTGTGAAAAAGTCAATCTAAAAACCGTCTATTCACTTCAAAAAGTATGTTGAAGAAAATGCCTTGTACTCGTATCGGTATTCAGTATCGGCAAGTACTTAAATCAAAGTACTCGTACTCGTATCGGTTTTAGAAAAAGTGGTATCGGTGCATCCTTACTATTGTGCATGTTTTCAGGCGTAAAAGAAACCAGTAACATTATAGACACACGGGTAAGTTCTACACAGAAAGTCAAATTCAGAACTTTCTTGCTGAGAATGAACAGTCACTGGTGTGTCGCCCAAAGAGGTGGGATTTGTATCATCTCTAGTCAAGGTGAAGTGCAAAACGATCATCAAAATCACCTTAAGACGTGAATATTAAAGTTCACGTCACATCACCAAAGCCACACTTCGATTTGTAGAAAGAAATTGCTTTGTTAAAGGCATCAGTGAGTCAGGTACCAAGTCATAAGTATCCAATTTCCACAGTAAACAACCGAGGGATTTACTTTGCAAGCCTTGAGTGCACTGCAATGCTTTGGTCTTTTTGTCAAAAGGCTTTTCAAAGAATTCACTGAAGAAAAGGGTTATGAACTACCCGCGTCATTTTTTCTCGTATCTCTACAAAGTGAGTCGGTATCGCCTTATTATGATGGTTTGGTTTCACATCGATTAAAAAGTACACTGAAAAGGTCTGGATAGCTTCAGAGAATGACGAAATCCTTCAACAATTTCCATAACCTCTTGGGTCAGTCAAAAAGAAAAGTTTCGGACTTAATTGAGTTCATGATGAGCCACGTCTGAATGGAGGTCACTTTGACCCTGGCACCGACTGAGCCCAAAATGTACATTCAGAGCAAAAGAAGCATGAGGTGCTCTTTCAGCTGCAGGACTGCATAGCTCAGTGTTCTTTATATTCACTTAACCGCAGAATGGTGAGAAAAACCTTGAAGAAACACAGGTTGCCAGAAGCACGCAGGCACATAAAGAGGTAATTCCTTTGTAGTCTGATCACATACAACCTAACGCACTGGAAACATCAGCGTATTAAATGTAAAGGGTACGTGTCATAGTTCTCAGACCATTTGTGATTGACTTTCCCCGCTTTAAGCCAGTTTTAAAACTACACTGTCCCATCCAATGAAGCCTATATATGTCAAAAAACCTATATGAATATTACAAAAAATGAAGAGAAATGTTATTATTATAAAGGGGGAAAATACATGTTTTCCCAAGATGGTGGGCAGCATTATGTGAAAATTGATGTCTTTGAAGGGTTTTTATAGGAATTGTGAACCCCGTCCTATGATGTAAAGTCATTTCGCCATCACCATAATGTAGTGATGGAAGCATGTCAGGCTATTGGTTGGAGAAAATGGCAAATGGATTTCCTCAGATGACAAGGCCTTCATCCATATTGAACAGGAGCCATGGAGTCCCTTTCAGGCACCATTATCAGCATAGAAAGAGGTATTTTGTGGCTCAATTCAGAGTTCAAGGAGAATCCAAGCCATTCAGACTGTACACCGAGACGCGGTTGTTTGTCACAACCATTTTGGAGGTGCAATATATGTTAAAGTGAAGTGGTGCGTCTTTGAAAGAGAATGCCCATTAATTATCTGCGGAACATGCCGAACGACCAAACGACCAAAGTCCAATATGTTATTTGCAGTAGGAAGGACAGTGATTTGTGCAAAAGGTCCTTTGTGCGTGATGTAGACAGAAAAAGGAGACAAACAAAATATGGAAGATATACTTAGGAAAACAACAGTGTTTTGGTGTAGAAAAACATATACTTTTATGGGGGGGGCATTTACAAGATTTGTTCTTGCCTGAAAACGTTCCTCTGTAAGAACAAATCACACACAAATAACAGTCAGGACGACTCTTAGGCACAACAAATCTCCAGTTCTGTACAAGATCATGCTCCTGGCGGAACCCAAAATCTGATTTCTGATTTAAATTTTGTATTGATGCCGTCCAGAAAACGTAGAAATATAATTATAATGAATGACATACACCCTGTTTATTCAGAAACCAGCTGGTAACATTTCTTCTTAACAGCAAGTAAAGAACTAATGTGTTATATGTGCCGCTTATAAATAGGACTAAATGTGCACTGCATTGACCTTGCTTGATATAGACGAACGTCTGCCTCGCTCTCGCAACCTTAAAGCAGTACTGTGTAACGTGTTTAAGTAAGTAAGTAAGTTAGACTGCACTCCGTTTACCTTAATAAATCCTTTTCGTAGGATGATTGGGGGGGTCTTTTATCTCCCCCTGGTGTCTCTGGCGAGAAAATAACAATTGCAACTTCGCTGCCTACGGTTCAGAATCACCAATACACACTAATGGAATCACAAAGGAGACGCAAACAGGCTAACGGGCTATGTTAACTAGCTAGCGCCACTTAAATAGTAGCTACAGCCAAGTTTGCGTGAAAAAAAAAAATCTCCATTGTGTAATTGAATGTAGGGCTGCAACGATTAATCAATAAAATCTATTAACTCGATTAGTAAAATGCTTCGAACATTATTTTCCCATTTCGATTACTCACTATTAATATTTCTCATTAAAACCGTATGAAATGGGGCCGCCTACGCGCCCGGAACTTTAAGTGGCGCTTGTTTCCGCACGGCCGCTTCTGAAGACCACAGCTCCAGACCAGGACATCCATCAATAGAGATTCTATAACCTTATTGGGCCTTTGCTGGTTAAACGAAGGTCAAATCCGCTTATATTTGCAGCACAGCAGCAACATGTGGCTTTAATGTTCCGCTCACGGGCATTTTTATCACGCATGTCTGAAGAGATTTCCGTGGCGACTAATACAAACAGACGAACTGTGATAATATTCGAGTCACAATCACCGACCCCCCAGACAGACACTCCACGCACAGATCCCGATGTTCCACAGAGACTAATATTTCATTTTGTTTTGATGGGTGTTAGAGTAATGAGCGGTGTCGTATCCCAGCCTCCAGGAGCCTCCCGTCACACTGATGTTGTTAACTCGTCCCTTTAACTACAACTACATTGCATTTCCTGGCACTCGCTCGGCTTTGTCATGGAAATGAATGTTGTAATGATTTAATATGTGTTTATTGTTTACCACAGCAAGACTTGGCCGTCCAATAGCGCTGACTCACAGGGGCCATATTTCATTTCATAGTTGGAGCAGATCATTATATTTATTAAACCTGCGCGGACAATCTTGAGCCTTTGTTTATCACAGGTGCTTGGTCGGGTCAGAAGAGGAATGAATATCCCGTCCTTGAAGATGAGCCATGAAAGCATGCACTTGATTTAGACAGTGCAATGTGCCTAATGATAAAGCAGAGTCTATTTGTTTGAGTAATGTTACAATCTGCCCACAAAAACGGCAGAAACGTTTTCAAATTGCCTCTTAAGGAGATTTTTTTTTAAACACATAATGCCTTTTTATTTAGCTTAAAGTTAATCACCGTAAATGCTGGAAAGACAACGCCCTTGGTCCCCCTTCGGAGTCCACACAAACAATCGCACGGCTTTGTCGCCAAACCTGCTCCCGTGTGAAGTCGTGTGAAGTATCAAAATGGCATAACATAAAAGAAAGACCAGAGAACTGAGAGTCTCATACATATTCAGCCACTTTTATCTCCGTCCAGGACGCCACATGCGGAGAAATCAAAGGCTGTGTGATTAAACTTGATGCAAGCCCCCATTTCAATCTAAAAAGGCTGAGGTAAAATTACTTCAGTAGTAAAAATATGGTTTATGTAAAAGCAATACGATTTGGAGGCTCAGATTCTCACAGCCTCGGCGTATTGAGCCATCCTGTAGAATCTCGGAGTTTGAGTGGGTTTGCTTGTGCATACCCTAAGGGACAAACAGCAACAAAACAAGCGAGATGTCAAAATATCTGGAGGGACTCGAGTTAAGCCAAAGAAAAACGGAGATTTACGTTGTCAATAGTGAAGACGACGAGACTGTTATGGAAAGTGTCCGCCTTATTCTCATGGGGCAAATTTGGACCGTCTATTTTGTCATGGCTTGGTCTTTAAAGGGACTATAAGGATTTTAAAAATGTTAAAACTAAGTATTTTCCTCCCCCTGCATGTTCCAGCCATGTCCTAATGTGTAGAATGAGCTCGGACCTGTTCACCACAACTGCCTCTGTCACTTAAAAAGGTGTTAATTTGGGTCCGAAGTGCCGTCATGCACGAGCTTAATGTAGAAGCTGCAGTTACGCATAAGACCTGAGGTGGCAGTAGTGAGTATAAAATTACGAACTTGCATCTAGCCCCTTTAAGTCCAGTTTCAGTGCTGGATTAGATCAATTAGGTATGAAGCTGATTTTTGTTTTAGTTCCTGGTCATGGGCCAGATTCACCGTATTTTCCGGACAGCAAGTGGCACTTTTTTTTCATAGTTTGGCTGGAGGTGCGACTTATACTCAGGTGTGACTTATACTGTAATTTCCGGCCTATAAGCCTCTACTTTTTTCCCACGCTTTGAGCCCTGCGGCCAATATGACGGTGTGGCCAAGATATAGCCGCCAACAGGCACTAGAGGCACTCCCTAGCAGTAAACGCAAAAGTGAGATGGGCTTGGCGAAAGATTATGCGCTGAAGACGACACTACTGGTAGTTTTGATTTTGAGCGTTAATTTTGCGCATCATACACAGCCTCATCATGGAAAAGAAGCGGAGAAATGTGTATGCGGTCTGAGCTGGAGATGTGGCCACAACACAGACAGGTTACACCTCACATCCCTTCCACATTGAGGTCGGCTACACTGGCCATTTCTGAGTGCCTTTTTTACGCGTTCATCACTGCCGTCCCTGCCGCCCTCTCTCTGCCCGCAACTGCACCTGTCTCTGGGATGAGGTGTCTCTTCCTCCTCATCCACACCGTGGACCACTCTGTGAACCCTGCGGTTTATATTCAAGTGCGGCCTGCATGTGCACAAGGCCGCAAATTTAGTTGGCGCGGCTTGTTTATACTTTTGTCCCCCCAAAGTCCTTGGTAGTCATTGTACATAAGATACCACTTTTTAACTATTTAATCGTTTTTTGTTTATTTTCTCACATTTTCTGCCTATTTGCGCACCCTAAGTGTTTCTAAGAGCTGTATTTGTAAATACAGCAGTACATTTCTCCATTGTGAGATCAATAAAGGCTAACTCATCTTATCTTATAGTAAGGTGCACTCAATTGGCCAAAATTTACGGTATCAAAATATGTAATTTCACACGTTTGTTATTTTCACACTGACAGCTCTTAGAGGGCGCTCATAGGCTTGTGTACCAATGTCTGCTACTCCTGCACCATTGAAAATTTAAAAAATAGAAATCGAGCAGCAGAAAGAAAGTCTGGAGGGGGATGGCGAAAAGCGGAGAAAACAAAAAAAGGTAATCGCGGGCTAAAAGCTAGATGGTCACAGTTAGAGGAACAAGTTTTCAAATGAGAGCTTGAACAACGTGATGCCGGGAGAGGCTTGTGAACGGTGCAGTTACCATGCCCAGGTAGTTTCCAAAGCTGGAGTGACTTATACTCCGGGGCTACTTATATACATGTTTTTTCTTCTTCATTCTGCATTTTTTGGCTGGTGCGACTTACACTCTGGAGCGACACACATAGTTTCCTTTTTAAACTTTTCTGGCAAGGCACACTAAAGCCTATAATGGCGTTTCTTTGAGAGCCAAATTCTAGTTAATAGCTCGACATGGATTTGCTTCTCCTTTTCACTGATCACGAAGCATAATGACATTGGGAGCAAACCGGCGGGTACTTGGCATATAAAGCATGTTGAACAAGTGCAGAAGCAGAGCTCTCTATAGACTCTAGCGTCGTCAGAATAAACACACTGCGGATTTCAAGACTTCTGAAGAACTGTTGAGAGCAGAATGCAAGGGCATTATGCGACTCCTACAACATGTAAACAGTTCAAGTGGATTTTAGCCTCAAATGTGGTGTAAACAGTGAGCTTGTTTTGACCTTGTTCATCTAATCGGGGTTTCAAGGAGAAAAGAAAAATATTTTACAAAACAAACAATTTTATGAAACTATTTTGCACATTGAAAACATATTTCAAAAATATCAAGCGCTCTTTTCTCTTATGTAGATTTTATTTTCATCTACGGTTACCTTAGTGGCTGAAAAGTCGTAATTAATGAAAATATTATGGGCCGTAATCAAAATATGCTTGAAAATATCAGGCCATAAACCGTGTG
This sequence comes from Gobius niger, assembly GCF_951799975.1. Lineage (NCBI taxonomy): Eukaryota > Metazoa > Chordata > Actinopteri > Gobiiformes > Gobiidae > Gobius > Gobius niger. Next base: position 15,568,882 of record NC_136861.1, read on the forward strand.
AATGCTTAAAAATGGCAAACTTTGCTTGTGCCGGATGAGCCTTCTCTCTAATGGGCCAATATCTGTTGACCGAAGGGCTACAGATTGAAGATCACGTATTTCATGTGTAATGTCAGCTTTCATCTTCAGAGACAGGCCTCAGCGCGATGCCTTCAGTGTCTCCGGTGAGTGCGGGAACTCATAATGCGCAGCACTGAAGAGGTTTTTTTTCTGCTGAACTGGACCTTATATCAAAGACTCGGTAATGCAAAGGGCTTAAAGGTTGTTTAATATAGGCTTTTGAGTGTAAAAAAAGAAAAAAAAGAAAAGGCTTCAGATTTCAGAGCAGAGCACACACTTTTATCTTCTATAGTGCTTAGGTGCACACCGTCGGTAATGTCTGGCTACCAACAGAAAATTACACAACGAGAAAAGTGGACACAATCTCTGCAAAGTAACTGATCCACCAGTGTTTATGATAGTTTGTTTTAATGTAGATTTTGCTGCATATCTTACGTTGTTAGGACATTTATTCAAAAAGCCACAAGAATTTTCCTCTGACTGACCCAATGCTTTCTGCTTCCTTCCTGTCTCTACCCAATTAACTTCGGAAACTAATGGACCTTATTTTGGGGGAAGCCTGGCATTGCCTTATTACCTGCAGCTCTCCCAGTTGTTTTGCGATTGACTTTCTGTCCGTAAAGCATTGGATTTTGGCTTTCGCTCGCCCGTCTGTTCCCTTTCTCCTTTGTTTTCCCTGATACGCGCTTGTTACCTGCATTGATTCTTTTTTTTTTCCTTTTTTTTATGTGGCGCCTCTGCTTCATGTTAATGCGAGTTCAAAAGGACGTTTCTTCTCAGAGGACACGACACCTGCCGCAAAAACAAAGGCCTCAAACCTCAGAGAGAGCGCTACACGAGCGATGTGATATAGCTGAAAATAAATACCGTGGTTTTCTGTGAGCTGCTGATAGATACAACAGAGTAGAGGCAGTAGTTTCCACAAACAAAAGTACAATAATCACTCGCATTAAATAAGGCGCCTTTGCCCCCCGACAAGCTGCTTCCACAAGATACACACAGCAGAGAGGATAAGCCATAGAATCATGTGGCATAAAGGGGATAAAATAAATGAATGAAATGCTGAATGTCATTTTCACCTAAACCTCACATCGTTCTCCATGTCCTTTTACAATTCAATAACCAGAAATTAAATGAACCAATCTAACTATGACAGACGTAATATCCAACAGAGTTAACTATTCCTCATTTGAAACGTCTCCCTGAGAATATAATGAACAATAGCCCCCCGCCTGCATGACTGTGTGGCCGTGCTACTTTGCACACTAAAGGAACAGGTGTTGAACGTTCAACTCTCATTCTGTAATTAAGGCGCTATTGTGGAGGAGTTCACGTATAGTCATATCAAAGCTAATCACTGCAAACTAATCCTCCGTCCAGGGAGGACTTCCGTGTGCCCGTTCTGGAGATTAAACACGCACTTACAATAATGAGGAACAGGTGAGAGAGGAGAGGACAATGGGAGTTTGCTCCAGGGGTCATTCTCAAAGAAGCCATTTGTAAAGAAGAATATGGATTATAGGAGGAAACATAATCCAGACTGCAGCCATAATAAAGAGAGGGCCAGTATGCTTTAATTACAGAATTATCATTTGTTAAATCCCTGTTTATTTTCAATGAAGGTTCTTGAGTCATCTTCTGTAGTCGGTAGTTGAAGCATCAAATGTTTCGCCTCTCATCCAAAAGGCTTCGTCACAGCCAGATGTAGACCACAGGGAGGAGTTTGAGCTTGGCTTAGTCCCTCCCCTCTGTTGAGAGCTATTCTCCCCTGCAGGTAAACATCTTTGTAATTGAGGTCTTTGTAATTCTGTGTCCTAACGTCCTAACTCACTCCTCAGTTTCAGTCTGAAAGACCTTAATCTCAGCAGATCCCTGCTAAGTACCTGCCTATTAATCTGTCCTGGGTTCAGTTTCAGCCTCGGACAGATCAGTAGCTGAGATTAAGGTCGTTCGGACTGAAACTGAGGAGTGAGTTAGGACGTTAGGACACAGAATTACAAAGACTTAAATTACAAAGATGTTTACATGTAGGGGAGAATAGCTCTCAATAGAGGGGAGGGACTAAGCCAAGCTCAAACTCCTCCCTGTGGTCTACATCTGGCTGCGAGCTGAGCTAAACCTTAGTTCGTTGATGAAGCCTTTTGGATGAGAGGCGAAACGTTCGACACTTTAACTACCGAGTACAGAAGATGACTCAAGAACCTTCATTGAAGATGGACACACTATTATAAGATAATAGTAGAAGATCAAATTTTAACAATACTCAATCATTTTATGTGATTTACAGAATTCATACCACCTTGAGAACGGAATCTGATCTGATCCCAGGAGCTGGTTATAGGTTTAGTTGGTTTTAGTATGGGAGACTGCGCGGGGATAGGTGCTTAATGCAACAGTGGCATTCATCCGCTGAACTAAATGTTCACATTCTGAACCAGTGTCTTCTGTAGTTGCGTCTTTGGACAAGACACTATATTGCCTTTCCGCGGATGTGGGTCCCATCATGCCTAGGCGCCAATCTCATGGGTGCTGCGGGGTTGGAGCACCCACTCAAATCGTTGGGCACCCAGGCGAATTTGCCCTAATTACAAAATGATTCAATAAATATTGCCTAATCTGTAAAGCCGCTACTCTGTATTCTGCAAATACACGAGCGTGGGGCTTTTGGCTCTGCTTGTTTAGCTCTATAGGTAGAGCGCCGGGCTCCCAACCGCAAGACTGCAAGATCGATCCTGACCCCCACTCTTTTTCTTTTCTTTTTTTGGACTGGTCACTCACTGGGAAGGCCCAGGACACGCTGGTGGGACTATGTCTCTGAGCTGGCCTGGTGTCACCTCAGGGTCCCCCCAGAACAGCTGGAGGAGGTGTGCGTGGATGGGGAAGTCTGGACATCCCTGCTGAGACTGCTGCCTCCGCAACCTGGCCCCGGATAAAGTGGAAGAAAATGGATGGATGGATGGATGGATGGATGGATGGATGGATGGATGGATGGATGGATGGATGGATGGATGGATGGATGGATGAATGGATGGATGGATGGATGGATGGATGGATGGATGGATGGATGGCACTCACTGGGAAGAACATAAATCGGAGCCTGTGCCATCATGAGTCGACTGCAGGGCAGCTGTGGCAACAAAAAAGCCTATAACTATGAAGCACAGAGTGAATGAATAAATGTTTCCTTGTGAATCACTGTGTAACCTGTATCTATGAAAGTGCCACACAAACGATAGTCCTATATGTCCACAAAATATTTTTCTTTGTTGTTAATTTAAATCACCAACTATAGGATGCACGACTCCATCTTTAGTCGTTGACTGATCTTTTTGTGCCCGTCATATCAGAATCTTCTTGGGTCTTTTTCGTGTTGAAATCTTGCAGGGGACAAACTTTAAATCCCCTCCTGAGCCGAAAAGGGTTAAAATCGAAAAAGGTGATGCAAGAGGATGAAATACAGCAATCTGGCTAAAACCAGTCAAGCATTGCAGGTAAAACAAGTTTCGGAAAACACTGTGGCAGTTAAAAGAGATTTATATTACAAATATTTCAATGATCTTTTGGTATTTCTTCGAACCACAAAGTCATGTATTCTCTCCGATCTTCTATCTACCTCCACTGAAAGCCATTATTATTAGATTAAAGTTGGGAGCAGACTGTTTTAGTCTTCAAAGTAAAGGTGGCCTGGTTTCCTGAAAGTGAGTGACTGAATTACTTTCACAAGCAATCGTCCGGCTGCTTTGATCTGTTCAGAACACACGCGTAAAAGTAAGAACTCTGTGTTGAATAATTGTTTCATCTTTTTTTTTTTTTTTTTTTTTTATAAAAGAGAAGGGAATTAGTGTTGCCGGCCAAGTCTCAAGGGGAGGATTCAATTCATTGGCTGAATGTAATTTGCGGTTACATGGCAGAACTGGGAAGCACAATAATTGCAATAAGTGTGGGTGGGAGACTGAGCAATATGCCTTTTAAGAATTATGCTAAAATGGAATGTGGGATTGCATATGGATTTATCAGCCAAAACAACACTTATAGTCGAGATGCACAACACAAAACGTATTTTCATCATGGACATTTAAAGGCCTTATCCTTCATTTTTATTGTAGAAACTGAACACTGAAATAGGGAATGCATTGCGGTCCAACATCATTCATTATTTCCTTAACGCATTTTGCCATCCCATTTTTCACAGGGATAAGTTTATGAGCGTTTTTATAGCTGTCAGGGGGCAATACTGTCCCAGTAATATAAACAACAACCAGTTGAATAAAGGCTTTACGATTAGATGTACAAGTGAAACTTAGAATATCGTTAAAAAGTGCATTCATTCATTTATTCAACTTAAACTGTGAAACAAATATATGATAGACTGATTACATGCAAAGTGAGATATGTACAGCCTTGATTTGTTATAATTTTGATTATTATGGTTCAGCTCGTAAAAAAACCCAAATTAAAATCTCATAAAAGCCATAATCATCAAAATTAAAGCAAATAAAGGCTTGACACATCTCACTTTGCATGTAATGAGTCTATATGATATATTAGTTTAACATTTTAAGAACTTTTCAACGTTTCACCTGTCTACAGACGGCATCTCTGGAATCGCCCAGATATGGTCATGTTTGAAAGCAGTTAAGGGGAAAATACTCTTAACTTTCTACAATTATTCAAAAACGACTTTATTAAATGCTGAATTAAGAATGTAGTTTTCTACTAAATAAAGATGCAAAGACGCAGGAGCAAAGTGGTTCAACAGCCCATAAATACCAGAGAATGCATCGTGCTACCGTTTACGTGCCACCGCTAATGTGCTAACGCTAGCTAGCGCTTGCTACGACTGCGTTTTTTTCACTTCCACTGAACAATCTGCTGTGATAACAAATCCATATGGACCTGATTTACACTTGACTTTATTTATGTGTGATAAATAAGTTCATATTCCACCAGAAAATGGCTAAAAAGAGTAGAAAATTGCGTTTCTCAAAAGATTCTATTTTCCTATTCTATGGTGCGATGCCGTCTGAATCTAAAGCATACACTGACAACTGTCTTTTTTCACAAATATCTTCTTTAAAGGTGCAACTTTTATGTGGAAAACTTTTGTGTGTATATTTGACCTTGTAGTAGGCTGTATGAGTGGTCAGCATGGCGCCTTTACTTTCCATCATGGACGCTCCATGATCAATTGTTTGGAAGGTTTTCACTGCTGATTGACCAGGTCTCTCCAGTAAACCTACAAACCTTGATCCTGGAGCCTTGTAGAGGCCACTGTGGTGGAAAGTGAAGGCGCCATGCTGACCCCTCACATAGCCGCTGGGTCATTACAAGGTCAAATACACACAAATATCTTTTTTTATTTCTCGCACAAGTTGCAAAATGCTCTTTTAAAGGGCAGAACAATTTTGATTCCACAAGAGGGTCTTTAAGCCTGATGCTAAAATTTAGTTTGAACAAGTTATTCCTGAGAAAGTGGGATTTATTTATTTCTGGGAAATCGGCATGACTAAGGCTTTGAGCTGAGGGCGGCTTAAGTATGATCAGAGCAAACCTCCAGCCCTGGTGGATGTTACCAGTCTGAAGCAGTCTGTAACTAACAAAAAAAACATGTTTTACTGCAAGCTGATTAGGGAACAAAATCCCATTCTCTAACAATATTTTCTGTGTTTTTGCACCAAAGTTCACAGAATCCCCACAAGTCGAGATAACAGGCGTGATTATTTATTCAGAGGAGCTAAGTAGCGCAGGATTAACCATGAACTTTTCTGAGCAACTTCCATGGGTTTAATTTGTCTCCACACTGAGCCCGACGTCAGCCGTGTCACCGCAAGTTTGTTTTCACATCCCGACTATCAGATCATCTACATTATTAACTTTCAGAAAGGCTGGCTAATTGCTGTTGTCACTAACATCGCAGGGCCTTATAACACAATCATTTTGGCGCCGGCTGACGGGGGGAGACAGCAGTAAAAAGTTTAGACTTTAATTAAAATCCTAATTAACCTTTGCCAAGCTGGAGTGTAAATTCAAACAGCAAGACTTCACACCTTCCTTCACACAGTCGCTATCGTCGCTTGCATTGTCCTTTGAGACCATTAACACACAGTCCCCTCAAAGCCATTAAGACAATATCAAAACATGGATGAACATTTTGCATGATCTAGAGCAATTTGGCTTCTACTCGGACTGTCAAACTTTCTCACACTTCATTATTATGTATATGTTATTATACATATTATTATTATTATGGATTATTATGATGTCCACACCAGACATTACGTTTTTGCACAATTAACACAAAAATATTGAAGCGCTATTCCACCCTCTGTCCAGGGCTTTTTGATGAGTTGGAACAAAACTTTTCTTGTTCATTCCTGTTAGAACTTTATTCAGTTAGTTCAAGTAAGGGTTAGTGGTAGTTTGACGACGACCATCAATAATGTCTTTTTGTGGAATAGATGCAAACGGCATCTCGTCAGAGAAGGGGGCGTGGTCAATCTTTTCGGAAACACAATTTTTCACTCTTTTTAGCCATTTTCTGGCGAAATATAAACTTAATTATCACATATATTAAAGTCTAAATCGGGTCCATATTCACAGCAGATTGTTCAGTAGAAGCGGAAAAACGCCAGACATAGCTAGCGCTAGCTAGCGTTACATGTAGCTCCATGTTAGCATTCTCTGTTTTTTATGTATTTATGGGCTGAGGAGTTCAAGTATCTCGGGGTCTTGTTCACGAGTAAGGGACGGATGGAGCGTGAGATCGACAGACGGATCAGTGCGGTCAGCAGTGATGCGGTCGCTGTATCGGTCTGTCGTGGTGAAGAGGGAGCTGAGTCGGGGGGCAAAGCTCTCGATTTACCGATCGATCTACGTTCCCACTCTCACCTATGGTCATGAGATTTGGGTAACAAATAAAAATCCTGAAAAAATAACAATACCTGTTAAAAAAAAAAAACATGCACAAATATCACAAAAAGGATTCTTTACCATTATAAATATGTTTATATCCCTCATCACCGTGGACCACATGTTGCTGCCTTTGTGCTGCTTGTTCAGATTTAACTTAAGCATAACGATGTAAACCATGTGTCGCACCAATCTGTTCATCCCACAGAAAACGGAAAAACAAAGTTTCAATAGAACAAAAAAAAAACAACAACAAACAATGCCACTTGTTCAAACTTTCTGAATGCCCGTCTGCTCGGTGCAAGCCTTTGTTTCGTGAAAAATGATTAATTACGGAACAATTCTCTGTGAGCTACTTGGCTGGGATGAAAATGTCTGACGCATTAGCTATGAAGTGCAGCGCTGGATATACACAGCTTGAGAACATCTTCTTTAGGACAAAATCAAAGACATTCAGCTGAACCATTGTCTTTCTTTCAACATATAAATCTAAAACCCATTACTCGTATTTCTGCTGCTTCCTTCCTTGATTCATGGGCATTTATTTCTCGATTGGCCAGTTAAAACTGTCATGGGAAATCAGTCTTGGCTTTTTTCTTTCTCCTTAGACACATTAATGTCTTTGCAATTTTAGGTGACCCCACACATATTTGCTACCACTTTGAAATGTGCAGATGTTCAGTTTAATCATGGTTTTCCTAATTTAGTTCAATCTTAGCTTGTTTTTTGTCCTTTTTAAGCCATTTTCAAGTTTTGTGTCGACTAAACCTGGTCAGTGGAATGTACAGTGTTGCAATGGTTTAGTAGAAGATCATAAAAGTTGTAAGACTGAAGACTGACTGAACGCCAGGTTTTTCCGCAGGGGGTGAAAGCAGTTAATGTCATTCAGTGAAATGTGCCAAATCTAAGGCCTTGAATATCATAAAAAGCTTTATGAATCCAAACTGGCATTACATTTTAAGTTGTTGTGGTGTGTGTAGATAGGGAAGTCAGGGCATCTCTGCTGAGACTGCTGCCCCCCGCGACCCGGCCCCGGATAAAGTGGAAGAAAATGGATGGATGGAAAATAATGACACTGTTCCACTGCTTTTACTGCACGAGTCAACAAAAATACAAAACTAAGGTCGGAAACTTAAAATCAGCTGTGGGGAAAAAAACGTAAATACTCGTTTTTGCTGTTGTTTTTAAATTACGAAACTAGACACTCTAATACACCTTATGTGTGATTTTGGGAGCTCTGTGATGAACAGAAGTGAAATAAATGATGATCAAAAACTTGTGAAAAGTCACGATCTGGACATTTCATGTATATTATTGTTTCTTTTCTTTCTTAGTCGAGGGGGCGTGGTGTTGCGGAGCGAACAGCTGTAAAGCCGACACTTCTCTCTCGCTCTCTCTCGCTCTCTGGAGCGCGTTTGACAAAGCTGAGCGGCTTCCCATGGACAAAATTGAAACAGTTGAGATTTTAACGTTTCTCTGAGTTTTAAATTGGCTACAATTGGTCCAAGGACGGCTGAGAAACATCCGGTTTAAATCTTCAATCCAAGAACCAGGCTGTTTAAATGCACATGCAAAAAAGCGAACGATCACGCAGTGTTTCAAAGCGTGTCAACAATGTTGTCTTTGAAAATTGACTTGAAAAGGAGATATTTAGCCATTTGCATCTTCCCATAACGTTAGTGCCTGTAGAGAGAGAAGGAGAGAAACACGCAATATCTCTGTTTGTAGACAAAAAAATGGTAATTTTGATCAACACTAGCCTCAGTTAAGCTAGGATTTCTCTGAAACCGAGGGACGTACAGTTAAACTGTTTTTACTTACGGAAAGCTTAGAGTCTCAGCTTACAAACGAGACACAGCATGTGTCCATAGCTATAACATAGAATATGCATTGGCATTAGAGTACATATAGAGTATTTGGACATAAAAATGGCATTGAAAAACATTAAATATGTTTGACTTGCTGCTACATACTGTATATAAACCCTATATGAGTACTAACTAGCACTAAATTGAATAATTAAAAGGTCAAGCTCAAAATACAGTTTATATACATAAAAATAAACATTAATCTAGAAAAAGGCATCTCTGATTGTAGATACTGCCTTTGAATACAATACAAAAACACAATAAACTCAAAAAATATAAAGTAAGATGTAACATTAGAAATCCCTCCTGCTGACTTTGGGGATTTGACTCCCATCCAACTCCAAGTCTGTGGCTCAGGATGAAGATATATAGGCCTATGTTTTTGACAGACAGTTTTCAAGAGGAAAACAGTGTCTTTGTCAAATTGTATTCTCAAAAGAAACGCATGGCTCAGCGCCCAGAGTTGAAGCAGAAAAAGACGGTGCAACAATAATATTTTGATACAACTTGGATTTAGTCTTGTTCAGTCCTGTTTGGGAAGAATATTTCATTTATTTTGCCCAACAACTGGAGAGTAGCAGGTTCGAGTCTCACTGGAATGTAACCCTGGACGACAACTACTCAAAGCACTTTACATCAAGAAGGATTCACACACCAGCATACGCAGACACTCGAGGCCAGGCTGGTGAAATGCCTTGCAGGGACACGAAGACAGTATCCACTTGTGAGGGTCAGGATCGATCCGGAGACCTTTGGATCAATCAATCAATCGCCAACAGAGCTTTGCTACATCTGCACTGCCCACTGGAATAGTAGTTTATGTGTAGCTTGACACTAAAGGAAGGGCATATACACAACAAACTGAAAAGATTTAACACGGTTTGGTTTGCAGCCCCACACACGGGGTGCTGAAAATGAGCATAGCGGCTTTGGTCTCTTAGGCCCTTCTCGCTTCTATCTATCTGCACTGTGGTGGAAAATGGCAGCACTCAGGGGAAGCTCATCCTCCCACTGCTTTATTCAAGAATCCACCAGCAGCTCATCTGATTACAGCCGCTGCCCCCAACATCGCTTTATCAACATCACCTCCTGCAGCTTATGTTTCCCTTGTAAAGAGCTAAATTCCGTCTATAGCTTATAATATAGTAGAAATTGGGTACATCAACTTGAGCACTGGTTCTCTGTCATTAAAAGTGTGGCCAAGCGGCGGTAGGAGCAGTGGGACAATACTGCCTTTGGGGACAGTAACGCTCAGCTTCAGAGCGATTGCAGGCTGTTCCACTCATATGGTCAGCTTGGCACATGGCGCCCACACACGCAGCAGATGGTTAGGTCACCACAAAGGGACAGTCTATTCAGGACAGACTCTTTGCTTTGGAGCTCAGAGAACAAGCGTCCAAAGCGATAAGGAAGAGTGGGTTTTATAATAAGTCTAACTTCTGAATTGTAGTGAATTTAATAAGGGGTGGTTTGTTTGTTTATTGAAAGGATCCCCATTAGTGTAGCCGAACTGTCGCTTTTTTTTCCTGGGATCCAACATTTAATTAAAACAACAATATACATATAAACATACATGTATAAATACATTGTACAACACATTCACATCACAACACAGAATCCCACTTATCAGCTTGTACTTCATTTCCAGGCTCAGGATACCATTATTCTTATCCATCTACTATTTTTCCTTTTCATGCAGTCTGCACACATAGTTACAGTGCACTACAGACCACAGTCCAACCACAATCATAAATATATGTCTAGTTAATAAAAAAATGTATATAAATATGTAAATTCAAGGTGTTTTGCCTTCCAAAGTAATTGTTTCTGGTAATTTATTCGCTCTGTAAGAGAATGTCCTTTTTATGCTGTTTGATTGCACTTTTGGAACAATACATTTGTTAGCAGTGGCATGTCTGGTGTTATAATTATGTGTTTCAGAAATGAATGACAGATTATTCAATAGTATTTGAGAGTGTTTATTAGAATGTTTTTTAGGATGATAATAGTGAATAGAGTATTGTGTCCTGCACTGATAACCAGTTTAAATATTAAGCATGACTTTAGAGTTGGTTTCATACTCACAGCCTAAAACAATACGGGCTGCACGATTCTGTAGGATTTGCAGCTTCTTAAAAAAACAAAAAATGTATATATATATATAAACATACTATTATGTTTTGTATGCATGAAAGTAAATCACTTTGAAAATGGGGAAGGCACTTATACGCTTTCTTGCTTTGGCCTATTTCTTTTGAGTTGTCATGATGTGACGATGTCAATTAATAATGTAAATTGCTCAAATAAACTACGACTACGACACATGTACACAGTGGGCACAGCACTGGGTGAGTAACGTGAAGCAGTGCAGTGTGGCTGCAACCAAAAGGCTGGTTAGTCACTGTACAAGTTAGAAGCAACTACAGTGTTAACCTGTGATTAATCTCTTCAAAAGTAAAATTAACAACGTACTAATGCTTTTTTAGGTATACTTCGTTCTCTCAATTGTTTCTTTTTCTTTTGGTTAATTCTATAAACATTTAAATGCTGTTCTTGGTAAATGTTGCTAAGGCTAAGTTTATACCTGATGATTGTATCGTGGTCTGTGTGTCTGAGGGGAATGACCTGGAGTACCGGTCGGTTATCATGGACTTTGTGGACTGGTGTGAGGGCAACCACCTGTGCTTGAACACCGGTAAGACGAAGGAGAAAGACACTACCGCACACACCACTGAACATCCAGGGGGAGGATACTGAGGAGGTGGACAGTTTCAAGTACCTGGGTGTTCATCTCAACAATAAACTGGACCGGTCCTACAACACCAACGCCCTGTACAAGAAGGGCCAAAGTCGCCTTCCCCTTCTGAGGAGACTGAGGTCGTTCGGAGTGAGCAGGCCTCTGCTCTGGACTTTTTATGACTCTGTGGTAGCCTCTGCTCTCCACTACGCTGCCGTGTGCTGGGCCCCGGGCAGCACAGAGCGGGACAAGAACAGACTGAACAAGCTGGTCCGGAGGGCCAGCTCCGTCCTGGGCTGCCCCCTGGACTCTGTGGAGGAGGTGAGGGACAGGAGGGTGTTAGCCAAGCTCACCTCCATCATGGGAAACACCTCCCATCCACTGCACAGGACTGTAGAAGAGCTGAGCAGCTCTTTCAGTGGCAGACTGAGGCACCCTCGGTGCAAGAAGGAGCGCTACCGCAAAGCCTTCATCCCCACTGCTGTCAGACTGTACAACAAGACTGTGAATTGACATGTGTAATTACCCCTTTGCAGAATACATGCAATAATCCCTGTATTTAAATCACTTACCTGCATCACTTTATCAACCACTTGCACTCTGATTGTAAACCTGCACTGCTGACTGTAAAAAAAAATTGTTATAGTCTGTTTACTTAATTATTTTAATTATTTACTGTTTATAATTTGTATCCCCACAAAGTCCTTGGTATATAAGATACAGCTATTTACTATTTAATTGTTTTGTCTATTTATTTATTTTTTAATTGTCACATTTTTTTCTCCCTATTTGCACACACTTTCTCCATTGTGAGATCTTTTCTGATCTTGTTAATAATCTGTATCTGTTCAATTTAGGAGGGACTTCTTTGTATCTAAAGTCAATGTAATCTAGACCTTCTAATTTATTATGTTATGCAAATGTTATAAATATTGAATTGAATCTGGCACATGAAAGCTTTATTGCTTCAGCCTACTCCATTTTGAGCATCCACAATTGTTTATGAATTTTGAAAGACAAAAATGAATGAATGTAAAATTGCTCAAATAAACTAAACCAAACTAAAACTAAGCTAAACTTTTGAAGAATTTGGTTTGCATTGAGAGCAAGGCGGGAGTTACCTTCACGAGAAGTGTCACACGGTATGAGTAGATGTTGGTGGCTCGCTTCCTGCCATCGGCCCTTGACGTTCATGTATGTGATTAGAATTTCATTATATTAAGATTGACCTAAAATACCTGGAGCTGGAGGACAAAGCAAAAGAGAATGGGAGCGCTCATATTTATTTATATTTATCCATACCACATTCGCCCGATTCCTGAGAGTCTTAACAGATTCATGACAGGACGCGACAATTCCAACAAAAAGTTTCCTTGTTAGAAATACATTCAAACCTTTAACTATTGTTGTGCATTTTGCAGATTATGCGAATGAGACGCCATTATAACTGGGTAATGTAATGCGGTGGTTATAGCGTATAGCTGATTGCATTTCGTCATTATTATACCAGACAAAAAAACACCCACTTTAGAGCCTCTCTCTGCAGTACCTGAGAGATTTAAAAGCCCGACGGGTAAGTCAAATGGAAATGGTGAGCATTGAGAAGACGAGATAATTACAGGCATAGTGGTTGTGACTGTCTGCTCACTTACCCCCCCATTATGCACTGTAGAGCTTGGGGCACTTAACATTTCAAAAGGGCTACATCTAATGCACTTGCAAAAATAATAGACTGCCATTTGTTTACTTGTGTGTGCAAAACTTGCCACAAAGGAAAGTTACAATTACAATGTGAACTCAGCGGTGACAGAAAACTTATGGCTTTGACACATCAGTAATGATCGCGGCGTCAATGCCATTGTGGCTTTATGCGGCCCACACTTTCAAATATTACTTTTAACACATTGGCATAAATCTTGGTTCTTAAGATATCAATGACAGTTTAATATCCGCTCTTGAACACAATTGCCACTCAGAGAGACGTGCCAAAAAATGAACGAATTTGGGGCCCCTTCAAGAATGATTTGAGGGGGAATGAAAATACCTCGCATCAAAAGCAGCGTTCTTTCACTTGGCCCCTCTTCCTTCAACTTTCGTCAGCTGTCTTCATTCATCTGGGCTTAGAACTGGCACAAACAGTACCCTGGATTTTACCCCACATGGCTGAAATATATGAATGAATAATTTAAATTGTTTGACATTATGTAATAAACCAGTGTGAAAATCCTCCAGGTAGATCTCATCCTTAAAGGAACAGGCCACCATTTTTACATACTGAGATTATGTTCCTGCCTGAGCTTAGACGAGTTGATGCGTACCTGTCTGGTCTTTGTGCATGCCCTCAGTCACGCAAAAAGACCAAAGATGTTGTTATCATTTAGAATCTCCCAATGTATTCCTATAGCTCCAAACGGGGGTGGAGTTGGAAGCTGCCACGCTCTTCCACGGGCACACACAAAGACCAGATAGGTACATATCAACTTGTCTAAGCTCAGGTAAGAACATATCTCAGTATGTAAAAATGCCTGTTCCTTTAAGAATTGGTTCACGGTTCATAACAATTGCCCGTGTTGCATTGAATGGAAGGGTCAAGTCAGTCTGTTATAGTTGTCTTTTCAATTTCAATTGTATTTTGTGCCACACTCACACAAAAAAAGCTTTATTATTTTCTTATGTCCTTTTTTCCCCTCAATCCTTTTTCACCGTTGTCTAGTTTTAAAGTGTGACCACTGCCTGAGGTATTATTTCTCTGAAATGAAGCTAATCGGTGCTGCAATTAAGTCAAACAAAACAAAAATTGCGCTTGGGGTGTAAAAGTGCCATTTTGAAAGCAAAATAAAGCATGACCTGAGACAGGCACAGGCTTGTATTTTCTAATCAACGGTCAGTCAATATGTTTCACTATAATGGCCAGTTTTAAAACAACAGCTTTAATGCAAATCTGACCGACTCACTCATGTCTTTTCCTTACAAAGACATACGATCAGATTTTAAATGTGAGATATCAATACTGCAGTGCCCACTTGAATGTGTTTAAGCCTCAATTGATAAATCCACTTTAAAATGCGTCTATAAGGACACGCTTGTGCAGGTTTGTGTACACAGTCATCAACCACTATATTCAGTGAGGCATTGAGGCGCTCTGTGGAAGTGAAAAGTCTTGTAAAATTCATGGATTCAAAGTCACAGGCGAAAGACAGCATGTCGATAGGGATTGTGCTGGGAACAGTATGGAGCGAACTCTATTGACTGTCAGCGCGTTTGATCTGAACGACAGATACCACAGTGTTCTCCAGGTCAGAGCTGTTGCAGAGAGAGGCCTGAGCCAAACGCAGCTTTACAAGGCCATCCGTGCGGATGTCAGGAGTGTGCATATAGGAACCCAAAACGGTAATCAATGATTTGGTACTGGTGTATTTCCCATATATATAATGGACAGTTTGATACTTTTCTGCAGCAGTTGAGATGCCAATGTAGCTGGCTGGATAATAAAGAAAGTGTCCTCCATATTGAATAGAAGAAGATAAGAAGATAGGTAAAAGAAAGTGTTTTATTGATTCACGTGCCCTGATGAAAACTCTTTTGAGTTGAAACGCCTTGGCAAAATAAACTCTCCACTTTAATTCGAGTGCCTCGGTCCCATTTTCTTTGATTTGAAAATGTTTCATTGCTTTAATTTTTGCTTCATCATCATCATTTTTTTTGTTTTTCTTTTTTTACGTCATGGCGACGTAGCAACCTCCCTCTCTCTTGGTACAGCTCAGTTTTTTGCCTTTTTCTGCCAACTGCATTTGTGGTTCCTGTGTTCCACATTGTTTTACTGGATGCTTTTGTACATCTTTGCTGTGTTTTTTGGGGTTCGGTGGATTTTTTTTTTTACTTCAGAAAGTCTATAATGGTCCTGCTTTTTAATAGTAATCAATCATCAGTATGAGCTAAACCCATTTGAGACCTACAAATGTCTTCTTTTAAAAACACTGAAGAGGCACCGAGAGCCCCACACTTACAGCACAGTGGAGGTGTCACAAGAGGCGCTACAGGAAACAAATAAGGACAAATAAGGAGGTGTCCTGGCAGCAAAAATATTTTTTCTAGGATAGTTGGTAAACGGTGGACATTCATCATCCAATCAGAGACTAGACAAGATTAGGCACCAGCTCACTATCTTTAAGGTAAGTGGCTAGGGCAGGGTCAGGGTTAAGCTGATTGGTTGATGTATGTGTGACGTTTCACCCTCATGACTTGTGACTGGTTGATCTACCAACTATCCTAGGAAAAATATACTCGCGTCCTGGCAAGACTCACGGCTGCCACACATGCCTCCTATTGTTCTGGCTAATGGACGTTCACTGGAGAATAAAACAGATGAACTGCAAAGCTCTTCCCAGAATATGGTGAAAGACTGTTGTGGATCGGAGGGAGCTGCGCAGGAGGAAGAGGAAGGAGGAGGTGGAGCTGACCAGTGCAGGACACCATGCTCTGAAACAGGGAAGAACCTCTGAAGGCAGCCAGACAGGTTTTTCTGGAGATTTATGTGCAAGTTCTCAGTTGTCCAGGAGTTCTCCACTAGTAAAGGTTTTCAAAGTCATTAACTGGACTGGGTTGCCTCTCGCTGAAACAACTTCTTGTGGGGGAAACATCATCTACTAACAACTTTGAAAAGTGACATTGGCAAAGAAGCAACATTTATGAAAAGTCAAGGTCAACCCAATCAAGTACCTCCCTAAAATAGAAGCCAAAACATGATTTACTGTCAAGAAAGAGGAATGTTTCTCAAAATTGAATTGAAGCATTTTGAAAAGTTTCCAGAGTTCCACAGTTTATGTGAATACCACCAACAATAAATCATGTTGGACTCCATGAAAAAGCACCTCAGACCTCAAAGTGCAAAGCGAGGCTGAGTTCATACATTTAATTTCCTTTTTCTTGACACTGAACAAAACACAACAGGCCAAAATGTTCTAAAACTCAGCAGAATACAAAATCATTGATCGCCCTCCTAAAATATAATATGAAATGAAACTTGGTTTTCGACAAAAGTTATTGATCCATGGTGGAAACTGTGTGGTCCCAAAGCCCTCAAACAATCTCATAAGAAGAAAATCTGAATAAAACAATGAAATAGAAAATAAGAAATGCCAATTTGCAGGTTTGTGTGTGTGCACAAAATACAAAAATATTCAGACTTCACTTGTTAGCGCTCTTGCCTCAGCAGGAATGTCATGGGTTCGATTCACGATATGCTTTGAGTCTGCACTGAGTAGATCAGGGGTGCAAATGCAGCCCTCAGACCAATTTTCGATGGCCCTCAGGCTTCTTGTTGAAATGGCATACATCTCCAGAGATAGTACTTTAACTACAAGTTTAACAATTCACCCAATTTAACTGACATTTTATTATGAGACTGAGCGGGCATTAAGGTTCCAAGCCTAAATAAAGGTGCGGGGCACGGCAACTTCTCTTAAATGGACCTTGTTAAATGTTTGACTCCACTGACCAATGATCTGTGGCCACATGTGATGTCATACTGCTAAGCCTCATGGGATTAGCAGCAATGATAAACTAATGGAGATTTTAAAAGGTATAATGCTGGAGTTATTGCTCATATTTAAAGCAGTACTGAGTAACTCGTGCCCCTAGAGGCCATAAGCGCCACTGCAGGTGTCGTAGCATGTTGCGTTTTTTTTTACTCATTAATTGTCCGTGAGAGTAAATACTACACTAGTAGTGGGTGAAGGCACGCACATCCACAGTTCTAAATAAGTGTGCAGGATCAAAAAATGGAAAGTGTCACAATAAATATTGTCTAAAGAAGGGCTAAGGCCCGAAACGTCACTGTCTGGTGAGCATTAAATAGCTTTGGAGCGACTAAGTTGTGCGGATCTTTTATTTATTTGTTTCAGTAAATACTACACTGACAGAAAAGACAAAGGGAGAAAAGGATATAGTACATCCAATGGCACAATCATTTTTTTCACTCAAACCTGGCTGTAAATACTGTTTAAGTGGCGCTAGCCTGCAGCTAGCTTTGCCCGCTAGCCTGGTACCTTCTTCTTCGTGATTCTATTAGTGTGTAATGGTGGCTACGACCCAGAAGCAGGAAAGCTGCAATTGTGGATTTCTGGACAGAGACACCAGGGGGAGATGAAAGACCCCCCAATCATATTACCCCCAGAGGGACTGCTAAAAAGATTTATTAAGGTAAACAAGTTACTTAGTACTGCTTTAAACACTTGGACACTTAAGATGGCGGATCTCCATGGTTACAGTGGAATTTCCCGAATGCTATATGGCATAAGGAATTACACATGCAGTACATATTTGAACATGGTATATGAATGGAGCATAAAACCTGCTTCAAATGAAAATATCTGCTCCTTGACCCATCCTACTGAGGATGGGTCAAATGCAGAGAATTAATTTCTCTACAGAGATTTCTCTACAGAGATTAACGCAGTATAGATTATTATTATTATTATTATTATTACAACTCAAAATTCTTCATATCAAGGCCGTCTTTATCTGTTTTTATCTTCGTATTAGAAAAGGGATTCGGCTATTGTTCAAACTTGTAATCCATAAAACCTCATTTCACAAAGTACAGCAGTAACAATGCCAGGGAAGCTCAGTGATTTCGATGGCAGATTGCCAGATTTTGCTGCGTAGTGTCTCGTCAGCCATTTCTGCGTCTCCCTCCATTATCTTGTAAGGTGATGAACAAATAACACATGCCAAGGCACAACCTTCCAAGACTTCATGCCAAGATCTGCTCGCTTTTTACTTCGACAACATCGGTAATATTGTTCCAGCAAACTTCAAATGAAATATTTAACAGAAACAGGCAAACATAAAAGCATTTCATGATGTCCCAAATGCAATGGCTTTTAGTCTAGTTACAGTATCTTGACTCTAAAGCATGAATTTCTCATGTTGGAAAATTGCCTCTTTTATTGCAGAGCACCTGGTCATTTGTCATCCAAATGGTCTGAATTTCTTTTTGAAAAATGAAGCACAGTTGGTCTCTGAATATAAGAGAAACATGAAGGGGCGGAATGAGAATTGGTAAGGAGTGAAATTACTCCACTATGCTATTGTCACTTTATTGCCACTGATATCATTTAGGTTGTAGATTGTCATGATACACTGATGCTATACGAGAGAACCACCTGAATAAAGGCACCATATAAAAATAGACAAGTCTGATTCTAATAAAACAAACCACATCCTACAACCGCCTTTAAATTTCAGCCCAAAAGCCCATCCAGTTCTGTTTGAAGGTTAACTAGTCTTTAATCCTGGTTTAGTTTCAGTGTCGTTTTGGTGTTAAAGCAGTCAAGACCTGCTTTAAGCCCTGGTTAAAAAAGTTTAAGTTGTATCCTTACACTAGCTTGGAAACATAATTATAGCAGGCTGTTCGAGACCACTGCTTTAATCCGACTAAAAGGCAGAGCTCTGGAACAATACAGCTTGGACGCTTTCCAGTGTGAAATGTATTTGAGGAATGGGCGGACCAAAGCATTGAAGTCACAGACCATAAAGCAGCAAAAGCAAAAAGTCAAAAGGAAAAATGTCCCCATGACAAGCTCCATTAGATTAATCTGTGGTAGAGGTTCCTGTTGTTTGGCTCACCGCAGGAATAGAGCGTAATGGACAACAAAAGAGCTGAGAATGTTCTGAACCTTCGCTTCTTTAGAGTAAAGACCAAGAGCATACGAGGTAAGACTCATTTTGTGCTAATAAAAGAAGAGTATGAATCTAGTTTTATCTGGTTGTACAGTTTTGTGATGTACTTTCTTATTGGGAATGGGCACAGCATGTGACAAAGAGGTTAACATCCCATAAATGTCATTGTGCAGCAAAGACAAGGGCGATGGGTTTAAAGCTGCGTTATGCAACTTTTTATGTGAAAAAAAAAAAGGAGATATTTGTTACTTTTGCACACTGGTCTCTAAAACACTCCAGGATCAATTGTTTTGTAGGTTTTCAGGTGAGAGGCTCCATCAGCGGTGAAAACCTTTCAATTGTGGAGCGTCCTAGAGATCACTGTGATGGAAAGTAAAGGCCCCATGCTGACCACTCAAAAAGCCACTACGAGGTCAAATACGCACAAATATCAATTCTTTTTTTCACATAAAAAGTTGCATAGTGCACATTTAAGGCAACAACATAGTGATATATATTTTTTCCGTGTCCGTACGTAGATCAAAGCTAAACTGTCGGGTTCATTGCATCATAATTTGTTTGACCTATCTGTTCTATTTGTCTGGCATAAGCTGTTGTACTAAATGTGGCCGGTCCATGTGCTTTTTCGACTATAATTACATCATTACCCTGTGGTCTTTTAAGTTTCTTATTCTGCAGTTGTTTATCTGTAGTATTTTTATTCAGAACACAGACAAGAGAGCTGACTTGAGAGCATCTTTAATCATAAGCAACACGGATGTTAAGCAGTCAGTGAAGAGTAGTCTGCAAATAAAGCTGTTCCCATTTGTTCTTAAGTGTCATATAGTCCAACTCAATTACTTTTCTGAACGTGACACGGTTAGCATTTAGCGCTCGTGTTGGTGGGTGTTAGGCTGCAGCCACACACTGTTTGGTAACACATTATGTGTTAAATCAAGGGGGTGTAGTGTCTCCAGCTGACAGGGCTGAGTCAACAGCAAACGTAATGAGGCAGTTATTTAAAACCTGCACAACTAAACGCCACAGTATGAAAGTAAGGTGCACAGTAAGGTAATTTAACTCGTCTTTCACTGGGGTATCCTCACTACCCTGATGGGAGACCCTTCTTTTGATTCCGAGCTAGGTGTCCATATTCCGGAGTACCTTGGTGGAAAAAATAGTCTACAGTACATGTTTTAGAATAGTGTGGAGTATATTTTTCTGGCTGCACAATTTGCATAAAGTACTTGCCATGTTTTGTGAAAAGACAAAAAAAGGCAAACAATTGTTTATCAGCTGTAATCCACTGTGGTAGTGGCAAGGAGTTGTGAAAAAAGCAGCTATACATGCCTTTCAGTCATGTGACTCATGATGTTATTTTGAATACCAAAGTAGAATTTTACAGTACAGTAACATGTAACATCTCTACTCTGGACATAAATGAAAGACTGGTTGACAGTGGCATTTTTATGTACTCGTAATCATTGCTCAAGAAGATGAAGAAACAGCAACAACACAGCCCCAGAAGAGGCATGTTTATGTTAAGAAGCCAGTGAGTCAGTGTTTACGCTGCAAGATGTTAGCATGCTACTGGTTAGTATTTAGCTTCAACAGCTCAGCTCTGACTTCTCCAAGAGAAAGTCCTGAACCACACTTTAAACATCTAGCCTTGGATACAACATGTGACAGAGGTCTGATTCATAGACGTGAGCCACACATATGTTTATCGTGTTGAAGTCATTGACAGTTGATTGAATCAACTGGTTGACAGTTGCTAACCGGTAGCATGCTAACGTCTTGAGTAGCTTAAACACTAAACACTGACCAAGACTGAGACTCTTGTTGATGTGACAAACTGCACAAATCACAGAGAAAGGTTTTCTGTTTTCTCTTTGATGAGTTAATTTAGTCTGAGGAGTGAAGCAGATCTTTAGTAAATCCATCTGTAGCTCGACGGGCAGCGCTGCTACGTCTGTGCCACGTTTGCTGGTTATAATCACATAAACGTGCGTCTCTGGGGCCGTGTTTTAACTGTTTTCTTCGAGAGCAAAGATTACGAGTACAAATAAAATGCCACTGTCAATCAGTTGTCTTTCATTTTCATCCATTACATGTTGTAGTACTGCATAATTCTACTGTATTCAACATGGCGGGTGGAACTATGCGTGATATCATTGGAAAAGCATGCATAGCAGTGATAGTACTTATTCCCTCTTCTGCAATACTCAGGGCTGGAATCAAATAGATGAGTTTTCTGAATTCCTCAATTGAAACTGTCCTTGACTTTGGATGTAAATACTCCCTAACCCGACTGCGAGCATTGTCTCACTGAATAATTCATGCGCTCCCTCCTGAAGAACACGCCACACTCCTTCTTTAAAGATTGTAAAGGGAAAAGGGATGCTCAATGACACGAGCCGCAAATATAAATATTGTATTCAAACAAAAACACATGAGATGGATAAATAAAAGACATGTAATAGTGATTGATGATATGTTGTGGGAGAAGTGCCTCGACAGTGAGTAAACAAATTACAAAGAGCCTTCAGTGAGGATTCTGTGACTGACAGTTTTCATGAGGACAACATAAGGATAGAAGTTTAAGGCAAGTTATGGTTTGAAGCTGAAAAACATAGTGTGGAGTTTGTGGAACACTTCCATCCAACTTTGGATTTATGTTTTTCAAGTTGACATATCCTCCATAACTGTGGTTTATGAATCTAAAGGCTTAAGTTAAGTTATGACACGTGATAAAACAGTGAAAAAAAGCTATGGTGCCGCGAGGAACACATTTTGAGCGCATATCCCATTTATTACGCAACAAGTTCCAGGAACAAGACGACTCAAAGCCTCATAAATGAAGCAAAGGATTTTTTTGGGCTAAGGGTTTATTTATCTAGCTGTGTCCAATATGGTCGTAACCAGGGACAAGGTACAAAGCGAGGGGGAAAAAAGGGATGTTGAGGACAAAGCATTTGTTCAGTAGCATTTTGAAGTGCTTTTTCTGAATTGACTTCCTTCTGCCGCTCTCTTTTAAAGGTTTGCGGCTGGTTCAGCGCTGACCTTGTGCTGGCTCCTTGGGATTCAGACCCCTTTCTCCAACAAGGTCCTTACAGAGGCACACACTTTAACTTTAATATCAGGATGAAATGGATAAGGAAAGGCAGATGCTATTTTCAGCGTCTTTCATCATTTTGTAGTAGGGCGGCGGATATGATTGAAGAGGGAGACAAGAAGTGATTGCACTTACGCTGTCAGTCAAATTAGTGTTGATATAGTGAATGCAGTTAGTTACGATATGTGCGGACTACAAATTACCTTTTTTGAGGGTGCTGCTGCTATGATTGGCAGAATCTTATATAATAAATAGTTAAAGGGGACATATGCAAAATCAACTTTTGAGCTTTGAGCCAGGTGAACAATCTGTACTACCTTTTGTAATTAGATCAAACCCGGATTTGTTCCCTGATGCCACTGCAAACATTAAGTACAGAAGAAAAAAAAGAAAAAATCTGCCCCTTGCTCGTGGGTCAATATCAGTCACTTAAAGGAATAGGCCACCGTTTTTACATACTAAGATATGTTCTTACCTCACTTTAGACGTGTTAATATATCCCCGTCTGGTCTTTGTCCGTGCGCTCTGCCAGGCAAACGGAGCACATACGCAGCCTCTCCCACATGTCATATAGCTCCAAAAAAGCTCACGATAGAAGCTACCAAGCTCTTCCACGTGTTCCCTATTTAAATAAAGTTACGTGAAGTGTTTTCATGCAAAGTATATTTACCCAGAAATGTAGCATGTCGATTTTATAAGCAAATAAAAAGGGGGACTATATTGTGAGGCGTAATGATACGAGGAGTAAAACGTCCGCGCAGTAACTCCTAAAGGTTATTGACGGAAGTGAGCGGGGGGAAGTCTTTAGGAGTTACTACGCGGACGCTGTGCTCCTCGCGCTTCGTTTGCGTGACAGAGCGCGCGGACAAAGACCAGACGGGGATATATTAACTCGACTAAAGTGAGCTAAGAACATATCTTAGTATGTAAAAACGGTGGCCTATTCCTTTAAGGGACAATTTTGCCTCAGCAGTGTGTGTGCGTAAAACATTGAGCAATACTGTATTTTTGCAAACCAAGAAAATAAAACACTTTTTTATTCCACTTCTACCTCATTACCGCACCTCAAAGCGACTCCCTGAACAATCAGATGAGTTAACAGAATACAAACAAGGCGTCAACAAGAATAATTAGGTCCAATTATACAAGCAACTCGATGCAAGGCCACGCTACAAAGAGAAAACTAATTCTGGATGGGGCCCCAATGAGGTGACAGCATTCAGGTGAGGCCCAAAGACAAAAATCTGATAGGAATCTTCTGGGAGCTCAAGCCTAATTAATCATCAAAGTTGGTTGGCCTTCACCTGGAGAAGAGGTTGAAATCAGCAGAGAAAAACTTTCCACAATCTCCATTTTACGTAAATTAACCTCTTTTAACCCCAACCTTAACTGAGTGCATTTTCTCCAGTTTGACACAAATTTAAAGGTTTCTTGGAGAGCAATAGCCCAGTGTAACACCTCATTTGAAAAACTGATATAAATTGATCTTCTCCCCCACATTGTTGCCATGTTGTGATCGCATTTTTGCCACTTTTTCCACAGATACAGATGGCATCTCTGGAATCGCCCATATATGGTCATGTGGGGAAACAAATCTAAACTTTCTCTAATTATTCAAAAACTACTAACACATGCTGAATTATTAATATAGTTTTCTACTCAATAAAGATACAGACATGAAGAGGAGCAAAGTGGTTAAACAGCCCATAAATACATAAATAACGGAGAATGCGAACATGATGCTTTATGTTAGCATCGTGCTAATGCTTTTCGCTTCTACTGAACAATTTGCTGTGAATAAGCATCCATATGGACCCGATTTAGACTTGACTTTATTGATAAATAACTATATATTTCGCCAGAAAATGGCGGAGTGAAAAATTGGGTTTCCCAAAAGATTATGTTTTCCCCCTCGGTGAGGCCACGCCCCTTCTATGACACGATGCCGTCTGTATTGCTTTCTTTGTCGCATTTTGTTGCTCTTTTGTCACTTTTTTGTTGATCTTTTGGGGCTTTTTTAATTGTGTGCTTTGTCGCTTTTTTGTCAGTTTTTTATGTTTTCTTTTGTTGTTTACATCCTCATTATAATATCTCAATTTTGACACTTTTTCGAGAAGCTTTTAGATTTCGGCAACAAGAGACAAACTGGAGAAAAGGTGTTTGGTTCAGGTGAGGGTTTAGAGGTTAACACAAGAAAGAAGAAAATATGTTTTTGCATCATTGATAGAAAGTAAAAGGGTTTCCCTAATTAAATGTACTTAAACAGCTGCCACTTCCATGTCATGGAGTTATTAATTCCACACCAAAGCCTCCTCCCTCAGCTTCATGTGCATGCGTTGACAGCTTGTCCATCCCATTTAATTCCTTCTCTCTACACAGCTATTAGAACGCGTCGACTACCGGAGGGACTACATAATATTTTCACGGGCCGTCATTGACTTCTCATCAGCAGGGGCCGGCGCGCTCCATCTCGGCTGACACTGGCACCGGAGCTGGTGAAGCCCTCATTATTTTCATTTCCTCGCATGTCGGGCGCGGAGCAGGAGGCGGCAGATGGCGAGAGCGGCCGCGTCGCTCGGCTTGACCTCTCTATTGACTGAGCTATGTCCATAAGGCAGACCCGGGCGCCCGCACTTTCATTTCACACATCGATGAGCGCTTCTTAGTGAATTTTAACAAAAGATCGCGGACGCCGACAACAAATACTGCGGCAGGGGTCCCAAAGCATCGAGCTCACAGGCTGTGGGCCCTAAATTAAAGTCATTTCAGTAACAGCAGAAGTGGAAAGAACACCTGTACTGTAAGAGTGCAGACTAAACGAGTGGTATCTGGGTCAAGACAGCATTCCCAGGTCCCAGGCTTTAGCTGGCTTTTTATAGACTTTTTGGGCCGCTAAAACATTCTGCAATTAATAACCCGAAATAATGATAGAAACTATGAAGCTTTAACTACGACGGAACAGCCTCCACAGTTGTGTGATTTAGTTCGATCTGAGATGACCACATTTTTTAAAGTAAAGCAGCTCTTTCTGTAAAGTTACAGGTCATTAATCTCTGCCTCTACTGCTGTGTTGAGTATATCTTTATTATATTGCTCTCTGTATAGCTCTAAGTATTTTATTTTTCACCAAGGTTTTAAGAGTAAAGTCGATTTGATGCTCTCTATGTCCTATTCTAGGCATTATAAATGACTCAAGTAATTTGGTCTTGGTAGCAGTTCATTGTGAGTTCTACGAAGTGCCATTATATTCTGGAAGGGACTGTTTATTCCTACCGGAGATTTTCCTCTATTTGTTGCTTTAACTCTTTCTTTATGAGAGGTACCACTGTCGAGCGTCTTGCACTATTATTATTGACCTTCTGATAAATGTCATTCAGTGAGGCATACAGACTATGAGCACTGCATGTCAATATAGAAGTCGGTACACTCAGCCGACAAAAGGGGACATTAATGAATAAGGAAAAAAATCTGAAGCAAAAGGGGACATTGGCGGAGTGGTCGTCTTGTAGTAAGTGCATTTCTCAGGGTGTATTCAGACCTGCACTATTTGGTCCACTTTAAACGGATCAGGGTTCATTTTGAACGCTGGTCTGGATTTTTTATTCAGGTGTGAATACAACAAACAAATCCTTTACGTTTAGTATCCAGAAGGAAAAATATGTAAGAGACAGATGCACTTAATTATAATGTCAAAATGTAGCTTGTGCTTCAAAAATCGGATGAGTAGATGGAGAAAGTTTACAAAACGATTAATCTGTGAATTGCATTAGCATAAGAAGCCTTAAAGTTTGTTGCACGAATGGATCTGAAAAAAACATAAGAACAGACAGTACTTTCCATTGTGAATAGAGAAATCCTTGGTTTGTGAAAGCACCTTACATTTCTTTCATAGTCTAGATTCCTCAACA
The DNA here is from genome assembly GCF_951799975.1 of Gobius niger. Classification (NCBI taxonomy): domain Eukaryota; kingdom Metazoa; phylum Chordata; class Actinopteri; order Gobiiformes; family Gobiidae; genus Gobius; species Gobius niger. The sequence goes on from NC_136861.1 coordinate 15,595,141, forward strand.
GCACTCCCATCCATTTCTTTGATAATCAAGATGCGAGGTCAGCTGCTTCCCTGAAGGAAGACATCAAAGGACCAAGAAACACTGACATTTAAAAAGCTGCTCAACAAGAGAAACATTTTCAATGTACCGTTCATCTGGTGAGTGTTTGGAATTACTCTCCCCGCCAAGTAAAAGCTGTCCACATGTTTTTAATTTTCCCTCGGAGGTTTGATCGCGTTGTTATCTAAAAAGAAACGTACCTCGACATGTTCTTGAAGTGTGTGTGGATGTGAATGGGACTAAGTCATCAAATCTGCAACACTGTGGCTGTGTTTTTCTTGTTAGCCACAATTTATGTGTTATGTATTCAGAGGAGAGGAGAGAGCCACATTTGTTTAATTGCTGATATCAAAGTAGTAAATTTATAGTTTATTGCCCCTAATCCAGACTTTCAAACTATGTGAATATTTCCTATTTGTGATATGAAGCTTTGACATAAAATGTATGGTTATTTCTGTGGAGCGAACTGGAAAGGTATAGGTCAATTTATAATGGGAACACATTTTATTCTGCAGACAAAAACACGGTCTTCAATGACTGTAATCCACAATCCCATCTCAAATGTATTGTCCAGGCAAACATAATGTCCAACAGAGGTAATGTCCTTGGACCCAGTCCACTTACATGGATGGAGAGGCTATTGCTAGACCCACGGGAATCCCTCTGCAGACCTGCCAAAACCACAGAAGAACGTCTCATCCTCGTTGGAGCTTCAGTACTTGTTCTCCAGTTCCTGTTGGGAAGATGCTCCTCTGTGGGTAGGGCTGACCACTGCAATACTAACACCCGGACAAACGTCCGGTCATTTGAAACATGAGGATGCAGACCTGTGTGGCCACTGGTTGAATAAACCAGCATAAACTCCCAGCTCACGTTAAAGAAGCAGATACAGTCTCTACATTTAAGACTAGGCTCAAAACAAACCTCTTCGAATTAGCTTGTGATCAGGTCAGTTAGGTAAAGCTCTGACCCACAGCCTGAAATAAAGCTGCCTTAGGAGAAACACTGCTGTGAGAAGTACGGTACACTGAGCACTATCCCCTAGTTCTTCTTACCAGAGACTTGGTCTTATTATGATACAATATTTCTTTTTATCTGAAGTCTGTTCATTACTATTCACATGGTGTCTCCTGTCCCACTCCCCCTTGGGGAACTGCCTGTATCAGATCGAACGGAGGAACCCCGGCGAACGGAGGAACCCTGCCTACAGGGATTGGACATGAAGAACTGAAGCTCCAACAAGGACTGGACATTCTGCGATCTTGGCCCGTTTGCTGAGGGACTCCCATTGGTCCTGGGTCTTTATAGCCTGTCTGTACATGGGAGTGGATCACTCCTTCTTTGATTCTTCCCGAGGTTTCTCTTTTCTCCCAATGGGTTTGAGTTTTTCCTTGCCGTGATCGAGAGTCAAAGGACAGGGGACACCCACAGGCTCATCACCACCTGCTGCAGACTCTTATTTCACTTTATGTTTGCCTGGATACTTTGTCTGAACGCTACATTGTCTTATTTACTGTTCTGTTTCATTGCTTTAATGTTTATGCAGTTGTGTGAGGCAACTCCTGTTGGGATATTGGGCTACACGAAACCATTGATTGATTGATCCCAGCTCATCGTGGCTTTTTCACATAGTGAAAGAATAGTGAAAGAATAATGTTAAAAAATCATGCATTTCATTTATTCATGAAGAAACTTTATTATTTATTTGGAAAGTGGATGTTAATGAGCACACATGAGACATGCAAAGCTGGATTATAGCCATGGTCTAATTTCCATCCGTTGTCCCGAAATTGGAGTCATACTCACAAACACACTCTGATTCATCCTGGCCCCAGAGGTACATATAAGAGTGAGCCTGTTCAGTGATTACATTATGGAACAACTGCGGCTGCAGTCTGTAAAGTTACCTTTCATTACCTGATCATACAATATGAAAGAGCAGATACACAGTGAAGCAGTGCAACTTTTAGCACAGACCAGTCTTTTGAGAAGGGACTTTAAATTTTAACTGGATATTTGCAGCATCATCCATTACAAGAGTTTGCAGCAAAAACATTAGGAAGCCAGATCCTTAGAGACGGTCCACTCTGACACCAAAGGCTAAACAAGATGAGAAAGGAGCCATTATCATGCTGTGCTTATTCCCCATCAGACTCTGCCACACTGAAATGATTAAGCATGTTTAAACAGCATCCTCTGGGAACACGCTAGAGGCATACACACTCACAATATCGAGCTTTTCATGTATCAGTCATATGAAGCAAAAACCACTGGGGCGTAAGTCATTTACATGCAAGCTATATCTGGCAGCAGCAACGCGCCGTCTCTTTTTAAAACTGGATCTAGTCATCATTGATCTGACACCAACCAGCGCTCAAACTCTGCTAATCCTCAAAGCACTTCAAAGCCCACTGCGGAGCCCGTGGCCTGCTCTGTGTGGAGTAAAATACGCCGTACCAGAATGACTCCAAGGCACAGGGATGATAATGGTCACATAACCAGCTTTTCTGTGTCAGGGTGATGGTAGTTCCACCATTGAAGTGTCAGCATTGGTTCTTTATGTTTTAAACCCTCAAATCATTTCTGTGTATGGAAAGGAAACTTTATAGCCAGGGACATTGTTACTTGGTCTTAGCGCCCTCAGCAGGCAGCAGTGGGAATTGCTAGTCTTAAAATGAGGGGAGGGGGTGCAGCATTTTTATTATTAAGTCAATTTCTGTGTGATACAGTAAATGCTGGTTGAGTCTAGAGCTGTTCAGGACGAGGACAGTGATTTTTCATGGGGTTTTTAAAAGGTGGTTGACATTTCTGTGCCCTGATGTATTACACAACAAAATCCAAGCTTTTCAGATCGGGCCCTTCAGCAGTAAGAGAAGAAACAACCAAATTAGGACTAAATTAGGACTATTCCAAACTGCAAGAATGAAGGAAAATGCTGTATGTATTGTATGTTTCATTGTATTATATCACGGCTAAAAGGTGGAAAAAAAAGGCGATATTGTATGCTGTGTCCCCTTTAAAGGAATAGGCCACCGTTTTTACATACTGAGATATGTTCTTACCTTAGCTTTGACGAGTTCTTTAGGACCTGTCTGATCTTCACCCGTGCCTTCAGTCAAATAAACACAGTGCAGACGGCGTTAGCATTTAGCCGCTCCTGCTCTCCTCTATAGCTCCAAAACAGTTCAAGATAGAAGCTACCAAGCTCTTCCACGTTTTCCCTATTTAAATATGGTTACGTGAAGTGTTACACTACAAAGTATAATTACACAAAATTAAACAATGTGGATTTTCTAAGCGGATAAAAGGGGGAACTATATTGTAAGGCGTAATAATACCAGGAGTAGTTCGAAATCCGCGCAGTAATCTTCACTTTACTGCGCAGTAATCTTCCCTTTACTGTGCGGATGCCAAACTACTCCTGGTATTATTACGCCTTACAATAAACCATATCAGCCATATTTAAATAGGGAAAACGTGGAAGAGCTTGGTAGCTTCTATCTTGACCTGTTTTGGAGCTATAGTGGAGAGAGGGAGAGGCTAAATGCTAACGCCGTCTGCGCTGTGTTTACGTGACTGAAGGCACGGGTGAAGATCAGACAGGTCCTAAAGAACTCGTCAAAGCTAAGGTAAGAACATATCTCAGTATGTAAAAATGGTGGCCTATTCCTTTAAATTCAGTTTAGTCAGCGGTTGCCCATAGTTACTTTCTTGAACCAATTTCATACTGACCATTTACGATCAAGAACACCCACGGTTCTGCTCTGACTGGCTCAGTTTAGGCACCATAATTTGGCATTTTCAAATTCACCAGCCTGTTCTCTGCACCAACTATCTATGAGACTATAGTCAGAAATCTGAAAACTCCAAAAGCTTTTAAGAATCACCCAAGGCCACATGAATCACACTTTCCATCGTGTTTGCCTCTAGGACGCAAAAGTGCTCTTCAAATCTTTCAGTGGTTTGTAATTGTTTGAATATCAATAAGTATTTATAGCAACATTGCAGTGAATATGCACATATACAAATTGGCTTGCCCTTGGTCTCAATGTGTCGAGTTTTTTCAGTAGATAGTTTTCATCTACATTCATTTGAAGGTCTGTAACCATGACAACACACTTTTTTAGACACTTGACAACTTTAAAAAATAAAGTAAACTAAGGCCCTGTGCACTTTGGTTCTTTTAACTCTAATTAACTTGTTTCAGAGGAACTTCATACAAATGAACTCATCAGCTCACTTGTCTTATTTCCAAGTCAGTTCTTACTTAAGAGAATGTGATATGAGAATAATAAGAACAAAGCCTACAGACTTTTGTTTAACTCATGTAAACAGTGTTTTGACATACAAGAATGTTAGTCTAGATATATAGGCTCGCCCTGGTGAAGAACCCAAAGTTGCACACTGCTGGGTCAAATGCAGAAGAGTTGTTGTGTTGCTCAATTAAATTAGTAGTTTCCATCAGTCCACTTCCCAGACCTAGACTACATTAACAGGCCGTCAATAATCGGGTTAAAGTCAATATTCCAGTTTCAAATAACTCATTAACATGTAGCCTGGCCAGTCATACGCACTTCTTTCTCTTTCCATTTGAAATATATTTGAAAAACAGTTATCTCCAGTTTTGAAAATTAACAGAGAACTCGGACACCATCTCAATGCATGGAGAACATCATGACACAATGACACTTCTTCTTCCTGTATCCAAAGACCACAACAACAACATCAGCAGCAGCACAGATAAGGAACAGTCCGGGCCGATAGCAGTCACCTTTGTTTGTGCTTTGGTGCTTTTTTCAATTGCAAAGATGGAAAAGAAAAAAAAACAACCAAATAAAATGAATGAAAGAAACAATTGTCTCGAACCAACTTTTGCACTTTTGCAAGTTGACATGCGTATTTGTTTTATAAAGGCACGGTGGCGCTCGTGCGTCACAGCTAGAAGTTCGGGTTCAATCTCCAGTCAGACGGAGGCTTTCTGTGTGGAGTTTCCCCGTGTCTGAGTCCTCTGGGTACTCCGGTTTCCCCAACCACTAAAAACATGTCGATATTCCAGAATGAATGCGAGTGGGTTCAGTGTCGCCGCTTCCTATAAGCTCACAACGCGTTCTTCGTCAGCCATCGGGGTCTCCGAGAGGCAACACCCTGAGGCCATGATCGAATGGCCTCGTACAGTATTTGTGCCGCTGTTTTATTATTGCAGCTGACAAAAAAACGGTATTGAGTGAGAACGGAGAGTCATAGAAATGTGTGCCAATGAGACCGATGATACAACGCACGTAGGAATCTCTGCCTGTGCGAGGAGCCTTCACGCACTGGTGCCTGTGCTCACAGCCGCAGGTGAATGAGCTCAAGTTCACCGCGGCTGCAGGGGCGGAGCTGAGAACCAACAATCAAACTGTTCTGTCTAAACTTATCATTCTAATTGTACAAATGTTATTAGTGTGTTAGCCTCTGTGATGAGTGAGTGAGTGAGTGAGTAAATGAGTGAGTGAGTGGTTAGTGAGTGTTAGTGAGTGAGTGAGTGGTTAGTGAGTGAATGAGTAAGAGTGAATGAGTGAGTGAGTGGCTAGTTAGTGAGTGTTAGTGAGTGTTAGTGAGTGAGTGAGTGGTTAGTGAGTGTTAGTGAGTGAGTGAGTGGTTAGTGAGTAAATGAGTGAGTAAATGAGTGAGTGAGTGAGTGAGTGTTAGTGAGTGAGTGAGTGAGTGAGTGAGTGAGTGAGTGAGTGAGTGAGTGAGTGAGTGTTTAGTGAGTGAGTGAGTAAGAGTGAATAAGTGAGTGGCTAGTTAGTGAGTGTTAGTGAGTGAGTGAGTGGTTAGTAAGTGAGTAAATGAGTGAGTGAATGAGTGAGTGAGTGAGTGAGTGAGTGAGTGAGTGAGTGAGTGAGTGAGTGAGTGAGTGAGTGAGTGAGTGAGTGAGTGAGTGTTAGTGAGTGTTAGTGAGTGTTAGTGAGTGTTAGTGAGTGAGTGGTTAGTGAGTGAGTAAATGAGTGAGTGAGTGAGTGAGTGAGTGAGTGAGTGAGTGTTAGTGAGTGAGTGTTAGTGAGTGAGTGAGTGAGTGTTTAGTGAGTGAGTGAGTAAGAGTGAATAAGTGTGTGTTAGTGAGTGAGTGAGTGAGTGAGTGGTTAGTAAGTGAGTAAATGAGTGAATGAGTGAATGAGTGAGTGGTTAGTGAGTGTTAGTGAGTGTTAGTGAGTGAGTAAATGAGTGAGTGTTAGTGAGTGAGTGAGTGAGTGTTAGTGAGTGAGTGGTTAGTAAGTGAGTAAATGAGTGAGTGAGTGAGTGTTAGTGAGTGAGTGAGTGAGTGTTTAGTGAGTGAGTGAGTAAGAGTGAATAAGTGAGTGTTAGTGAGTGAGTGAGTGGTTAGTGAGTGAGTGAGTGAGTGAGTGAGTGGTTAGTGAGTGAGTGGTTAGTGAGTGAGTGGTTAGTGAGTGAGTGAGTGGTTAGTGAGTGAGTGGTTAGTGAGTGAGTGAGTGGTTAGTAAGTGAGTAAATGAGTGAATGAGTGAGTGGTTAGTTAGTGAGTGTTAGTGAGTGAGTGAGTGGTTAGTAAGTGAGTAAATGAGTGAGTGAATGAGTGAGTGAGTGAGTGAGTGAGTGAGTGAGTGAGTGAGTGAGTGAGTGTTAGTGAGTGTTAGTGAGTGTTAGTGAGTGTTAGTGAGTGAGTGGTTAGTGAGTGAGTGAGTGAGTGAGTGAGTGTTTAGTGAGTGAGTGAGTAAGAGTGAATAAGTGAGTGGCTAGTTAGTGAGTGTTAGTGAGTGAGTGAGTGGTTAGTAAGTGAGTAAATGAGTGAGTGAATGAGTGAGTGAGTGAGTGAGTGAGTGAGTGAGTGAGTGAGTGAGTGAGTGAGTGAGTGAGTGAGTGAGTGAGTGAGTGAGTGTTAGTGAGTGTTAGTGAGTGTTAGTGAGTGAGTGGTTAGTGAGTGAGTAAATGAGTGAGTGAGTGAGTGAGTGAGTGAGTGAGTGAGTGTTAGTGAGTGAGTGAGTGTTAGTGAGTGAGTGAGTGAGTGTTTAGTGAGTGAGTGAGTAAGAGTGAATAAGTGTGTGTTAGTGAGTGAGTGAGTGAGTGAGTGGTTAGTAAGTGAGTAAATGAGTGAATGAGTGAATGAGTGAGTGGTTAGTGAGTGTTAGTGAGTGTTAGTGAGTGAGTAAATGAGTGAGTGTTAGTGAGTGAGTGAGTGAGTGTTAGTGAGTGAGTGGTTAGTAAGTGAGTAAATGAGTGAGTGAGTGAGTGTTAGTGAGTGAGTGAGTGAGTGTTTAGTGAGTGAGTGAGTAAGAGTGAATAAGTGAGTGTTAGTGAGTGAGTGAGTGGTTAGTGAGTGAGTGAGTGAGTGAGTGAGTGTTTAGTGAGTGAGTGGTTAGTGAGTGAGTGGTTAGTGAGTGAGTGAGTGGTTAGTGAGTGAGTGGTTAGTGAGTGAGTGAGTGGTTAGTAAGTGAGTAAATGAGTGAATGAGTGAGTGGTTAGTGAGTGGTTAGTGAGTGTTAGTGAGTGTTAGTGAGTGAGTGAGTAAATGAGTGAGTGTTTAGTGAGTGAGTGTTTAGTGAGTGAGTGTTTAGTGAGTGAGTGTTTAGTGAGTGAGTGTTTAGTGAGTGAGTAAGAGTGAATAAGTGAGTGTTAGTGAGTGAGTGAGTGAGTGAGTGAGTGAGTGAGTGTTTAGTGAGTGAGTAAGAGTGAATAAGTGAGTGTTAGTGAGTGAGTGAGTGAGTGAGTGAGTGAGTGAGTGAGTGAGTGAGTGTTAGTGAGTGAGTGAGTGAGTGGTTTGTACGTGGTTAGTGAGTGAGTGAGTGAGTGAGTGAGTGAGTGAGTGGTTAGTGAATGAGTAAGAGTGAATGAGTGAGTGGCTAGTTAGTGTGTGAGTGGTTAGTGAGTGAGTGAGTGAGTGAGTGAGTGAGTGAGTGAGTGAGTGAGTGAGTGAGTGAGTGAGTGAGTGAGTGAGTGAGTGAGTGAGTAAGAGTGAATAAGTGAGTGGCTAGTTAGTGAGTGGTTAGTGAATGAGTAAGAGTGAATCAGTGAGTGAATGAGTGAGTGGCTAGTTAGTGAGTGAGTGGTTAGTGCTTGTCGCATGGGCCAACGGCGCAGACTGGTTGCCTCGCTTCAGTGACTCTACCTCAAGGGCAGCTGTGGCTACAAAAGCTTACCACTTATGAATAATGATAAGTGTGTAGCGATTTGAGTGCTTTGTCTGTGCAAGAATGTAAATCTCAGTCAGATGGATGACCTTAGGCTTTCATGCAATACGGATATTGCATCACCTTGAATTGCATTAATAATCATTTGGCGACACATTGCAGCCCCTACCAAACCAGGACTAAATCCTCAATAATGGAACTGATGAGCAGAGACAAGGATTAAGTAGCAGTCTATAAAGTATAAAATCAAAAACTTGGCCGTGCTTAAAGTTGAATTTGCGGCGTTGCATAAAGCTTTTATAAATTATTCAAACGTTGTACCCAATTTTGCAGTGTCCAGATTGCAGCAGCAGTTGTCCGCCACCTTTAATTGATGGCACATCTGTTTCCACTCCACAACATCTGTCTGTTACTTTACTGTACGTACTGCCGCTTACCCCTAATGTAAATCTTCCTGAATCTCCAATTAAAATGTCCACTGTTTGGGTTTCTCATAATGCACATAAAAAAACACTGCTATCATACAGGTAAAGGATTATGGTGTTTCATTTAAAGAGTTTCTTATTTTGCATTGATATCATTCATTGAAGCATATAAACAAATAAGCTTTAACTAATGCAACACTGCATACACTTGTATAATTTTTGTTTGTGTTCTTATTTTTTTGACTATATATTCTGTGTTTGTCTGTATGGTCTGTATGGTACTGGAGCTGGTACTGACTATTGGAAAATTGTTAAATTGAGGACAAAATTATTATTTTTTTCACATTTTCTGTAACAGAGTATATAAAATGTTTTGAAAAGTTGGTCATTAAAGTGTAAAAATGTCTTAAATGCAATCATTGTTGCTGCTAGAGTACATTTAGACAGTCAGAGTATAAGCCAATACATAACTGATCTTTCATTTAACTGGCTCATCACTGAAGGTTCACACAGCCAGCTTTAAGTGTATAAGACAGCTGATGGATTTTCACTACCTCATTAATTTTCAGACTTCCGAATAGGAAACTACATTGTATGAGTTGTATTTGCCTAAGCTGTCAGTCTGCGCGCTGCTCTGACTATTGTGCCGATGTCGCTGTTTGACTGAGCCTTGAACCTACATGCCTGTCTCATTGTTTCATGTAGAAAGTCTGCTGCTTTGACACAGTTGGCTTCAGAGACCCGGCTAACACAACAGTGTGCCATGACGGACTCCTCGCGCCGATAACGTGACGACCACTGACCTGACAACAGCCCGGGGCCAGGGGCAAGTAAACACCGCGCCTCGCCTCATTATGTAGAGCTGCAGCTAATACACGACAGCCAGGAGACTAAATGTCAACCATACCTGACCTCACAGGACAGAGCTGCAAATTGTCAGCTTTTCTCCAGTTTTTTTCCTTTTTTCCTTTTTCAGAGACTGCCGACGTGGTTATACTCTATGTTAAGAATTATTCTGCAAATTGTATTTCAGTGCCATGAAGGTAAAAAGAAAAAGAAACTCATGGATGATCAATCTAAGACGCCTGTGATAATTAGTCGTCAGGTAAGCCCAGTAGGGAAAGCACAGTTCTTCTTTTTGTACCATGGAAGAAAGTGGTCGGTCAGAAACTCCACATTTCAGAGGTCATTTTCACACCTTCAGTGACCCTACAGGGACCGACCAGCTCTCTCCCCATGATTCCAGGCCAAAACATGACTCCACCCCCTCCTTGTTGACGTCGCAGCCTTGTTGGGACATGGTGGCCATTCACCAACCATCCACTACTCCATCCATCTGACCACTCAGGATTATACGTCGCTCATCAGTGAACAAGACTGTTCTCCCACTGCAGCCGTTTCTGCTTGTCAGCATTCAATTAACCTGCCGTCCCCCCAGATCAGGGGGCGAGGGTTAGGGTTAGTTCACACTAATCAGGATATAATTAGGGTTAAGAACAGCAAATGTAACGTAAGTTGTGTTTCACTCACACAGATCTCACACATATTTTGAGAAACTAGAAGGTCTTGGCTTTCAAATTAGGTATCACACTGGCATATAGGCTGTAGACTCTCCATTCAATACGCTTTGAGATTTGGAAGTAAATAATTGTTAACCCTAACCCTAATCCTAACCCAAAGGTGGCAGTTAAGTGGTTAACAGTTTAGGGGAGACCGGATAGGCGGTTTATGCACAACTGCAGCCTCTGGAGGGTCCTAAACCCCAATGTTTGGGAGACTCCAGAGGCACCAGCAGCTTCAAATACCTGTTTGCTGCTTTGTAGCAGCTGTTCTCGTAATCTGATGTATTTGTCTGGCAGAAACTGTCCTCATTGTGCCTTTATCTGCACAAACCCGTGTGTGCTCTGAATCAGCCACAAATCTCTTAACAGTACGATGATCACTAGTCAAGAACATTCAACTATTTCACGCTTTCCATCAGCAGAGAGATCCTTTTTTTTTCCTTATAGCTTGAAAATGATGGTCTGCTTAATAATGTGTAATGTCCTTTTTCAGTAGTTTTTCCCTTAACTGGGCTTAACCTGACAACTAGGTGTTTGAGACAGCCCTGAGACACAACACTATCCATGAGGATTAAGATCTTATTTTTTTTACCTTTATTTCACTGAAATACAATTTGCACAATAATTCTTAACATTGTTGTGATTGGAGCGCTCAACTCACAAGAAAGTGCAGGGTTCTTGTACAGCAGTTTCAAATTCCTGGTTAAATAAAGGATATATGACTAATAATAAAACAAAACACTGAATTGGGGAAGAGATCTAATTCGATTAAAGCATATGTACAATAAAAGGGAAATGTAGAGTCGGAGCTGAGGGCCATATCAAATCTTATCTGGCCTCCGGGTTGCACGAGCATATTATTAAAACGACAAACTTAAAATGAAAAGCTTTTTCCTTCCCCGACTACACCAGAGATGTTCAATTAAATCATAAAACTGCAGGTCATCACCCCTCTCAATGATTTAAAGAAGCGGCTATAACTGGGGAACTAATTAAGTCATAAATCGCTAAAGTTATAAGAATTTCACGAGAGAAAGAGATGAAGAAAAAAAAAAAGAGAGAAAAAAACAATCTTTGCGTGGTGTAGGGTTTTTTAATAGTTTGACTTGAGGTATAGAAATAATGAACATAATCCAAAACAACAGACTTTCAAAAACAAACTTCGCTCGCATCCGTTCACCGTGAGGTCACCAGTGAGATTAATTATAATGAGAAAAAGGGAAAAAAAATAATTGATAGTGTTCACAGCGCAATCTTTATTTACACGTTTGACAAATCCTTAATTCAATTCTGAAGCTTGACCTTGTTACTCAGGTCCCGAAGGTCAACAGAGAAAACAAACTGACTTTGAAGAAATATGCAACGTTGTTTTGGACATAGATTTATCTTGTGCTATTGCTATTGCTACTGTGTAATAATGTAAAAAAAATAATTAATAAAAAAATCCTATCCTCAATTAAACAAAAGTAAGTAGCTCAAAGTCAACAACAACAAAAACAGTCATAGGAAAAACATTTCAGTAGCAGTTTGTATAGCACTTAAGCAACTTCCTGAACAAATGAGCTTACATGCTAGTCCTTTTTTTTTTATCTGTAATCGAATATAAGTGAGGATATAAAAGTCATATCATCTCTCTTAATCTGCTCTTTGAAGAGAAAAATGTTCAGGAAAAGATCAATGTGTCCCAGAAAGGCAGTCGACCTGATCCGGCGGGGCCCATCATCTTACGCCTCATTAGAAAACTGCCTTTAAAATACATAGAGTGCAGTTTAACCAGACCGGCTCTCTCTAAGAACGGCATGACCCACTTTAAATTTCAGAGGAATTCAAGATTGTCAGATGGTCAGTCAGAGTATTTTCCTAGTTGTAGCTGAGAAAATGATAGAGGAAAAAAACATATCAAAGCGGTAGTGATTGTCAAAATGTTCTCGCTTCGCTATAACTGATCAATGTCGTGGTAATTGGTGTGAGACTGGGTTAGAAAATCATTCATGGATCTGAATTATGCTAAATTGACTTTGATTTTTACAAATGTGTTCCCTCTTGGAAAACTGTGCAATCCAGCAAGTCAAACAAGTTCTCAAGAGCCAGAACATGCAGGTATCATGTGACAGCAGAGGTGGGTAGTACTCCGTTACAGTTACTCAAACACATGTACTTGAGAAACTTGTTCAAATAGTCGCTCTTTTGCTAGCAGTTTCTTCATAAGGTACTTTTTACTACTACTTCTACTTTAAAACTGGGTTACCTGACTTTGATGGGTACATTTATTTTTCTCGCCTCACCTTGTTGTAATTTATTTTGGGGGTGGTCCCCGCTTCACTTTTGCCACATGTATATAATTAATATTCTTTAACAATTCTGATGTGCAGAGAGAAATGAGTTTGGGCCAAAACTGAAAATGTTAAAGTTTGATCAGGAGTGAGTAAATCTTTAAGTGAAAAATCTTCATTTTGACTCGTGAAATAGATGTATTTTGTGTTTTGTTACTTACAGTAATTCTTCATAATGATGAGTTCTTTTAATCCGTTTAAAGCAGAACTAAGTAACTTGTTCACCTTAATAAATCTTTTCCATAGTCCTTCTGGGGGTAATACAAGTGTTAATGGGATGATTGGAGGGTCTTTCATCTCCCCCTGATGTCTCTGGCCAGAAAACCACAATTGTAGCTTTGCCTGCACCGGGTCGGAGTCACCAATACACACTAATGGAATCACAAAGAAGAAGCTAACAGGCTAGTGGGCAAAGCTAACTGCGGGCTAGCGCCAGTTAAAAAGTATTTAAAGCCAAGTTTGAGTGAAAAAAAATATCTCCATTGTGTAATTGAATGTACAATATCTCTCTCTCCCTTTGTCTTTTCTATCAGCGTAGTATTTACTCTCACGGACAATTGATGAGTAAAAAACAGCAACATTAGTTCTGTTCTGCTTTAAGTATTTTTACATTGAACATATTACATTTTTCATATAATTTCATGATGTGTTTCTCAGACTTTTATGCAAACAGTTACTCGCACTTCTCAAGTAAAAGTAGCTTTTTATATCTTGAGTATTTTTGGGGGGCCACTACTTTTTACTTCTACTCCAGTCAAATTATTTAAAGTTACTCTTACTTGAGAAAATATTTTGGCTACTCTGTGCGACAGGGCCTTAACAGCTTTTGTGCAAATCCAAACACCACACCTAGTCATTTCTGCTCTCAAACTGCCTTCACAAAGCAGGTCTGGCAAATAACACAGAACTGTTCTTTGTGCTTTTGACTGGCTTCACTGTGTTAAAAGTAAAAGAAAAACCTATAACTTGAACGTTTTCCTCATTACGTTACGTACAATGCAAACGTAAAATACCCTTGATGTTAAGGAGTTGTGTAAAGACGCCGGTTAAACCAAGAGAAGGTTTCACGCTACCGTTTCACACCATTTGCAGCCAACTTTGTCCTTGCTGAAAGTTATTCAGTCGAACACAAAACAGCAACACAGCTCTTTTGGATTTAAATCAGTCAAGTGACAAATACCCACTTCCTGTATTTGTACATTTGTGATTTAAAACTGCTTAGCCATCATCGCAAACGGGACTGCGTGGATGTTAGGCTTTGCCGTTTCACACTTTATGTTGTTTGCGCCTTTAAACTCACAATACCTCCATCTTTTTTTATGGAGCCATAGCACCCTGAGGGAAGTCTGACAGGTAGGAGCACCGCGGGCTATTTTTCGCTGTTGTCTCCAAGAGGATACAGTGCTATGTTATAAGACTTCAAGCTTTGACAAACGTACAACGCCGAGGGTAAACAAGGGAGCTTTCAGTCTGTCCTTTATAAATGCAAAGGTGTCTTTCCCCTACAAACAGCAGGTCTAGGCAGTATAAAAAACATACAAAATAGGCTAATTGTCTATCTAGCTACTCCGGACAGGCTGCCCAAGGGAAAATGCAGAGGACATTGAAATAAAGAAAGATTTTGCCGCAACTCCAGCTACTTCTTGTGAATTTTCCGCTCGAAAACTGATGAAGGAATTAAGTTTTAGTAAATATCCTGACAAAGTTCATCGACATAATGCGTTAGTGATGGGCAGATAGGTCTAAAAGCTTCAACTTGAATGCCCTCCAAGTAATAACATGAATTCATTAGAGCAGGCACAAACATGTTTACCATTCTGAAGCCTCAATTTGCATGTTTTGTTGAGTCTGTGTCTGTATTTCACCATAAGAGCTAATAAATATGCAGCATACACTGGTTTTAGCTGTTGGCATTACATGTGTCCAGCTTCTCCATATTCATGACTTGATTGTTTCATAACAGGCTGGAGCTGGCAAGAAAATATAGGATTTTTGTGAGTCATGTTTTTTTTTTTTCCAAGCGAGTGGCAGATTGGTTAATCCACCAGCATCAACCCACAGGTGCTGCATGTTCTCTGTTGTAAACACAAGATGAGCTCCATAGATATTTATAAGTCTGTTCAGAAGTTTAGCCGTGAAGACAAAGTGGGCCTCAGCACCAAAACTGGTACCTCTTAACCCCAGCCTTAACCAAGCGTATTTTCTCCAGTTCAGCTTTATCCAAACCGAAAAGCTTCTCGACAGGAGCTTGCAGCCTATTGACCCCTAATTGCCTCAATTGAAAGCTCAGGCCTACAAAACTTAGCTAAGATTTTTCCTCACATTGTCGCCACGTTTTCATTGTATTGTTGGTGCTTTTTCATCTCTTTTTTGTAACTCTTTTGTTGCTTCTTTGCTTCGTTGTATGTCTTGTTTTTGTCGCTTTTCTGTTTTGCTTCATTTTTGTTGTTTTTGTAAGTATTTTGTTGTTTATATCATTGCTTTTTTGTCCTATTTTCCTGCGTTTTTGTTGCTATTTTTTAAACAATTTTGTTGTTTTTTCATAGCTTTTTTTGTAACTGTTTTGTTTTGTTTTATGCTTTTTGCTGCATGTTTGCTGATATTTTTATGCAAGCTTTTCGATGGGAGGTTAAAGGGATATTTCAGGATTTTTGACATAGGGCCTCACTTCCTAGTTATCCAGAGTGTTGCTGATTTCTGGAGATACTTTTTTTTATTACTTTTTTATTTATGCAGTTCTTATATTTGAATAGTTACGTGGCGCTAGGCTTATGCTAGGCTAGCACATTTCTATGGCATCAGCTACACTGCATTAAAAACAGTCTGACGCACTTCAACTCAAATTAATCATACTAATTTAAAAGGAATAGTCTTATATGGAATAAATGTATATTATTGTTTATGGTTCTAGATGACAAATATTTTAGAACAGGTCTCAAAAAAAGCACCATGCATGTATCGTTCTCGTACGCCAAAAATGTGATGTTACCCCGCCCTAATCGGGGTGGAGCATTGTATAAACTGCCTCGGGATTAAGAATAATTACAAAGATTGCAGAGTAAGTAAGCAAGTGTTTGGTGAGGGAACATGGTTAGATGCTTTAAAGCTCTGAACAGTCGATTTTGTCACCTCAGTCATGACATGTTGATCCATATTGACAGATTGCCTCAGGGCGAGGTTTCTATTCGATTTCATATCATCATATTGCCCACTTAAGCAGCAGGGGTATAGGCTCCAGTTGACAATATGTCTTCAGTAATTGAACTGTATATGTGTGTCTAACATCGTGCAAAGCTACAGGAAAAAAATATATGTGGGAAAAAAATCTTAATTGATGACTGTGAGCCGAAAAAGGAGATCATGAAGGCATTTATTTGCTTTTTTTGGCACTCACTGGTCTGCCTAAACCTGAAGCAGACACATTTTTGGCAACAAAGTAATAGGTACAGTTGCGTTCCTGCTGACAATGCATCATTTTTCTTTTTTTATAATTGACTTTTACATGTGACAGAGAAAGACTGTTTTAAGCTATTACAATTTTCTTTTGCTACTTCTACCACAAAGCGAAGGGCCATCTTGCTCGCTTGTCATTTAAGTGGGGGGACTAGCTATTATCAACATTTTGCAGACATCTGCGTCTCGGATCTGAGATGAAAACCACACACAAAAGCCTGAAGGTGAAGGAGATTTAACACTATCCACTCACAGTTAACCGGCATTGTGCGCCCTTCCCAGGAGCCAAACCAGGACAAATGAAAAGCCGCTTATGTAAACACAATGTAGCACGCATGCCACCTTACAGCTAAAGCGCTCTTGATTCATTTTCTTTATATTGCTCTCGAAGCGTGCGATCCTTAATGAGACTTTTCAACAAAACAATGGCCCCGACTGTCAAAGCCTGTATACAGTGGCCTGCGCTCTCTCATTATTCAAACATGAGTCACGCTGCTGTCTCAATGCATCTCTCCTGATTTATCAATTCATTAAAACAATAGCGGAGCATTGTGACAGTGGAGTGAGCCCCCCACTGTTTGTGCCACAATACCAGAGAGAGAGAGTGATTATGAATTCTTTTGTTTTTGCCTTTGTTTATTCTCATATTAATATTATAATGGCTTAGTTTTAGATTAAATGGTGCAGCAGCCAAATAACTGCCATGGGTTTTCAGCACCGCATTGCGACTCCGATGTACGGATGTTTTCGGTGTATAAACTCTCAAAACAAACACATTTATTACTCCTACTGGTTGCAGGTAAATCAAGTTTAGAATTACATGCCGCCATTTTCATTGCTATTACCCCAAGCGGTGCATATCAAATTTAACAGTCACGGCAGTAACAGTTAAAATGGACTGTTATATATTCTTACATGTATTCTTAGCTTATTTATGAAGCTATTTTAGCGCTTTAACCTCTGAGTCCCCGCCTAAACCGAGCACATTTTCTCTCGTTCGGCCGACCTTACCCAAAAGTGTCTTGACTGGAGAGCGAAAGGCCAGTGCAACATCTCATCTGAAAGCTAAGACCAACAAAACTGATCTAAACTAATCTTTTTCCTTGCATTGTTGCCGAGTTGTCGTCACTTTTTTAACATAGCTATTTTATCACATTTGCTGCTCTTTTTGTGGCTTTTCTGTTGCTCTGTAGTTTCCCCTTTTGTGGCTTTATTGTTGTAGCTTTACAGCCTGTCAATATGACAGACAACAGACATAAATTACATTATAAAAAGAAGAACAAGTACAATGTAAACTTGACATCATTCTGCATCCTCAAAAGATAATCAGCACCAACATAGTTCTTCAATTGTTCTGTAAAAACAGATTTGTGTACTATTTGAACCAGGTTTATGGAAAGACGTTCCATCCCTTCATAGCTCTATAGACAAAAGTGCTTAGAAAATTTGTATTTGCTTTGGAAATTAAAAAAAACATCCTTCTGATGCATGTCTAGTACTATGCTCTCTGTTGTTTTTGAATTGACTAAATAAAAACATAGGATTATTGAGTTTTAATATGTTCCAAGTAGAGAATAAAAGCTAAAGCTTGATCTTTCACCTTAAGCCAGCCCAGATGGGAGTGCATAGTTTTTACACTGGTTCTATAAGAGCAGTTCAGTGCCAAACGGGCAGATTTCACTGTTGGCCCATATAATCTTACAATAGTCCAGTTGAGAAATGATTAAAGTTGGTACAACAAGCTTGGCCATATGCACTGGCAGAAACTGACGGCATCTTCTTACTGCAGCTAAAGATATTCCCATATTTTTGCTCTTTTGTTTCCCCTTTTGTGGCTTTATTGTAGCGCTTTTGTTTCCCATTTTGTGGCTTGTTTGTGGCTTTTTTGTTGCTCTTTCATCCTTGGTTCTCGTCTCGTTTTGTGTCACTATTTTGACGCTTGTTTTTCAAGAAGCTTTTAGACGTAGGTAATGACAAACTGGAGACAATGTGCTCGGTTCAGATGGTTAAGTCTGTGTATTATGTGCATCTGAAAGTGATTGTAGATGTGTACGACAAGGCAGGAGAGGTGCTGAACTCGTCGTTTGTGGAGCAGAGTTAACACACAATTTTGAGGGGATCTGTTTACACTCAAAGAGAACAAAAGAACAAAAATCACAATCTGGACGGTGCGGGTGAGGATTTCCGATCAGTGAGCGTGACGGTCCTTTCAAAACTGCGACATCACGAGCGCCTTGATTCTGGCACAAAACCAACCAAGTTTCCTCCCAGCGAGCACTGGAATTCAACTAAATAAACAATGAACACAGCGATCATTATTGGACGACTATTTAGCCACTGCATCTGTCCCTAATTGCTGACGCATGCGTTTAGTCTTCTCCCTCTTGCTCCTAATGGGGCTTAAAACAATATGTTGGCCTCACTGTGTTACTGGGAGAGGCTCCACATTAAACGCAACACTGGGCAGCCGTCTGAGCTTGAAATGGTGTACACATACAGCTGAGTGTGACATAAAAGCCAATTTACTTATGGCTGTAGTCAAACAAAACGATGCCCTCTAGAAAATCTGATAGACAGAATGGATCAGTAGAGGCACAGCACGCTTCCTGGGGTTATTAGAGACAACCATGTGGTAATGTAATCTATTTGATTGGGTGACTCTTGACTATTAGCCTTAATTATGATGCTAAACAGGAGATAAATATGGAGTGGGATAATTACTTCCATTCAGTGACTACGCTTACATACAGCAAACAACCGTGTCAAAACCGGAATATTAGCAATAACCCGCCATGTAAAAAAAAAAGCAAAAAAGCAAAAAGCGAAATATGATCCCTTGGTTAATCTTTTTCTAACCCCAATATTAGATCATATATACACATATCAGAATATTGTTCTATCAACTAAAAATCTGAAATCTTGGTCTTTTGAGTACAGTAAGTACTTGTATTCGCCGTCTATGTCTGAGGCTCTACTTCTATTAAAGACCATGAGGCACAATAGTGTCATGTACTGCTGGTGGGTCAGCACCAAAGCACAAACAAAGGCGACAGCTATTGGCCCTGGACTGTTCCTTACCCGTGCTGTTGCTGCTATTGTTGTTGTTGTTGTTGTTGCTGTGTTTGGATACAGGAAGAAGAAGCGTCATAATGTTCTCCATGTGTTGAGATGCTGTCAGAGCGTCGCAGTTTGGATCAGCATATCCCAATTTACTACACAGGAGTAACTCTGTCTGCTCACTTAAACTAGCCTGACAGGCCATACTATTCTCTCTTTATTGTAAACTAAGTTTATTCAAAACTGGACATAACTATTTTTCAAATATATTTCAAATAGAAAGAGAAAGAAGCGAGCATGGCTGGCCGGGCTACATGTAAACGAGTTATTCCAAATCTTTAAACCGGAAAACTGACCGTAATCCGATTATTGACGGCATATCAATAGGTCTGGGAAGTGGACACAAGGAAATTACTCATTTAATTGAGCAACACAACAACAAAACGTGTGCACCAGAACCTGCCTCCTTCCACATCTGGTTAAGGTACATAGAGAAATGTGTCTTCTGCATTTGACCCAGCAGTGTGCCACTTTGGGTTCTCCACCAGGGCGAGCCTATATGTCCAGGCTAACATTCTTGTAGGTCAATTTTCAAAAAAAGGTACTTTAGTTTGTATTGATTTTTTTAAATAAAGTTGTTGCGTCTAAAAACTGTGTCGTCATGGTTACTCACCTTCAAATTAATGGAGATATATGGACTATCTATTGGAAAAACTCAACACATTAAGACCAAGGGCAAGCCAAAATGAAGATCGCGTTGAGAATTTCTGTATCATAATGGAGCAAAAGAATAGAATACATTTTATTGTCAACCGAGGTAGAAATTCATCTTTGGCTGACCGACACTCGCAAGACTAGGGACAAAACTAGGGTCTTCGGCAGCTCAACACCCCCTGTATTCTTCTCGATTAGACATTTACTCTCTCCGTTTATTTAGGCATGGGACTGGCACAAAAACACGTCCTCAGAGCTTGTTTACTTCCTCTCGACGGTAGCTATGTAGCTGACACGCACAAAGTGATACATCTGCGTTATATGGGAGATGGAGAGTGAAATTGACGTTACAGCTTGTTTGAAATGAGTGATTTGGTAAATAATAAATATATTTGCTGCTGGGGTAAACACTTTAGAGGGATAACGCATTAGAGTAAGTGAAAAGGAGAAATGGGGTGAATACAAAAAAAGCTGTTACAGGAAACATACACAGAACCACAGCGGCTGATGGCCTCATTTCAATGCGAATTTCACTTTAACCAACCGACCGATCACTCAATTTACACAAAACCGCACCCGATCTACAAAAGGCATCTTCCCCAATCGCTCTAAATTGAAGTAAATCTTGAGATAACTCGGAATAGCCTGTTATTTGGTCTATCAAGCCATCAGCAGAAAGCTTATGCAAATGTTGGTGTTTACTTTGAAGTGTTGGGTTTGCAGAGAAGTACCATCCGGTCTTTTTACAGCTTCTTCATTTGCTTAAATGCAGCAGTGCTCTATAAAAGCAGAGACTGTCGAGGACCATAAACCAGGACTAACAAGAGTCGAGGTGCTCCTTATGGTCACCAGGAGGACGCACCTCAGTGGATGAAATGTGGCAACTGTCCAAAATGTTAGAGCACGCTACCTCTGCACCGTTTCAGATACTTTAACCCAATGTGTACAGTGTGTAATGTCAGGGCTAAGTATTGAAAAAGAATCAATCACTTAGATGTTAATTGAAAAGTAAAGGGCACGAGGATGTGTGTGTGTGTGTCAGGTGGGTTGTGAGAGAGTTATTGTGATTCAAGGGGAGACACTACAGGCAAAACTACATTTTTTTAATGTCAGGTTTTGTCACAATATATTGTCAAAAATCACATATTATATTGTCTTTTGTAAATCTAATGAACCTTGTCAGCAGCCAGCTTGTGATTACTTTCATGTATTTATGTCTGTGTCCAACTCCTCCTGCTCACTGGTGGATGAGCCGACCTATCAGTGGGTAGAGGTTATATATAGGAGTGGCAGACTCATTTGAAACATGACCTGAGGAAGATCCACTTGGCTCGAAACGATTTCTTAATAAATGCAGTCTTTAAGTGTGCAGGCTTTTTCATTATTGTGTTAACCTTAGTAGCCTTGCACCTGGTGATGTGCATATATTTTTGCTGTTTGAAACAATTTGGTCTCTTAACATATAAACTTTGACCTGGAAACAAAAAAATACCTACTCTTCTCAATAAAATGTTTAATATTCCCTGATTCATTGTTTCTACACAGATTTATTTCGTAAATTGTAATTTAAAGAAAAACAAATTCAAAATGCATTTTTATCACATTGTTGCGACATCTCCATGTCAGTAGCTCCGACAGATTTCAAACCTGTCAGTCTTGGACTTAACAATATTTTGTTTTTTCAGAAGGATTTGATTTCTACTCTGATATATTGAGATTTGAATTTCAAAAAACAAGGCAAAACATACATTTGTACAGATTTTCCACTAAAAAAACCCCCATCTTATCTAAAACTAGATATCTAGATAATCCCACATCCCCTCTGAAAAAGTCTTACAACAAAATAAAACCATACATTTAAACTTGGCTCGATCCATTATTCAGATTCTGAGTCTGAATAATTGACAATTTAAAGGGGCTAGATGTAAGTTGCTAATTTTATACTCACTACTGCCACCTCAGGCCATACGTGTAACTGCAGCTTCTATATTAAGCTCGTGCATGACGGCAATTCGGACCCGAAGTAACTACTGTTTGAGTGACAGTGCAGGATTTTAGAGGCAGTTGTGGTGAACAGGTCTGGGCTCATTCTACACCTTAGGACATGGCGGGAACATGTAGGAGGAGGAAAATACATATGTTATACATTTTTAAATTCCATTTGGTCCCTTTAAAAAAAAAGAAAAATGACAAATGAAAAATGAAAATACATTTTTTCACATATTTATGCCAGTAATCTACAGCAAACGTTTCAAAATGATCTCTCTGTCTTCACCTGTGTCTCTACTTTGCACGTTTTCGATGAAAAATAAATAAATAATAAAAAATAAATGCTACTTCTTTCGAGCTCTATTTAGTATAAATAATGACTGACACAAGACGTTTCGGATTCAGCTCACAAGTACAAGAGTGCAACGGGGCCAAGCTACAAAGTTTTGCAGCTTGTTATAAATATTCCATAATGCACTATAATGCAAGTTTAAGCCAGATGAATGAGTGCCAAAGTGACTCGAGTCATTAAAAAAAGCTACAGTTCACAGTCCGTTAGCCAGCCAATGGGACGCGATGATTGGACTTTGCTCTTTCGCTAAACCTGACGTGAATTTTCTGCCCGAGCACCCAGACGGGAGCGAGTGGAAAACATTTTTGTATTAATCAGGTTTGGTGCTGTGTGTCTCCTGATAAGACACCGCTAATGGCATTACAAGAGAGTGATCAACAAACTGAAGACGCAGACATCATAATTGTTCTGTCACGCAAACAAGAGAGATTAGGAGCAGGAGAGGAGAGAAGCTCGGGGATCTGACAGGCCCCGGGAAGCAAAAGCCTGAGAAAACACTCTAATCTGCAATTTTAGCCTTATGATTTACATGTCAAACGCTGCCAAACACACTCATTATCAACCAATTTGTGTCACATTCAATTATGCTGGAAATCGCTTCATTCTCGTATTGAACAAGCTTATGGAGCTATTAAAACAAATTAAACAGGCATGTAACAAGGACACTTACCGCCAAGCCATTTAAGAGTAATGGGATATGAAGTGGTGTTTTGTCTAACCAACATATTCAGATTCAGTTGGTCTATTTAAAACAAGTATGTTCCTGTAAACGCTCAGCCATACGAGGGTTTTCCATCACACAAGGTTATATTAGAGTAGCTTTTTAGAATAAAGACAGGTGATAACAGGATAAATAATCTACAAAGTCTATCCCATAAACAAGCAGCAACTCCCACTGCCTTGGTATAGCAGTGTTTTAAGCCTGCATTTGTGGTTTGGCTGGATGCTTTTGTACGTCTTTGCCGTGTGTTTGTGGGGTTCAGCAGAATCTTTTACTACATAGAGTGCATAATGAAGAAAGCATCTTTTTTGAAGTAAACAAACAGCTTGCTTTTGAGCTAAAGACATTTAAAGCAGTACTAAGTAACGCGTTTACCTTAATGATCCGTTTCGTTGTCCCTGTGGGGGTAATACAAGTGTTTATGGGATGATTGAAGGGTCTTTCATCTCCCCGTGGTGTCTCTGGACAGAAAACCATGTTTGCAACTTGACTGCCACCGGTCCGGAGAAAGCAATACACACTAATGGAATCACGAAGGAGAAGCTAACATGCTAACGGGCAAAGCTAACTGCGGGCTAACGTCACTTTAAACAGTATTTACAGCCAAGTTTGAGTGAAAAAAAATATTTCCATTGTATAACTGGATGCCCTCTCTCCCTTCGCCTTTCCTGTCAGCGTAGTATTTACTCCCCAAGACAATTAATAAGTTAAAAAATCGTAACTTGCTACACCTGCAGTTGCGCTTATGGCCTCTAGGGGGAAGAGTTACCTAGTACTGCTTTAAGACCTACACATTTCTTCTTCTGAAACACTGAAGAGGCACCAAGTGAGGCCTAGTGAGACCAGACGGACGGACGGACGGAAGGACGGACGGACGGACAGATAAATTCTTTATTGTCAGATGCAAAGATCTGAAATTTGTTTTGTAGTTCAGCTCCTCCGCATCAACACAAAATACAGACAAGACATAAGACAATTCACAAAGACATCATAAACAATTGTCCACTCACCAAAACACACTTTGATTAATGACTTAAGTTCCTCATTTAGTTTCAGGATGGACTGATGAACAAAGGAGTTCTTCAATCTGACCTTATTGAAGTGTGGCACACGGTACCGCCGCCCTGATACCAGAAGGATTCCTCTATATATATTTTTTATACAGAGAGGAATCAGTCTGGACACCCCGTCCCCGTTGGCAGCGTCAGAAAATTCAAGCGAGCCCGTATGTTCAGGAGCAGCATCACTTACGGGACATGGAAGTTCCCCTCAATAACAATCTATGAACGGCGCACAAGAGAGAGAAAGAGCATGTCTCCAATCGGCGGTAAATGACCAAAAACACATCGACAGTAGATGAGTTTCGTGATTCATAATCCTGCGCAAATATTAACGCAACACCGCTAATAACACCACATCAAGGCCCTTCGCTGATTGGTTGACTCTGCTTCCTGTTTGCTTGCGTATCTACCGCTGTGGGAAATGGAATCAACGCAGTGGTGACCAAGAGCCTCCCCCACACCTGCAGAACAGTGGAGGCGTCACACGAGACAAAACAGGAAACAAGGAAGGGATAAAGGAGAATATGGTGAAAGACTGTTGTGGAGCGAAGGGAGCTGCAGGAGGAAGAAGAAGGAGGGGGAGCTGACCAGTCCGGGACACCACGCTCTGGAAAAGGGACAAACCCAGGAGGCGGAGCATTGAGCATTGTTTCCTCCGGGTGCTACGGTTTCCCCAACCTACAAAAACATCAGGTCACTTTCGTTGTACGATTGCACAATGACAAGCACTTACTTAATACTCTTATACTAGATTGGTATATATTTAAACTGCTGCAATAAGATCATCAGTTGCTTACAAAATCTCTTGAGGGGAGGTGAAATGTCATCACACTAACTCTAAAACAACCCACTACAGATGAGGGCTCCCGAACATTTGTCTGTGATAAGTATTACAGTTTTTAGTTAGTGTTCATCTTCCATTAGGGTTTTTTGTTTGTGGAAAAACCTCATAAATGTCTGAATACAGTTTCTTCTGATGTTCATGAACAGCCCCCTCACATGTTTACTCGTACATTGGGAAAATTCTTCATCTCCAAATTGGAAAATATCAGCGGTGAAAAGTATAATATGTCTCTAAAATGGCTTTGAGCTTTTGGTGAGCCAACCGGGATTGCACTAACTGTTATAGCCTTAACACTTGCAATAATTTGTCTATTCTTTGACACTGAAAACAGCTCTGGGTGTATTGGGCTCTCAGTTGCCACTGCAACATGATTCACTTTGTCTTTTCTGTTTACGGGATAACACAACAATAATGCTGTCTCTGATCTGCAATAATGAGGAAGAGGAACTGAGCAACAAAATAGGCCTTTCAATGGAGCCCAGTGCAAGTGAACAAGGTGTGCATGTCATGTAAAATACATAATATCGTTAACACTTTAGAGCAAATATCGACAAAGTGCTTTCAGTGGCCATGTTTCACAATTTTGATACCAAAATCTGATGGAAAAGTGTCATTAAGAGGATTGGCACACTCAGAGAGGAAAAGAGGAAATGCACATAGCACTTTTGCCACTAATCAGTTCTTTAAACCTCGTGTTGGACAGTTTGGTCCACTCGCATTGGCAGCACAAATTCACTGCTTTGTTGTTTATTTGTTAAACCTGGCGTGACCCCCTCACAGTCTGGTAAGCGGGACTCTTTCCCAACTGCCCAAAACAGTGGAGCTCAGGGGCCAAAACCCGCCAGATAAAAGCGGACTCAGAGAGCAGGTGAGAAAACACTCCCAGCTCCAAGGGCATTAAGGCAAATGAGCAGCTAAGGCTCTGTCACTTTCACTACATCACATTACTACAGGGCAAGGACCTCAACTGCACTTTCACTTTTGAGTGAGGAAAGCTCTAATATTAATACTCTTAACATTAAAGTAAGACCTAGAATTTGTTCACTTCATCGAACTCGGGTGGCTCGAGTTAGCATCCTTAAACTCATATAGATTGTCATTTAGCCTTCAAAGGTTAGGGATTAATCTAAACCTTGGAATTACTGTGCCAATAGATAAGACAAGCAACTATTAGGTAAATAACTTTTTGGAGGTCACAGTATGTCATTGTGATGTTGTTTTGGGGGTGAATTAAGCATCACATCCCAATGTCATCTCCAGGCCTATACTGACACTTGCAAAGTACCAGTCGAGTACCGCCGACCCAATGGCATAAAGTTTAGGGTGTTGCAAGAGAGAAGATGACAGAACAGCCAAGAGGCAGAACCATTTTTAAACAGATACAACAGAAAATATAGCCGCAAAGCGGTGATCATCGGCCCTCGTCCACTGCCCTGCCCAAAGCAAGGGGGCGAAGCACCCCCTTTTGTCTCCCTCAATCTAAAATTACAGTATTGCTACTGCCTTTATGTTTATTTGTATTTTGAGTTTTTTCCCAAGGGTCTAGTTTGGGGATTTTAGGAATGCGCTCTCTGTCACCCATGGGCTTTTATGGGCTCTGCACAAATACAATTTTGATTTTTGCATTATATATGTAAGTGCATGGAACGTGCATGACGAGAGGAGTGCGTTAGTGTATGTTTGAGAGGAGACGAGCGCTTCGCACTCTTTTTGTGCGCTGCACATATTTGCGGTTTAAACATAATTCCGGTACTTCCACACTGATATTTAATGGTTTTAATCTGAAATAATGTCCATGAACGGAAAAGACAGTAAAAAGTGAGGGACTGTGCAGGTCAGGATACTGAATTGGCAGGGAGCGCCCTCTGCAGGAAGTATTGGGAATGACACATGATAAAACAGTGAATGCAAGCTATGTACCAGGCCTTCTCAAACTCAGGACTCAGCTCTGGATGCAAACCTCGAGGTGATTGGGTCCGGACCCCGGTGGTGCTGCAGCT
Source organism: Gobius niger (assembly GCF_951799975.1). Taxonomy (NCBI): domain Eukaryota; kingdom Metazoa; phylum Chordata; class Actinopteri; order Gobiiformes; family Gobiidae; genus Gobius; species Gobius niger. Next base: position 15,621,819 of record NC_136861.1, read on the forward strand.
GTAGATTTTATTGCCATAGCAGCTTGTTGCATTAGTGCCGTTGCAGCGTTGGCCTGTAGGGGCAAAATATAAAGAGGCGCACGGTCTGTTGGAAGGCACTACCCTTTAAACACAACAATAAACTCTTGAGGTCCCGTCAAGATTATGGGCTTGTTTCAAAATCATTGAATGAAGTATTATAATTGCTATTCCTTCAACACCCTTAACTGATGATAGATCTGTAACATTAATTACAGATCTATCAATCACAGAACTCCAATCACAGCATCTGAGTGATGTATGTTTAGATCAGTCCCTTTGCAACGACATCATTCGTGCCACATAGGAGACAACAGGTAGTGCCAAGTCTTTCATTAGAAAGTGTCCCATTATAAATTATGGCATAGGACTGCTCATGTTAATATGCACCCTGATGATAAATTATTAGATTTACAAATGCACTTTTACTCTGTTTTAGTGCAATGAATGAGCACAGAAAACAAACAACAACAAACCTTTTGATTTGAAGAACCCCTGCTATATACTATATGGACTCAAAAAATGTAAGACACTTTTGTGCTATGCTTTTACATAACAAAATTCAGGAACTACAGATTGGAGCAGTAGAAGAAACAACCAACCAAATAAAAGAGGAATAAAAGTCAAAAGTCTATGAAAAAGTAACATACTGGTATATTTTTGAGGGAACAATCTATAACATGGTTCAAATCACAAAAAGTCCATTCTCCGTGATGTGTCCCCTTTTTAAATGAATGTCCAAAAAACCTGACCTTGATACTGCATTTGGCATTTTCCCAAACAAACCCATTTCCTTTTAGAATTGATAAAATGGCAGAGCACACCTTTCAGCATTAATATTAAAGCATTGGCACAAAGTGAGTCATCGCAGATTCATCAGGGCAGGCATACAAACAGCTTCTGTTCCCTTCAGCCTTCTGGACCTGACATTTCGTTTCTGAGGGACTGTTAAAGCAGGTCACAGCAGCATCCGCAGTGACATAGAGGGGAGCAGAGATTTTCTACTCGCCTCACACTCCCAGGACACTAACCAGGGGGACAGCTAAGGACAGAGTGACCTGGCAGTCTGTGGGTTTTCACCTTAAAACATTGCAACACGTGTTTAGCAAGCTACTAAAAGCTAAAGGGTGTTGCATCTAACACTTAGCACCTCTGACGACGGGGTTACGGCAACAAAAAACAACTGTGAAGTGCACTTAGCATGTACAGCTTTTTGTTCTCACTTTGAACTGACTTTCTAAAAAACAAAATTCTGAACATGTTAGATAAGAAGTGTACAGTTTGTTTTCGTTCAATGATGCGTAAAGAGGTGCCATATTATAGCCTATGCAAGTTTGATGGAACAAACCAAAGCCCCTGAAGGAAACTGACCGAGACACTGGGAGCAAGATTTACAAAAAATGTCCCGACCCGCCTGGTAATCAAACCAAGGACCTTCTTGACGTGGCGCGGGATGGCTATCCATTCACGCACGACGTTGAAACCATTGTGCTACAAACCACTAAACAGCCGACAGACCAATCTACACCCAATGTATTCACCATACCCTTTAGTCCTATCGTCTAATTAAATCTATACGTTTCCTTTGTGGATCTGAGCGATGTGTTAGTTCTAGGAAATTGTCTTCCGAAGCAGTGGGACTTCACCATGTGCGAGCGCTGGGGGCACGCTGCTCAATCAGTCACAATCAGCAGGAAATGTGTCAGGAATAATACATGACTCCTGTGGGAGGGCAGAGATTGTGCTGCCAATGTCGCGCACAAGTTTGATTGATTTACACCGGCTCGATTTGGGGGCAGGTTTTAAAATGGTTTCGATCTTCGGGAGCAGAGTATCAAATTTGAGAGTGAACTTGCTCTTCGGAAAATGTCAGCAAAGCCTTCAACGAGTTCAGCTGAAAACCTGAAACAGAGCTGAAAAAGGGCGACACAATGGCACCTCAGAGCAAGACACAATGGCGGCGTAGAGAAAATACATCCTAGGTTCGATTCCCAGGCGAGGTGAGGGTTTTCTGTGTCGAGTTTGCATGTTCTACATTGGTGCCTTCTCTCCGCCATTAAAAACATGAGCAGTGAGTTCACATTATGGAGTAAACTTCAACATATGGTTTGAATGTTTGTCTACGTTTCTCAACCAATCACGGCCATGGGAACCCAGGGTGCTGAGGGTGCTGCTGATCCCCCGGTGGATGGTTTGTGTCTCACATCCTCGTGAAGAGTGTCATGCAGATTTTAGCTGCATGACACTGAAACGCAGCTTCACCGTGTTTATTATTGACTCTGTGAACCACCAGGAGGCCCCTCCCTGAAGCTCCCAGGGCCCGAGATGGTTCATATGGTTCTAACATGTCAGAGATGTACTTTGGTGCCAAACCATGAAAAGACTTGTACACAAGTAGAGCTGTTTTAAATTCTATTCTCTGAGTGACAGGAAGCCAGTGCAGAGACCAGAGCACTGGACTAATATGGTCGTATTTCCTGGTTCTTGTCAGAACTCGAGCAGCAGCGTTCTGGATGTACTGCAGCTCGGACAGTGAGCAGCCGTTACTGTAGTCTAACCAGCTGGAGACAGATGCATGAATAAGTCTCTCTAAGTCTGGTTTTGACACTACTCCTCTGATCTTAGCGATGTTTTTCAGATGGTAAAAAGCTGCTGATGTTTTTGCTTTGATGTGTTTGTTTAGGTTCAGGTCTGAGTTCATGATTACTCCTAGATTTCAAACCTGATTTTTTGGTTTCAGAGCGAGAGACTCAAGGTGACTGATAACTCTTGTCTTTGTGTCTGTGGACCAAAAACAATTATCTCAACTAATGTCCAATTTTTTTCTCTGAAAGGCGTCCGAAAGTGGTAAAATATTTGAAAACATGACTATGTTATTGGTCAGTAGAAAGGACTTTCAGACATAAAAATAAAACGGCGGGTTTGTGAATCCAATCACTGTCAAATGCTAATGAGAAAAAAAAGGCAATTTTCGTTTTGGAGATTTCTGACAAAAACTGTATTTCTCCCATAGAGTTGTATTGGCCCCTGCCCTCCACCTGACATTATAACATCATCACATTCTAAATCGTGAAGGCCACCTATAGGAAATAAGCACAGAAAAAGCATTGTGGGGGCAATCTTGTCCCATAGCACCCCCTAACCAAATTATGTTCCCATGGCTCTGCAACCAATACATGTGTCAAAACAGTCTGGATAATGGTGGCTCTGGAGGTAAAGCAGTCGTCCTATAATCATGAATCCTGCTCTAAGTCAAACTGTTGGACAAGACTGAGTGCCCGTGGCGTTCGAAGAGGCTGTTTTCACATGTTGGCAGCCATGTTTATCCGTAAACACCTGGGAAGCAGTATACACAGGCAGATTATCACCGCAGATTGTGACTCAGGAATAAATGAATAATGTTAAATAAGGCAGGCAGGGTGTCCAGTACGTGTTAACTTGTATATTTGAGTAAATCCATTTCATTCTTGCGTTGTCTTACAAGTAAAGCCATTCATCAATGTCTGAACACAAAGATCGCATCAAATGTTTTTGGGCCCAGAGCTGATAGCTGTAGATTAGGTTGAAGAAATGTTTGTGACTGGATTAATCTAGAAATCAGGCAAAGTCTGTTAAAGGTGACTGTGGGGAACTTTTTAGATTTCTTTTTGAAACTTTAATAAGCAAAATGTGTTCATCAGTCGCTGTTATGTGAGGTTCTTTGACTATGTGTTTTGTAAGACATTTTTAGATTGATTTAGTTATGGCAGCTGGCAGACAAGCTTTATTTTCAATACAAAAGAAAATAAGAAGACGTAAAACCAATGAGCGACTCGACTCAAAGGGACTAAACGTGATGGATCGTTTTAATTAAACACCGGGAATGCCAAGATCTTTTTGTCAATAGCGTGCGCCTTCTCCTTAAAAGGGACATTTGTTTTTCAAGACAGACATAATATTAATCCAATAAATACTAACCACAGCAATAAGGAGCCAACAGGTTTAATTAAGCATATTTAGCAGTCCAAGTTATTTCAAAATACACGTTTGTCAGTGCAAGTGTCTGACTGCGCCAGAACTGATTCCCCCACCTTGACATCAAGCCCATTTTGAACAGGTTTTCTTTTATGCCCTATATTATAGAGCAATGGGACATTTCATCCTGGTTTGGGAAAGTCAGACAAAATACAATCAGTGATGACTGCAATACAGTAAATGGAGACCAGTAGGTTCAAGTCATGAAAATGTACAAGGCCCAATAGTGATGCAATTATTTTAGTAATAATTGAAATCACGATTATTCAAAAGATTATTTGCTGCCTTTAAAAAAAACACGATGCAAAATATTTTTTTTGGACAATTAAAAAGTCCAAATTATATTAAATATGCTACCATTTCTAATCTACTCCTCTAATAGAGACATCCCTAGCTCACCTGCCCCCTGCTGGCCAGCCCTCACACCTGCCCAAGCAAACCAAGCTGCGCAGCCTGATGACATCATCACACAGCGCAGTTTGTTTACGTCTGACCAAAACATTTTCCATTAGCACGTGAAATGCAAAGGGAACAGAAACAATCATCACAGCGGCATGAAATAATATGAGTTGGCTTTGAGCTGCGTTTGTGATATCTGCTCCTGAAGAAGAACTTTTCCTGCAACAACCAGCCCTGGGCAAAGGATATAGAGGCCTTTAAACTTCAGCTCTCCTTTCAGCAAAAGGCGAGCACTGATCAGTAGTGCTATCTCAAGAGCTACGTATAAAATTATTATTATTATATTATTATTGCCGTGACGAATACAACAGTTCATCTCTATGGCTGGTAGTTCAGCCGATAAGCCACACTCACACAAACCGCGCAGGACGGACTTTGTGCGCTTTGGACGGACAAGCGGGAGGGCATCCTTAATAATTGCTTTTTTCGCAATTATGCCATTTTTATAATCGTCTAGTGTAATAACTGAAATTGTGAGTCAGTCTGTATCTGTTTAAATCAAGGTGCTGTTGGTTTGATGCTATTGCATTTAGGTTGCCAATTATTTTAGAAAAGTATGGAGTTGCTGTACGACAAACAGGGCCTTTCCAACACCAAACCCAGAATAAAAGCATATGCACAGTTACTGTTGAAGAACAACTGGCCAGATTATTGAAAATACTGTGTTCATCCAATGACTGACCAAGTAGTTCAAGCAATTAAGCTAGTAAATAATAAATAATGCTTGAAATTTGAAACATGTGTTACGGCCATTTCCAGCTTGAATGATGATAATACAGTGTATCAAAAATGTGACTCAAACTATAGTATAGAGTATGAAGAGATAATTGATGTAGCTCACCGCCCCATTGTTCAACCGTGGATTCTTATTTATTTATTTTTTGTGCAGCCATCTGTGCCTATTGTTCAGGCTATAACACTCCTCTCTGTACTCCCGCAGGTGCACTCTGGCATGTACAAAATGCCACAAACGAGTCTTACCTAGAGACTCAGTGCTGGAAGCCGACATGCCAGCGCTAATGAAAAACAAGCCTCATGTTACACGAGTTTCTGCCAGCGATTGTTCATTCATTTCCATCACAAAATCCCCTCCTGGCGTCTCTGCGCATTGTTCCCAGTCATACCTGTACACAGACGCTCCATCACACGCACCTCCAATCCCCCGTAATGCCAATATATGAACTGCGTGACATGCCTAGAGCCCATGGTTTCCAACAAAGCAATAAAAAAGAAATGACTATACTCTCCCGGATTCAGCTTCCGTCCATGTTGAAAATAATATGTTCGGGGCCCCTCTTCCAAGTCTGGGTTATGAGATAGGAGATTTGATATTATTCATAGAGGGCCAACAGTCACCGGGGCGAGTGCAGCGTGGACCTTTAATGTGACAGTCATGCTAAGTGCCGTCAAAAGCTACGGGGCTTAAAGGGAGCAGTCGCCCAAACATAATCACAAAAGCACACAGCGATATGTGCGCTTGGAAATTACCTCTCAACTTTTCAAGTGCCTTTGCTCAAATACAAAAACATAAAAGAAAAAGTAAGGCCGGTAGTGTTAAGGAGGCAATTTCAGACCACCGCAAAAACAAGACTGGGGCCATGCAACGATAATGGGAACTTAGTACAACAAGCACAAAGATTGAATCAAGGCACCACTGAGAGTCGGTGGTTCCTTCTATGCTGTCTGACCCAAAAATAAAGTCGACACGAGCTTTGACTTTTGCTTTGATCCCACCACGCATTCGCTGTAGCATAGTTTCGTTAAGCTTCTGAGATGTCAGAGGTTTCTGCACTTTCGCTTTGCCACGGACCTGGATTATTTGTTGTTATCTCATAAAAGGCGAGGTTAGACGGAGCGGTTGTGTTCAGGAACTATCGTGAATCAGGGCCGAAAGAAGACGAGAAGCTCACGCAGGTCAGATGGGTTCTTTTGTGGCGTGGGACTTACCTGCACATGGAGAGAAGCTGGATGTGCTTTGAGAAAACGTCCGGGACACGATGGGGACTTTATTAAAATCCTGGAGGGTCACACAGCATTTGTCACTTGCTCTGATTTTAAAAATAGTCACACAAGGTCTGAAAAGTAGCTAAATCTCTGTCAAAGTTGACAACGCTTGGACCAGTTCCACTCCGTTGATTTCCTCCTACCTACGCTCCAGTTTGTTTTCCTCCTGCCCCCGATGCATGTGACTCATCGTTCATACCAATATGAGACAAATTCCTAATATGGGGAATATTTTTACCAGTATTAACCTTATTCCGGAAGTTCCTGTGGGTACCGCCATGAATTGTGCCCGCCCCTTCACTCCTATTAGTTTACATAGGACTGCAGATGTCAAGAGATACATACAGAGCGTGCAGAGTTGACTTGTTGGTGCAAATGAACATTGGACATTTTACATCATCTACTGTACTTTACTGTATTTTAGCGGCAAACACTTTCCCTCGTTCTCCACTTAGTGAACAGACTTCGCACACTACCGGAAGTGTCAATACAACAGATGTGTCAATACAGCGGAAGTGTCAATAAAACGTCAACATCAACCTGCCGAGGGACAAATGGAGGAAATTAGCATTTTTGCGTTAATAATCCAGAGAAACTATCGATCTATACAATATCTATGTTTTATCTAATGAAACAACAAAATAAAAAGAAACTGACTAGGGCTGGGCAATATTTAACTGTACCGTTATTCACCTTATTCCGCCCGCCCTCTTGGTGGTATGGTCTTTATTTAAACAGGGACAGTGCACAATTGAACCTCTTACCACCCACCTTAGCGAGTGCATTTTCTCCAGTTCAGTTTTACCCAAATCTAAAAGCTTCTCAAATGGGCTCACAGCCTATAGGCCAGAGTAACGCCTCATTGTAAACTGATCTTTTTCCTTGCATTGTTGCCATGTTGTCGTAACTTTTTCATCTCATTTTTGTCTCTCTTTTGTCTCTCTTTTGTGGCGTTTTTATTGCGTTTTCGTCACCTTTTTTGTTCCCTTACCAGTATTTTCCTCCACTTTTATTGCTTTGTTGTCACTGTTTTTTGTCACTTTTTTTGTTGCACTTTCTCCATTTTTTTGTTACTTTTTTGTTGCTCTTTTGTGGCTTTATTTGATCACTTTTTGTTGCGTTTTCATACTTGTTTTCATGAAGATTTTAGATAAAATGTCCTCTGGTTAAAGCCCTTTAACACTCACCAGACACATTTGGAGCAGTTTTGGAGTCAAAAGCAATTTTAGACCAGGATACGGGGGTGTACATGCTGATGCACACCTAGGATGTGTCGTTTTGTGAAGAAGAACACTACAGTGATTCAGTTTCTCTGGCCCATTAGCCCTTGCCTGTAAAATGTGGTCCTCATTTAAATTCATTCACTTTACTACTGTTCCTGATTTGAAGGCATCAATGTTGAGGACATTTTAAACAGGTGATTGAGAGTTTGACTTTGTTTCGCTCTATTCCTGCATGCCAGTCCATGCTTGAATAATTAAAACAGTTTCCCCAATCCTATATTAGGGCTGCGGCAATCCCAGCTATGCTTTGTTTGGCATCCTAAGAATTCCGAACAAGTTGATATGGACCACAGTGAATTTCCATTACAGAGCCGTTCGTATGTTGTTCACTGGGGACATGTAAATGTTGAATTCCTTTTAATTATCCCCGAGCCTCAGTCTACAATTGTGCACTGTGTCTGCATTGTTCAAAAGCTCTCCCCTCTTTGAAAAGTATCTTTCAATGTCTTTGTTGGAGGAGGGAGCGCAACACAATGAACCAAAGACTCGCATTTGAAGAGGTCTCTTCCGTGCCAAAGGAACTGCACAAGTTTCTTCCCATAATCCCAGCTTGAACTGACAGTGCTGGTGCCATTCGCCCCAATAGGGTCGAACTATTTACCTTTAGACACCTTTGTGATAGCACAGATTAGTGCATGGCCAAAGTATAGGGGACTTTCTATTCATATCATGCTATTTCCTTCCATTACAGTATTATTTCAGAGTAAATCGTTTTCTCAAGTTAGTAATTAATTCCACAGGTCATCTCTGTAGAAAGTCAATCCCTCTAATTTCACATAGACCCGTTTCATTGCCCTCAAAGCATTTAACTGCGCCCTACAGTTGTGTTTTCGAGTGTAATTTATGCAGTAATTTTAGTACTACAAACAAGACGCCCTTGAATCTTCTGACATTAATTCACAGTGACATTTACAACTGGACCGTTTTGCAAAACATCGCCCACACATTAACCTTAGATCAACAGTTTTATGTCGAGGCAGTGTCTGTGTTTTAGAATTTTTTTTAGTGAAAGTTCTTCTTTTTTTTTACTCTTAGGGTTACAAGTGCTGGCAAATTACTGTGCGGTTGATAAAGACATGAAGAAGACATTTTTGACATTTGCTAGTTATCCGGAGTGTTGTTGATTTCTGGATATATATATATTTTTAATTAATGCGGTCCTTATATTTGAAGAGTTTAGTGGTGCTAGGCTAGAGCTAGGCTAGTGCATGTCTATGGTAACTAGTAGCCTGCATTAAAAACAGTCTGACCCAAGCACAGTGCATCTGAGACAAATCACTTATAACACCAGGCTATCGATAGAAATGTCTGTGTTGACTGAATCATTTTTGAAATATAACTATTTGGCAATTAAAAGAACTTATATTTGAGCAGCATAAGTTTCCTGGTAGTAAGCAACGCAGCGGCGGAGTGATCTGCCTGGTTACCGGATCTACAGTAGTTTGTTTACCTGCTGCCGGCATTACTACACGTGGAATTCACAAAGGAGCTTTGTACAAATCAGATATGGCAACGTTTGGAGGACGACCCGATAATTTTGAAGAGGTTTTTATTGCAATATAAAGACTGCATTTATTAAAACATACATTTATCTCCATAAATCAACAACACTCTGGATAGCTAGGAAATTAGGTAAAACATCCTGAAATATCCCTTTAAGGCTATAGACTCTTCCAAAATAAATGACTTTACAATAAAACTTACAGAACTGAACATTAAGGCTTTCCCAAATGTGCAAATGACTGCATTTCTATCCAGCCGATAAAGAGATTTTGAGTTTGTACGTGTAAGTTGTTGACTTTGCTACTTCCTTTGCCAAACAGAAACGCTACATTTGTGTCCCTGCTGAGAGTTAGCAGGCGAAGATCGTTGCTCCGTGTTGCCTTTGCTGTCTATGCACACGAGATCCATGCAGAATTTAAAAAAGCCCCAGCGTTTTGGTTCCCCAGTCGGTGACAGCCCTCTCCGCAGGAGACGCCGCGGTGCTGGGAACATCTCAGTTAGTCTCAGTATTCACAGGAAATGAGTTCTTCTCACTACTGAAACAGTAGTCATTAGTCGGATGAAGGCGAATCCTCCACTGCTCCCCTCTACTATTGCAAATGGTTCTTGTTTATTGATATGACGCTTCAAAGTGATATACGGTACAGTGTAGAAACAACAATTCTTATTCTGTTTTGAGCACAACTACAAATAAATCATGAATTGTTTGAGCTGTCAGACACTGGCAGACAGTAGCAGCACAAGGGTGCCAACACTTCAGCTCCTACTTTTCAGACAATGAATACTAGGGATGCACCGATACCGATACCAGTATCGGGTATCGGGCCGATACCACATGCTTGTACTCATACTCGTACTCATTCATGAGGTCCCGATACCAGAAACCGATACCATTTGACGTGCGGCCAGCGCACCTACGAGGCGCACCTCTCAGCTGAGGGAGAAGAAGCAACAAACTGGAGAATTCTTTAGTGCAAATACAATATTCCACATAGAGCTGACTTTATTACAGACTGCGCTCTCTAAATCAGAGTCTGAGCTGGATTTAACCAGAGCTAAATGTTGTTAGAGCTGCAGCGTCTGCAGTGTTTACAACATACAGGCTAACGTTGCTAACTCGCGGCTAGCGCAATTTTGGCCATTCTGACGCCGTTTTATGCCCAGAGGTTTATTCATTTGAAAAACTAACCCAGCGACTAAAAAGTCCTCAGAAAATGCAACGTAAAGACATATAGCATGTCCATATTGAGCGAAAATGAGCTGCAGCAGAACAATGAAAATGCTGTAGCTACTCGCTAAGTTGCTACAAAACACACGAGAAAATCCACACGGAGCTGAAGTAAAGACGAAAAGAGACGTAAGAGTAACGTCTAAATACTATTGTTAAATAAAAATATATGAATAAAGCACAGGCATTGGGGAGCTTTTGGACATGGGCTTTTCGTCTATAATGGACAGTGCAATAAAAATTAAAAAATAAACTGAATGAAAATTAAAATAAATAAATAAATGGCATCAGCACAATTCTAATATAACTGCTCTTAAATGTGTAGCAAATTAGTAAATTTACTAATTACAAACCAATCTGCTGTGAAAAAAGTAAGAATGTTGAAGAAAATGCCTTGTACTCGTATCGGTATTCGGTATCGGCGAGTACTTAAATCCAAGTACTCGTACTCGTATCGGTTTTAGAAAAAGTGGTATCGGTGCATCCCTAATGAATACAATGTGAAGATTTCCCAAATATGTTGTCCTTAAGATCAGGGGTCCCGATAAAAATATGTGATTAATAAAATTGTCAAAGGTTTAACTAATTTGTTACAACTTTGCAAGTCTGTGTTCACAAGTATCTCAAAGCAGAAGGCTGTAGTCATTACTCACTCACTCCACAAATTAAAAAAACCTTCGGAAAAAATCCTTCAAAAGTGCAGTATCTAGTAATTACTAACCAGAAGGTAAGATAGACGAATTAAACCAAATTAAAAACCTACACTCAGACCCTGGTTCCAGGACATTTTTATTTGTTTATTTTTCTAATGGCAAAAATATACCTCGAATAATAATTCTATATTTGTATACTGTATTTTCTGGACTATAAATTGCTCTGGAGTATAAGTCGCACCAGTCAAAAGATGCATAATAAATAATAAAAAAAAACATATTTAAGTCGCTCAGGAGAATAATTCGCACCAGCCACCCTGGTGCACCGTTGTTCAAGCACCCATTTGCAAACTTGTTCCTCTAGCTATGGCCATCGAGCTTTTAGCCCGCGATTAGCTTTTTTGTTTTCTTCATTGCAGTAAGAGTAACTTCCGCACTCCAAACTTTCTTTCTGCTGCTCGATTACTGTATTTAAAATGGTCAGTGGCACAGGAGTAGGAGATGCTGGTACTGGCCTAGAGCGCCCTCTAGAGGCTGTCAGTGCCAAAATAACAAACACGTGAAATTATATAATTGATGTATAAGTCGCACCCCTAGCCAAACTATTGAAAAAGTGACACTTATAGTCCGGAAAATAAGTAACGGTATGTAACTGTATAGAAGTAGAACCAAAAGTGTGTTTTTGGATATGGGATAAATAAGGAGCGGTTTGTGATATCAGATTATGGCAGACAACAGCTCAGTCAATACAACTCCAATTTCCCAGACCGTCACATATCCGCTCAATGCTATAACAGTTTGCAATATCTTTTGTAATGCGTGACAGCGGCGATAATTACTCCATTTATCCCTCAGCCAAAAAGAGCGACTGGACACATTAGTGGCTCAAGAATAGACTTTATACACTGAGAAGTCATTTGTATGGCCATTATACTGCATATATTTCCTCTATCGGAAAATAGGATTCTTATTTCAGGGCCAAACTCCAAAGTGCCTTACAATTCTTTTAAACATTGATATCCTCCCTCTCTCTGTTCAACGCAGCACAAGCATTTTGGTATGGTACAAAATAACCCTATCTATATTTTTTACTGTATAGCGCTTTTGGTGTTATTTAATAATTGATTAAATTAATAAATCAAAATGATTAAAATGTCTAGATTTATTTATCAGTGTGTACAAATATGAGGTTGGCATGTCCCTAAGTCCTAATTAGTGATAAAGCACAAGTCTCCAGTAGCTAAAACTATGTTGGGTTGCAATGTGCAACATAAAGTGCCATTTAAGACACAGCACAACAGCGTAATGGCCGACAGTAACAAAAAGGGCACTTGTTACATTAGATTTACTGCATGTGCTGTTGTGCAAGACAAAGCGAAGCAATAACAGAGTAAAAGGTCGTTCTGCAGTGATGCTTCTGCCTATAACCCGCGGTACCGCAAAAAGATATTGCACATATTCGCTCACCTTCGCTTTGACACGACAAATAACCAAATATTACACCCATATAACCACAAATCGCCTGGGGACGACCAGCGAAGAGCACTCAAGCCACAAACACATCACATCTGGACAGCGTCTTGGGAGCAATGGACCAATGACACAACAACTGGTGTGACAGGCTGGTAATCACATAAAATGGATAAACACACATGTGTGTCGCACTTGCCGCAGTACACTGTGTTTTTCTCTGTCCCTTCAGCCTCAAGGGAAAATAAAAATAAATGGTATAGTATCAATATACAATACTCAGTTTAGACACAAACAGTGGAGAGGGTGCCTTTCTCCAGGACTGCACTTTCTTCCATTTAAAATATTCAGGCCACAAAAATCAACACAAAGTCCTCCTCAGAAATGTGAACAGTGATTGAAAAAAGCCCTGGGCAATTGAAATGTCAGGCACATTTAGAAGACAATGGTCAAAAGGTGTGCTTGTGATTTGCAAGTCATGACTCTTAATTACCTGCAGTGAAGGCAGGCTGTGTTAGCTCAGCTTTCATATTAGCCTGAAAAGAAGACATTTTAGATGTTTTAGATATGGTGAAAAACACATAATTGTGGTGCCACAGTGCAGAACCATAGATATAATATACAAGAGACAGATGGTCAGCCATTAAGCCCCTTTCATAGTAATGAGCTCATGTGGCCTGTTCCTTAGAAGGGTGGGAAGCCCCGCCGTCGCTGGGCAGGCGAACCGGCTACAAGCCTCCACAAAGCTCCAGGGCCCGTCAATCAAAGACTTCGTCTTCAACTTTTTAATGCATGCACAAAAAACAGTGTGGTTACAAAATATGATACCCAGCCCAGTGTTGTCACATGGGTCACAGCATTTTTTAGAAAAAAGCTTTTAAGCAGTGGTAGGGAGGTGCAAGGTGTTCATTGGAATCCTGTTTACAAAGTGTCTTTTGGAGCCCCCACTGGTCACTAGAGGGTGGTGTTAGAGCAGTGTCAGCTCCCCGCCATGAGGACCAAAGAGAAGTGCGTAACTCGCCCATTGTGCTGCACCTGGGGACCCCTCACCAGACCTTGAGCAAGAATTTATGTATATAGATTGAGTACTAACCTACAAGTACTATGCATTTCTGCATTTTACTTTATGATGAAGTAAGTTTTTCCAATGGGCTATATGCGCTCAAGCAAAACATTGCATCAGGAGCAAAGAATTCACTTGTGCACATAGCCTATTCAAGAACTTTAAAAGGCTGTTTATGTATAGATTTTAGTTTTGAACGATAGCATCCTCAACTGAATGTTGGTTGTTGCTTACCTGATAAAGCTCTCATGCTCAACCTTTCCTCCAGTACTGATGAGGGCATGTGTGTGTGACTGTCTAGAAGAACTTTGAGAACTTGAAGGTGGAAAAACCCATCATATATGTAAACAACATCATTTGACTTGTGTAGCCCTTAAATGTCTCCTTAGTGAATCTAGGGCAGATGGTTTATCTGTCCTCACAGCGTCGTCAGCTTTGTATCCAAGGGGCTGCTCCAAAACATTGCCTTCTCTCTCTCTACAGGGCTCCAGCATGAGGCCCATGTACAAAACAACTCCTCCCCAGTGGTGCACCAGTCACCAAGGGCAGAGCTGCAGTGTTTTCTAGTTGAAGGCACAAAGCACACACACAAAAAAAAATCACCCATGAGTCATTGTCAAACAGTGCTGCTGTTCATGAAGAATCTGATCGGACTATTAGGTTGAGACAGCCTTGGACACGGGTGGGATGGGAGACGCTGCAGTATCGAATGTCCTGACTTAATATTGCATGCTCATTCAAACCTGTCTCCCGTGGTTGTCCTAATCTGCGGGGAAAACACGCGATTGGCATCCATACCTCAGGGCCGATTGAGAAAGCAGGATGCGGAGTTTGGTTTGGAAACGAAAGTGCGAGAGTAAAAGCAGGCTCATATCAGGTCACTGGGGGGCACTGATTGTTTATGGAAGTCCCTGAGGAGAGGAGGCAGGGAGGCATTTAAATGTTTTTGACTCAGTTTCCCACACAGCATTCGATGTATAAATTATATAAAGGATTTGAAAGTCTGGGACACCACTGCCTTGTCCTTGTTGTTCCGGAAGAAAAAATGCACAGAGTGAACAAACAAGGCACCCCGCCGTGCAATCCAGTACGCTTCATTTCTATAGAGCTTTTTTTTTTTTTTTTTTACAAACAAAGCCGTTCCAAATTGCAAATAATGGAATAAAAAAAAAACATGATGCAACTAGGAGTATGTACAGTATGTATTTCAATAAAAGGCTGCCCAATTCCACAAAACATGTGAGCTGAATTATCAAGCTAGTTATTGCACTGACCCGAACGAATTTGTAGTTCTGGAAGTCAGGGTCTGGCTGGAAGACAAGAACGCTACTCACTGAACCACTGTGCTGCCCCAGTGCCCAAGCAACAAAAGGCAACAAATATTTCAGTCATTTTGTTTGGAGCTGAAATCAAACAAAAACAGCTTGTCCTGCAGCTTTAATAGTTCCCCAATCTTCCTCCACCAGGACTCACGGTGGTCTGATTTTTAGCGCATCCCTGTTGTTTTTGTGCCGCTGTGAATCCATCGCACTGGCCCATTTCCAGACTTCAGAACTAATCTATGCCCAGTAAACCGGCAGACGACCACACACAGCAGCATATCCCCGGTCGTACCCCTTGCTGGGATTCGCAACTTATTCGCTGCCAATGTTTCAGAGTGCACTGGGATACTCTGGTGAACTAGGACAAAAAACAACAACTAAATTGCATATGATAAAACATGTCATTGGATAAATTTCTTCACTATGCATAAAATATCACATCCCTAAATTGTGGAGACATGTTGCCAAACATAGACTTTAAAGGGGGGGGGGGGGGGGGGGGGGGGGGGGGTATTGTGCTTTTTGCAGGTATTTGGTAATAATCTCAAACACATCTTTATCACTATCTTATCTGGGTTAGTGAAAACATTGATCTAAAACAGCTAAAAAATCTCCTGTACTGTCACACCCAGATTTTCCCAGGAAATCCCGATGACCGCTCTTTCTGCTCCCCTTTGCTGTACAGCTGCTTCAATACTGAAATTTGCTAGTGTAGTTTTACATTAAGTAAGGTGTTTCTGCGCATTAGTTATGTGGATCTTTTCCCCAATTTATGAAGGTGCGTTCACACCAAACGCGGCAAAGCGTCAGGTTTACATTGAAAATACATGGAGGACGCACCTCAGGGAGCGTCAAAATATCCCGCAGCGAGTCACGCGCCTCCTGTGTGGCGCGTTTTGAAGCTTTCCGCGCATGGTTAGCTTATGACGCGCCTCCAGAACATCCAGCGCAGGGAAATGTTGAACTTTTTGGAGAAATTTGCAAGCGTCGACCAATCAGGAGCTTTCTCCAACAGTGACCTACGTTGTAGCCGAGCCACCGGGGCAGATTCTATGCTGGCCAAGAAAAAAATAAAAATTAAAACAAGTCACGGAGCTTCATTGTGAACCGGAGCTACTGCAGCTCTGGGACTTTTACAACGACACACTTCAGTGTTTCTTTACCTAAACACCCAGGATTAAAAGCGGCGACAAGAAAACTTATTTCAGTGGCTGAAACTGCGCTGGGAATGTGTTTGGGCCTCGAGGCTGACAATGACTGTTGTAGCTACGAACACACGCTGACGTACGGCCAGACAAGCGTCTGACTTCAGGTAAGCACAAGCGTCTAACTACGGGCTTAAGCCGCGTTTTTGACGCCCGAAAAGCGTTTGCTGTGTATGCACCTTAAGAGGCACCGGCCAAAATTTGCCAAATGATTTTTTTTTTTAAAAACAGGCTGAATAGACGGTATGCTAATGTAACACATTGATGGTTAGCTACATGTGTCATGATCTGTGTTCTGTCCCCTGTTTTGGTTTAGTTCTGTGTCTAGTCTTGTTTTATTTTGTCTGGTCTGGTCTGTCCTAGTGGTTTTGCTTTACTTCCCTTGTGTTGATTACCTTACCTGCCCCGCCCTAATGTGTTCCACTTGTTCCCTGTTCCTTCTGTATTGAGACCCCTGTGTTTTCCCTTGTCCTTGTTGGTTCATTGTGTTTCTGTTTGTGCTCAATGTGTGTCCTACTCTGCTTCCCCGGTCTGGCCTGTAAGTTTTTGCCTTGTTTTTGCCATCTCGTCAGTTCTTGGACTTGCCATCAAATTTTATTTCAACTTGTTTTTGGCTGTTTTGCGTTTGGGTCTCCACCTCAAAGCAAAACAACATGAAGCATAAACAACAAACTAAATAGGTGTCTGGTATGTTGACGTCACATAAACAGCTCAGATAATTATAGCATAAAGAACAGACCAAACTCTCCATATCACTCCAAATCACTAAATCAACTGAAATCTCTATCCTCTGTGTCACTTCTGAACAATCTCCATAGCTACTACCTTGGCACAAAGGCGTAACTGCACCGTTGACAAGACTCTCCCGGCAGCATGTTGTTCAAGCTCTTATTTGGCCATCCAGCTTTTAGCTCGTGATTAGCTTTGTTTGTTTTCTTCATTGCGGTAAGAGTAACCTCTGCTTTTCGCCAGTCCCTCACAACTTTGTTTCTGCTGCTCGATTAGCCTGCAAGTTATATTTTTGAATTAGAATCAATAAAAAATCACATATTAATCGCTCTGGAGTATAAGACACACACCCAGCTAGATTATGAAAAAAGTGCGACTTAAAGTCCGGTATACACTTTATTAAGCTGGAACATCTAAATGACGACCAAAACGCCTGCAACTACACCTTTGTTACACTTTGTACACCTTTATTAACGCTTGCACTTTAATGTGTTATTACCCGTAATTACTTTCTCTGAAATCTAAAGTAGTACGGAAAAAAAAACGAAGAAATAGAACAAATAGAACAAGAAATATGTTTTATGAAAAACACCTCGTTGCATTATGAGATGGGAAACAACCTCAAAAAAGGCAGTAAAATGGGACATGTTGTGGGATGTAGTGGGACGTGCTGAGAAAGACTTCAAAGGCAGCCCCCAAAAATAAAAAGCGAGTAATTTTGACTTCATATCATGCAATGAGTATACGCGCACTTTCCAATGTATTTTTCAATCGCTTAATCCCCGCCATAACCAAGTGCATTTTCTCCAGTTCAGCTTCACCCAAATCTAAAATGCTACAGCCTATAGGCCAGAAACTGATATTTCTCCTCGCGTTGTTGCCATGATATCATCTTTTTATTGCTTTATCATCCTGGTTTTCATCTCATTTTTATCGCTGTTTTGCCACTTTTTTTCGATTTGGGTAAAGCCAAACAGGAGCAAATGTGCCCGGTTCAGGTAGGGGTTAAGAGGTTTTTATACCATGGTCTGGGTGAATACTCGATTCTGATTGGCTGGAAGGTGTCCATTAAAAAGTGATAATGTACACCAGTTAAAAAACAGTTAAATCACGTTCTATGTCACTCCACTTGCAGCTGTTTTCATAGAAACGATAAACAACTGAGCTGGAAGTACTTTCAGGTAAAACTGATTAAAAAGTGAAATAACTCCTGCCCAGGACTTAAAAAAATATGCAAACAGGCCCCAATGAACAGTTTCAGTTGGCGGGACCATGGTATAAGCGGGATAATGAACTCCGAGGTGTCCATAATCAGAAGAACTGGACTCCGCGGAAGCAATTGACTCCTCGTCGTGCCAACAAAAAGAAGGTCACAATCTAAAAGGTTGAGACTTTGGGACAGAAATGTAAATGGCTTACTATACCTTCTACATTTAATGAATCTAAATAATGTTTTTATTTGCAACCAATTTTGTCAAAACACTGTACAGCACAACAACACAAGATACTTTCTGATGACCAATAGCGAGGATGAGTTCCTGGAGTGAGTATATATGTCATAATTCCATGAAAAGAGACAAAGCAGATGTGCTGATGTGATTACTGTCATCGAAATCTTTTGTTCATCATTGCAACGGCCAAACAATTTCGGCAGCAGAAGCTAATACAAATGAAAATGCGCAAAAACCCGGCTTCATCTCATCGTCCTGGTCCTTATCAGAGACAGAGAGGAAACTATAATTGAGTCACAAACAGCCATGAAATTACTCATTACGATCTTATTAGCCTGTGGCATGGAGCGCACACACACACAACCAGACGCAAACAACACAAAAGCAGGCCTGGACTCAGACTCAAAATGGTGCAATTACTAGATCTGCTGTGATAAGGTACGATAGTACAGTGTGTTCATGCAAATTGTGCACAGAAGCAGGGATACAATAGGCTCTTATACCGCCGTAAAGTGAGAGTCTGTAATATCGCAAAATGAGGAGAGAACGAGCAAAATTTAAAAGGATGGACAGGCTCACAGGAAAAGCTCGTCTCATTGGTTAAAGTTGTGGCACCGGGGATTAGTCTGTGAGATCAGCAAAGGGAGGGACACTAAGGCACTACAGGCAAAAGTCTTTTTCAATATTTTGGCCAAATTGGTCTGAAAACAAGTAATATATACCGAATCATCACAATAACATGTTTAATCATTGCACTGATTCAATGCTTTTCCATAGATTTATATAGGAAACAGTAACTTCAAGGGCCATTTTCTCAAAATGCATTTTTCTCACATTAGTGCAACAATATCTCCACCTAAGTAGCACCTACAGACTTCCAATTTTCCAGCCTTGGACTGAGCAATATTTTGAAGATTTATTTTCAGAGGGATTTTTAAATGTATAATTCCTAGCCTGATTTATAGAGTGTTGAACTTCAATAAAAAAGGCGATTTTTTTTTTTTTTACTTATTTCAAATGGACTATACAGAGTTTAAAAATGTTCAAATTATACATTTTCCTCCCGCGACATGTTCCAACAATGTCCTAGGGTGTAGAATGAGCCCGACCTGTTCACCACAACGGCTGCTAAAATCCTGGACTGTCACTCAAAAAAGGTGTTAATTTGAGTCCGAAGTGCCGTCATGCACGAGCTTGATATAGAAGGTGCAGTTACACGTATGACCTGAGGTGGCAGCAGCGAGTATCAGATTTCATTGCCTAAAAATAAGGGACATTTTGGCAATTTTTAGGCAGAAAAAAATGTCATTATATTTATGGCAAGAATCTACAGCAAAAGTTTCAAATTGTTTTAAAAAAAAAGTAGAACTACTCATGCCCCTAGAGGCCATAAGCACCACTGCACATGTCGTAGCATGTTGCGTTTTTTTTTCACTCATTAATTGTCCGTGATAGTAAATACTACGCTGACAGAAAAGACAAAGGCAGAGAGGGATATTGTACATTGTGCCACAACCCGATTACACAATGGAGATAAAAAAAAATTCACTCAAAATTGCCTGTAAACACTGCTAAAATGGTGCTAGCCCACAGTTAGCTTTGCCTTCCGGGTCGGAACAGAGTGTGGTTTTCTGGCCAGAGACACCAGGGGGAGACGAAAGACCCCCCCAATCATCCCAACACTTACCCACAGTGGGACTACGAAAAGGATTTATTATTTATAAGTTACTGTAAATTAAAATAAGTTTCACCTGCAGTGTCTCGCTTTAACAGGAAGACACATTTCATCATATTTCTATAATCCTGAAATATTCACTGTACGTAAAGTCTTCTATCGACGGGAATTGAATTCATGTGTCCGATTCCTCCTTGTTCTCCAGTTTCCACTATCGCTAAAAACATGTGCAATAGGGTCCCTCCTGTGCGAGTTCAGAAAGCAGCACTTCAAAAAGGCTGAACGACAGCACGGTCATGATGAAAAAAGTGCTCAAAGGTAGTGGTGGTGGTGGGGGGGGGGGTCGGTGAGAGATTCATTGCTTAATATCCTTTCCAAAAATCATTCCGACGTAAAGACATTTATGTGACAGAGAAATAAAACCAATTTTCCAACACATTAATCAACTTCTCTTACGCCGTTTCTCATCCCACCTCTCATCTGCATGTCCCGAGATCCGGCATTAGGACATTGGCTGGTCCGCGGCCAGCTCAGAAGCCATTACAAAATCATTACAGAAGTTATTGTTATTTATGAATAAAGTCCAAAGCAAATAATGACGGTTAATTTAATCAGGATCGATGAGGGGATGAGGAATGGAACCCAAATGTAATGAAAAGCTATTGAGCCGGGTCCCACTCCCCCCGACAAAGTAGAGTTGAGGCCTTTAAGTTGTCAGAGCGTGCTTCTGCGATGGTTTATGGCGCCCGCACCACTCCATGCCTATTGTAAATTCCATGACTTGCATCAAGATTTCTCCCATTCTGCAGCGCTGCTTTTCATAATACAAGTAGTTATTCTTGCCTTATGTGTATGTGTAATGGATTCTCCGACAGCCGGTTGTGCTCAGATTTATGCATTTACAGCTTTTTTCTGCAGATTACCATCCTCAAATTGTAGCGGTGGAGACACAAAACAAATGGTCCACGAGAGCGACCGCGTTTGTCTCGGGCTTATCTCCCGGCGCACGGGCGAAACAATGGGACCCGAAAATGAGGCAGGTTCATGAAATCGTGGGAAAATCAAGGGCCGTGCGACATCCAACAGATAGTGCGGAGCGGGTGAAGCAGACAGCGGGAATGATAAGAAATGTTACAGTTTCTCATCGTTACCTTCCCTCCCATTAGCCGCTGCCAAACTCCAGCCATTTTACAACAAAGGCAGACACAAAGCACTTTTTTTTTATGCGACTGAAAAGATAAATTCCTTTATTGTTTGACTGTGGCAAACTTTCTTCTCGCCGTAAACTAGGATAGTTTCGGCTTTGTTGGATTTAACTTGACCATTATCTCTGCATTGTTAAGGAAAATATGACGTAAACAGGAAATGATGCATTGTTTCTAGATGAAGTGAGTGAACTGAGTTTTATTTTTATGACCCTGCAATAAGTTGTGGGCTAATCAGTGGTATCGGTTTTTGTAATTACTTGATCAAAAAGACAGGCTTTCTGCGGGTAGTAGCAAGTCAAATTTAAAGCTTTTAATTAAGGCCAGTTGAAAGCAGTACTAAGTAACTTGTTTACCTTAATAAATCCTTTCCGTGATACAAGTGTTAATGGGATGACTGGGGGGTGTTTCATTCCCCCCCCCCCCTTGGTGTCTCTGGCCAGAAAACCACAATTGCAACTTTGCTGCCCACGAAGAAGAAGCTAACAGGCTAACAGGCAAAGCTAACTGTGGGTTAGCGCCACTGAAACAGTATTTACAGCCCAGTCTGAGTGAAGAAAATTATCTTCATCGTGTTATTGGATGTACAATATCCCTCTCTCCCTTTGTCTTTTCTGTCAGCGTAGTTTTACTCTCACGGACGATTATTGAGTAAAAAAACGTAACATGCTATGACACTTGCAGTGGCGCTAATGGCCTCTAGGGGCACGAGTTACTTAGTACTGCTTTAAAGCAGTACTAAGTAACTCTTCCCCCTAGAGGCCATAAGCGCAACTGCAGGTGTAGTAGCAAGTCACGATTTTTTAACTTATTAATTGTCTTGGAGAGTAAATACTACGCTGACAGGAAAGGCGAAGGGAGAGAGGGTTACTGTGCATCCAAAATATACAATGGAAAAAAAGCTTTGCCCGTTAGCATGTTAGCTTCTTCTTCGTGATTACATTAGTGTGTATTGCTTTCTCCGCACCGGTGGCAGTCAAGTTGCAAACATGGTTTTCTGGCCAGAGACACCAGGGGGAGATGAAAGACCCTCCAATCATCCCATAAACACTTGTATTACCCCCACAGGGACTACGAAAAGGATTTATTAAGGTAAACACGTTACTTAGTACTGCTTTAATGCCACAAAACAATATTGTTAATGCCACAAATGCAAAAGTAGCATAGATTATTTTCTTCCAATGATTTGAAAACCAATGTGGATCTATATTAAATTGTCAACATTTGGACTAATAGAAGTAAATTGAACACAACAGGTAGAATTTGAGGAAAAGATTAGAGAATGGACACAAAATTAAGGACTTGAATGTCAATAAAAACATTTACTGCCTGCGGAGCCAAATTCAATCTATATTTCCTTGAAAATATTGGAACTACCTTACTTTATTTACTCCATATGTTCAGTGAGATTACAATGTTTATGGTCCAAAATACGATCACTGACAGGTTTTTCTGAAATGTTGTGTCCGTTCTCTCAGTTTTTCCTCAAAATCTGCCTGTTGTCTCTGTGCCTGTTTTTAAACGGTTTAATGCCCCAATGTCCAAGAACAATCCATTTAATATAGCTGAACTCTTTGCACTTTTACATTGAAGCATTGTATTCTAACAATAGCAAATAATGGCCCCATTACTTGGTACAAGTGCATTGACACCTCAGGGCCTTTTCAATTTCAATCAATCTATTGTGGAGAAAATGACATGAAATGTATATGTAATTTGAACTTCAGTACAGTGAATGTCAGGGCTTTCAGATGCTCAAGAGCTTGGGCTACTTATATAAGTTCCTTTAACAATACAAGTCTGATTTCTTCATTCCCGACGCATTTACCCAGAATTATTAGTTTTCTAACTTGCCAAAGGTGAGAAAAACTTGAGTATTTAGGGAAGCGAGTGCACTGAACCGCTGCCAGTACTGACCGAACTACCTTCAACTCCCACAGTCCCCTGCTACAAGAAGTCCTCAGGCAAAATGGCTTCTTTCCAGGTGCACAAATGAGGGGATGTGATGAGCAAACGGCTCAGTGCAGCTCAGTCTGGTCAAACTTTGAGCGAGACAGTGGCGTTATAGCTCCCAGGATTTAAGTTTACTTCACATTTTTTCAGTAAAGTTTGAAAAGCCATGCATGAATGTTAATTAAACGCTAAAATTGCAATGTATTCAGATGCAGACTTTTATTCTTCTTCTTCTCCCCACTGAGCCACAAAGCCTCCTTTCACTCAAAACTGAAAACATAAAAACACAAAGGTTATACATAAAAGCCTCCCTATAACCATTGCTTCATTTGCCTATAGATGGGTTTGAGTTCGATAAAGTTGTGCCAATATGGGTCAGCATCTTGCCTCCACAGTAGCAGCAGTGCAGGTCTGTTTGATTGAATGACCTTCTGAGCCACTGGGTTCCTGGATCAGCCTCGAAGCGTTGTCCTAATTAACTCGGACAAGCGACGAACATGAGCACTGATGAGCGGCAACAAGAGGGCCCTGAACTCCGCGAGCTTCTGACGAAAAGAGCAACCTTCAACGGAAGCCGAGATATCACAGAGAGGGCTATTTTTAATGCAGTGGCCGACACTTACCTCTGTAGGAAAATAAGTTTGAGCAGAGGTTTCCCGCACGCTATTGTCTGAAAATGTCTTGGTTTGAGGCGTGCAGGTCAGAGAGAGAAGATAAAGAATGTCTGATTGGAGGGATCTTTGCAAGTTTCTTTTGATGAACACATCCGTGATTCACTAGCAAGTAATTGAGAAGGCTGAGGATATGCTGAGGAAAGGCACAGGAGGTATTTATAGGACAGAAACCAGAAACGGCGCGTGAAGGATGGTTCTGCTCCCAGTTTTAAGATAGCAGACTTATTTTCACTTATTGTTGTAATGTCACCCCATTGGTGTTAGAGGATAACATTAAAGGGACTATATGGAGTCTAAAAATGTTAAAACTACATATTTTCCTCCCCCTACATGTTCCAGCTATGTCTTGTAGCCATGTCTATGTAGAATGAGCCCGGACCTGTTCACCACAACTGCCTCTAAAATCCACTCAAAAAGGTGTTAATTCGGGTCCGAAGTGCCGTCATGCACGAGCTTAATATAGAACTGCAGTTACACGTATGACCTGAGGTGGCAGTAGTGAGTATAAAATGGCAAACTTGCATCTAGTCCCTTTAAATTGCTATTTATCATACTGGGTCAAGCTGTACAGTCGTACTATCTCTGTCATAGCCTTGACTCAGGCACCCACTCTCAGCTACTGAATGTTTGCTTGCGAAGCAGTATGACGCTCTGAGAGGGTATTTATCCCTTTTCTATGGAAGCATAGACAGACTTGAATGGTAGGACTAGCGCAATGTCTCGAGTTCATGTCATGCACCAATGGTAAATAAACTTCTCCTGTATAAGACATCCAGACTGCTGCCTATTTTTTGCCTAAAATCTACTTAAAAAAAATAATAATTAAGCCTCGATCGATATAGATATTTGGGGTCCGATACCGATATGAAGGCCGATAGCAAATATAATGGCCGATATTTTAAGTAATAGGTCGCATTCACGTGTTAGAATGTGATGATGTCATAATGTCAGTTGGAGGGCAGGGGCCAATACCACTCTATGGGAGAAATGCAGTTCATGTTAGAAATCTCGAAAAACGAAAATTGACATTATTTTCCTCATCAGTATTTGACAGTGATTGGCCTTATGTACCTGGCACATTATTTTTTTTTATCAAACTTTATTTATAACAATTTTGTTTCCACTTTTGGACGCCTTTATGGGGACATAATTAGATATTAGCATATGTGAGGACAGAAAAGACAATGAACTTTGCCAGTTTTTTTTTTCATGTGAATTTTCCCAGTAATGACCTAGATATACGCAAAAAAAGACACAATATGTGCAGTTCACCTGTTACCATAGACAGCCATAGAATTTAGGATATTAGAGGCAGTTGTGGTGAATATGTCTTGGCTCATTCTACACATTGCTGGAACATGTAGGAGGAGGAAAATACATCATTTTAACATTTTTAAACTCCGCAAGTTATATCATAATATTAAAAATGTATATCCTCTCTCAAGCATTCCCACTTTATTGTGAACAGCATACAGTAAGATGACATAATTGGTTGTGATCATGTTTTTGAACTGCATACAACTGCAGATGGAGAGCAGGGTTTGCTACAGGGTGTAACATCTTTGTTAAGACAGTTAAGCATATTCAGATACCGCATTCTTTGCTTCCAGCTCAACAATTTGGACTTTTACGAAAACAAGGGAAGACAACTTTGTGTGAACTTACCTTTGATGCAAACGTCCCCCTGCATGTGAAAACAACATTCAATACAATGTTTGATTTCATAATGAGTTACCCAGTCTGTGTGACGAGAGAAAGGGAGAGTGGAGTAAGTTGAACCACACATATATATTGAAATTAAAACATTTTTATTTTTATGTAAGATTATAGACTTTATCTTTACATGATTTAAATTGCCAGCAATTTTTAAAAAAAATGGTTGTCAAATAACCCACTTTTTATGAAAAATGTGTTTTTCACGATTTTTGGCCTGATACAAAAACATTCATTAGAAAAAAAAAAAAATGATGTTGATCATTTTGTTTGGTCTAAGCAGATTAATAGCTTTGGCAGATCTTAATTAATTAATAGATTTGGCAGATTAATAGCTTTGGCAGAGAGAACACAAGCTCCATTAGAAACAATGAACAACAAACTGCAGAAAAATCTGAACGTACAATTGTGTAGTTTTTGCATTGTTTATTGGTGGTTCTCGATCTAGTAGAGACAAACAAATAAAAATGTTATATTTTGGCATCATTTTAGATTATGGTGTGCTCATTAAGTATTAATTTGCATTAGTAATCATTGGGGTTAGGGTACGGGTTAAGGTTATGGTTATGGTTAGGTTAAGGGTTGGCTATAAATAAGCATATTATAAATGTCCTATTAATATGTAACATACAAAAGTATAATAAGCAGAGTGTTAATACTTTACAAGCACATTATTAATGCTTATTAATACTTAACGAGCACACCTTAATATAAAGCATTACCTATATTACTAGGGCTGGGACAAAATATCAGATCGGACTTGGATCGCAATACTTTGTGCTGCAATACCAAGTACCGATACTTTATCAAGCATCGCAATACTTTCAATACTTGTGTTTGGAGGCATTTTTATCACACACTCCTTTGTTTTCCAGTAATAGTTACAGCACTTTGTTACTTTTTGTGTTAATGCACTTTTCCATCTTAACACTTCAGTAAATGTGGCAAAGTAAATGGCATTTGGTTTATAGCTTTAGACACATTACTTTTAACACATTTTAAGGTAAACATATTACTTATCAAAATTACTTACTCTATTGCTATTGCTGGGTTGCAGGTGACAACACAGCATTCTAAAGGCGTATACTATTATATATAGAGGAATATTTATTTTGTTTTTGAGTAAATGTTTGGTCTTGTACAGAGAGATCATGAACCCAGTGACTGATATTAATGATATATTTTTTAGTTCATATATTTTCTTTTTAGCTACGACTTGTGAAAGTGTAATGCAGTGAATAGGAAAACCTGGCTCCTGCCCCCCACCTGGTCCTGTGACATCATCACATTCTAGAACCTGCAACCCAGCAATATCATGAAAAAGTGGATCATCCCAGCCCTAGATATTACATTACATTATTTGTTGTTGTTTGAGACAAAAAGTCATAATCTGCAGAATGAGCACAAGAAAAGAAAAAAAGTATGATGTTGAGTTTAAATCTGGTGGTTCAATTTGTCTTTTTTTTGGAAGACCAACATTTCCAGATGACTTTTGAAGATGCAAACAACTAGAAAACATCCCAAAATGTATGTAAATAGTAATATGTCGTATCTTTTTTATACTGTTTTTACACAACAACCACCCAAGCAAGAAGTGGCTCATCTGACCCCACTCTCCCCGACACATGCAGCCTCCACTGATCACCACACGTTTTCTGCAGTGAACTTATCTTTACTTTATTAACGTCCTCGCAGCCCCCATTAAGCCCCCACTCTTTTGCCCTGCTCCTCGCACTTGGCCTGGCCCTGTCAAAAGTGCTTCCCTTCACTGTATCCTTTATCATCAGTAAACACAAGTGTCAGAGAGGCAGCGTCCGGGTGTCAATAGGTCCCACTGACTGAGACGGGCGACGAGCTGCGGATGACTTTGAACAACATGCGCCCCCTTAAGCTGTGTGACAATAAGTGGGGTCACAGGGGTGGGACGGAAGCTAATGTTTACTCTCTTCCTTCAAGAGCTGGGCAAACTCAAAGCGAATACAAATGTAGAAAACCCGGCAAAACCAAGTCCTGCAGCACGGGCTCACTCTTGAACATGCTCTGCCATCTAGTGGGGCATTTGGGTACAGCAGGGGAGACAGAAGAGGCAAAAGCTGAAGTGTATAATTTAGACAAAAGCTTTTTCCTATGGAGTGTAATCATGTGGGTTGAAAACAGAGAGAAGGCAGTAGATCTGTCTGGGCATATGCCATTAAGAGCTCAATGTTGGCTTTGGCTTTGGCATTAGCGCGCCAGTGAGGCATTATGGGTAAAAATAGCGCCGGTAATAGCAGAAAATGTCAGCATGCCTTTTAGCTCACAAATCATGTCAAAGGAACAGCGGCGCAGTCAACACCTCAGCGCGGGTGCATTTATTGTGAACATTGCTTTGAGAGGGAGTGACGCCGAAGCACCACTAGAGGGAGCAGTGATCTGACATTACAACTGTTAAGAGCTTTGGAGCTGCATTTTCATCCTAAAGTGCATTATAATAACATGCAGGTACTTTGATATCACTATAATACACTTCATGTCCCATTATGGCGTCTTTTCTCATATCTTTCTATGCTACCCCTTTGCTGTTGTAAGGCGTAATGACATTTAGTGAGATGGAAAAAAATCAATTAAACACACAACTCAATTAAACGAGCAGCATCAATGACAGAAGTCAATATGAATTCCCAGAGGGTGCAGAGGAACTTGAGCGGTTATGTAATGTGAGCGGCCGTCTCTCGCCCTCATTCTCCGATATGAATTTGCACCTCAGTATTGCGGCTGGCAGGTGTCTCCAGATGCAATCACCTCACACAGCGGTAGATTCAGGTTTGGGTAGTTTAATATTATAACGGCAAATGTAGCAGGACAGGGGTGGTCAGTGTGTGATTAAGACTGAAAAGAACTAAGTGGATCATTTTGGATTAGTTAATTATTGATTTAACTTAGTAATTGGTTTGCTAGCTGTGACGTAACACGGCTGGTGACAACAGACCATTTTTCTATTTTTTTAACAGGCAGAAATTATTTAGAAATAAATCTTAAAGTTTAAAAATCAGCTAACCCTTAACCTCCACCTGAGCCGAGCACATTTTCTCTAGTTTGGCTTTGCCCAAATCTAAAAGCTTCTTAAAATAAAGCGTCATAATCGCGTCGAAGACAGAGTGACAAAAAAGCAACAAAAAGAGCCGGAACAATAACACAATAAAATAGCGTCAAAACCTCGACTGAAAGTGATGAAAAAGCAACAAAAAAGCAGCAAAGAGCGACAAAAACCTGCCAGAAGTAACAATAACACAACAAAAAGTGTCAAAAAAGCAAAGAAAGCGATGTATAAGCAACAAAAACGCTTCAAAAATGTGATAAAAACACGTCAACAATGCAACAAAAATGTTACAATCAGTTTTGTTGGTCTTAGCTTTCAAATGAAATGTTGATCTGGCCTATAGGCATCGAGAAGCTTTTAGATTTGGGTAAAGCTGAACTGGAGTATATGCGCTCGCATTAAAGTGATTTATCAAGGCAGGTGCTAAATAGTGGGTGCAAGCTGATTTTATGGGCATGTTGCATTTAATTTACCATTTTATTTTGCCTGTATTACAGCAGTGGTTCCCAAAGTGGGGGTCAGGACCCCTCGAGGGGCCGCGAGGCCTTGGCTTGGGGTCCCCAGATGATTTCAGGATGAAATAAAAAGAAAAATGCAACTGTTTTAAATATAATTTTTGAGTGTAAAACAGCATATCATTTGTGAAATCCATTCATATAATCAAAATAAATTGTTTAAATACATATTAACTTGATTTTTTAATTTTTTTAATTCTCCCCTAAAGTATCGTAAGAGGAGATAATACAATGGGGGTCCCAAATTGTTGGGGTCCCAGCCAAAAAAGTTGGGGAACCCCTGTATTACAGTTTCAAGCCCCCAAATCTGATGTGTACATAAGACAGTGCTGTGCGAGTAAAAAATGTATAAATGAGTCTGCAGTTGAACCAGCATGTGATACTCGCTTTGCACATGAGCAAACGATTGTTGTTGTAATTTTTTGCTTCTCTCTGACCGTAAAAAGTGAGCAGTTAGTAGCTTTAAGAGTTCAGGTTCAGTTTGACATTATTATTTACATTTACAATATTATCCAATATGGCGCCAGTTGGCATTTATCATTTGTCAACTTATCATGACTCCACATTATTTGCAGTTTATTCATTTAGTATTTTCCATGGAGTTAAAGTGATAGTCTGTAAGTTTGCAAAGTGGGGAGAGTGAAATTTGAAAGTAAACAATCAAACTCCAAGAGAAAGCCCTTCTTAGTTTGCAAAATGAGGTGAGCAGGAACAGAATTGTCAAAAGCAAACAATCCCCTTCACAAGAAATAATGTATATAGATACAGGCAGCATCTCGTCATAGAAGGGGGCGAGGGGGAAAATAGAATCTTTAGAGAAACACAATTTTTCACTCTTTTTAGCAATTTTTTAGTGAAATCTAAATTTATTTATCACATACAAAAAAAGTCTAAATCGGGCCCATATGGATATTTTCTCACAGCAGATTGTTCTGTAGAAGTGAAAAAACGGCAGTTGTAGCTAGCGCTAGCTAACCGCTAGCATTAGCCCGATGCTAACATGTAGCATCAAGTTAGTTTTTTTATGTATTTATGGGCTGTTGAACCACTTTGCTCCTCTCCATGTCTTTGCATCTTTATTTAGTAGAAAACTATATTCATAATTCAGCATTTGTTAAAGTAGTTTTTGAATAATTAGAGAATTAGATTAGAGAAATTAGAGATTTTTCTCCAAATCGTTTTCCCCCTTAACTGTTTTCAAACATGACCATATATGGGCAATTCCAGAGATGCCGTCTGTATCTATATATATTATTACTTACTTTACATCAAAATGCAAGACCAGGTGGTGGATTTTGAACATTTAGTAAAATTTGTAATACATGTAGACTTCCAGACTATCACTTTAAGCCTCTAAACGCTTGTGCTTGAGGTTGTTAGGCAATCGTGTTTACAGTGTGTCACATTGCTTAACCTCCGAGTGAATGCCGTGAATTGCATCTACAGTGATTCTTCAACATACTTCGTTTATAGAGCTACATCCTTACATCACATTGCACAGGGTAACCTTCTCAGCATCTGCAAACAAAGAGTACACTGCCTGCCTGTAGTCGCCGTGAGGACTTTGTTAAGTTAACCCCGAGTTGTATTGTGTGGTGTAGCAGCTCAAAGCTAAACTCCTGCTGCGCTTGTAGTGAACAAATAAGAGTAACAGAGGGGAGATCTGCACAGCCAGACGAGGCAGACCGTGTGTAATACTTTAAACTCCACACTTACCTGGTGAGGGGCGGCCAGCGGGAAACAGAGGGAGGGGAGGCATGAGGGATGAGTCGGAAACGCCGCGGGCAAGGTGACCCGGAAAAAACCAAGGGCAGGACAGAGGCGTTCAGCATCCAGTGGAGCATGGAGAGAAAGGCAAAAAAGTGGAATAATTAGCAACGGGAAGTCTATATTTAGCAGCAAACTTAACTATGAGGAGACAGTTGTGAAAAGTACGAGCTTGATAGAGTTCATGAGAGTTTTTAATCTTTCCTCATAGAGAACACAAATGATTACATGCAGGAAACTCTGTAAAACATTCATTCATTAAAGCCGGTGAAGCAAGAAGTGTAATATTTTAGATAGAAGTTTTTTTTTTCTCTCGAATTGGGTTTAAATGGGCGAAAGGGAAAAGAAAATCTAATTAAAAGCACGCACTTGTTCAGGAGTTTTCACAAGTTGCGGCTTTGCAGATACTAAAGATACGGGAGCGTTTGACCTTTTCTTTTAATCGACACACATAGTATTGTCAAAATGTGTCCACATCGGCAAAAGAGATGAATTTATGGAATAAACTTTGATGCAGCCTTTGAACAGCCATGAATTAAAATACTATACTAAAAATGTTTGAACAACTCGTAAAAGGAATTTTCAATAAGCCTGTGACATCAATCAATCAATTCCCGACATATTAAAAAGGTTCAAAAGCAGAATTTCTCGCAGTAAATCTTTGGATACAGTGTTAATTTTGACATCATATTTTAATTTAGTTTTAGTCTTAGCCTTTTGAAGAAAATGTAATTCAATTTTAGTCGAGATTTAGTCGGAAAAAATAATCTTATATTTTAGTAACTAGACATAAATTGCAAGTAAATGTAACTAAATTTAAGACAAATTTTGCAATTAAAATATTCATTATAATCATATTTAATCAAGGTCCTCTGCTTTATGGAGCTTCTCCCACATGAACAAAGCTCAGAGCTGTTACTATGGCAATGAATTTCCATGATATGAGGCTCTTTCAGACTGTCACTAGAAGTTTGGATGATTTTAGCCTCGTCAAAAATATTACTTTGACTAAAATTATGACTAAATATTTTAGTCGACGACATTGACACTGGGATACGGGACTGGCTAGTGAACAAAAATACTTGTGTTCAATTTCACATGTTCATGATCATAACTTTTTGGAGGATATTTCGAAAACACCTCCTTTAAATGACCAATGGGGCTGTTTTAGACACTGTGGTTCAAAAGGCAGAGCTTTTACAGTTGCAAAATTAAAACCATCAAATTATGTGAAACATCCCAAATGGACTCTCTGTTTCTGATTTGCATTTTGGATGTACACCGCCTGGACATTAGCGGAGGTGTGCATTCCCACCCACAAAGCTCACCTGTAACATTTTGATACTTTTCATTTGGAGGTGGGCTGTGGTTCTCAAGAGGGGGTCAAAGGACTATTTTTCAGTGGGCTGCAGGAATTTGCCTAAAAGCAGTGTTGATAAATAACGTGTTTTTCATGTTTGCTAAAAGTATCACTTGATGATTGTTATCGACAAAGTCCCCGAAGATCCACATTGCTCCAAAACGTGAGCGGTCGTGTGGCAGAGCTGTGTCCGTCTGTCTGGGGAGTGGTAGAAAAGACGGGCAAAAAACCCTATTCACTGAGACCTGGGTCCCGCTAATCCCTTCAGTGGCAGCAGAGCCTTGAGCTCGTCTCACTTGTACTGATGATGGAAATACTTTCTTTGCAACACTTCACATGAAGAAAGTAGCAGTAGTAATAATAATAATAATAGCATATAGAATCCAAATAGTGTTGCGGTCAAAACAGTTCTGTATTTGGTAAATTAATAACAGACGATGGCAACTCTATACTGTACAACTACATTAACAATTTACTCATTAGAATAAAGGAGTAAAGCATAGTAGGGCTGATCGATTATAGAAAAAATTATAATCACGATTATTCAAACGATAATTTGTGCCTTTAAAAAAATACATCTCTTTATTAAAAAAACGATGCAAAATATTTTCTTTGGACAGTTTTAAAAAAGGTACTAATTATATTAAATACGCTGCAGTCTAAACCAATCCTCAATTAGAGACATCTCTGGCTACACTGCCCCCTGCTGGCCAGCCCTCACACCTGCCCAAGCAAACCAAGCTGCGCAGCCTGATGCCATCACCACACAGCGCTGTTTGTTTATGTCAGACCAAAGCATTTTCCATTAGCACGTGAAATGCCAAGGGAACAGAAACAATCATCCCAGCGGCATGAAATAATACGAGTTTGCGATATCTGCTCCTCTTGAATTCGGGGTAGGCACCTATAAGCTTTCTTGCTTCGGCCTACTCCCTTTGAGTTTTTCTGTTCTGTAAAGTAATGTAAATAATGTAAACAATGTAAATATAATGACTCAAATAAATCAAATCAATCAATCAATCAATCAAGAAGAGTTTTAGACTTTACTGTAGCAACCAGCCCTGGGCAAAGGATATAGATGCGATAAACTCTAGAGGCTTCTCAAGTTTGGTTCTCCTTTCAGCAAAAGGTGAGTACTTGTCAATAGCGTTGTCTAGCGTTGTTATTGTATTACTATATCATTATTTATGCAACGAATACAACAGTTCATCATGCTGCAGGTAGTTCAGCCATGCAGGACGGACTTTGTGTGCTTTGGATGGACAAGTGGGAGGGCATCCTTCTCTATTATGCCATGTTAGTAATCTAGTGCAATAATCAAAATGGTAATTGAATTTCGATTAAATGCACAGCCCTATCGCATAGTCACGAACGTGTGATTAATTGATTTAAACTAGTGGTAGAACTCGATTATACTTTTTTTTATCGAGTTAATTGTGGCCTTTGTAATTAATTAATAGCATTTAAGCATAATTTATCTAAGGGTTGTATTTATTTTTTAGAGGTATATTTTAGATGCTTCTTTGTATTTTCCAGCATTTGAACTCATCTGAAGTGGAGATGTGAGGCCTGTGTGAACTTTTCAAACACTTTTTGGAGAATGATCTTTTTCATTCGGTTCATGTCGGCGCTTAACTGTGTGATTAAACAACTTTGACAGTCAAATTGTTTTTGGCTTTACGTGTTGGTTGTGCTAAAGCAACGTCTGCAGGAAAATCAAGAAACTCAAGTGTTGAAAATTAAGTGCGATTAATTTCGATTCATATTTTTAATCGCACTAAACTTTATGTAATTAATTAATCGTAATTTATCGAAAAAAGTCCTGGCCCTAATTTAAACGTATCTCACTACATTCTAAATACGGGTAAATGTAGTACCTTGTTTGCTCAAAAACAGTACAATGAGCATAACACCCAAGGAATCCACTACTGTTTTGAAGCAACAGCACTTTGATGAGCACAGAAAAGTCTCAAATGTAACAGACAGAAATCTCGAGATCTCTGTAATCCCTTTAGTGTCAGCAGAACCTTGCAGCTTGTACAAGCCGTACATCCCATACAAAAAAACGACCTTTTTCTGTTGCCAACAAGTTCAACAAATGCTTTAGCTGTGCTTTTCAAGAACTAGGAGACACATGTTTTTCTTCTTTTAAAAGTACAGCAAGCACATGGGAAGCCTGCCAAGAAACTTTTGCCACTTGAAAGAGACTTGATCAAGAAGTGATTAGAGACAAATGGGATAGATAGCAGAATAAAGATAAAGAAAAGTCTTCTGTTTAAGGTAAAATGAAAGAGCGACTCCAGGGATTGTAGTTGTCCTGCGGCAGGAGAAAGGCAGGGAGAGTGGTCACACATGAGAAAGGATTGGCTCTCATCGTGTGTGTGTGTGTGTTTTTTTAATTGCCTCGAGTCTCTTAATAGCAGCCATCTATCAGTTTCCCTCAGCCAAAAAGCCAGACTGCACAAAATGTCACTTTCTCGGATGAAGTGCAAAAATGTGTCGCCTTCTCCTCACCGAATCACGGCAAAAACATCCAGCGGTTCAAATCCTCTCGTCGCTCAATCACAACTCGGCCCGTCTCATCTGATGCATTTCAATCATCCCCTTCAGAGGAGAAATAAGACACGACGTGAAATATCTCACACCTCGCAGTATCTTAGGAACAGCAGTCTGCACACATGTATTAAAAAAAAGAAAAAAAAAGAAAAAAGAAGAGCTACTGCCATAATGATTGGTAATAATAATTGGTGCTGTGTGAGGGGATTGCTATTGCCAAGTGAAAGAACATGTAGGCACTTATAAAGGAGAAGAGAGACTGGATTTCTAATAGGGAAGACATACCTAAGAGTTCAGGGCCTCAAAGGAACATAGTCTTTGTTACCCCCTGGGACAAACAGGCTAATCTAGAGTGCTTTGTATATTGCCCAAGGACACAGCAGCAATACATAATCCTTTTCTCATTGATTGAACAGCTAGCCCTGCAGGAAATAAAACTTAAATAACAATATATACTAGGGGTGGGAACCTCTGGGTACCTCACGATTCGATACGATATGCGATACATGGCTTACAATAATGATAATCTTACGATACACCAATATTGTGATAATCGATGTATTGTGCCATAATAACTTCAATAATCACATTTTTTTTTTTTTTTTAAATGCTACTTTTTACCTTCATTATAACATACTACACATACATTTACATTTCTTTCCATGTGCTTTGTGGATCTATAGATCTGTCAGGGACTTCATTTACATTTACATTTAAATAAACTAGAAACCACAGGGAATAATAAACCCCAATTGTTTTTTAGAGTTATGAATAAGATTATCATTAAAAGTGAAATTGCTGTGTGAGTGTTTGGTCCAAGTGCTTAAAACTGTAGTGCTGCCCCCTGCTGTCCTGACTCTATTGTCCTGTCCTCTATGGATTGTGAAAACAGTGGAGCACTGCTGCCTCACTAATATGTATGATGTCATCAAAAGCATCGATATCGGAATAAAAAGCATCGGTATCGTATCATCCCACAAAATATCACGATACATCGGAAAATCAATATATTGTCACACTCCTAATATATACCGTGAAAAGAGTACAAAATCACACACCATGTCCATTTTCCCGTGTTCTGTGGAGTTGTTGTAAGCTTCCCTGACGCATTAGGCTGAATGAGCGTATTGGCTTGTCACTTGGCCCTAACAGACAATCAAAGAGGAACAAAAGGCTGGTGTGGAAAAAAAAAAAAAAAACTCTTTAAACGGGAGTCGCGGGACTGAAGTCAATCAGCTCACAGCATCTTTGAAGCTTCACTCTGGATTAAGGTCGGATTCTGGGTTTAATGACAAAGCCCTTTGGTTTTTCCGCTAAAAGACGGGAGATAGGAGGCTGCTTTAAAAGATCTGTGGAAAACGCACTCAGCTGTAGTTCATGTAGAAAAAAAAGGGAGGGAAGAAAAGTTGTATGCGTGCATAAAGTTGTTTGAAGAGCACAGTCAACTTTTTTTTCATTTTTAGTAAAGAAAAATCCTATCCAGAATTTGCTGAATTGGCTAAAAGTTACTTCCTACATTGTCCTTTCCAGACTTATGACAAGCATAAAGAAACTAAATTTGCTAAATTGCACTCGTAATTTTATTCAGATTAGATACCTTAGTGTCATTGTACATCACACAATGAAACTCAGGTGCATCATCAAGATTTTAGCATAATTTTATTAACCCAATGCCCCCGCAATTGTTCTGAGACAATGGTCTCGGGCTTCACCATTTTTCCTGCCTCCACAACACTTGGTCTGTGCCAATTGCTTTGAAGAACACCAATCTGCCCATCTCACGTCAATGTCAACAAGTTATTGCTAAAGTCGCTGCTGTCCATTCGCTCGCTCACTCCCAAATTCATGCAGTGGCAGATCCCATTTCCTCTCACACAAACAGCCAGTCCCACAGGGAGATGAAGCATGTGCTCTAAGCCTTGATGAGTAAACACAATGGAGTCAGCCATTTCAATCAATCATTTATGCTCCACATAGAACTAAATACATTTGTTTGGTTTTGTATCAGTGAGGTGACGAAAATGCCACTCGCTGCTTTATTACATGTTGTCGCAAATGAGAACAAATGCAAGAACTCATACTCACAACAGGGAAAACACTTTGCTATCCTCTCTTTCTCAGTCTTTTCTGTCAGGAGGGACCAGGTGCATTAGTGGGCTGTATGTGGGCAGGACAGTCTCCCATGGCCAATGGCGATGTTATGAAGAACAACCTTTTACCTCCAACTAGACTCGCGCAAGCTGCAAGGGGAAAGCAGGTAGACATTGACCCGCGCCGCAGTGGGACAGGGACACGGACAAACACGTTGGGATAAATGAAGTTTTAAGTTTGACCTGATAGAGCTTAAAAAAGCCCGTAATGTGAAGGGGCTGGATGCACGTTGGCCATTTTATGTGTATAATGTAACTGCACCTTGTTTATTAAGCTTGTGCATAACGGCACTTCGGACCTGAATTAACCTTTTTGAGTGACAGCGCAGGATTTTAGAGGCAGTTGTGGTGAATATGTCTGGGCTCATTCATGTCTCTTAGGACATTGTTGAAACATGTAGGGGGTGGAAAATACTTAACTTAAATACTAAACTCCATATAGTCCCTTTAAAGGAAAAACATGAGGCAGCGCAATATAAACAAGGAAAAGCATGTTCGTTGTCATAGGCCTCAGTCGACATCCTTTCTTTCATAAATGACAACCTTACGCCAGCATATAACACAACAGAACAGCTGCACCACATGCAAGATGACGTGTGTCCAACATCGCTTCCGGAGCAACGCTGTCCTTGCGCCAGTTGGCAGATCTAGCGCCATAAATGTATTCAATATGACTTTACCTTGATTATCAGCAACTGTGATTAGCTTAAATGGTCCAAGTCATCTTTTATCTCAGTCAGCCTAATTCGTATAAAGTACACACCCACTGCAATACATGAAAACTTTGTCTAGCAACGGAAAAAAGAGTGCAAGTTCAAACCAGGTCATTTCACATATGTCTAAATATTTAGTTTCACTCAAAGGCCATAAAAAGCTTTAAATTGCATACCAGAATGGTGCTGTGTTACATTAGTTAGTACTTTTGAACTACAAATCCATCATAGCCACGCCACTTGACATATTGTCAGATTGTTTGCCTGTACTTGAAATGAAAAGCATGAGCCACTATCCAAAACTCCCTTTTTTATTTATATCCATCATGTTTTTGGGTCACAACAATGCTAGAAATCTCACAAAGATATATTTTTCCTCCATCTTAAAACTGGAGAAAGTAGTTCTGGTGCAGAAAGTAACGGTGCATTTCCTCTGGGACTGGCCTGTAGTGTACTCTTTTCTGTTCGGTGGATGGGTTTGGATGAGTTTAGGCCGATGGGGGGATGTTAAGAGGATTCTTGCTCCTCCGGTACAAACAGTGTAATGTGTGGGAGACTGTCTAATCTGTTACAGGGCACTCTTAGGGCTGTTCTCTCTGCGCACAACAGGATTACAACTCACTGCAGCAATTTATTAAAAGCCCCTCTGACTCCGGGTGCAATGCTCGCTACATTTTTCAGGCTCAGAGGAATCGTCTCCTGCCAAATCACGGCTCAATCTGTTACAATGGATGACTCATAATGTGTAAAAAAAACTTAACCGGGTGAAACGTTTCATAACTCTGGGTATGATTGATTAACCGTCATGTGACAACCCAAGTATGACAACAAATACATGTGTGTCTTGCTGCTGTTTTTATGTAAAGATCCTGGTATGTGCCATTGGCTGCACCAGGCCAACAGACAGAGCTTACTTCTCTAAACTCAATTGTCAAAATCTTTCCCAAACATGTATCTCTATCTTTTTCAGAGCACTTGGCACATTTGTTTTGCTCTCCTGACCACATTCGTCATTCACAGCACAAATTCTGCAAAAGCAAAAAAAAAAAAAACAGAGAGGAAAACATGTGAATTGTGAAAACATCTGCTCTTTTGTGTGCTGTGTCTCAGGAAAAAGCATAACGTAAAACACTCCAATCATGAGTCACCAAATTGTACTTTTAGCCACGAGAGAGAGTCAAAGTGAAAAAGTTATATTGTTCGATTTGTCAAAGCAAAGTCAAGGAAGAAGCGTAGGTGTAGCGCAGTTGACCTTAGACAATGTAAGAGTGCGTCGCTGTAGCATCAGTTGTTAACAGATGTTGCCTCATTTAGGCGGAAACAATTTGAATGTCACTGTTTTGCTTTAGCTGTTTAAACACGCGCTTCCTGTTAAAGTTGAATTGCTGTGAACTGACTTTCTCCATCGCTAATGCAGAAAAAGAGCAGAGAGGGAGAGGGGAGGGGCTCGGTGAACACCGTGGACAGTTGGGATGAGGGATAGTGTTTGTACAAGAAAACAGACACGCATCCATCAGAGGAAACCAAGGCCCAGCTGTCAGTCCAACCGACTTTTGTTTTGACATCAGTCTTATTTAGTTCAGATCACACCGAGCTTCAAACAGGAGAGGAGGGGGAGATCTTTTATGGTCTTGATAAGGTGTGGCTCTTCTAAACAAAATGCTATAAATGGGCTATGCATGCCTTTCCAATGACATCATGCATAGTTCCGGCAGCCATTTTGAATACCAAAGTAGAATTATGCAATACTACAACAAGTAACAATATCTCAACTCAGGATTTACTAAAGATCTGCTTCACTCCTTAGAATTAACACATCACAGAGGAAATCTTTCTCTTGGATTTTTACAGTTTGTCATGTCAATTGAGTCTCAGTCTGAGTCAGTGTTTAAGCAGCTCAAGATGATAGCATGCTACTGGTTAGCATTGATAGTTGTTGAATCAGCTGTCAATGGCTTCAACACGATAAACACTTCTATGAACACTGAGGAAATACTACAGTAACAGCTCAGCTCTGATCTCAGTCACATGTATCCAGAGCTGAGCTGTTGAAGCTAAACGCTAAGTAGTCGCATGCTAACACCTAAAACACTGACTCACCGGTTTTTCACATAAACGTGCGTCTCTGGGGCCGTGTTTTTACTGTTTTCTTCATGAGCAATGATTACGAGTACATGCCACTGTCAATCAGTTGTCTTTCTTTTATATCCTGAGTAGAGATGTAGTAGAGATGTTGTAGTACTGCATAATTCTACTTCGGTATTCAAAATGGCCGCCATAACAAAAGTCGCATGATTGAAAGGCATGCATAACTTGGTCTATAGCATTAAAAACATCAACTTTGTTTTAATTAATGTTATAACTTGTCAAAAACATACCTGTGTTGGTGATTAGTTTCATTCAGTAATCCTGCATATTTACTAATCCACGCTCAAAATGCCAACCCACATGCCTCTGAGTTTTAAAGTCTCGACACCTTTACCAAACTTGCTCTAATCTTGACTATGATTAAACTCTCTTTGCTGTGCTTCCTGTTTCATCGCAGCAGAATGAGTTTAGCGCCTTCTTTCGGAGACTTGTATAGCTTCATTTTATAACATCAAAACTTACATTGGTATTTTCTTATTTTCTAGACACACTGTGTTATTACAACTACATCCAGTGGAGGGCGCTGAAGGCTAGTCCCTTACAACTTACCGTCTTCTCCAGACGTTATTTCTAATTTTAAAACGTAAAATATCAATCTTACTGTGGTACCAAATTTTTCTTGCATCTGTCCACTTAAAATGACACCAGCAAAAAAGCTGACAGACGACTGGCTTCAAACGATGATTTCATTCTGTTTTGTTGGAACGAAGTGTGTAAACTAAGCTTCCGCCAGAAGGTAGTTCTTATCCATCATAAGAAGAGTGAGAAGATTATAGTAGTTTGGTGAGTTTAGAGTTTATGAGGCTGAAAAGCACAGAGATGGGATGGGAATTTTGAAGATAAAGCCTATTGCTAAAATACTGATTTAAAGAAACTAGTCACTTTCCTCATATTAAGTTAAAGCAGAACTAAGCAAATTGTTTACCTTAATAAATCCTTTCCGTAGTCCCTCT
The DNA here is from genome assembly GCF_951799975.1 of Gobius niger. NCBI lineage: Eukaryota > Metazoa > Chordata > Actinopteri > Gobiiformes > Gobiidae > Gobius > Gobius niger. The sequence continues at coordinate 15,662,682 of NC_136861.1, forward strand.
GGGAGAATACAAGTGTTAATGGGATGATTGGGGGGTCTTTCATCTCCCCGTGGTGTCTCTGGCCAGAAAACCACAATTGCAACTTCGCTGCCCACGGGTCGGAGGCCCCAATATGCACCAATACAATCACGAAGAAGAAGCTAACAAGCAAACAGGCAAAGCTAACTGCGTGCTAGCGCCACTTATACAGTATTTACAGCCAAGTTTGAGTGAAGAAAATGATCTCCATTGTGTAATTGAATGTACGATATCCCTCTCTCCCTTTGTCTTTTCTGTCAGCGTAGTATTTACTCTCACGGGCAATTAATGAGTAAAAAAACGCAACATGCTGCGACACCTGCAGTGGCGCTTCTGGCCTCTAAGGGCATGAGTTACTTAGTACCACTTTAATCAGGGTTACAAATCCTGAGCAACAAGATCACCATGTTTTATTGATAAAATACTATCCTATATTATTGTATCTGTTTACACATAGTGCAAACTTGTTTTACAGAAGAACAAAACAAGACAATTGCGCTCAAAAGGAGCAGGAAGAAATTCAAAGAACCCCTCAGCTCTTAAATGATCTCTCCTTCCTGTCCACACAATACACATAAAGCTGTTGGCTGTGATTATCCAAAAGTAGTTAATTCTATTACTTTTGTTAAGGTCTGAATAAAGCGTGCACTTTACACAGCACCAACGTTGAATTGATCTAAGTGACTTTTTTTCCCACACCACAGAATGGATAATTTAACAAAAAAGCCGCAGTACAGACTTTGCTTGATAGTTTTAAACTACAAATCTGGAGGTTACAAACCATTGTAAAAACAAGCCTTGAAAGTTAATTTTTAATCTAATCTAATAGCGCTTTTTTGTGAATTGAATTGATTGAGTTTTTACAGGCTTTTTGAGGGAGCCATTACTGTCTCTTTGGCACGGGGGACATTACTTTATGTACAAAGTATGGCTTTTTAAATGAGTTCTGTTATCAAAGGCAATAAAATAAATGGTCAGAGAAATAACATAGCCTTGCTTCAACTCAGAGGCAAATAGTTGATGCCATAAAGAAAAATAAAGCTTTAACCTTGAACGTGCTGTAGAAGGGTATAGTATTTTGACCGTGAGTACATGATGGAGTGTCGTCGGGCCAGAGAAAAACAGTGACACGTATCCATCTTTCAGACAGCAAACAGTGGGAGAGACATGCTCACACTGATCCCAGGTCAGGTTTACAAATGAGTAGGGCTGGGTAGCGTTTGTTTTAACGATTTAACGATTCCTGCTTTTCGGTACCGGTGCCTTAACAATACTTTTTCGATAACTATGTTATTTTAATTCAATTAAAATAATGCGTATAAAAAGCATCGTTAAGGAGAAAGTCCAAAAACGGCACAACAGAAAGAAAACAGGCCGCAGCAGCGTCACCTGTAACTTCAGTTTTTGAGCAGAATTCCCACTTAAAGGGGCTAGATGCAAGTTCGCTATTTTATACTCACTACTGCCACCTCAGGCCATACGTGTAACTGCAGCTGATATTAAAGGAATAGGCCACCGTTTTTACATACTAAGATATGTTCTTAGCTCACTTTAGTCGAGTTAATATATCCCCGTCTGGTCTTTGTCCGCGCGCTCTGTCACGCAAACGGAGCACATACGCAACCTCTCCCACATGTCACATAGCTCCGAAAAAGCTCACGATAGAAGCTACCAAGCTCTTCCACGTGTTCCCTATTTAAATAAAGTTACGTGAAGTGTTTTCATGCGAAGTATATTTACCCAGAAATGTAGCATGTCGATTTTATAAGCAAATAAAAAGGGGGACTATATTGTGAGGCGTAATGATACGAGGAGCACAGCGTCCGCGTAGTAACTCCTAAAGACTTCCCCCGCTCACTTCCGGCAATAACCTTTAGGAGTTACTGCGCGGACGTTTTACTCCTCGTATCATTACGCCTCACAATATAGTCCCCCTTTTTATTTGCTTATAAAATCAACATGCTACATTTCTGGGTAAATATACTTCGCATGAAAACACTTCACGTAACTTTATTTAAATAGGGAACACGTGGAAGAGCTTGGTAGCTTCTATCGTGAGCTTTTTTGGAGCTATAGGACATGTGGGAGAGGCTGTGTATGTGCTCCGTTTGCCTGGCAGAGTGCACGGACAAAGACCAGACGGGGATATATTAACACGTCTAAAGTGAGGTAAGAACATATCTTAGTATGTAAAAACGGTGGCCTATTCCTTTAAGCTCGTGCATGACAGCACTTCAGACCCGAATTAACACCATTTCGATTGACAGTGCAGGATTTTAGAGGCAGTTGTGGTGAACAGGTCTGGACTCATTCTAAACATTAGGACATGGCTGGAACATGTAGGGGGAGGAAAATACAGAATTTTAAAAATGTTTAACTCTGTATAGTCCCTTTAAGCAGTTCGACACCGAAACTGTTCCAGAAATGGATAAGGCAGAGTGAGCGCTCACTTTATCCACAAACAATCTTTGATCTCATGGTCTGGTGCAGCCATTTTGTGCAGCATGGAGTTTAGTAAACGACAGCACCTACTGTAACTTCAGGCCCTGCAGGTCTTTCGCTAAAGGTAAAGAGCCAATGTGTTTCTTGTTGTCACAGCTTTTCTCAGCTCTTGTTACTTATTCGGTCCTGGTTTTTAACCAATTTTCTCTACGTCCTGGTTTAGTAGTGGCTCGTGTCATCACATGTCATCACCAATAATGACTAAAGTGTTAAGTTATAGCTTTGCTTCGCTTTAGAAAACATCTGCATTTGTGCTGAAGCTGCTCATGAGTTCAGGCTTTTTTAGACTCACTGCGGATCATTTATTGACGTCTGCAGAGAAAAAGTACAGAAAATGAGCACTGAAAAAATGTAGCTTTTCAGTTGGTGCCAAGTAGGTACCGTTTCATTTAATGGTACCCAGCCCTACAAATGAGACAAACATGGCACCATTGAACCAAAGAGGGCTAAAAAAGGCTAAAAATTATCTCACTGTGAACCATGTCTGCTTTGATTGGAAAGAAATTATGAATCAACGCCAACAAATGCTGTCCCTAAAAGAGCTTTTAATTTTGTTGTGCGTCTGTGTAAGGTTAGAGATGCGCATTAGACACTGAGAGAATTCAAAAATGCCATAATGACCTCCGCAAAGAGAGCACATGAAGAACTAAAGCTCGACTTCATTCTGACGCTTCAAAAGAGCTTTTTGTGTCAAAGGGTTAGGGGAATTGAATTAGTTTAATGAAAAAGGTCTGCTTAAGGCCATAACTTGAATGAAATACTAAACTTGATTTACTGAGCTGGACAATCTGTACAGGCAAGCGTTTTCTCTGACAGACAGCTCGTCATGCGCACCACTCAGGAGTTCATGCTAGACCAGATGAGCTGCAGTTAATCCATTCAAAAACCCATGTTATAGAATCTGGCATCTAAAAGTAAAAATGAACACCTGCACTGTCTCCTGGCACAGACAACTGGTATCAAACTGTGCCTTTATCCTTTTTTTTAAAAATTGGAAATAACATGTTTTCTCTAATGTGCGCCGCTGCCAAAAGGTAGTTCTTATGCATCACAAGATGAGGGTAAATTATGGTGGTTTGGTGCACTTAGCGTTCAGGGGCTTAAAAGCTCCGAGATGTCAAGGAAATTTTAACATTTTTAAAGGATTGAGAAATGCTAGGTCTTTCTTAAAAAAAATTAAAAGCTGCACCACATAAACATAGTTGGGAATAAAATTATGTATCAAATGACCACAGTTTTGCAATTTAACAACAGGGGGCCATTGTCTTGAGCTTTAGAAACATTGAAAATGCTATCAAACATATGAGATGATTTAATCCGGCCCCTGCCCTGTAGAGCATAAATTCCAGAGTATGCAAAAAAAGAGTAAGTCTCTAGCCCATTCCTGTGCGGAGTTATGATTTTTTAAAGAATAACCAGAATGCTCATTCTCGCCATTAGGGGGCCTTAAATGTAAAAAAAAAAAGGAAAGATTTCCACACATGTCCAGCACAGGGCACTGACATAATAAGAGCTCAGTATTTGAACACCACATTATATAGCCACGTGGTAAATAGACAGTCTGCCCCATGACGGCTGTGGCTTTAATAACAGCTTACCACCACCGAGTGGTACTTTGAGGAACTTGTGACACAGGCTTGTAAAGTGCAATACAAGTGTAAGTGTACACGTGTATTAATGAAGCTACAGTATAAGGGACTATACGGAGTTTAAAAATGTTACTAAAAACGGTGTTACTTTGGGTCCGAATTGCCGTCATGCCCGAGCATAATATAGAAGGTGCAGTTACACATATGACCTGAGGTGGCAGTAGTGAGTATAAAATGGCTAACTTGCGTCTAGCCCAGGGGTCGGCAACCTTTAACACCGAAAGAGCCATTTGATCCGGTTTCCACGGAAAAGAAAACACTGGGAGCCGCAAATACTCTTTGACATCTAATGCTGGGTTTACACATAACGACGACAAGTCACGAATGCCACGAATCCACATTCGTGGCCGAGGATCACGAATGTGGCTGATACGGGGTAGAGGTTTCACGCGCCGCCGCGAACTGTTGCGACCTGTTACTGCGTGTTGCGATTAATGGCACGAATTATTACGCACGGTCACGAATATGCGTCCCGCACTGCTGCGTGCTGCTGCGTGCTGCTGCGTGCTGCTGCGTGCTGTTGCGAGCTGCTGCGTGCTGCTGCGAGTTATTGGGAATTGTCGCGTTCTGTCAAAAATCTGTCAAGAATTGGGCGAATGTGGACAAGATCGCCTTCCGCGCACACCGGGGTGGAGGCGGAGCAGAGAGATCTCGCTCCGCCGTGCGCCCCTGACTCGTTGGGCTCTCGCCAAATCGGGTTAAACAAAAAGCAAATACACCAGCTCAGCACCGGCCTGTCAATATACTGGAGAATAGCAATAGTTTTTCAGTCTATGGGACAGTCACACCAGTTCAATCCCGCTCCTGTCAACGTGTAACACGGGCAAACGCATCAACAAACGCACGCGCTTCATGTCAGATAAGTCCGTGCAACAGCCGCACAATTTGGGCTGACTTTACTTCACAGAAAAGCATAAAAACACTACACTCACTGTGCACTCGATCTTCAGAGGATCCGTCGTAGAACTTGCTGCTCTTAAACCTCTTTATCCAATGATTCTCACTCGTCTGGTCAGTCTCAGCTCCAGCTGACAAAACTTTATAATCCACAAACACAGGCCGGTCTTCACCTGCCCCGCGCCCACCGCCGCTTGTTTTACGTGTCTAAGGTTGTAAATAAGCCTTAACTTCTCCATGGTGCAGCTGCTGGAACCACGCGCTGTTGTTTTGGTGCGTGGGAGATGCATTCAGGGACAGCGGAAAGGCGCTTCTTACTGTCCCTTTTTTCCCCACAAACGCGGGGAAAATCGTGACAAATATATAACAGTGGGGTTCTCCAGCGGGGGGGCAATAGGGGTGACAGGGACTGGCTCCCAAACATCAGGAGGAACGACCGCAGGAGGAGGAAAAGGCGGCGTTTTGGCGGGTATACCGGCTTTCACGAGTATGACGTTTATTTTGAGCGACGAAAAACAATAAAATATATTTATTCTAACGATGTCAAGATCACAATAATCTTCCAGTTTATAACTAAAATATTAAAGAACTAACACAAATAAAACACACTTAAATTAAATACTTAGGTTTTTTTTTTTTTTTTAATTTATTTTCCCAAGCCACTCAGAGCCGCAGTGTAAGGATGAAAGAGCCGCATGCGGCTCCGGAGCCGCGGGTTGCCGACCCCTGGTCTAGCCCCTTTAAGTTGGAGTTTTGACCAAATCACAGCTTATTTCATTCATTTCATTTATTGGGAAAAAATGTCTCTGCTTTCTCTAATTTCTCTAGCTTAATTTCGGCCCGCGACCCAAAATGTGTTTGACACCCCTGCTCTGGACATTGTTGGCACTCACTCAACTGCTCTCAAAATCAACCCGCTTCATTCCTGTTTGAGAAAGCGTTGCTATTTCGGACCTCGAGTCCCACCATCAGTCTGCTGTGCTGTTTGCCTCCGCGTTGAAAAGCACTTGCCCCACAGTTTCCAGTCAAACTGATGGTGTCAGCACAAACACGTTTAGGCTGAAAACGGAGCCTATAAATCACGGCGCGCCCTGACAGTGATCTGGTTTGGTGCCGTTTCTGTTGCACTTGTTGGAAAGCAATCCGCGGCAAACTTAATCAGACGACCACACTTTGTTCTACCTTCTGCTGCACGCCACTCATGAAACACAATTGTATTCACGATGGAGAGAAACAACAGATCAGGTGTCGAAAAAGAGATTTTACAGGTCACGGAAAATAACTCATTTTGGACCTGATGGAGCTTTCCTTTAACAAGACGGGACAGTAGCAGAGGTTATTGCTGCTGTTGTTTAATGAATTGTGTAATTACTAGTCATGAGAAGCCTGTGAGGAGCAGTGGTGTAATGCCTGGGGGGACCCATCTCCAGAGTTTGAGTAAGGTTCCAGGTCAGAATCACATTTAGGTTGGACCCTGATCCGGAGGTAATTATTTTAAATGTTTCAGATAAAATGAGTAAATTAAAGCCACCACAAAAACAATTCATTTCATCTTGCCTAATCGTTGCGAAAAAACAAATTAACTAATTAAGATTTTGGAAAAGCAAAGAAGCACCAGCTGTACATTTATGGACACAAGACGTTTCGGAAATATTACATCTGGAGCAAATACGCTATACCTTAAATGATACGCTCACGGAATTTGAAAACTAATGGCTTCCTTTTGTAAACTACCTTGACAGCAAAACTCTATAAGGGCCGGGGGGCGTGGTTTCGGGCAGAGCAAGCAGGGCGGGTAGGGCACAAGGGCAGGAGGGATAAGTCGGGATTCGGGTTTGTTATTCTATTTTATGTTATTTTATTTTTTTCTGTCTTTTCTTTCGGTTTTGTTTTCAGTTTGGTTTGCTTTTCTTTTCACTCATAGACATTGGAGCAAGGTCCACCCATGTACCATGCAGGTTAATGTTTGTACAGGTATGTGTACAGTATATATAGGCATGTGGGCAGTATGTATGCTGGCATACATATTCACAGAAACAAAACGCTGTGGCTGTATATAAGGGGTACGCTCGATCCTCATGTATATATATTTACAAAAAAAAAAAATTCTCCAAATAAAAAACATTGAAATATAGAATCATATCTAGTGGATGACCCTCTTGTGCATGTTTTGGATGAATGATAGAAACCAGAAACCATAATGAGGACACTCCAAACAGAAAAGCCCACATGGTCAGCCTGGGAGCTTATGCTGTGAGGCAAGAGGGCAAAACACTCAGCAACCATGCCAACAACTGTAAAAGAGCAGATATGATGGAGTGACATAACATGTGCCTCATCTCTTTCCAGTGTTGTTTTCGTCAACCAAGTCTATACGATATCATACAGTGAGCTAAACTCTTTGGTGGTGGTACCAACGCAGAAGTATGTTAATGAACTAATTGTAGACGGGGAAAAAAAATCTCGAAGCGATGATCATAGGATGAGAGCAGCCACTTTTGGGAAAAGCAATGACACTTCTACATTTTGTGTCAGTCAAAAGCTCAGTACAGCCTGTCAACCTTCATTCACATTTCCAATACTTACTGTCAGTACTTATCGATATGCCACTAATAGCTACTTAATTCCTTTTTCACATATGAAACTGACAAAAACTAGACAAAAACCTTTTGAGTTTTCCTCGACTAAAACTATCACATGACTAAATGACTAATGACTAAAATGTAACTAAAACTAAAAGCCTTTTCGTCTAAAAGACTACAAGGGCCGCCAAAGACAACACTGACTCGTTCACAGTTATAAATTGAGTAATTCGCGCAATTAAAAGATGAAAACAGTTTTACAAAAACATCAAGTAGAACTGACTGATGATATCCTTGAATGCTTATGAAAACTTTAGCCTTCAGGCGATAGTTCAAACAGAAGGCATCCCGGCTTGTCGATATGAAAGCATTATTTATTCAGAGTCACGGGTTCAAAGAGTGTAGGAGAAAAATATAAAGTACGATGTCAGGGAAATTTATTCTGCCAGTATCTCCTACACAATTTATCTCAGGGATCAATGAATCAATTAATTAAAATCTGTTAAAGATCTTAAAAGGGTTAATTCAGCAGTGTAAATTCATTCAGGGAAACCAAAGAAGACTGTAGAGAAAAAGTATATAAAGCCAGAAAGATAATAGGATGTCGCCTCATTTACATGAGTAGAAGGTAGCAGCCAAAAGGAAAATAAACTATTCAAAAACAGAGCAAAACAGCTCATGTATGTAGATACTTGGGCAGAGGAGACTGTTGAAAGTCAAATTCAGAGCTATCATTTCTGGCAGGATTTCCGAAACCCACACAACTAGAACAGCCAGAGGACACAGATAGATCTGCATTGATATAGTACGCAAAACAAAGAACTCAAAGACCAAACTAAAATGTCTGGGTTTTTTTTACCATAGAAAACAACTTTTGAGACATCTGCTGTATTTTTCACACTGGAAAATCTCCTAGAGAAAGCCTGACAATCAGCCCATGCTGTGTGAGGATAGAAAGCATCTGCCTGTAAAAGTCGGTATTTCCTGGAAAAAATTTCAATTTAGCAAAAAGAGAAAATATTTCCTGATTCCGAGATTGAGAGAGAAGGCGCCAAATCACAGGTTAAAGCCGTGTGAGCGTCTGTCAGCCTTCACCTGCTGCGAGCGCAGAACAAGAGACTGACTTTTATTGCCAAGTCATAGTGTTGGTTCAGATCTTTGTCACTCTAATATTTGTATTCATTTGAATTGCACAATACAGTATCAAGGCTATCAACAAAGACAAGTGTGTGAAGTGTGCAAAAAGACACCGGCCAGGGCATACTTCGCACAGTGCCGAGGAAAAATATGAACATTGTAAAAAATAGTGTCTGTGCAAAGGACATTTCTTGCCAGGATTGTGTTAGTCTTTATCTTTTTGTGAAGTTGGAGCACCCTCTGCAGGCGGCAGTGGGAATTATCAATGTTGAAAAGGAACAGGCCACCATTTTTATCCATACTGAGATATGTTCTTACCTGAGCTAAGACAAGATGATACGTAAAGGTCTTTGTGTGTGCCCATGGAAGAACGTGGTCGCTTCGAACTTCACCCCCATTTGGAGCCATAGGAATACATCGAGAGAGGCCAAATGCTAACAACATCTTTGGTCGTTTTGCCTGACTGAGGGCACACACAAAGACTGGACAGGTACGCATCAACTTGTCTAAGCTCAGGCAAGAACATATCTCAGCATGTAAAAATGGTGGCCTGTTCCTTTAAAGGCACAACCAAGCCAACGCCATGGTGACGAATCAATGGCACCGTAATGAAGGCAGTTTGAGTGCAGAACGGATACGGTGATGGTTTACAGCCTTTAAAAATGTGCAGGAGAGAACAGAATCCAAGAAAAATAGATCAGAACGTTTCTGTATTAGCGGAAAAAGTGATCAAAGTGAATAGGATAAATCTTAGTGAATTGAGCTGAAAAATAATGTATCTTTTTATTTATTTATTTATTCATTTATCTATTTGTGCTTTATTTGTCATTGTACAAGCGTACAACAAAATAGGGTTCAGTTGTTAGTCCTGAGCCGCTGCGACTGAGTAGTACCACCACCTGACTAGCAGGTTTTTGGAGGTAAAGGAAACAGTAGCACCTGGAGGTAACCTGGCTGGCCGCCTTCAGTGCTTCTTTGATCCTCTGAAACAGTGCAGCGCCTCCTGGGTTTGTCCTTGTTTCACAGCGTGGTGTCCTGCACTGGACAGCTCCACCTCCTCCTTCCTCTTCCTCCTGCGCAGCTCCCTCCGATCCACAACAGTCCTCACCATCTTCTATGAAGAGCTTAGTAGTTAATCTGTTTTATTCTCCAGTGAACATCCAATAGCCAGAACAATAGAAGGCATGTGTGGCTTAGCTGTGAGTCTTGCCCGGATACCTCCTCGTTTGTCCATTCCTTGTTTCCTGTAGTGCCTCTTGTGACGCCTCCACTGTGCTGCAGGTGTTGGGGGCTCTTGGTGCCTCTTCAGTGTTTCAGAAGAAGACATTTGTAGGTCAAATGGACAGCTGTTTACTTTTAAAAAGCTGCTTTCTTCAGGACCATTATGGACTCTGCAAAAAAATGTATCTCTACAAAACACGGTAGACATACAAAAGCCAGTAAAACAATGTGGAGCACAGAAACCACAAATGCTGTTTGCAGAAAAAGGCAGCTGTACTGAGAGAGAGGGAGGATGCTGCCTGTTTACACATCATCATGGAATAAACATTATAACATGGCTAAAAGCTTCTTTACTGAAAAACCCTACATTTCCTTTTCCCTCTCATTAAACTATTCCCACCTAAACTAACAGTGGAACAAACTGGTCCATTATATTGGCCCCCTGTTCTGTCAGGATAACAGCTCTCTCATCTCGGTTCACCTCTGGCAGAGCGCTGGTCTGGACCAGGTTTAGGGGGAATTGAGCTCCTCCTCTCTGGGCAGGACTTGAGTCAAACGGGGCCACCAGCAGAGCCCCTGTTCTCTCCCAGGCCGAGCGTGTCACGGGGACAGGCCTCCAATCTGTCAAAGGGCTGCCAGGTGTCCAAGTCACGGGGGGGGGGGGGGGGGGGGGGGGTTAGGTGTTTGGACTTTCCACAAAAAACTATACAAAGTGGGCAAAAGAAAAAAGAGCCACATTTTCTCCAAAAGTAATAACTCAATCGTTAAGAAAATATTCCTTTGACCAAAGAGGCTGGAGGCCCTTTGGAGAGGAACACTTGATGTCTTACTGAAGCACTTGAAGGTTTCCCTGAGGTGATTTCTGCATGCATCCAGGTCTGAGATTGGCTTCAAACATCACATGCTGGGCCTTGTACTCGCTTGAAAGTCCCAGTCCCTGTTTGCAAAATTACAGCCAAACTGCAGTCACCAACAAAACAAGCCGTAAATAAAGGCGGGTCTGTGTTATTTATAATCCTGTATTTTTAATTTTGGTTCAGTCTGTGCGCGTGTTGCAAAAATGATGAATGGCCTCTGTGACACTGGCTCTACCTGACACAATGTGCATCGTCAGACTCTGCTCTCTCAGCACTCCACATTTTAGAACCGCTTTTCCACTGGGTGATTCCGTAATGAGGCAAGAAATATACAACACCGCCCTGAGCCTATATGTCTATGCACGACCTTCCAAACAATTTGTGCGGCACTGTTTAGGCTTATACGAGGACAGCCTTTGTGGATTGACGAGGGAAATGACTTGGTCCCAGTTGCTCAATAGTCTAATAAAACAAATCTTAAAACAATAGAAAGTTATGAGAACAGAAATCCTCCTTTCTTAAAGTTTAAGGCTTTGAGAACTTATAAATTGAAGCTGTCTTTTCGCACTTCTAACCTGAGCACAATTCAGCACAATTGAATCTACAGTGAATTAACCAAAAGCTAAGGCAGCAAATATTTAGGTTCTAATCTCATTTGCAAACAATCGAAAATGTGGTCTCCATGTTCATATGTTTAAAATCTTGGAGCCATATTAACCTTTACAAACATGTTCTGAAATGCCTTTGATTCGTGGTTTGTCAGTTTGTATTTCAGTTTTCTCTCAAATGTTAATGCACCTGGACACACAGTACCTGCCTAAACTATGAATTACCCATGGGATTATGTATTGTGGGAAATATTTAAGCTATTTTGTTTACAACCTTTTCATGTTTGAGAATGCTAAAGTTAATTTGACCCAGATATTAAAGGAACAGGCCACCGTTTTCTCCATACTGAGATATGTTGTTACCAGAGCTCAGACGAGTTGATACGTAACTGTCTGGTCTTTGTGCGTGTGCTCAGTCACGCAAAATGACCAAAGATGTTGTTTGCATTTAGCCTCTCCCAATGTATTCCAATAGCTCCATACGGGTGAAGTTAGAAACCACCACGCTCTTTTACGGGCACACACAAAGACCAGACAGGTACGTATCAACTCATCTAAGCTCAGGGAAGAACATATCAAAGCATGGAACAACTGTGTGCCCTCAGCCATGCAAAAAGACCAAAGATGTTGCTAGCATTTGGCCTCTTCCAGTATATTCCTATAGCTCCAAACGGGGTGAAGTAAGAAGCGACCAAGCTCTTCCACGGCCACATACAAAGACCAGACAGGTACGTATCAACTCGTCGAAGCTCAGGTAAGAACATATCTCAGCATGTAAAAACGGTGGCCTGTTCCTTTAAACTATGTACAATTTGATATGAGAGCCAAGGACTCAGTGCAAATATGAAAGAATGATATCTATGATTTGTTTTGTCTATACATACAAGGCTGTTACAATTACTATATAATGATCTGTGAGTCTCTGACTTTCTAGCGAGTGCTGAAGAGATGGGAAAGAGCTCTGAAAGCAGCATGTCGCCTCTCTGACTTTGTGGACGTCTGTTTGTTGCTGTTGTCAATAAATCTGGCTCTGGACACGATACACTCCTCTCTGGGAGTTTTTTGTACGATTTAAACTTCCACAGAAGAAAACAAAAAAGGGTGAAAGGGTCAATTGTTCAAAATTGCCACCCTTTATTCTTGGCATTTGCTCAACGAGCTTCATAAGGTCAGCCCTGAAATGGCTTCCAACAGTCCTGCGCAGTGAAAACCATTTCTGGTGACTACATCATGAAACCCATTGAGAAAATGTCAAAAGAGAGCAAAGCAGTAATCAAAGTGAGAATCTGCAATGTAAATAATCTTGAAATAAAATAAAAAACAATGCTTAGTAAAAAAGCGCTTCCAAACTCTTGACTGTCAAAGTCTCTGTCTTCGAGACAAATTGCTCATGTCAAACTTGGATCCATTGAAGCTCTTCCGTCTTCTATATATATCCAAACACTGCAGACAAAAACTAGACTTGTTTCCATATCCCCCATTCACTGGTGATATGATGAGGCTATAAGCAATCATCTTCATCTGTTAGTCGTCATAGCGTCATGCCTGTTTGCGTGCTAACAGGGATTCCCACATGCAGACAGTTTGCCTCCATATGTGCTCCGCCTGTCACTGAGGCAAACAAACAGTCACACAGAGCCACCAATGCCCGAAGCAACTCTCCATCTGCTTTCAGCGCTGTTCATTCATCCAGTGGTAGCCATTGTGAACTGCTTCCTGTCAGGTAAAGGGACAACATGGATCTGTTAGGTATCACTTGCAACGGCAAAGATATTCTGTCTTCTGAATGGCCTCAGACTGTTTAAGTGGAGCAAGACACAAACAAAGCTTTAAGCCATCCAATACTGACAGATGCTTAAAGACATATCATAACCCAAAGAACACGTAGGAAAAAAAAAACATCTAACTGTAGTAAATGTTACAATGCAGCATGGCTCAAGAAATGGATTTGCTTTGATATATTTTCCATTCTACTTCTAGCGCCACCAACCAAAATTACATTATAATATTCAGCCTTAAATGACACAGAACGTGACACAAATTACACGAAACCATAACTTTGGTCCATTGTTAAACCATGCCGTATTTAGGTGGCTTTGTTTTCATGACATCTGAAGTACTCAGGGTATATTCAACACTTAATTCTTCATTCTCTTAATATTGTTCAGTTTCACATTTAGCGACTTCTGCTAATGAATCATATTTGTCGATACGCAGATAAGCCTCAGGAGGTCATTCATCATTCCACAAGGCGTAGCAGACTGGGCCTTTTTCCACAGAGAAACTTGGACCAGGCAGGATTTTGGTGAGAAAATAATATTGACAATACAAAAGACTCTAATTCACACCTCGACACAACAATGATCTTGCTGCATGAAAATGGAATAAGAACAATGTCTTCTGAGTTGGCATTGCTGCATGAAGGAAATTACAAAGCTTAGAGGAAATCAATTTGTGCGGCTGCTCAATGGAATATTCTCACACTGTTGTTTTATTGACAATGCAATTCCACATTATTTATGCAACATTATACTCCAATATGATGCGCCTTGGGTGAAGAAGATATTGTGAATAAAGAGGGGAAACAACACCAAGGATATCCCACAACTGCCAAGAAAAATCAACAAAAATCAATTGGAAAAGTAAACTTTTTTAGGTAAAGCCAATTTTGTGTATTATTTATAAGAGGCACCAAGAGCCTCCCACACCTGCAGCAAAGTGGAGGCACAAGAGGTGCTACAGGAAACAAGGAAGGGACAAACGAGGATGTATCCGGACGAGACTCACAGCTAAGCCACACATGCCTTCTATTGTTCGGGCTAATGGACGTTCACTGGAGAATAAAACAGATTCCCAGAAGATGGTGAAAGACTGTTGTGGAGCAGACGGAGCTGCGCAGGAGGAAGAGGAAGGAGGAAGTGGAGCTGACCAGTGCAGGACACCACGCTCTGATAGAAGAGACTGAAGGCAGTCAGCCAGGTTTCCTCCGGGTGCTAGGGTTTCCCCGACCTCCAACCGTTCAGGACTAACACCTGAACACTCTTTCGCTGCACAATGACAAATAAAGCACTTAGTTATTTATTCAGGCTTTTGCAACTACTTCACACACCTCAGCTTTGGTATTGGGCCAACAAAGTCATATGCAGTTACAAATAACGCTAGTAGAAGATGCACGTCTTGTAGAACAAGTTGGGTTAAGATGTCCATAAAGCACAGAGGAGCTTCGTGGAAATCTCTTCATGCTGTTTATCAGAGCGTGGGGCGGCGTATTGAGTAGGTGAACGAAGGAGACGGACTGGACATGCAGGATAAAAAATTAAAAAAAACATACGTGAATGAAAGAAAACATCACTACAGCTATGTATTTGATAAAGATATAATATAATGTGGTTAAAAAGTTGATTTTGGTATAGGTCCTTTGAACATTAGTACTCAATGTCTTGAAGGTGTAGTATGTCTTGAAAATCAGCGAGTCAAAAAGGGTGGTTGGTTACAAATGCACATGTTTATACTGCAAGCCGAGACACAAACACGCGGGAAATTAACTGTTCCACTTCCATTATAGGGGGAAGCATTTTCAGTGTTTGAATGTGCATGCAGAACAAGCCAAATAGCATGGTTGATAGAATAGAAGAAAGCAGATGTTGTTTTTTTCTCATACATTTAGCACAGATTTTGAGCAAGTGCTTTCTTTGTTGCACTTAACTGCTGTTTTGCATTCCCCACCATGAAAAAAAGAAGCTTTGGAAGGCATAAAATAATCCGTACTCAGTCAGAGAAAATCACTTTAAAATATCACTCACGCTGCAAGAGCATAAAGGTGATGAAGAAGTGCTATAATGTCAGGCATCCGCTACCGTGGTGTTTCTATGAAAGAAGTCATACATTTTGCATTAAGGCAGTGAATTTGAAATAACACACTCGCAAAACTGTGCGCGTGAAAGTGGAAACACAGATTAGGCAAATGCAGAACTGCTTGAAATGGAAACTGTAATGTATGTAATGTGGTCGGCTTAAACAAATCAATTCTCACGCCGTACAATCGAATACCGAGGCCAGTGCAAGCAACGCTAAAACTAATCGATTCAAAACCAATTAGGCTGCATTAAATAACTTATACCCCATTTGGTAACACTTTACACTACGGGCCGGTAAGTCTGTGGTACTTACAGTGGTAATTACTAGTAATGACAGTGGTAATTATTGTGGTACTTACAGTGGTAATTACAGTGGTACTTAAAGTGGTAGTACTAGCATTTACAGAGGTAATTCTAGGTTCTTATTGTGGTACTAAAAGTGGTAATTACTGGTAATTAGGGTTAAGGGTTAGGATTAGGGTTAGGGAGACACAGAGTTACCACTGTATCTCTTGTTACTAAGAGATACAGTGGTAATGCTCTTAGTAATGAAGGTTGTACTTCTATTTACTTTGGTACTTTAAGTGATAGTTTCTAGTAGTTACAGTGATACATCTATGGTCCATCCATCCATCCATTTTCTTCCGCTTTATCCGGGGCCGGGTCACGGGGGCAGCAGTCTCAGCAGAGATGCCCAGACTTCCCGATCCACACACACCTCCTCCAGCTGTTCTGGGGGGACCCCGAGGCGACACCAGGCCAGCTCAGAGACATAGTCCCACCACCGTGTCCTGGGCCTTCCACGAGGCCTTGTCCCACTAGGACATGCCTGGAACACCTCCCGCGGGAGGCGGCCAGGAGGCATCCGGAACAGATGCCCGAGCCACCTCAGCTGGCTCTTTTCGACGTGAAGGAGCAGCGACTCTACTGCGAGCTCCTCTGGGGTAACTGAGCTCCTCACCCGATCTCGAAGGGTGCGCCCAGCCACCCTGCGAAGGAAACTCATTTTGGCCGCTATGGTACTTATTGGTAATTCAAGGATACTACAGCAGCAATTCATAGGTAGTAAATGTGGTACTGCTACATACAGAAGTAATTTCTAGGATGTTGTGACTATAAAACAACATAAATCAGCATTAGAGAAAACAAGAAGTACAACCTTCATTACTAAGAGTTACCACTGTATCTAGAAGTACAGACCTGGTAATTCTCACTATAGTGTCCTTTAAGTACCACAATAAGTACCTAGAAGTACCACTATTATTACTGGTATTTACCACCGTAAGTACCACTGCAAGTACCACCATAAGTACCACCATAAGTACCACTGTAAGTACCACAATAAATACCGAGAACTACCACTGTATCACTGTAAGTACCACCATAAGTACCACAATAAGTATCTAGAATCACCTCTGTAAGTACCAAGGACTTACCGGCCCGTAATGTAAAGAGTTACCCACCATTTTAATGCGGTCAAATATGTATCCACAAGGTACCCTTACTGAAGCACACAACACAGTTTGAGGACCACTGTGCTGTTTGCTGTTTATTTCTAGCACACGCGTAAATCCTTGAAAAGTATAGAAAGTTATGAGTAGATACAGCACATCTCCAGTAAATATGTTTGTGTGGGAGAGGAGGAGGCAGTGTAGGAGTTGTTGGCCGGGAGATATAGTCTGATTTTTTATATACAATTGTTGAAAGAGCTGCTCGAGAAGTGTAGAAGCTGCCAAGGCAATACAGCGGACAGCTTTTTCCCATTAAAAAAATACTACGTTGGTGCATCTAAAGTGACCCTTACGCCTCAGGTCTGAAGGGTCTCATTTAGTGCTTCAATCTCAATGAAAATAGGTGGTGAACATGAGTATGCTACAGAAAAAGGTGTTTCTCCTCATCAATAACATCAATCATACTGTAGAGATTATCTTTTCATTGCTGAAGGCTAATCATCTGCCATTGAGTTTGATGCGCCGCACAATCAAAAGTATGTGTTTACACCAGCGAGTCTGAATGGAAGAGGAAATGTTTTGAACACTAAAAGTAGAGAGAAAGCACTCAACCCCTTGTACTAGAATGAAGATGGAAACTGTAGGCATTTATAAGACACATTTCTGTAACTCTCTCATCTCTGCTTTTGTAAGAAATTTGATAGTTTGAACTGCAAACTATTAAGGAATTTGTAAAGTGCTGGTTCATTCATTGTTGATCATTTCTAAGCCCCCAAACACTGTGTCTGGTGAAGGTTAGGAACAAGTCTGGTTAAAGGACACAATGGCTGAATGCTTCCCACTCTCAGTTATAAAAGTCTCTACAGGCGTCTTTCAGTGTCAGCAAAATGGCGCGGGTCACTTGATGAGTGGTTCGTTCAACGACTTCCTGTCTATTGCCAACTCTTTATGCTAATTTCACTTCTCTGCTTCACATTTTAGCAACTCTTTAGCTAAGAAATTAGTAGTTTTAATTCTCAAAGCAAGAAGAAGAACTTGAAGAATTTTAAGAAGAACTTCTTTGAGAAAAAGTAGAAGAACTTTAAGAAGAAGAACTTTAAGAAGAGGAACTTTAAGAAGAGGAACTTTAAGAAGAAGAACTTTAAGAAGAAGAACTTTAAGAAGAATTTAAAGAACTTTAAGAAGAACTTAAAGAAGAAGTAGAAGAACTTTAAGAAGAGGAAGAACTTTAAGAAGAACTTTAAGAAGGAGAACAACTTTAAGAAGAACAACTTTAAGAAGAAGTAGAAGAAGAACTTTAAGAAGAAGAACTTAGAGAAGTAGAACAACTGTAAGAAAAAATAGAAGAAGAACGTTAAGAAAAAGAACTTCACGAAGTAGAACAACTTTAAGAAGAACTTAAAGAAGAAGTAGAAGAAGAACTTTAGGAAAAACGTTTAGAAGTAGAAGAACTTTAAGAAGAAGAAGAACTTTAAGAAGAAGTACGTTTAGAAGAACTTTAAGAAGTAGAACAACTTAAAGAAGAAGAGCTTAAAGAAGTAGAAGAACTTTAAGAACTTTATTTGAATAATGAAATAACTTTACTACTACCACTACCACTACCACTACTACTACTACTATTATACTGGTTTTGAATGACCCAGGAAGTCACTAACATGCCAGAGCAAAGATCCTCAATATGCACAGATCAGCTAAGCTTCTTCGATCTTGCTTCCATCACTGCGACTTATCCTCCACCCGAGACATCGCAGCCTCCTCCTCACGTCCAAAACCTTATTTCCACCAATCAGCTGTCAGTTCTTCCAGAGCACTCAGACCAGCCCCATCGTGCTTTGCGTCTCCGTGCCTGCTGTATCACATTAGCGTCAGGGTTATGGAGGCTGACAGGACAACAGCGCTTGGGAGACGGGACCTCAAGTGCACGTCTTGCCCCGTAGTGGACACATGGGAGAGAGACAGAGCTCAGGGTGAGGGTTTAGTGCTAACATGGTGTGTCCTGTCTCGCAAAATACAAGGCCGTGTTAGTGCAGGAAACATCTGGCTGTCACTCACTCAAGGTGCAAAAACACGGCGGGTAAAATGGGCAACTGCGATGTTTGCAGAGAAAGAATTTCCCCTTGAAGATCAAAATTGTAATTTGATTCTGGCTGTGCACATAATAAACACACCAAGGAGCATTAGGATTTGAGAGAACAAAATCAATTTTGAGAATCCCATGCATTTCAGTACACGCTTGTGGAGGTCTAAATAAGAGGGTTAGCAGGTTCTAAACATGAGATGGATATTTTGTTTCTCGCAAAGGTTATGACACTGGCTAAAATGCTTGTGTTTGAGATCTCCCACTTGGAACCATTCATCTCGCCATATAAATGGTCATTTCATGGTTTCTCCCGTCGCGCATCCATCTGGCTCCCACTCTAAAAACAAAACTTTGAGGTCATCTCTCCATCTTTCTGTGCCATCATGCCGCTCCTATACCCAGACAAAGACCTCCAAATTGGACGTAGCTCCGACTGAATAGGACAGCACCACCACATCGATACCGAGATACAGCCTGGCCAGAGAACAGCAGCTTTTTAGTGTTTGAAAAACCCATCAGGCCTCCATTAACCCCGTGACTCCTGTATTTTCGCAGCGAAAGAGGTGTGCAGAGGGAGACAACGCTATCAAACATACAGCTCTATCTGACCGTGACAGAGACCGCACAAGCATTAACGAGATCACTGTCATTAGAGGGCAATTAGCAGCGTATACATAGTCTAATATGTGTATGTGTGAACATGATTATGTAGGCGTCTGTGCAATGCGAGAATGATAATCACAGGCACCAAAGGGAATTACTGAGTATATGTGAGCACGGCAAGAGCCACAGGTTGAGAATGCAGTACACAAGGGCTTTTGAAATTCAAAATCATTATTCAATTTAATTAAGGGGCTGCGATATCCTTTCACTCTTTGTGGTTCAAAAAGGCACAGGCACAAGTTTTACTATTAGTGAGCATGATAGTCCTCATTTGAACGCAAAGAACCTCCGGAGTTCAGTCACTATTTAACTGGAAGCTGCACTAACACTAATTAGGACTTGCTTGGGGATAGAAGCTGGGATTATGGAAGTTGGAGAGATTTGCTTTTGTGTTGGTTTCCGAGCAAGATTTAGCCATAGGATCTGGTAACCTTGCGCATGGGGTCATTTTGCTTTCCTCCGCACTGTGGCCCGCCTCCACAAAAATAAAAAAAGAGAAGCAGCATCTGATCCTAACATTTGCGGACAGTTAGCAAGTAGTATAGTATACAGCCTGCTCAATGTTTTTCCGATATCCATTAGCATTAGCCATCAAACATTGCAAATTACGAACGATCCAGATGCTTTCAGCTGTTGTAAACCCATTGACCACATATAGGTCAAAGCCTGGTTAGAAATTTTACGTAAGATACAAATTAGCATCTAAATGTGTCCTCTGAGCAAAATGCTAACTCAAATTTTTGCTTTTTGTGGGGTCGGATACACATCCAGTGGCCACTAAACTTTATTGTAAGTGCTCATGACAAAGGAACCACAAAAAATATATAAATGCCATGGAAAGGACATAACGTACCTCCCCATACGTTAGTATTGTCATTCATTTGTATGAGATACATTCAATTTAAATCAGGTCAACAAAATGTGCACATTTATAGGAACAGGCTCAGAGCTAAAGGCATTTCTGTGATTTCTATGGCCTCCTCACCCATACCCGCTCCAGAGATCCCATTTAGTCGCATCTTCCAACAGCTCCACTGGCTCATGGATGTCCCCATACAACTACACCTTAGGGTAATGCCCAATCCATCGCTACTTCACATAGTTTTTTCCTTGAATACTTAGACGTTTTGACGGCATAATCCTCCACTCAATTTGTCAGACTTTCTTCAATGATGGCAGAAAGAAAAAAAAAAGGCCAGAGTCAGCACACTGGCACAACGGAATACTGTGCAAGCACGTTTATGAACTGACCCACATAGCGATAATGGTCTGGAGCCAGTGCCGACCTGAGCCGACCAGTTGTCACGGTGATCGTAATGGACCCAAGTGAGAGCAAGGAGTTCGGAGTAAGTTATGTGCAACCGAAGTCAGTCGGTGTTTGTGCTGAGGGTAAGTAAGCTGATGGAGTGGAGTCTTAAAACACAGCACCTTGACCACCAGACCCCACTGTGACGTCTGCGGCGGCTTGGTGACAAAGAGCAAAGGGAAATCGAGAACAGAAATACGTTTTACACCACCACACAGTATCTCCTTTGAGCAGGACATCACCAGCTTGTCTCTACAGATATACAGTTGGTTCTCTTCCAAATGTTTTATTTTGAGAGCTACTATCTGGGTCATGTATGTTGTAAACAAAATACTGCATCACTGTTACCCTGGTTAAACAACACTCTAGTCGAGATCCTATTCGAATTCCTTTCAAAAACCTAAATTTCTTCTAATTTTGGGACTGAATTCTTTCAGTATTTCGCACAGCAGTTTTCACCTCAGGTACAAACATAAACATATGAAAACAGACATGGAAAACATCTCCAGGGCTAGATGCGTATCATCTTATTATCCCTATCTGGGTCTGAATTGGACCGCCACAATGGGCTTGAAGTCCATTGACACTTTCTGCTTGAGCAACAGGAATAGGCAGGCAATTGTAAAAGGCTCAAAACACTGGCAGCAAAATGGACACGCAGCTTTCCTCCGACAGTAATGAATTTAGCCAGAGGTCAGACAGACTCGATCAAAAGCATTTTTCTTTGTCGTGAGGAAAGAAGACGAAGCTAGGAGGGATATGAGGACAAAAGCAATGACTAGGAAGCCTTAAGTAACAGACCAAAAGGAGGACATGCCCAAGAGTTTCAGGATTTAATATTATACTATAGAAATATGCAAAACAATAATAAGTTGAGAACAGAGACGTGGAAACAACTCTTAGCTGCCAGTCACTACTGGTAAATACATTTAACACACACTTTTATCTGAAAAATTACTTCAGTTTTTGTTTTATTATGAAGGGATAAACCAGGAATAGGCTATTAGTATTCAGTCCTGGGCTAAAAGAGATAAAGAATGCAAAAGTCCAAATATCGCCAGAACAAAGTGTATGCTAAAGTCAGTGTTTATTCTTAACCATTCTTAACCATGTTAACCCTTTAATGTTACCCCCACAACCATAAAAAAGAAGTATTTTCTAAGCATTTGGGAGACCGGTCCAAACATTTTTATTTTTTTAAAATCTTTATTTATACAGGGAAGGCCCAATGAGAGTACAAAATGCTCTTTTTCATGAGTGCCCTGATCTAAATCAGGCTAAAACTGGTCTAAACCAGTGTAAACCAGAGTAAACCAGTCAATACATGGTCTAAACCAGTCAAAAAGTTCACAAAAGAAGCATAATTAACCAGTCCAAACTTGATCTAAACCAGTCCAAACCAGGTCTATACCAGTCCAAACCAGCATAAACCAGTCCAAACTTGACCTAAACCAGTCCAAACCAGGTCTATACCAGTCCAAACCAGCGTAAACCAGTTCAAACCAGTCCAAACCTTATCTAAACTGGATATTTTGAGTATTACACACTTGGTAGAATTAGAAACAGCAGATGATTCAATAGTGTGCTCTCCCAAAAGGTTGAGCAAACTATTAAAGGGTTAAGGAGGGCATTCCAAGCAACATATGGAGGGTCATCTAACAAGCGTTTGCTCATGAGCAAAACGAGAAGCATGTGCAAAAAGTGGATCAGCACCCATGTCATTTACAGATCAGATACTTTCATGCAGGCAATTTTCAATGGTGAATTAGGTGCAACACAAATGAGCATATTTTATTTTTCAGCTTGCACTCGCTATTTGGCACCTCGTCTTGATAAAAGACCTCCTTCATGTTTTAAAATAGCATTCTTTACTCATTAAGAGATAATAACAACATAGATTTCTAAAGACAGTGTAAAAAAGACAAAACTTAAAGACAATAGCTCTCCACTATTTTCAGTTGAACCAAAGTACTGCATCCAAACTCAGGCCCACCTTAATGTACCCATAGGCCCCGGGGCTCAAACAGAATTGTAGGCCCTCACCCCCCCCTCAGCGCAAACCCTAACGCTAACTCTAACCCTAACCCTAACCCTAAATCCCACAAAAAACCCTTTCCCTGCTACTCCTGCAAGTATCCCTCTGGGCCAGGTAGGGCGGGCCTACTCCAGGTACACACATAGGAGCTTAGCACAATCATCACATACGGTTAGTTTCCTTAATTCTGATAGGCCCTTGACTATGGTAGGCCCCTGGGCTCCAGCCCCTGCTAGCCCGCTGGATAAGGTGGCTCCGTCCAAACTACAAATGATGTAGACAACACAGATAAATCTCAGATCAAAAACAAGAACAAGTGTAATCCTTTGTCAAACATAATGAAAACTTAATCTTTAGCCTTCCGCTAATTACATCTCACCAGTCTTCACAGAGGAGACTTTACAATTCAAACAGAAAACTTTTTAATTACTTTTAAACATGCTTTTTCCAAAGTCTGCGGGTTTGATTTGCACAACTATGTGATTTATTCATAATGAGAAGAAACAAGAAACAAACATCATTGTCATTCAGAAAAGTCCTAATGTTTGTGGGAGTTTCAATGAAAAAGTAATAAAATAAATGAACAACACTGTGCACTTTCAGGAGACTTTTTGTAAAAGGACAAAAATATGGCACAATATTGGGCAGCAGGGTAGTGGTTAGCATTCATGCTTCACAGCAATCCGGCTGCACTTTCCCAGCCAAATAAACAAGCAAATAAAAAAGAAATTAAGAAGCAGTGCTGGTGTAGTGGGATAGCTTTGTATTTAACTTATATAAATAATACTCATTACATTGTGAGATTCTTCAACACATCCAAGAAATCGCTGAATGTCTATATCTTGTTTTACAGCCCAAAGGTTGCAGGTAAAAAATATCTTTAGAAAAATTCTTTGGGGACATCAAACTGGTCCAAAGACACATAAGATGCTTGTCTGTTCAAAAGAATGTGATACGAAACCTTGTAAATTCAGTTCCAAGACACCCCTTCATAAACTTACCACAATCGCAGCCTTGCAAAGGTCAGAGTACACTCTGGCATTTAGTGATACACAGGTGTATTCTAGGTGGCCCTGGGCAAAGGCTTAAATGAAATCATCAAAAAGGGGACATGTAATCACAAGGACAAGCAAAGTCTGAGCAAAGTGCAAGAGGAGAGAAAAACACTGCAACACACCAAGGTCCTTTCAGAAAGAGACATTCAAAAGCCGTGCATTTTGAGCTAACCAATATGTGAGCAAAGGAGTACATGAGTGCAGAAAACATGTCATGACACGAGGGTTATGTAACTATAGACTATTGTGCTGTTCGCTACAGTCCCATTTTTATTTATGTTCTTTATGTTCAAGCCTTAGTATCTTGAATTGCTTTCAGTTACACTTTACTTGAAGTCCAAAATTTTAGTGGAAGTGACATTTTTACCAACAATAAAGGCCCTATACCTGATATTTTGATTGCAAAACATGAAAGGGTAAGCCACTAAATTAAAATGTTAGTTGTGCTAAAAACCCATTCGTCACTTTCCTAATGTATTTGTAGCATCCAAATTCTTTACAGAGACATGTTTATAGGCACATTTCACAACGTACAGGGTCACTTTTCAGTGCCACTTTCACAAAAATGCTAGAAAACCAGCCTAAAAGCTCATAAAATGTATATACATGTTTTATAATTTGATGCACGCTGCTTTCCCCACAAACGTTTCAGTTTATAATATACTAAAGGAGAACAAAATGCATTTCATTCTATTTCTAGAAGTAAAATCAGGTATACATGCGTTTCCAATGACATCACTCATAGTTCCGGCGGCCATTTTGAATACCAAAGTAGAATTATTCAGTACTACAACATGCAGCAATATCTCTACTCAGGATGAAAATGAAAGGCAACTGACTGACAGTGGCCTTTTTATGTTTGTCGTGTCAACAGAGTCTCAGTCTGAGTCAGTGTTTAAGCTGCTCAACACGTTAGCATGCTACCGGTTAGCAACTGTCAACCCAGCTTCAAAACGTGTGGCTCACATCTATGAACACTGAGGAAATACTAGAGTAACAGCTCAGCTCTGACCTCTGTCACATGTTGTATCCGAGGCTTGATGTTAGGAGTGTGGTTTGGGGCTTTCTCTTGGAGTGGTCAAAGCTGAGCTCTTGAAGCTAAATGCTAACCGGCAGCTTGCTAACGTCTTGAGCAGCTTAAAAACTGACTCACTGGTTTCTCTCCGGGGCCGTGTTTTACTGTGATCTTCTTGAGCAATGATTACGAGTACATAAAATGCCACTGTCAATCAGTTGTCTTTCATTTACAGTATATCCGAGTAGAGATATTGTTACATGTTGTACTACTACATAATGGTACTTCGGCATTCAAAATGGCCGCCATAACAAAAAAAGTCACATGATTGAAAAGCAAGTATAGCTCCTTTAAGCAAAAAGTGTACCAATTGAATTAAAGTTCATCAGGAGTCGAAACAACTTTCACAAACTAAAAGATTTAGAGTTTTCCGTTCAAAGGTTTGATTATTTGAGCCAACCAAAATGAAAGACCGACTCCCCCCGGCTGTTTCGATTTCTGCAGGCTGCTGAATAAGGGTTTCCTCTTGCCTCTTTGAAACACTGCAAAGCTTGTTCCACAGAAAGAAATACTGTCTGAAAAAGCTGGATTCGTTATTTATCATCATGCATTTGGGGAACAGAAACTGGTGGAAGCACAAAAACTGGGCATGTGGGAACACTATCCCACAAAGCGAGAGCGGGTCCGCCTGGTGCAGCTAAGGCACGCATTAGAGATCTGTCCTGTTGGGCCATGACCAAACAGCAGTCGGCTCAGAGAGAGGAGGGACGGAGAGGAGAGCTTTGACACAAAAATACAGATCGTAGGGGCTGGTTTGTCGCTGCTAAAAGTGCACCATAGATACAAGATGCTACAAAATGAAACCTAAGCCACAAAATGCTATTAGTATAATTGTATTGTTATGGTCCAAATCTGAAAGAACGTTAAACTTTCGAAGATTTCAAAACAGAGCTGTGTTAAATCATACCCTTATTTCGAAAACTCTTGTCTGTCAGAATCAGTAACAAAACTGCTCAAGCAGAGTACTTTTTTTTAACAACACTGTGAAAAGTAGTAGCACAAATTGCAGTGTTGCCATAGTGCACAGTGCTTCACCATCCCCAATACTTGATTTCAATAGTTTTAAAAATGAGTATGCACTTTTACTAATACCTAAGTAAATCTAAATTACCGTATTTTCCAGATTATAAATCGATCCGGAATATAAGATGCACTAGCCAAAAATTGCATAATGAAGAGAAAACAACAGGCTTAGGTGTACAGTATGCTAACGTAACACATTCATGGTTATCTACATAAAGCATAAACAACAAACTAAATAGGTATCTGGTATGTTAACGCCACATAAACAGGTCAGATAACTATAACATAAAAAACAGACTAAACTCTCTCTCTTTAACAAATGCTGAATATTATATATAATATATTATCATATATGAATATATAATTATGAATATAGTTTTCCACTAAATAAAGATACAAAGACATGGAGAGGAGCAAAGTGGTTCAACAGCCCATAAATACATAAAAAAACAGAGAATGCTAACATGATGCTACATGTTAGCACCGTGCTAATGCTAACGCTAGCTAGCGCTTGCTATGAGTGCTGTTTTTTCACTTCTACAGAACAATCTGCTGTGAGAAAACATCCATAAGGACCCGATTTACACTTGACTTTATATGTCTGTGATTAATAAGTTCATATTCCACCAGAAAATGGCTAAAAATAGTGAAAAATTCTGTTTCCCAAAAGATTCTATTTTCCCCCTCGGGAGGGGGAGTCTGTACCTATCCTCGGTGTCACTTCTGAACAATCGCCATGGCAACTACCTGAGCACGGAGGCGTAACTGCACCGTTGACAAGCCTCTCCCGGCAGCACGTTTTTCAAGCTTTCATTTACAAACCCGTTCCTCTCGGTGTGGCCATCTAGCCCGCGATTACCTTTTTTTGTTTTCTTCATTGTAACCTCCACTTTTCGCTCACTCTAAACTTTCTTTCTGCTGCTTGAATAGCCGGCAGTGCCCTCTAGTGGCAGGTGAAATTATATTTTAGATTTTTTCTTTTCTTTTTTAAATCACATATTAGTCGCTCTGAAAAAAAGTGTGACTTATAGTCTGGAAAATACGGTCATTTGAAAATCCTGATTCAAGTTTCACTAATGGATAGTGGACTGTCCCTCATTTAATCCGCCGCTTTTATTTTCTTGACAGAAGCTGAGCGTTTTACATTTTCCGTCTTGAAAAGTACAGGCCTGAGTGGATGTATTACATTATTAGCCAGGAAACTGAAGCTCTTAGAAGCTGAGCGATGACTTAATGATCACATAGACTCCAGAAGTACAGCCACATGAATATCTAACGTTACTCGAGGCAATCCTGAATATTTATGCCTTTTAGATAATTCTTATGAGAAAGTCCCTGTGCATTTTTCTTTCTATTTCTTTACGGTCAGCAAAGAATGACTCCAGAATAGCTGGTATCACCTCGGTAAACATTTGATTTTATTATACCCTACTATTAAAACTGTTTGGATAAAATCGATATAAGCTAACAATAAACAAAAGCCAGGGTTTAGGAATAAAACAGGACTTGGCTCGCAGTAAAACAGTCAAAGTAGGTCAAATAACTCCCTCGTGCCACCAGCACATAAACCTTACACTTGTACGTGAATTAATCCCGAAAGACAAATAATATATCACAGTGGCCAGCAGTATATGAGTGTGGAAAGAGGGAGAGGGACACATTTTAATGGTATGAATGTTCCGATTAAAGCTGCATCCATTGCTGTGCCAAGGACTCACTAACAGGGATATGAAGGACTGCTGCTGCTCTGTGTGAAGCTCGAATGAGGAGGCTGAACTGAGAGATGAGTGATGCGGCTTCAAAGTACTGATGTGGTCAAATCTCAGTGGCTGAACACAAGGTCCAATAATCACTTCCCTGTAAATAATAAAAACTGAACTGACGGGCATAAGCAAAAAGAGGCATAACGCTAGGGATAATGCAGGCATAGCAATCTAAACCAAATTAGTATGCAAATGACAAGCAGAGTTGCTGGGTGCATTGGGCTCATGAGATGATTATACATAGTGCATACAGATACAGCAGTTTACAATAACGGGGAAAAATATGATATCAGGCCACAAAAAACTGACACTGTTCCAATACCTGTTTTGGCTCTCACCACTTTAAAAACACAACTTTCATCAACTAATTCTCAGTGAATAGGGGCATGCTGTGTCTCATTTTGAAGCTCAGAACCTGGTGAATTCATTCCCAAATAGACCTTTGATCGAAAAACCGTGGCATGCTAATGCGAGAGGGAAACTAATCAGTGTGTTTACATGCGCTCGAGTATCCAGGTTATTAACGGGGAGTTTTTAGTTTCATGCTTTTGTCTGGTTCATGTAAACACAGAATCTTTGAGTTTCATGGATAAGCCAATATCCAGGTTATTAGGACAGGATATTCTCACTGAGTGCGTTTACTTCTTTCCATCTTAAATATTCACTACTTTGAGTTATTTCATGGTTAAGATAAAAAACACAGTCTCGTCTTCACTCAAGAAACGGGCGCTCTTTGGACATGCCGCCGCCACGTTTGTTTACTATGAACGGCGCATGCGGAAGAAATGGGAAGTTTCTTAAAACTGTTGCGTATACATGCTGTTATATCCCAATTACTGACGGAAAATCCCAGCCAGAAAATCCGGGTTTCTCAAAATCAGGAAAGTGCTATTTTCAGGTTTTTATAATCGGGGAACTGCGTTTATATGATCAAAGACAAAACCTGAATATCAAAAACTCCCGCTAATAACCGGGAAATTCGAGCCTTTGTAAACGCACTCACTGGAATTTTCTCACAGTTTCCAGGATCTGTACCATCTAAACACAGTATCCTGTTTTTTCACCATTACTGACGTACTGAGCATGTGCAAACAGATATGGCAGGAGCAAAAACTTTCCAACAGCCATTTTATCTTGTACTAGGGCTTTTAAATCATTCTCACATCTGTCGCTGAAGCTGGGAAAGAACTCTACTGTTTTAAGTGCTTGGATAGTTCTTGTCCCTGTACTAGGGAAAGTAAAGTATTTAGCTCCTTACCATAATTAGCTCCGCCCCTCTCTGGAGCCTAAATATCCAGGATACTGCAGTTGATGAGTTGCAATGATCAAATCACTATATGTGAGTTGTTTATATTAAAGGGGCTAGATGCAAGTGGCCCATTTTATACTCACTACTGCCACCTCAGGTCATACGTGTAACTGCACCTTCTATATTAAGCTCGTGCATGATGGTAATTCGGACCCGAATTAACACCTTTTTGAGTGACAGTGCAGGATTTTAGAGTCGATTGTGGTGAACAGGTCTGAGCTCATTCTACACATTAGGACATAGCTGGAACATGTAGGGGGAGGAAAATACATAATTTTAACATTTTTTCAAACTCTGTATAGTCGCTTTAATATAACCTAAAGCCTGTCTTGTACCCAAGGATAGTTAGTATAGAAAAGTCCAGTGATCCTTGCTTAATGTTTTTCCAATAGTATATTAATAGATAAAATTGAGCTGTAACATCTTGTTTGCAAGAAAACACAAGACTGTATTGACCTCACACTGGAGAACAAAAGACCATTCACTTTTTTCACTTAAACAAGCCACTTCTTGGTATCGGTTATCATTGGATATTGACAGATACTCAAAACCTCTGTATCGGTGCATCAATGACTTGGTAAGGAAATGTTATTGGATGTTCTATAGCGAGACATACAAAAACACCACACCGGATTGCAGCCATGGTCTCATTTGCATCTGCCATCACAAAACCCCCTCCTCATTCATAATGTTTACGGACAATGGGTAAACAGCATGCACGGGCTGGAGCTGAGATCAAACCACCAACCTCTGGATCAGTGGGAGAAACACTCTCCCCCTGTCTCCCACCCTGGTACTATTCAGGTCTGAGCTTGCGCTGCTGGAAAACATCTGATGAGGTTGGGCATTCTCGCCAAAGGACGTAGGGACAGTGCACTGATGGGAGAGGGGATCAAAAATGAAGCCTCATACATTTGAATACACTAATAGAGGCACAAAACAGCGAAACAAATTGAAAACAGCAATTTATCCTTACATAATGCGCATGCCACATCAAAGCTTAATGATTAACTTTTACAAATGAAAGGATTGCTTATCAGATCAAATTAACTGAGCGTGTATAATCGTAATTGCTTTCTATGATCAAGATAATTCCCATCACAAATGGTTTGGCAGGCAACATTTGAATACAACACCACACAACGCTAGTACGGCTAGAGTCTGTGCCGACGCTTCGAGGCAAGTGAGTGTAAAAATATGCTGATGGAAAGAGCATCAGGAGCAACAGTGTTTGCAGGGTCCAAGGCTTGTAGTGAATGAGCAGGCGGCAATAGCCAGGTAAACCGGTTTAAGAAGAGAGGACCATTGTACGATTATGTTAGAGGGATACAGAACAAGCAGCCTTGATTTTCATACTGAGATATGTTCTTACCTGAGCTTAAACGAGTTGAGTACAAGTGACAAGTGAATTTCTCCATTGTGAGATCAATAAAGGATTATCTTATCTTTTCTTATCGTACCTGTCTGGTCTTTACGCCTGCCCTCAGTCATGCAAAAAGACCAGAGATGTTGTCATTTAACTTGTCCTCTCCTCTAAGGAAAAACGGGGTGAAGTTAGAAGCGAAAAAGCACTTCCATGTAATTTAAATATAGTCACGTGAGTAGTTAAACAATTCAAGTATAGATACACAAAAGTAAAAATGTCAATTTTCTTAGCGGATTAAAAGTGGAACTATATTGCAAGGCGTAATTAAACCTAGGAGCACTTCGACGTCCGAGCAGAGAATTCTGTAGGAGTGAAGATATTACTGCGCTCGTCTAAGGTCAGGTAAGAACATATCTCACTATGGAAAAATAGTGGCCTATTCATTTAAAGAAATTAAATTAAAGGTTTTTAAAGCAGAACTAAGTAACTCATGCGCCTAGAGGCGCAATGGAGATCATTTCTGTCACTCAAACTTGGCTGTAAATACTGCTAAGTGGCGGGAGCCACTTCTTCTTCTTCTTCTTCTTCTTTTTCATGATTCTATTAGTGTGCATTGCGCCTCTGACCCGGTGCAGGGAAAGTTGCAAGGGTGGTTTTCTGGCCAGAGACACCGGGGGAGATGAAAGACCCACTAATCATCTCATTAACATTTGTATTGCCCCCAGAGGGACTACAAAAAGGATTTATTAAGCTAAACAAGTTACTTAGTTCTTCTTTAAGTTTGCTTTAAGGCTCATTCATACTTCGCAAGATGTTCTTGCACCCTGAGCTGCAGAACAAAATGAAGTCACTTTTGCCTTGTCACCATGGAACTGTCGTCATTTCCAAACGTTTCCATAGCTACAAGGCAAAAGTGACTTCATTTTGTACTGCAGCTCAGGTGCAAGAACAAGAAGTTCATGCGTCTTGTGAAGTATGAATGAGCCTTTAGTGCCAAATGTAGAATTAGTAATACACTGATGGGTGAAAAATTGACAGCTCTTTCATTGCTAAATTGCTACAGTTAATTAATTTTACAATTTGTCAGGAGCTAAAAGGCTTACACTTTATGCACTGCATTGTTCTAAAGAAATAGTAAAAAAAAAAAAAACACACCAAAATTAATTGCAACCTTTAAAGCCTCTTTTTGTCTAGTAAAAACGTCCATCCTTGGCTGCCTGACAAACTCCATGTATTATACGCAGATAAGCACAAGCTCATTAGAGATAGGATTTCAAGGTACAACCTTTTGGCAAAGACTGAATCAATTATAGAATTGTTAGAGTGAACCTTCTACCTTCAGTACACGGAGAGGCAGATGTGTTATTTCAAAGTCCAGGAGCAAGAGATTATATTTGAGGAAAAGCATTTAGCAGCTAGTGAATTAACAGATGGTGATGTCCTTCAACACTGCTAAGTGAAAACCAATCCATTAAGTGCAATTTTGAAGAGTTTGTCTTCATATTTCATAGACTGGATATGCTGCCTCTTAACAGTCCACCCCCCCAAAACTGTCCAAACAGAATGCGCCAGAGGAAAATTCAGTCTCTACGGAGTAGCGCCATAATGTCTTTCTCTGTGTAAAATGCATGGAGGAAAAAGGCCTGTCATGATAATTACTGTATCGACTTCGTTCAATACATTGCAGATAAACAATACATATTTTGGCTCAGTACTTAGCATCCATATATGTGTATTTTTTATCACATCTTTCTGATGTAATGTATTATTTTTTTTACCCAAAGTAGCTTGTGTTTTATTGTGTTTCATGTTTATTG
Organism: Gobius niger; assembly: GCF_951799975.1. Taxonomy (NCBI): domain Eukaryota; kingdom Metazoa; phylum Chordata; class Actinopteri; order Gobiiformes; family Gobiidae; genus Gobius; species Gobius niger. Next base: position 15,694,953 of record NC_136861.1, read on the forward strand.
TGCGATATTTCAAAGATTACGGTAAGTCCTTTTCAAACAAAGCTTTACGATCATTTTTAAGCGTCAGACTTAGTTTCTATGACATTAAAATGTCTTCAATAATAGCGGTTATCACAATATTTTAGAGCTTTAGAGCCAAATGCAGAATAAGTAATACAATGATGGGTGAAAAGTTGACAGTTACTATAGCTAGCCCGGCCAAATGTTTTCTTCACTGAAACCATTTTCACACCTACGTAGATATGTTAGAGACCTTTTCAGACTGTGACACATCATACAACTCTCTACAGGTGTTCTGTCGCTGCCTTAGGGATTCCATAGTGAAATATTTCCATCCCACGATGAGGTCTAACTCGCGCTGATACGGGGATAACGCGCTATCATTCATCAGCGTGCGTTTGGAAAGTCATCTTTGAGGCTTCTACTGCTTATGACCCCGTTGACTGAGTAATTACAAACAGATTCATTTGCGATAAAAGTTTTCACTGCGCTGGCTGCATGCAAGAAATGTGGCCTCGCGCACTAATGAGTTTGAGCCTCTCGTCCCTGTTTCATCGCGTCATTCATCACCCTGTGCCAATGACAGAGTCGCAACAAAAAGAGTCTAATGTCAGCAATACAAAAACGGACTTGAATCTGAGACTTTTCAAATCGTTCACAGTTGATGAAGTATTTAATCTAGGCTCATGCGGCAAAACTTGATCTATAAAATATTTGTAAAAGTTCAAATGTGCTAAATATTTCAGTGAGTTCATTGTTTTTTTAGGCGACATGCATTTTTTAAAGCTTGCAGAGATTTCAAAGACACTAAACTGCACCACATTGATTTTGAAAGGTCATCCATTTTCAAGCTTTAAATTTGATCCCAAAGAGCACACAGGGACAAGGAAATCTTACTAAATTGAATTAAAGGGACAGCCAAAACAACTTGAACAAAATGTCAATAATGTTTTGAGAGAAGTGTTCAAAATGACAGAGGGAGTGAAATAAAACAAAACCAAATATAATACATCAATTAGCCTGTTTGGTTGGTTTGTGTCCCCCAGCTTCAATAAAGTAAATACTTTTTAATTAAGTTCCACCGAACAGAGAACATATTGCAGCAGGTGTTATTTACTGTGTTTTAGTTTGAAGAAAAGAATGTAGAAGGTCTCTGAGGCAAAGAGAAACTATTCATCAATGCTGTGACCTTTCAGCAGCCAACTTTACATATCACTTCACTCCATTGTTATTCATCAGAAAGCACTCTGTTTGTGATGTGTGTGTTTCAGCAGGACAAAAAAAGACTCTGCAACACATGAGAATACCACTGAGTAAAGTCCCACAGCAAAACGTTTCAAGTTTTAAAAATAAGTAAGTGCTTTATTTGTCATTGTACAAGCGTACAACGAAATAGTGTTCAGCTGTTAGTCCTGAGCTGCTACGACTGAGCCGTGCCGCCACTGTGGGTCAACCTGACCAGCATGTTTTTGTAGGGGAAACACCCGAAAGAAACCTGGCTGGCTGCCTTTAGTGCACCACTGATCCTCTGAAACGGTGCACTGCCTCCTGGGTTTGTCCCTGTTCCAGAGCGTGGTGTCCTGCACTGGTCAGCTCCACCTCCTTCCTCCTGCGCACCTCCCTCCACACCACAACAGTCTTTCACCATCTTCTGGGAAGAGCGTAGCAGTTCATCTGTTTTATTCTCCAGTGAACATCCATTAGCCAGAACAATAGAATGCATGTGTGACTTAGCTGTGAGTCTTGCCCGGATACCTCCTTGTCTGTCCCTTTTTTGTTTCATGTTGTGCCGCCACTGGGGCTCTCATGCTCCGTCCACACCAAACTCGATTTGGGCGTCAAAAACGCGCGTCACGCCCGTTGTTGGACGCCTGTGCTCATTCAAGTCAGACGCTCGTTACCAAGCGTCAAGACGCTCTCGACGCGCGTCAAGAGCGTCGTCGTGGACCGCGTTGGGAGCCGTTATCAGTTATCAGTTATCAACATGGATGACATAGAGAGAGTGGCTTGGCTTTTATTGCTTCATAAAGCCAGACAACGTCGTCTACGGGCTCGTCGGCGCCGTGTCTGGATTCATGAGATCGTCCGAAGGCGTTCTCAGTTTGGCGAGTTTCACCATTTGCTCCAGGAGCTGCGCTCGGACGAGAGTCGCTTTCAACGGTACTTCCGCCGCTTTTAATCCTGGTGTTTAGATAAAGAAGCACTGATGTGTCTTTCTTAAAAAAAAAAAGTCCCAGAGCGGCTGTAGCTCCGGTTCACAAAGAAGCTACGTCCGTGACTTGCGACTTGTTGACATCTGTGGGGCTGGCGTAGAATCTGCCCCGGTGGCTTAGCTACAACGTACGTCACTATGGGGAGAAAGCTCCTGATTGGTCGACGCTCGCGAATTTCACCAAAAAGTTCAACATTTCCCAACTCGAGCGTCGGCCGCGCTCGACGCCCTGGAGGCGCGTCAAACGCTCACCAAGCGCGAAAAACCTCAAAACGCGCCGCGGAGGAGGCGCGTGACGCGCTGCGGGACATCTTGACGCCCCCCGGAGGCGCGTCCTCCATGTATTTTAAATGTAAACCTGACGCTTTGGAGGCGCCAAAACGAGTTTGGTGTGGACGGAGCATCAGTGCCTCTTCAGTGTTTCAGAAGAAGAAATTTGAAGGTCTCAAATGTCTTTAGCTCATAAGCGAGCTGTTTGTTTACTTTTAAAAAGCAGTTTTCTTCAGGACCATTAGAGCCTGGCCTTAGCCATCCGTAAACTCAGGTCAATTATAATTTCCCTACATATATGTCTGGGCTTGATCTCAGTGGCTGCGTTACATCGGTTGACCTTCTACCTACCATTCAGCGAGTGAGGGAGGCAGGTGTTGTAGGTGACGTCAAGCATTTGCGCCGATTTGCGGGTTGTAGTTTGGCAATGGCGGCGTATACGAAAGTAATGGAAGCTCTTCCATCCGTCCTGGCTCGGCTCCCAAATATCCAGAAACTAAAATTGAAGCCTTGGAATGTGCAAGGAATCGCCCCAAGAGTTATGATGGGTCGCTTCACTCACTCGGGGGCATAACATACGTCACGACCAAACGCTAGCGAAAATCAGATCCAATCGTTTCAAAGAGTTCCCCCCTCACACCTGATGACGGAGCTCAATTGTGAAAGTCCAGACCCTTGTACAAAACAAAGTAAGTACGAGGGTATGGCAAAACCAGGCGAGGACCATTATGGACTCTTTGCAGAAAAAAAATCCACCAAACCTCACAAAACATGGTAAAGATGTACAAAAGCATCCCGTAAAATACTGTATGTTGCAGAGTCACAAAATAAACTAAAAACTCAAGACAAAAATATGCTCTTAATGCTCAGCAAGACATTGGCAGAGCTACTTTATCACTGGGTTATTAAAATAAAGCATTTGGACCTAATGTATGGCTACACACAACAGCAACACTGTTCTATAACTTTCTATAAAAGGGTTGCTTTTCTAACCTCACGCCACCATTCATACACCTTTACCAGTGCACAGAAACCAACTTGCCATCTTGCCCCAACGACACAAAGATAGACAGACCTGGCAGGAGCTAAGACTGACCTGCTGACCTTTCGACCCTTTCGAACAGCTTGACCATCTGAGCAACTGCCACTCACATTCATCGAATAGACTCCAAAACAGAGATGACAGCTAATTCTGAGAGAATGGGTTTTCCTTTGACGTTTGAATATTTGAAAGAGGTGCACTTGGGGAATGATTTCAAATGGGAGGCTTAAATTACACATTTGCATTGAAATAAACAGCATGGAGCTAGACTTGAGTTTTTATTATACTCAGACACCCACGAGGAGAATAACTTTGGAAAGACTGCAAAGTATTTTGGCAAAAGGCAATTTAGACTTTGGAGCGAGCAGTGATTGAGTGGGTTCGATGGGTACAAGTATATCTAGAGCAGACGCCTCTTCACAGCAGCAGCAGCAGCAGCCGCCACCACCAGAGACAAGACAACTTCTTAAGTGAAAATCCTCAAAAGAACATCATTTTGGACGTTGCAGTCTCAGTTTTTTTGGCTGTCAAGCTGTTTTTCTGATGTGTTTTGGAAATGCACTGCAGCCCAGAGCTCAGTTTTCCAATGTTTTCCAGTTACATCCTCAACCTACATTTACATTGCACATTGCTCCCGGACAGAAGCGCATTTTGTGTATTTTCTTATTCAGTATAAAGTCAGAGGTTAACCTCAATATTTGATTATAGTCTCCCGAGATTTTTTTTTCAAAACATCTCTAGATACTGACGGCATCTCTGGAATCACCCATGTATGGTCATGTTTGAAAACAGTTAAGGGGGAAAACAATTTTGAGAAAAACATAAACTTTCTTGAATTATTCAAAAACTACTTCATCAAACAATGAATTATGAATATAGTTTTCTACTAAATAAAGATACAAAGACATGGAGAGGAGCAAAGTGGTTCAACAGAATTCGATGCTAATGTTAGCGTTCAGCCTCAAACAAACGCTCCAGCCACGCCCACTCTGAGCCACAATAACCCTAACCCTTATCAGAATAAGAAATTGCACTTTGATTTCTGTTGACAGCAATTGTTAAACACTAAAAGGCGCTGTTTTATGGCCCCTTTGCTTTATTTATTTTTTACTTTTATATAAATATGGCATTATTATTACTGTTTCATGTACTCCACAAGCTACATGAGTGATCAGAGCTCCTAAAACACTTGAAAGCTATAAATGCACTTTGCCTTAGTTACTTGAATAACTATACAGAATAACAATAATGAATACATTGGTGTTGAACTCAAGTTTCTATCTAATTACCGAATAATTTAGGTGCAAATAATTGTTTTTGGTTTTCGATTAATTGCATTTATTTCATCGCGGGTGATTTTGTGGGTTAACAATACTTTTTAAATGTATGTAACATGTATCCAAATATGAGGTTTAAATTCTGTGAAAATCTGCATTATGATTACTCACTGAAAAAAAGAAAACATTGCATGCATCTAGATAATCATTAGGTTAGCTAGTTAGCTGATTAGCAAGTAGCTGGTATCATATTGTGCGTGATTGTTTATGTTTGGAGTTTTACAGCTGTTTTCTTGCTTTTGGGCTGTAGCAACATTTGTTTGTTTGTTGCTTTATTCGTCATTATGCATGAACCTGGAATGTTCCGCAGTCTGGCTTTAATTAAAAAGTAGATAACAAAGAAAACATGTATTAGATCAAACATCTTCAAATTATCATCAAGATTATGAAGCCTTCGCCTTTCCCTTGTTCTCCCTCTCGCCCTCCCACCCGCACTGACACTAATAAGACTGAAACAGTTGAGCCCAGACTTTAGTTCTAATTATATTTCCGCTTTAGTCGCGGCTGCAGATTACAGGTGACATTTCTAAGGGCCTCAGAATGAAAGGGAATGCTTTTCCCCCTTTATGGCACAGCGAACGGCACAGTAAGGCCTCGCTCCCTGCATCACTAATGAAGCGCTCATGTTAAGGCTAAGTGTTGACGGGCTCCTGGGCCAATTACCACAGCATATGCATATACATGACTGCGTGCACATTCAGCCAGGCTTCGATAATGGATATCACAGAAAGCAAGACAGAAATGCCAAATGGTGGATTGTGTTGAAGCCTTTGTGTTTCAAATGTCGCTTGCACTTTCCGCTGTCCTATCATACTGTACCTGCTCAATTTATACCGTCTGTACTATCTGTGGTATAAGAAAAAACTGTATCGAAAACATGTTTCAATGCAGGCTTCTTCCGATTGTACTCAAGGTCCTATGCCATTCTGTCACTTTAATTAGATGGTAAATGGTCTCTATTTAGTTAGCGCTTTTCCATCTACATAATAAGCGTTCAAGGCACATGTTATCTATGTACTACAACCTATCTTATGTAACAGATGTAGTCTTTTTTTACTTTTATTTATTGAACTTGGGGCTTATCTGAGCACACCTACCCCAATTAAGACCTTGTTTGAGTATGGAGGTCTTGACAAGGGATGTACAATGTATCGCTTAATCTCTTACCCTCAGCTTTACCCAAATCTAAAAGGTCAGGGTAATGGCTCATTGGAAAACTTAAACTCATAAAACTCAGCTTTTTCCTCGAGTTGTCGTCACTTTTTTCCTTTATATTTTTGGTGGGTTTTTTGTCGCGTTTGTGGTTTGTTTGTCGTCTGTTTTGCTGCTTTTTGGCTGCTTTCTCACACATTTTGTTTTGTTGCTTTTCGTCTGTTTTGTTGTTTTTTGCCGGTCTTTTGGTGCTTTTTTTTTTAGCTACGTTTTCATCCTCATTTACGTCTTGTTTTTGTCGCAATTATGATGCTTTTTTTTCAAGAAGCTTTTAAATTTGGTTCAACTCAAACTGGAGAAAATGTGCCCGGGTCAGGCGAGGGGTAAAGAGGTTCATTATTCTCGCATGTTAGTTGAAGCAGAGCCATGTATCAGTTATCAGATTTTGCTTTTGTTTTGCATGTTGTGCAGCCTCAACCTTGTTAAAGAGGGACGTGGAAAGACAAATATTTACGGGGTTTGAAAACTGTAATTCTGCCAAGAGTTGTGTACTACTATATTCCACTTTTTATAACCCAGTAATTAACCTGACTGTTTTATTAATTGGGGGAAAGGAAGGACACTTAAAAAAATTGTCCAATTCTGATTAATTCAAGGTGCTTTGAAAGATCTGTTGGGGGAACTTTTGCCAATTCACCAGCCTTGAGTTCAGTACACGGGCTGTTTAACACAACATAAAATAAAAACATTCAAAACCATGTTAGAAAGGCTGTCCTTGGAAGTGACACAAACCCTGAGGCTGCTTATGCTGAATAGAAAAAGATCAAGATGAATAGACTCGCCGCCTTTGCCTTTTCCCAGTGTGAAAATGTTCATGTCCTGCTGCATCCAGAATACTTTCTCTGAATATTAATAACAGTCGTGTAGCGAAATGCACATCGTGATTGGAGAAAAGGGCTCTTCTCCTTTCACCTGCTTCTGACCGACCTTGAGTTTGACTGACAGCGAAAAGAACAATCAACACTATCTAATCTGTGCCGTGGCCTAATCAGACCTGAAATGATGAGGCTCCAACACGAATTACGTTGCCTGGATTTACATCAGCGCGGGCTTTAAATATTCTATCACTAAAGAAGGTTGCGTGACTCAAGTCCAGACAGGTCACGTCATTAAAAGGACTATGAATGAGCAAGGGCAATGAAAATGTCTCCGAGAAATGAATTATTGTGCAGAAAGATGTTGATGTAAATCTTATAGGGCAGCAAATCCGCTCCAAAGGTCAGACCAATTAGACTGGACTAGGAGGGAATTCATCGTGACACTGTGTTACCAACAGAGCAACCACGTGTTTCCAGCTCAACTTTTGGGAGGAGAAAAGAAATGTTATCTACAAGTGCGTCATGCGAGTGCAGGGGAATCATATCAAGAAACTGAAGCAATGTCCCCACTTGTACTTTTGAAATCTCTTTCCCAACGGCACAGCAACAACAGAGCTGGGAAGTGCCTTGGGGTTATGGGTTAATGGGATATATGCACGATGCCCCCACAGGATTCTTTCCTGGACAGCAAGATCGATGCTGGACTTCTTGTCCCGTATCTTTTAGCAGGGTCCCAAACAAATGAAGAGATAGCGCAGGATTGAGAAAAGGACACAGAGTTACTGATAGACAGTCACTGCTACGTGTTAAAAAAAAACATAATGTTCGCTGTGAATCCTGCCCCAAAGGAAGCTCTAATGTTCGTAAGGTAGGAGTTTTTATCTTGAAAGCTAAAGGCTAGCAGTGTTAAATAATGATAATATAAAATGTAAACTCAATTAAGTGTAAACTACTAATAGGCCGATTCGTTTTTGCGAAGGCTCATTCAAAATTTTGCAGTAGTTTTAATTCTTATGTTATGTTAGTTATTAGCCTCAAGACAAAAACAACCACCGTTATCACATATTGTTTTTAACCCGCTCCGGTCAGATCCTAACATTTACTCACTGACCTTTACCAAATCTTGTGTTATTGCTTCATTTGTGTGGGACCCTGCTAATTTTGAATCTTTTTATCCGTTTTCTGGCGGACTATGAACATATTTATCACACACTATTAAAACCAAGCCAAAATCGTGTCTATATGGGTGTTTTTTCACGGCTAATTGTTCAGTAGAAGTGAAAAATGACATTCATTGCTAATGCTAGCATATGTAGCATGAAGCTATCGTAGCTTCCTGGTTAGCATGGTCTGCTTTTTTAAGTATTTATGGGCTTTTAAACCACTTTGCTCCTCTCCAAGTCTCTGTATCTTTATTTAGTAGAAAAATACATTCATAATTCAGCATTTGTTAAAGTAATGGTGTGTTTTTTTTTTAATGTCTTCTGTGTTTTCCCCCTCTAGCTGCTTCGAACATGACCATATATGGGCATTTCCAAAGTTGCTGCTTGCTCTACCACTGAGCCACTTTTTGCCCCCAAAGATATGAGCTCCAGGTCCTTCTTATAATGTGACAATGATGGCCACACAGAAAAAGGGACTCCTGTTGTGATGCTCAAAGCTTCCATCTGGATATTTGTATGCGGTGAGTGTGGTGACGGGCCTGTTGTTTCTTTCAGCTAAAATTGAATTTACAATTTCACAGCCCCCCTCCTCTTTGGATGTTGATAATTTGGTGAAACAGCCGTCTGGTATCTGTCCCTGCATTGACAATTAAAAGGGAGGCCGCCTAGTGAAATGCTGTCAGCGTGGTCAGAGAGAGAGAGACGGCTCAATTCAAATGGAGCTCAAAGGCCCAACACTGCCAAGAGAGAGACTGTGGCAAGTGTCAGTCTGTCACTCAGCTATCAACCATCGGAATGAAATGTGAGACGGGTAAATAAATTGCTCGGGGATATTAAGTATGAGGAAGACAAATACTGCCAGGATTGTAAATTACATGATGACCCCATGGAGACAGGGTCTAAATAGTGGCAATATTCACGATTTGATCATTGCAACCATTAAAGTGCTACAAGTGCATGCAATAACATAAAGAATATTATCTTTGAATGTTTCAGAAGTTGTAAGATTGTGACGTACACTTGTCAAACTTTAAAAATGAAAGTCCTGGCCGCGTGTGTGTTTTTACTGAGGACAAAAGGGAAATCCACCCTTATGTTGTTATGCACCAAAGCAATAACACACATCTGTCTGTCAATCTGTGGGCCCATCTTCCCATCAACCATCTGTCTAGGTCTAAAGAAAAGCCTCACACAATGCTCTGTACGGCAATATCCTGGTAAGACACCATTGAGGGGCTGAATGAAGTGGAGTTATGCGAAGACAGCTTTCCCAAACACAAACTGACATTAATTCTATTTTACATTTACATTTTTTACATTTTGATTTTTTTAACTTGTCTGAAGCCTTCAACTATTGTCAATCCGAAACACATCCACTCAGGTCGAGGTGCATAGCGAGATTCAAAACAACAACCTTAATTAAGTTTATTAAATTAACTGTGTGCACAACATGCTTTGATTTGCACGTTTTCACCACATGCTGCCACCTTTATCAGAAGCATTTCGATTATAACTACTGTACTAAGGACCGATATTCGGGATTGTAGGACTGTATAAACTGATTCAGGAATTCTTCATCCACTCAACACTTTGAATCTGGACACAAAGGGCAATTTAGACGTTTAATGTGGCGTCAATATGTTGCAAGGGTCTTGTGATAATGGAAAAACTGATACGATTATAGAGTTCGGGAATGTCCTGTCATATCGCTAAGCCTTATGGGATTAGCAGCAATTGTAAACTAATGGAGGTTTCAAACGTTTAAATACTGGAGTCACTGTTCACATTAAAACACTTGGACACCACAGTGAGTTCAATGTATTTACCAGCAGTAACTCAGCAGCTAAGGGAGTTGTTCCACGGCTATTTTCTCCACTGTTTTTAGCTAATGTTAGTCAATGGAAATGTATGCCAACAGCTTCAAAGATGGCGGATCTCCATGGTAACTGTGGAATTTCCCGAACTCTATACACATAACTGAGCACCTAGATTATAATTGTAACGGGTGGTACCTCAGGGTGTCGCTGTTTCCCTTCGGCCGGTGACGGCTTAAATAGGAAGTGGCCTGGTTGTAGCAATGTGCTAGTTTCCGTGGGCGACCAGGAAGATTGCTGGGCTCACGCTGTGCTCACCCACGCCAGGTGTGAGGGCTGAAGTTGTTTGGTGAGTGAATGTTTTTTAGAATGTATAGGTTGTGTGATGTATGGTAGCAACAACGCTTGATTTTAATTGTTTATTTTAATGGCAGAATCGATCAAAGCCGATTGATGACCAGCGGCGTGGGGGTTGTTGAGCAGACTGTGTGTGGGGCGTTCACGACGCACAGGTAGCTTTTAGATATTTTTAGATATGCTTAATAAGATTAAAGGTGTTTAAAGTAAGTTTGGTGTGTTTTATAATGAGATATTTTTGTCTGTTTTTACAGTGTTGCTACCTGCTGTCCTTGTGGTTTTTGTTTCCAGTTAGTCCGTCCCGCTGTAGCCCATGCTGGGGAGTTCGGTTTGTAAGGGCGGACTAACTAGGTTTTTTTCAATACTTTGTTTGTTTCGTTTTTTGTTTTGTTTTGTTTCGGGTCACTTCCCCAAAAAACCTGCATACGTCAGAGTCAGACTAGAGTTGATCCAATCGCATGGTGTGTTCACATTGCAGTGTTTTGCTGTTAGCTTGCGGTGCCTTTTCAATATTGCATGTTCAGTTTCAATGTCGCATGTTGTTGGGTTTGCGGGTTTGCCCGCCTTGTGTTATTAGTTAATTTGGATCATATCGGCGCTCTGTTGTGCAGCGGGTAAAACGGGCTGTGGTCCCGCTATTTAACCCTACACGAATAAATAACGTAAACCTTTCTTCTGACTCTGTTCGTTCATATTTCGGCATAGTAACATTTGGCGTTGTTGACAACTTTGGGAAGTGACCATTTGAGTTTTTTTTATTAAGTTCAAGGACAGCAGGGGCAGTGGGAGAAGACTACGCGCTGGGGACTGGTTTGGCTTGGAAAGTTTTGCAGCCATGACTGACGCAGAGAAGCAAGCCATGTCACAGCGCATTGAAGAACTGGAAAATCAGCTTGCAGCACTAAGAGCTGCCAGCCCGAACTCTGAAATGCCCTCTTCTTCTGCGGGAGCTACAGGTGGGGTACCTGGTCAGCAGGCACAGGCCCCCATCATATATGTGCAGCAGGACAGGAAGCTGCCACGATTTTCAGGGAAGGTGGACAATAATGACTCATGGACTCTGGACGAGTGGATTGAACAGATGAGACAGTTTGCACAAATAAGAGGAACAACGGAAAAAGAGCGAGCGCAAATAATCTATGACCATCTAGAGGGCACTGCGCGTACAGAGATAAAGTTTTTGCCTACATCTCAAAAGGAATGTATGGAATCCATTTTTAAGGTTTTGAAAGAGGTCTATGGTTGTATGCACTCTCATATTGTTTTACAGCGCAGGTTTTACAACCGTAGACAAATAGAGGGTGAGTCATTGATAGATTTTTCTCATTCTCTGATGGACTTAATGGATTCAATCATTAAGACTGATGCTCAAGCTGCTTCTATAGCTGCTTCTAAAGATTTGCGTGACCAATTTTGTGATGGGGTTCGGGACCAAGCATTAAAAACACGACTGAGAGACCTGGTTAATGCAAATCCTAACTGGACAATTCGTGAGGCCAGAGCTGAAGCTACAAGGTGGATGGCTCAATGTGGTGGCCAGCAGAAACATAAAAGTAATGATTACAACTTGGCTTCGAATGAAACAGTTGCTTCTTGTGAAAGTGTTTCAGGCTCCTCGCAACACAGCGAATTAATGTCTCTGTTAAAAGCACAACAGTCTCAGTTGGATTTGGTCATTAAAGCACTGGCCCCCCAAAGTTTGCCTCCAGCTAGACCCCACTATAGTAGGCCCCGACGAACAACTGATGGGAAGCCTATTTGTTTTAGGTGCGATCAAGCTGGTCACATTGCACGAAACTGTCCGGCTAATGTTGATAAAGAACCCCAGCAAGCTGCTCAAAATCAGCCAAATCCAATGGGAAACTAGAGCCCGCCAGTGTGCAGAGCCAAACTCTGGTGGGGGGACTCCAAGGCTCCCAAAGTAATGCAGTTCACGTTGATTCTGATGTAAGTCACCTTATTGGCGAATGCTTTGAAGCAGAGGTAGACTTTGCTGGGGTCAGTGTCCCCTGTTTGTTAGACAGTGGCTCCATGGTTACTACGGTAACTGAGAGTTACTTTAATAGCAACTTTTCTCATCTGTCTGAAAACGGGTTGAGGGATTGTGGTTGGCTGGGGCTAAGAGCAGCCAATGGTCTAAAAATCCCTTATTTGGGTTACATCGAGCTAGATGTACATATCCTGGGTGTGTGTCTCCCTCGCCGGGGTGTGCTAATCGTGAAGGACCCCTCTGATAATCACATGAAGCAGAAAAAGGCAGCTGTACCAGGAGTACTCGGTATGAATGTGTTTAACCCTCTGTACTCTGAACTACTGAAGCTGTATGGCCCTGACCTCTGGGATGCGCCGGTGATCCTGTCTGCTCCACCTGGCCTGAGGAGAGTTTTGCGGTATTGCCAAGTGATGGAGGCCATGGCTAGCTCTCCCGACCCCCATCTAGTGAGAGTGCAGGGTAAGACACCACTTTGTATTCCAGCTGGCAGCCTTAAATATGTCCCTGTTACTTGCCCACATGTGCCCTTAAACCAGTCCATAGATCTGATGGTTGAACCCTTGGGTCCAGAACACACGGGTCTGCCTGAAGGATTGTTGGTTTCACCTTCCTTAGTAAAGGCAGAAAGAGGTAAAGCATTTGTGCCAGTTACTAATGTGGGTACATCAGATGTTTGGTTAACTCCACGCAGAGTAATTGCAACAGTTCAGGCGGCAGATGTTGTATTGGGGGAGCAGTCACAGATTCAGGTGTCTATAGATTCACACACATGTACTGCTTTTATTACAAGTCAGGAGATAACCTCAAATGAAATTGAGTTGAACTTACCAAAGTTTGAAAACCTTGAGGAGATGGAGGGGCAACAAGCAAGGGCTCTGTTAACAAAATATAATAATGTTTTTGCAACAAGTGATCTAGATGTGGGCTGTACCAAATTGTTAACTCATGAGATTCCACTACTAGATGAAACTCCAGTGCGGCAGCCTTACAGACGGATTGCTCCTTCACAGTACGAATTGGCTCGTAACCACATACAACAGTTGTTGCAAAGTCAAATAATTAGAGAAAGTTGCAGTCCATATTCCTCTCCTATAGTTTTGGTGTTGAAAAAAGATGGTACATTGCGAATGTGTGTTGACTACCGGCTGTTAAATGCAAAGACAAGAAAAGATGCTTTCCCTCTTCCAAGAATAGAGGAGTCTTTGGATGCTTTGGCTGGAGCCCAATGGTTCTCAACACTAGATTTGGCCAGTGGCTATAGTCAGGTGGAAATGGCAGAAAAGGACAAGCCAAAAACAGCATTTTGTACACCGTTTGGCTTATTTGAATTTAATCGCATGCCTTTCGGTTTATGTAATGCGCCTGGAACTTTTCAGCGGCTTATGGAGCGTCTGTTTGGTGACTGTCGCCATCAGTCTGTACTATTGTATTTGGATGACGTGATTGTTTTTTCCACCTCTGTCCAACAACATCTGGAGCGATTAGAGCAGGTTTTCTCTCGCTTAGCAGATCAGGGATTAAAGGTTAAGCTCTCCAAGTGCAATTTTTTTCAGAAACGTGTGAGATACTTGGGTCATGTTGTGTCCGCTGAGGGTGTTTCCACAGATCCTGACAAAGTGGCCGTGGTGCAAGACTGGAAACAGCCTAGCAACTTGGCGGAGTTAAGGTCATTCCTGGGCTTTGCCTCATATTACAGACGGTTTATTGCAGGCTTTTCAAACATGGCCGGCCCCTTAAATCGCATGGTGGCAAAGCTTCTTCCCCCTGGAAGAAAAGGAAAAACACCAAGGAAGCCTTTAGCTGAGTTCTGGGACTCTGAATGTGAACAAAGTTTCCTTAAGCTCAAAACTGCTTTAATAACAACTCCTGTTCTGGCCTATGCAGATTTCCAGAAGCCCTTTGTCTTGGAGGTAGACGCAAGCCATGGGGGCCTGGGAGCTGTATTGTCGCAAGAGCATGGGGGTAAGTTGAGACCCATTGCCTTCGCGAGCCGTAGTTTAAAACCTACTGAACGAAATATGAGTAACTACAGCTCTATGAAGCTTGAGCTGGTAGCACTCAAGTGGGCAGTAACTGAGAAGTTTAGAGAGTATTTACTCGGAAATAAATGTACAGTGTTCACAGACAACAATCCCTTGAGTCATTTGGCCACTGCAAAATTGGGTGCCACTGAACAGAGGTGGGCATCTGAGCTTGCATCGTTTGATCTGACAATCAAGTATCGTCCTGGTTCCCAAAATGCAAATGCTGATGCTCTGTCCCGCCTCCATTTACCAGCTGGGGAGTCTTGGATGGAGGAAGAAGTTTTGGTTGAACAGGCAGAAATAGGTGTGTTACCTGGCCTTACCCCATCTGATCTCTATACACTGCAGTCCCAGGATCCCACTATTGGAAGTTTTCAAAAATATTGGGAGGAGGGGAGGATGCCCAATGCCAAAGAGAGACAGGAGCTCAGCAGGGGTTCCAGAGAGCTAGTTCGACAATGGGGGCGTCTCAGGAGGAGAGAGTCTGTCATGTACCGTTGTGCCCACAGTCCGGATGGGGAGGTTCAGCAGCTGGTGTTGCCTCAGTGTTTACAGGAGCGTGTCCTGCGCTCCCTCCACGATGAACATGGTCATCAGGGGGTAGAACGTACTGTACAGCTAGTTCGCTCCAGGTATTATTGGCCAAACATGTATAACGACGTTGAGAAGTGGTGCAGAAACTGTGAAAGGTGTGTGCTCTCAAAAGCGTTACAACCTAAGGTTAAAACCTATATGGGCGCGGTCAAAGCATCCCGGCCTCATGAAATTTTGGCCATAGATTTTACAATGTTGGAGCTTTCTACAGATGGGAAAGAAAATGTTTTGGTTATGACTGATGTGTTTTCCAAATATACTCAGGCAGTGGCTACAAAAGATCAGCGTGCAAGCACAGTTGCAGAAGTCCTTGTCAAGCATTGGTTTCAGTTATTTGGTCCCCCATGCCGTATCCATTCTGACCAAGGGCGTAATTTTGAAAGCAGTCTGGTTCAACAACTTTGTAAAATCTACAATATTGACAAAAGTCGTACTACACCTTACCACCCTCAGGGAAACGGACAATGTGAGAGATTTAACCGTACTTTGCATGACTTGTTGAGGGCCCTTCCACCGGAACAAAAGCGTAGGTGGCCCAGGCATTTATCTCAGGTGACTTATGCTTATAACACTACTGTGCATCAGTCGACGGGCAGGACCCCCTATTTTTTAATGTTCGGACGGGAGCCGAGATTGCCTGTAGATGTTTTGTTTGGAGTAGAGGAGCCAGAGCCAGATGTGACCGTGGAAGAGTGGGTGGCGGAACATCAAGGGTCGTTGAATGTTGCGTATGAAACCGTACAGAAGAGACTTGAGAGTAAGAGAGAACAAAGAGAAATGAGAGAACATGACCAGGGCATGGCTGCTGATTTTGAGGAGGGAGATTTGGTGTACACAAGGAACCATTCTGTTAGAGGGAGGAATAAAATTCAAGATTTTTGGGATCCTGTCCTCTATCATGTAGTTCACCCGCCTCCCCCAAAAGGGGTGGTCTATTCAGTTGCTCCAGTGGGTCAGGAGGGCCCCCTCCGTCAACTCCATAGAACAGAGTTGAGAGGTGTCCCTGAGAATAGGACTGAGGATGTTATCGCTAACCCTCCTACTGTAGATGATGCAATCACTGACACAATGTTGAATGACTGTACAGTTGGCCAGTCTGAATCAGAGATTGCACCAGGGTTAGATGGTGATAATGTGAGTAATGATGTTGAAATGTTTGTTGATGTCCAGCATCTTCCAGGTCAAGATTCCACTAAGGAAACTAGCACCCCCTTAGTCTCTGAGCCTCGGCGATCAGCTAGGAAAACAGCAGGACAACATTCAAATCCTCATAGGCTGCCACAATCTATACAAGTTACTAAACCAGCAACATAAAGTTGCAGTGATTATGTGTTTTCCCCTTTTTCATACATCGTCGGGTCGACGATGCTCCTTGTTGGGGAGGGATGTAACGGGTGGTACCTCAGGGTGTCGCTGTTTCCCTTCGGCCGGTGACGGCTTAAATAGGAAGTGGCCTGGTTGTAGCAATGTGCTAGTTTCCGTGGGCGACCAGGAAGATTGCTGGGCTCACGCTGTGCTCACCCACGCCAGGTGTGAGGGCTGAAGTTGTTTGGTGAGTGAATGTTTTTTAGAATGTATAGGTTGTGTGATGTATGGTAGCAACAACGCTTGATTTTAATTGTTTATTTTAATGGCAGAATCGATCAAAGCCGATTGATGACCAGCGGCGTGGGGGTTGTTGAGCAGACTGTGTGTGGGGCGTTCACGACGCACAGGTAGCTTTTAGATATTTTTAGATATGCTTAATAAGATTAAAGGTGTTTAAAGTAAGTTTGGTGTGTTTTATAATGAGATATTTTTGTCTGTTTTTACAGTGTTGCTACCTGCTGTCCTTGTGGTTTTTGTTTCCAGTTAGTCCGTCCCGCTGTAGCCCATGCTGGGGAGTTCGGTTTGTAAGGGCGGACTAACTAGGTTTTTTTCAATACTTTGTTTGTTTCGTTTTTTGTTTTGTTTTGTTTCGGGTCACTTCCCCAAAAAACCTGCATACGTCAGAGTCAGACTAGAGTTGATCCAATCGCATGGTGTGTTCACATTGCAGTGTTTTGCTGTTAGCTTGCGGTGCCTTTTCAATATTGCATGTTCAGTTTCAATGTCGCATGTTGTTGGGTTTGCGGGTTTGCCCGCCTTGTGTTATTAGTTAATTTGGATCATATCGGCGCTCTGTTGTGCAGCGGGTAAAACGGGCTGTGGTCCCGCTATTTAACCCTACACGAATAAATAACGTAAACCTTTCTTCTGACTCTGTTCGTTCATATTTCGGCATAGTAACATAATACTTAAAGCACAGATAACAAAAAAAATAGAGCCAGAAACTAATAATTGACTAAATACCATCTGAAACTATACAAAGAATATGAATTAGCTTTTAAATATATCCTTTTAACCCACCTCTGTCACAGACGCAGACATTTGCAACTGCCCAACTGTCTGTCTGACTCTTTATGCTGCTCCATTACCTAGCAACCATAAAGTCCTACCACCTGGTCAATTAAATAGAGAATTTATAACACTGTAAAGGCTATATTTAATCCATTATTAACCCTAGAAACTACAAGACATTTCATAGTATTCCCTATGGCTTTCCTCAAATACTTTTCAAAAAGTGTATGCATTAACACAAATGACTGGGTGCCCTTTGCATCCACTTTGGTTTGTTGTGAAATACGGCAGAATCTTCCATGAAAACTACTCGCTATTACATGTGTGGAACTGCACAAAGTCTAATGTCAATAGAAGATATTTCTTTGTTTAGACCACAGTGACAGTAAACAGGATTGATAAGCCCAGGCTGAAGAAAATAACCATAATGCACTTCTCCACAGCTCCAAGAGCCTCATGTGGCTTTGATCAATAATAATGACTTAACCGTTTCTTCGCAGCAGCTCATCACAGAGTTCAAATTCAGTGCATTTTCTTTCTAAACAAACCCATTGTAAATTCAGTCTGCACAACTTATTTTTGCAACTAGTATGTATGTGGAAAAAGTAATTTAGACCCAACTTTGCAGCATATACAATACCTGCACCCAATCTCTGTTAACAAAGGAGAGTAAAACATTTAAATAAAGGCGCTTATTAGTAGGAAAATAAATGAAGTAGAGGCCATTTGAGTTCTAAATACAAGTTGTGAGGCTGTTTAACACGAAGCAGCTGTTGGGGCATTTACACACATTGTTCACGTAAATTAAATGTGCATTTCGTGAAGCTTTGTCAGATGGTGTAGTGAAACAGGGCAGACTGCCATTTGAGCGCTTACATCCAATTTTGTGATGGAAAAAGATGATGCAAACAGCGCGCGCCATCGAAGTGGAATTAACTACAAGGCTACAAGTCGACAATGCGGAAAAAGGTCATTTTGAGAATATAGTTTATAAAGAATTTGTGGCTTAATACTACCCACTAAATGTTTATTCTTCCATGTCATTTAAATCCAATTGTGGCGTCATTGCAATAAAACTTGTGTTAGGATCACATAACGACTATTGATAGCAAAATTATTTTTAATTGCCGTTTAGTTCAATCAATTTCCTTTGTTCACAAATTGCTGCATTTTCAACATTTGACTACGGTGGCAGATATTTCACACACTATTAAAACCAAGCCAAAAATCGGGTCCATATGGGTGTTTTTTCACGGCTAATTGTTCAGTAGAAGTGAAAAATGACATTCGTTGCTAATGTTAGCATATGTAGCATGAAGCTAATGTAGCTTCCTGGTTAGCATGGTCTGCTTTTTTAAGTATTTATGGGCTTTTGAACCACTTTGCTCCTCTGCAAGTCTCTGTATCTTTATTTAGTAGAAAAATACATTCATAATTCAGCATTTGTTAAAGTAATGGTGTGGTTTTTTTTTTTTTATCTCTTCTTTGTTTCCCCCCCTCTAGCTAAATTATTTTTAATTGTCGATTAGTTCCAATCCATTTCCTTTGTTCACAAATTGCTGCGTTTTCAACATTTGACTAGGGTGGCAGATATTCAATTGCATATATATACGGCCAGCGATCTCTTTAACAGTGTGGCTAAACATTGTTATTGGCAGCTATAGGAGCTGAACGACTGGAGGATGTAAAACTGATTTTACAAGACATCTAATTCCACTGTTTATAGATGTACAAGCACAGAGCGAGAGAGGAGTGTACAAGAAACTAAATCCCAGCAACATTTTGAGATAAGGGTAGTTTTATACACAACAAATCTTATATATGTAAAGTCATTGAGTTGTGATTGTGTTTCTTTAGCCATTAATCATTATTTTGTGTATCGTTCAGGTTACATTCTAAAATATCAAATGTTAATAGAGACATTTTTCACATTTATGTAATTGTATACTTCCATTAAAACCCAGTAGCAATGCTTTTACTAAACAACCTCCTCACTTTCCTTGCTTTAGGTGCAACTGTTGACTACGAGCCTGTGTCCTCAAGTCCCCTGGGTATTTTACAGATGCAGACGACAGAAATAACAGGTGGGGAAGATAAACTAAAAAGTTGCACCCCGTACGAGCGCTGCATATGCACACACTCACACAAACAAATCACGCGGGCATCTTTATTGAGTGCGACTGACTGGTCTGCGCCAGGCAGTAAAGTGCCATCTGTCATAGACACAAGGAGACTGCTGAGCCAGGCTCGCAGCGGTGGATCCTCCAGCCATAAACCACCACTGTTGCCCGAGTTTGATACAGGTGCACTGCCAACTATCAGGGTGGATGCATTTAACACTTTCAATTACTGTAAAACAAGTGATAAAAAGCACTGGTTTATTTAATTGTTGATATTTTCAAAGAGGCTTGTGTGTATTTTTAGCTTCCTACTTTGAACTAAAAAAAAAAACACTGACAATCTTATTTAACATTAAGACTTGATTGCAAAATGCCTGCTACAATATTGAAACCAAGTGATTTGATTTAAAGGTAAAAACCTATTGAGCTTTTAATAATGACTTTGTTCCCAAAAACACATTTGGAGTATTATTTTATTTAGCCATTATTATTATTATTAGCCATTTATTTTGGCTACTGAAACGCGCTGATCTTCCTGGATTATATTCCGACATAGAGGAAGCGCAAAACTGTCCACCATGATTTTTAAAGCCCATGAATACATTCGGCATCAAGCATTTCCAAGACACAAACATTATTCTCATTTATTATACGGCTCTTCACAACGTAAGTAGAACGCTCCGTTGATTTGAATGGGATTTCCCAACGTTCTACCGGTCATTATTTTCTGATAAAGGACCTCTGAGAAAAATAATGACCGCTGCCAATGGAAACGGAGTTCATGCTTTCATATCACTGCGCGCGTACGTAGTAGCGACACTATCTCTGTCCCTGTCACTGCGAAAGAGGTCGGGGAATCGCTCGTGAAGTTAGCGTGAGTCTGACTTTCAACTTACCCAGAGATTCACCACCATTTCTCCACTCCAACTGCGCCTTCAACTAAGTAGCTAGGCTAGCTACTAGCCTTGCTGCTTCTAGCCTAGCAAAACGTTGCCTAGCAACGCGCAAACTTTTGGGAACTATTTGTCACGGAAGTCATTAAATAAACCTTTCGACCTTCATAAAAGTGTACGAAGTTTATGTTGTGTGTTCAGTTGGCAAATGGCCGTATAATAAGCGGGATAATGTATAGAACCCTGGTCATTATCGGGAAAATAAGCACCTTCAGGGCGAAACAAGTCCGGTTCGCCCTGTCGGTGCTTATTTTCCCGATAATGACCAGCGTTCTATACATTATCCCTTACTTAAAATACTGTAATTACCAGAGGTGGGAGACTTTTCAGGACTTGAGACTTACTTGTCCAAAGCTCTAAAAAGACTTGATTTGACTTAGGATTTGCTGTTTGTGACTTGAGACTTAACTTGGACTTGAGGCCAATGACTCTCAATGACTTGCTGTGACTTTATAGTTATTATTTATTTGAGTGAAACTGTTGAAAGATCAGGATTCATCTATCTGTTTACATAATGATGTAAACATAATTACCCAGACAGCAAAATACATTCAGACCGGATCCGGGCCAGACCTAGCAGTAGATCTGGCCCAACTCCGTTATCCCAACCCGGGCCTTTGTCTTTTTTTCCAATGGCCCAATACCGGCATGGATCCGTTTTACGGATCCGGAGAGAAGCCGGGCCAGAGCTGCCCCGGATCGTTCAAAAACTTGCTACATCCGGTACAGTTCCGGTGCAGATGTTCAAAACGGAGGCTATTTTGATATAGATCTGGGACGGGTCTGGCGCAGATACGTGAAATGAGTGTTGATTTTAGCATATTTGGGACGGATCCTATCCGGATCTGGCCATGTGTCACAGAATCTGTTTTAAATCCGGTTCAAAGGTGTAAAACGGATTACAGCCTATGGTAAAATTAGCACACACACACGTACATTCATGTATAAAATAGTTTATTTCTAAACAAGTCGTGCAGAAATGTATAACATTTACAAATAGCATAAATCACATAAGTGAGCAACAAGGAATCTTACACAAAATTGTCTGTATAAAAGTATACAAGAATTACTTTCATTAAAATATATTGCTTTCGTTTAACTGTTATGCACATAATTAATAATTATTTATTTTGTTTTACAAAAATATTCAAATAGATTGAAATAACTGCAGGCTGTAACGCAGGCTGTAACAAAATTGCAAAAACTCTTTGTTTGGAACAGAAAACCTGTAATATGTTTTTCAAATTGCTACATGTTTCTACATGCTGTTACATACGCATGTACGGCAAGTCTTGAGAAGAAACTGTGCATTTGGATAATCATTTTAGTGTTTTTTGATGATCTTGCTCTCTAAAATTTGTTTGGCTTTACCTAAATCTAAAACCTTCTCAACTGGAGCTTACAGCCTAATAGCCAGTGTAGTGCCTCATTTGTAAGCTAAGACCTACAAACTCATCTAAACTTTTTCCTTCTTATGATTGTCATACAATTCCTTTAATGACTTAATCCTTTTAATGTCCCCCAGAAATAAGATTGATAAGCCTAAAGCCAATAATAAAGAACATTGCAGTGGACTATGTTGTAGCTGACAAAGCAAAGCTCAAAATCCTTCCTCACCAGTGTCCAAAAGTCAGCCCTCAGTCTCTCAGTGATTCCAAAACCCAGTCTTTACAGTTCTGTTGCTCCAGAGGAAAATTCTCTTTCTCATGTTTTCATCAGGAACAGCATTTGGTTCAGGGCTGCCAACACAAAAACAACAACACGCGTCAGACACAAGACATGTACTGGACAAAGGCAAACAATGTCCAATAAATATCACTTACATGTGAAGTCCAGTGTGTAGCCTCATGGACAATCACAGAACATCTTAGTCCAGATGTAGTCCTTCTGAATCCAGCTTCAGTCCTGAACATGTCGGGACATAAAAAATAAAATAAAACTACACATATATTGGATGTTGTATGAGTGTCTGTCTATCTTTAAAAGAATTGATTTTGTTTTGTGTATCATTTGATGAATCAACTGATATGATGCCCATCTCAAGGGGATTGGGGAAAAGAAAATGGGGGGGGAAAGTGTGCTATGCCTCAGTGTATACTGATAAAACTATAAATGCAATAATGGCATCACACCGATAAGAACAAGTTCATAAAAAAAAAGGACAAAAAAAAAGAATTGATTTTCTCATAGTATTTTTGATATATAATGTACAACATACAGCGTAAGCAATTCAAAACACAAGTTTGGTGACTGACCTGTCTTGAGTGATTTTTCATTGCGGTTGCTCCGGGTTCCTAAAGGGACGATTGTGGATGAGTGGAATCCAAACAGTGTTTCAGCTTTTCATGCAGTGAGCCTGCTCCATCTTTATATTTGGTCCTACAAAACCACAATGTTACATTGAGAATGTTATAACAGTAAAAAACTGCGGTAATTGTTCTCTGATATGTTCCACTTACATGTAAATGAAGTCCACCCAACGTCCGTGAAAACCTCAAATTATGTACAAAACCTGTAGAGATATAAAACATGATTAAAAAAAAAAAAGTATATGAGACTCATTGGTCTCACGTAAACGCCAGGAAAATAGCATCTTTAACAGGACACACAGCGCACAGGGACCCGCAGACCTACAAAAATGAGCATTTAACGGAGTAGTTTCTGATGAAGGATGTGGATCACACATTTGCACAAACGTTAGCGGCCAGAACAGCTATCATGCCCTTAAACAAATGCGAATCCCGGACAGGACCAGGACCGGGGTGCACTTTTAGTTTTGTGTTCATTCATTTCTAAGCTTTTGACTTTACTGTCTAACAGTTGTGTTGTGAAACCATTGTGTTACTTGTGTTCTGGTTCACATTGTAAATACGGGGGAAACGGGGGAGTTAGCGCGCGCCTCCGGTAGTAGTTAAAAACTGTCTCTTCAACGGATCAACTGTAGACACACAATATACGTTTTGTATGATTTCCATTCAAGTTTTCTAACAAACAAATTGTATGATTTAGTTACATGGCCTAAAAGCCATAAATGTTTTACGTCTAAAACAGTATAGGATGAAGACTTACCCAGGAATGTGGCGAGTGTCCCTCGGTGCTGCTGAAGGACTGTGAGAGTGATCCCAACTGATCCCAACTGATTAAACGTTTAAAAAAAAAAGGAGTAACTGTCACACAATTTGAATTTGGGCTCCTCCGGTTTACGGCGCTGCTCCGGAGCTGTTCCGAGTCGGTGATGTTGAGGGTGCGCCAGGTGGCCAGAGATCCGGTTTACGCTGCCGCTCCAGAGCTGTTCCGGAGCTATGATTCTTATAGTGGGAGTAAGTTCAGTAAAACGAGTCTGATGGGGAACTGGTTCAGATCCGCAATACGGATCTGATTCCTAGGAGGATTTGGCGACTTGAAAACGGAGCTGGCCCGGACCTAATTGCTGTCTGGGTAGCCACATGCTTTTTCGGCTTCCAGGTGGAGCGCATCTAATCAGTACAGTGCAAAAAGGCAGGAGGAAATGCGTGTTTCTTTGGATGCATTAAAAGTTTTCTACAGTGAGTGAAGAGGGGAAGATTCATAGACATTTATCTGCATTAAGGACAGGAAAACGTTCGAAACAATGACTGAAGCTATGGCGCAGACAGACAGCCTCCAGAACGACGATTTGTAAGAGCTGGATTCATGACAGAATTCTTGGAGGCTTTTCAGTGTTTTAACTTTCTCGCGAAAGTTACAGCATTTAGTAGCTATTTTCCGCAGCCACACAGAGCCCAGTGACAGTGGGACTGGAGGCTGTGCGGAACCTACTTTGAGCAGGGGCGAATCCCGAGTATACAGGGGCTGGGGCATTACAGGGGAACCACTGGCAGAAAAACGGGCCAGTAATTTTGTACATATAAAATAACATAACATAAATGATCAACATAAACACATTTTGGGGCGATTTAAATATTAATTAGACTAAATCCAAATGCATGAGATTTTAAAAACGTTGACTTTAGCCTAAATTCTCAAAATCACTAAATCACTAAGCACTTAATATTTTCAAATAGATTAAGCACATTTTGAAAAGAAGAATTAGGCCAAGTTTGGGACTTGCCGGCGAAAGAAAGACTTGACTTGACCCCATGACCAATTGACTTGGACTTGCTTGGGACTTGGACCTTCACGACTTGGACTTGACTCGAGACTTGGATTTAATGACTTACTCCCACCTCTGGTAATTACCAACACTAAGGTGCATAAAGTTGTTTTGAAAGCCTGACTATACTTTTTGAGTATGCAGTTTTGTCATATTTGTAGGAACTGAACAAGCTACGTCTCTATGACCATTCGTTCACTGGCGCCATTTATGCTAAAGTAGCATTCTTGTTATTCCAAGCGTGTAGCCGGACTCCGGAAACATATCCCTCTGTAAACAAGGTACCTTTGCCGGTCAAGAGCATGTGCAGACTGAGTAAATTGGCGACGAGGGTGAGTCATTATATGGAGTGTTGTTCAAGTGAGGCTATGAACTTATCCCATTGTCTGTCAGTGATTAATGAGGCCGCTCCATCTTCTTCACGGTGTCAGAGCAGCAGCCAGCGAAGAGACACCGAGCTGCACCTGCTTAAAGCGTCTTAGAGGGAATCTTGAATCTGTGGCACGGCCGGGACCACAGCAAGAGCAAGACTTTGTTAAAGGCTGCACATGTTTGAGGAGGAAACAGGATGCTTAACAAGTATGTTTACAAGAGAAGAGGTTGTGCCTCGATGGCTGCTGTTGTAAGGTCTATTGGCATTTCATGAACCACAAGGGATCCAATTAGAGCCATGCAAAAGAGTGTGTGCATATACACGATTTAAGAACAAGAACATCTATTGGCATTGCATACATCACTTCATACTTCACACATGTTTTACATTCATTTGACGATTCAAAACCATCAAGAAAATTACATTTGAGCGGTGTTACTGATACCAATAGAGAAGGTCCAATGCTTTTATATTTTATATCTACTATAGACACTTTGGAAAACGTATTCTATGTAGTACGTATTGTTATATGTCATTCTTATTTTGGTGTGTTTTACTGAAAGGGATATTTCAGGATTTTTGACATAGGGCCTCATTTCCTAGTTATCCAGAGTGTTGCTGATTTCTGGAGATATTTTTTTTTGTAAATCATGCAGTTCTTATATTTGAAGAGTTACGCAGCGCTGGGCTAGTGCAAGGCTAGCGTATTTCTATGGTATCATCTAGCCTGCATTAAAAACAGTCTGACCCACTCCACAGTGCACCTGAGGCAAATCACTTAAAACACCAGACTAACCATATAAACGTCTGTGTCGATACAATCATTTTTGGAATATAACTGACTTATATAACTAACTTGCATCACATGAATGATCGCATTTTGAGGGACTATTTTCTAGCAGATTACTCCGCCTCTGCATAGCTTACAACCACGAAGCTAATGCTGCTCAAATGTAAGTTATTTTAAATGCAAAGTGTGCACTGAAGAGAATGGCAGCTGAGCAAAAACTAGACTTAAAAAAGATGTCTCTGTGCTTTGAGTCAGACTGAATATGAAGGATTACTGAAACATGACGGAAACAAAATACCACTGCACTTAAGGCTTTAGAGTGGAACTCTGATTATTGGGCAAAAAAAAGGTTTTATAGACGGACAACTACATGGAAGTTTCACTGACGAGGACAAGGAATGTGTCTCCAGAAACATCAAAATACAGGTTATCTTTCCATCACTTTTCAGAACAATATAACGCTGACATTTATACCCCTGAAGCAGTCTTCCAGCTTGAATCTCTGTTAACTAAATGGCTGACTGAAGCGGCTTTAAACTGAATAGAAGAAAATACACCTCGGTTGCTAAAAGAGACGCGCTCCCCGACAAACGCCCCGAGGACAGATCATATCTCTGACAGAAAATCTTGCCTCCTGCATCGCTGCGCCAAAGCATAAAGTCTCCCCCCAGACGTCTATGTTTTCATGTAAGCGCTGCTAAAGCTTGACATTTAGGGTTGATGTGCTGTGTCTAAATTGCACAACACAAGGCCTTCATTTAGTCTGCGTGATAAGACCAAACCCCTCAGTTTATAGGGATGTAACATTTTCTTGCAATAACTTTCATGTTGTTAACTTTTACGATATTAGCCCGGCACAAAAGGGAAAGCTCAAACTCCAAAATAAACTATAATCACAAAACAAAGCATTAGATTTATAGGATTATGAACTTCATCTTTATCACATTATTTATTTTTTTGACTCATCATCAGATATGTCAAAGTGTTTTTGAATCATAATGGACTAAAGTGGCCATACTGCCTTTGCTCTGCCCAATCCCGTCAGACCTTGGAAGCTAAGCAGGAAAGGGCCTGGTCGGCACTTGGATGGGAGACCGGTAACACCAGGAAGCCTAGCGAATGTAGTGAATGAATGGTTGGTGGTGGTCGGAGGGGCCGATGCCGCAGACAATAGTAGCTTACCACCACCGAGTATGGAGTGAATGAATAATGAAATGTAAAGCGTCCAGAAAAGCACTATATAAAACCGATGCATTATTATTATTACTATTATTATTATTATTATTATTATTAAAGACTTATATTTTCAGAGGAAAGAGAGAATCCTAATCTACTCTTTGTCCATTACAAATCAAAAGCCAGAGCCAGAAGCAGCCAAACAAGTCTTCGCACAAAAGGAAAGCAGTGGCAAAAGTCAAAAGAAAACCAAGAAGAAACCCCAGTTTAAATGTCCCCATGAGCTATAAATGATCTGAACATTTCCGTTTGCAGGATCCCACAAGCTATCAAGTTTGACACCTGCTAAATTTGTCCTCTAAGTCACGAAACAATGAGCACTCTTTATGTTAATAACTCAGCATGCCTCCAAAAGCCCAGGAAACAGGGTGATTAACAGAAGTCCAAAGGGTTTTTAGTATTTGTATTTTATCATTTTTGGTTTAGCGGGGGTTAGTCATAAAAATAATTGAACTTCAGTCAGAACTACAAAATATATTATGTCTCTGAGCATCAATAAACGGTTTTATAGCATGCAGTGAGTGGCCCGCTGCGGAACCTATAACAATCGGAAACAAGCATGGGTATAATCATTGAAGTTGTGCACAAAGGGGGCAAAGACTATACGTTTTAACATCGTGGAGTTACGCTTTTCAATTAAGCCTGAAATCAAGAAAATCATTGTCGGTGCAGATGGTGGATAGATACAGTGCAAGAAGGGCATCGAATGAACAATGTCAAAACAGGCCTGTCGCAACAAGTACTATTATTAACTTACCAACCACCACGTAATAAATAGGTGGTACTTGGTGTGGAGAGTTTGAAAACCATGTCTGTTGCTGTGTCTGACTCTTTGTTGTCAGGCATAATGGTTATTTTGATTCTTTTTTAACTTCAAATGCTTGTAACTAATTCAATAACATTATGTGTTTTTCTACATTTACTTCTTTTCCTGTATTTGGCTGTCGCAACAATGCAATTTCCTTATTACGAGACAAAAAAAGGTTTTCTTATCTCGTCTTATCTTATTATGTGAGACAAATGAGTTCAGGGAAATTGGATGTTTCAAGGCACAGCACACCTGACGATTCCTCAAGGCACACCAGCTTACAAATGTCACAATATATGGGTGGCACGGTAGCACAGCGGTTAGCGCTCGTGCTTCACAACAAGAAGGTGCTGGGTTTGATCCCTGAGAAAGAACCCGTCTGGGGTTCTTTCTGTGTGGAGTTTGCATTTTCTCCCCATGTCTGTGTAGGTTTCTTCTACCACAGAAAACATGTAGGCCAGAATGAATGTAGTGTGTGAGTGAGTGGTGGTCAGAGGGTCAGTCTACACTCTTATGGCGTGAATTAATAATAACAACAGTGTGGTGGTGTAAAAGCTTGGTAACACAGGCTTGTAAAGCGAAATCCATGCAGGGGCATCACCAAAATAGTATGTTGCTCAGTATTGCTCTTGAAACTATTTCTTCTGGAATTCCTTTTCCATATTTTGTGCTTCTCATGTTAAATTATGGAAATTGGTGGACAATTAAAATGTTGATTTAGGAGTGAATTGAATTATATTCTTACTATACAAAATTTAATTTACAGACTTTCTTTGAAATGATCCATATATACGGTCATGTTCTAAGCAGCCAGTGGGGGAAAATAGAGTAGGGAAAAAAAATCTACTTTCTCCCATTTCTCCACCATTACAAATCCGGACAATAGTAACCATAGATATATATAAAGGCTAGATGTCTTAAGGCAGAGTCACTTTATATATATATATATATATATATATATATATATATATATATATATATACATATATATATATATATATATATATCTATGATGGTAACCAGGAAGTTAGCTTCATGCTGCATATGCTAGCGATCACAACGAGTGCCCGTTTTCGCTTCTACTGAACATATCTATGCCTGATTTTGGCTTGACTTTAGTGGTGTGTGATAAATATGTTCATAGTCTGACCAAAGACTGCTAAAAAGAGTGAACATTTTTGATTCTCATGAGAGGTTTTGTCCCTCATTGGCTAAGCCACGCCCCCTTGTATGACATGTTGTCGTCTGTATCTATATCATAGTAAATCACGATAATTTCTCATAGTGTCTTACAGCAAAAGGCTTTCTTTCAAAGCCCTATGAACAGGAATGGAAACACACTTCATTCAAACGTTCTGTGATACAAAGCATTCAGGGAACACATTGTACTGGCTGGAGTGAGCGGTCAAGTATAGAATAAGCAGCACTCTGAGCATCTCATTGAAGGATTATGGATTTACAGACATTTATCCACTGCACCAAAACAACATCTGCCACTGACTGTGCAGACAATTAGCTGCAGAGAAAACACAGAAACACGGTCATCAAGTGACTTCAAGAGGCAGGTGGATTTCAAGGTATGTTTGTGACATAATTTAGACGCAGTACTTCAATCCCACTCTGTCTATGTGGTATGTGATGAGAGCCACAAAAGACATTTCAGTATTTAAGTAAGTTAGTAAGTCATTTTAACTAAGGAAATACAAATGCCAGCAGAG
The DNA here is from genome assembly GCF_951799975.1 of Gobius niger. Lineage (NCBI taxonomy): Eukaryota > Metazoa > Chordata > Actinopteri > Gobiiformes > Gobiidae > Gobius > Gobius niger. The sequence goes on from NC_136861.1 coordinate 15,724,298, forward strand.
GGCGCACTGACAGTTTGGCCAATGGAAACAAGTTTGAGGACTACGATACTACAAACATTGTGTGAGTGTAGTCTGAGGTTTTAAGTATGGAAGAGAGAGAAGTGCGGATTACTGAAACATGAGCGAATGAAACAAACAGCATTCATTTGAGGAGAATATAACAACTATAAAAGCTAAAAAGAAAGGTGTATTTTGAGTGACATAGGCCTATTTATTCTGGCATAATATGTTCTGGTAGGAGACAATACAGTGACCTTGCAGAAATATTTTAAAGACTTCAGATTGTACATTCTTCAAAAAAAAAAAAAATACACAGGCGTATGCTGAATAAAGTGAATCCACAGAGAGTGTAGCCATTGGCTGACAGGCTGCCTGATACATACTGCACATGCGTGTGGCGTTTGCTCTGTGTAGTTAAACATGAGGCCTGTTACTGCTGCAGACATGGCATCCCGTTGCTGTGTCTTCCTCACAGCTGAGTGCACCAGGTCCCCCTCCACTGTCCCTGGACCCCCCTCTGTCTCCAATCTGCTCTGCCACTGCCTCGAGGACGGCAGGCAGTGGAGCAGCATGGGGACTGGGGAATTAACCAGCCTGCAAATACGCAAAGTGTTTGTACTACGAATCAACCCTCTTGTGTCTGCGCGCACATCAGATGACTCAGCATCACAAACAGTAGGATTTCTCACTGGGGGGTACAGTATATGAGAAGATTATGTGATTTGTATGACGCTTATTGCATTCAGAAATCATGGCAATTTCAGTATTGAGAAAAAGAAAGTAAAAGATCAATGAATCGGGCATCATTGTGACAGAGCAGTTAGTCTTTCTCTTTGGTTGGTGGTTGTGGAGGGGCCTTTCTGTGCAGCATGATCTCCCCTCTGTCTGTGTGAGCTTCCTCCAAGTGCCCTATTTTTCCTCCCAATAACAACATGTAAAATAGGATCCCACCCAAAGCAAACAGGCTGAACAAGTGTGGGTTTGTAAACGCTTGACAAAGTGCCAAAATGTGTTTGTCTAATGTATGTGTTTCTGTATTTAATCTGCATTTTCTGCTCTGTTTTTCATTGCCTTCTGGCTGCACTGGATTTTGCATAATTGTGTGTGTTTCTAGGAAGAATATACATCTGCCCAGTGACTACAGATGAAAAACAGAATTTACATTTAGAGAAATGTTTATTAATGTAAAATGTCCCTGTCACATACATCAATCTATCAATATATTAAACAACGGACAGAATGAGTCCTCTTATAATCCAGTTTTGCAAGTTTACATGAGTGTTGTGAGTGGTTATACACAACCACTGAGCCAACCAATTAAACAAATACATCAGAAAGATGCACTCATCCACCAACAGTTATTGACCCACACGTTAACTACAGAAGTGAGAGAGTTGCCTCCACACAGAATAATGTGTCAGTCTACAGACGAGCACTGCAACCTGTAGTTTTGAGGGTGATTGGCTGTGTGTCGGTCATCACCAGATAAATGTGTGTTGTTTGACCTCTGACTTCCTGTACCCCCCGTCTTCCGTATTGGCGGTTGTCGCTCCTCGTTGCTCTCTCGGTAGTATTGAAATTTGGTCACTATAACAAGTCCAGTAACAAAATTTGGTGCCAATTAGTTCATGCGAATTGTGACATAGACTGCTAGCCCATTGGATAAGGTGGCTCTGGTGATAGACATGTTTTCATCTGTTGACGCCTCTGGTCACTCATCGCCGCCTGCCTTTTGTTTTTGCGCTGTTATCCCTTTGTCACTGGAAGAATTGGACTTGTCATGTTGTGAAGCATCATGTGTGTGTAACAGCGATACTAATGGACAGTGGTAACCTATGGGAACTGAAACATGGAGTGTGTTTACATGCACTGGAGTAATCTGGTTATTAGGCATATCATGGCTATGGCGGTATTCTGGATATGATGTATACATGTCTCCCAGAAACAAGGACACTCTTATCCCTGTTTACATGAGAAACTACAGTATCCTATTTTCTTCTCAAGCATCCTGGATATTTTGGCTTCAGAGAGGGGCGGAGCTCATGACAAATATGGTAAGGAGCGAAACACTTTAGCAATGTTGTTAACGCATAGCTTTTTCTGCACACGGACAAGAACTATCCAAGGAAGCGCTTAAAACAGAGTTTATTCCCAGCTTCAGCGACAAAAATTGGTTTGATCCAAGAGCAGTGCCGACTTCCACCGGAAAAACCACGGAGCAAAAAAATTGTTGTCGCTTTCTTCAATGTGTTGCTCATCTTTAGAAGATACAAAGTTTTAAAAGCCCAGGTACCAGAAAATGTAGGAAAGTTTTTGCTCCTGCCATATCTGTTTCAAAAGTTTACACATGCTCAGTACGTCAGCAATGGTGAACAGGATTCTATGTTTACATGGTACAGTAACCAGGAAACTGAGGAAATATCCTAGTTTCTGATAACCTGGATATTGGCTTATCCAGGAAACTGAAAACAGGATCCTGCGTTTAATATGGTGCAGTAACCAGGAAACTGTGGGAATATCCTGGTTTCTGTTAACCTGGATATTGGCTTATCCAGGAAACTGAAACCAGGATTCTGTGTTTACATGAACCAGACAAAACCAGGAAACTTGCATGTAAACACACTAATGGACTAGGAAACGAATGACTAAGGACTTGGTCGAACTGTGAAATGAACTATGGTTGACAATGTTAAAAATGTGAAATAAATACTTTTAGTGACAGTGAAACCTGCTTCTGTAAATCTTTTTATCAACAACAACCCACATGCTTTAATTATTGGTGCTGGCCATCTCTAGATAGCGTTGAGGGGACTTTTTGTTATGTCAACCACTCGTATCGACACCAACAACAGATCCCTCACCTCAGAGTCAAAACAGGTACGAATGTAATATTGCCACACGTTTGACTTCTGTTGCCATGTTGTTGCTATGCTGTGACCTGACATTAACATTCCCTCTAAAATGCTTTATTTTTTGTTTTCCAATTGAAAGATCCATCTACAACCGGTGGTTTAAATGTACAGTATGTTCTTTTCCTGGCGGCAAACATCCAACATACGGCATCAGCTCATGTGTTGAATGCTGGAAATCGGGCATTTACGGATCATCTTAACCCAACAGGGAGCTGCCCTTGCCGTGCTCCCCGTGTGACGGAGTGCATTGTGGGTAAGCCGGAGGTGAGAGGTGCATCAGTGTTAACACAGTAAAGACAAAGACAGACATTCGGACATTAACTGGCCCACGGCTTTGAGGATAGCTCTGATGTCTGGAGGAGGAAGCGTCTGGGGAGAGTGAAACCAGCGAATGATAGATTTCTTGTTGAGTGGAAAAAGGAGAAGAGAGAAATGAGAGCATGAGTCAGAGTGGAGGGTCAGAGCGCGGCCGAGTGGAACAGCACAGACCCACTGCCACTGGAGAGGGTTAGGGCAATATGTCAGCAGGCCAGATCCAGAGCCACACATTCACAAGCACTCTCGACTAACATGAGCAAAAGAAGGCAGTAAAATGTAAAAAGCGAGCGACACGTGACTTCTCAGTGAGCTCTGAGGAGGCGCTGCCCTTCCCGTCTTTTTATTTCCCTTTGAGTTAGTAGAGATGTCTTGTCCAAATGAATAAAGAGCTCAAGATCACATGTCAAGCAGTGAGTTATTGATGGATAGTCACTCGCATCAAAAACATTACACCAGAAGCAAAGACTTCACTGGGGATACTTCCACAGGAAATGTTTTTGTCTTGAAGCAAAGTAAAGACTAAAACGGCACCAAGATTTTAATTGAGCCAATCAAAAAATAATAAGCAGGTCTTGAGTATAAAGACTTTAATAATTGTTTTGAGGTGGTGCTGTTTTTTTTATACCAGCCGATAGCTCTGAAATAAAAACTCCTTCCCTGATGAATGCAGACGTTTCTTCCAGTCAAGTATTTATATCCAAAGTAATGATTTTAACATGCATCCAGTGACTGTTCATCAGTAATTCACCATCCTGTCATGTTTTCTTGAACTGTTTATTGATTTGTGCAAGACACTGCTAATCTCCATTGGAGAAATGGCAAGAAAGGAAGTCACGTGTCACTCGTGTGTTAAGAGTAGAATGAAACAAAAATCTCAATTTGGCCAAAAAAAGAGAAAAAAAAACACTTCAGCAACTCTAAATTATGAGTACAGACGCACCGATCCAGCTTTTTTGCTATCGATACTGACACTGGGTTTTGAGTATCTGCCGATATCCGATATTTACCGATACCAGAGACTTTCTTAAAAGTGTCTTTCTCTGAGTGAAACATTTTTATTGACTCTTTTCTCCATTTTAAGATCAATAAAGTCATATTTTATTGTCATTACGGATCAATTATCAATTATATCCATTGATAAACTAATGGATGAACTTTAAACAAGGATCACTGGACTTTTCTACACTAACTATCCTTGGGTACATTACATTAATATAAACAACTCACATGAAGGGAGCTGATCATTACAAATATGTGAGATCATTTATTTCTTAAACTAAAATACAAACACTTGGTTCCAGCAGTGGTTTAATTTTATTTGGCTACTTATGGTATTTCTATCATAGTTTCTGACCCACCCGTGATTAGATTTCGTTAGCATTAGCATGCACCAGCTAGCTTTAGCATGTTAGCTCGCGATCAAGAATACATTTGCGGAGGTTAAAACTAACTCCGCAATTGAATTCTCCTGTTTCTTAGCTTTACAATGATAAAGCTACATCAACGACGGTGTTTTGAAGGCGTTGAGAGCCAAAACTTGCATTGGTTCTGTATTGGATATTTGTTGCTGATACCCAATATCGCTTTTTTTTCCAGTATCGGCTCCGGTATCCGATACCAGTATCCGATCGGTGCATCCCTAATTATGAGACTAACTTTGTTCATTTCGAATACTTAGTTGTGGTCCAAACTTATTCCCAACTTTCCGAAAGCAGTCATAATATCCTGACTCTTAATGGAGATGAGTTTGTGAGCGTGTTTCCTAAACTTCTGGGACCAGAGTGATTTGGTAATGTTTACTCAACCAAGCTAATTGTTTTTAACATCAGCGCTACAGTACATCTGGGATTACGATGGGTTACAATACTTTGCAAACACAATATACTGCAAGGAGACAAAATGGATTTCATTCCACCCACACTATGTAAAAAAGGTACAACCCCTTTGTTATCTTTTTTATTTTGGCCCTCTGTGGATTCACACAGTTAAAAGTACAATGGGAAGATTTGTGTTGTTTTAAATTGTTTCCGATATTCAATGCCGATTTTCAAACAGAACAAACAAAGACGCTGTTTTAGAGAAAAGTAAAAAAATATAATATAAACAACTCCTGCAGAGAGTTTACACAAGAACGCCCATAAATTCAGAAGTTAGTCATTTTAGAAGTTAGACAGTGCCGTGATGTTATTATGAGTGTCAACAATATCGCAGCATGTCAACAAATTGAGTTTAAATTAACTCATTAGAAATTAAGCGCTCCAACTGAGACACAAGCTGCTACAGGCGTCCAAATAGCAGCAGACTCCAACCACAGATAAAGACTAGCGGAGTAAAGAGATGAAAAATGAAATGGGTGGGATTCCACGGAGGAGGACCTGACTGTTTGCTGGCCAGTCAGTTGCTGGGTCAGTTAAAAATAGTCCAGTCTCCAGCATTGAGGCTAATCTGTGCAGATGGGTTGTGTGCAGAGCAGTGGTGGCAGCAGCAGCAGCAGAATATGGCTTCCTAGGACACAGAGTTTGCCTGCTCCAGTCACTCTAGACTCTCTCATATCTTTACAACGCAGCGGGGAGGGAGTTTCTATTACAGCGACTTCATGGCACAGGCCTTCCTTTGGCGCACCGCTCTCCTGCAATGTACACTCCGTTTGTTCTGCTGTGCGAGTAAACAAACAAATCGAACGGACAGTCCGGGTAATCGGAGAAGATGGCCATTTCAAAATGTTAGAACACTTCATGAAAACTGCACCTGAGCAATTTTCAACACAGGTGGGATTGGAATTTGTTGTGACAGCAAACATGTATGATTTTACAAACAGGGTGTCCAGTGAAGTTAACTTGCCCCAACTTAAGAAGAGTTCTCCAGGAGTCAGTAAATGGTCCCTTTCATGTCAGTTGTGCACGGCTTCTGACACTGCTGGCACCACGGTTAGCACTAGTACTTCATAGCAAGAAGGTCCCAGGCCGATGCCTGGGCTGGACGCTCCATTTTTTCCTAGGATGAGAAAGGGCTTTTTCCATCGAGTTTAGTGTTTTTAAGGTTAGGGTTAGGTCTACGGGTAGTTTGGATCAGGTTAAACTAGGGTTGTTCTCAAATGTGGCTTTTCCCATCCATGTTGCTGGACGGGGCCTCACTCTCTGTGGATGTTCTCATGTCTTCGTAGGTTTCCTGGCAGTGACAGTAACTACGCTTGGAAAGCACTGATCTATATATGTGCAAAATGGGAGCAAGAATGAGACAAATGGCTAAACTTTCTTGACTTCTACTTCAGTGAGTGTGGTGTAAAAAAAATACTGCGAGTGGCACCATATTGCTTTGGTCCCTGTGCTGTCCTCACAACACAGAAAAAATAAATAGACAATTACTTACTATGTATTTTACATGCTAAACACAATTAGCTAGCCATATGCACATGACATTGTCAAAAAACGATCCTTACTGGAGAAGAGGTCTCACTTACTGTAGCTTTTTAACATGAAATTTGCATATATTTATTACTGATTATGAACTTATTTATGACTTTTTAACTAACTTATTACTTCATGAAATTATAAATGTCTTTGACCGAAAGACCTGACAGTCCCAGCTTTTGATCTCCCATTTGGATAAAACACAACGCCGTCTGGTGGCAACTTTTAATGTATGCTGGACATTATAAACCTGTAGAAGCAGTGCTTGATTTGATCCCCCGTTTGGGAAACGCATTCCCCAATTCTCAGTTTTTCAGAGTAAAGGATCCGGGAAATATTTAGGAGGATCCGGCAAAAGATTTATCTGATATAATGGTGTTTAATGAGAGTGTTCCGACAAATGTTTTGGCCTGTTCCCCGAATCCATCACATCAGGGCAAAAGTGTTCCTGAAAATACTCATTTACAAATTAAGCACTGTGTAGAAGCATAAATGCAGTGACAGTAACTACGCTTGGAACGCACTGATCAAAATGGGAGGATAAATGAAGTATAATGCCTGTTTCGTCTGTCAAGATTTTTAGATGTCACAATGCTTAACGTGGGGATTGTAAAGTTGTGCACTCGACCCCATGGTTCAAAGAGAAAATCGTGACTCTGGCCAAAGATGTGTTGATGTCATGTTAGAGCATCATAATCAGTTTTCAGAGAAACCTCATTGTAACATTAACAATAGCTCAACGTATTTATTATAATTGCTGTAATTACAGTGATAAATTAGCACAAGCAGTTTCATTTTTTACTCTGAACCGTTAATTGAGACGTTAGCAATAGAACAGTGAAGTTTATCCGTTTCGCGTTGACATTTGTCACGTAGATTTGAGAAAACATCTGCCAAATTGAAGGTTAATTGAAGGATTACACTTGTTACACGTCATGTCGGACGCAGCCACCTTTAAATGCTCTCTCTCGGGGTTAGGTAATTCTGCCCCAAGTTTCCGAGTCAGAATTACAGAGTTGGTGTGAGTTCCAGTTGAAATTTCCAGGGGAGAGAAAATTTGAACAAAAACATGTACAGGGCATTTTATTTTTGACAATAATTGAACTTGTAACACCACTATTTAAAACTGTTATAACCAGTCTTTTTCCATCCTTAAATGTTATTTTCTCGTGCATTTAGTTTCTTGGGTCAAAATAAAAACGGCTAAAATGCCATTACACTGATTACACATTGCATTGAGGCTGATGTTCAAACACTTAACAAATGCACCTTGCGTCCCGTAACCATAGTAACGTAAGCCAAGACCTGCATCGTTTGAAAACCAGATGCACTTTACTGGAATAAACGCCACAAGAAAAAATGGAGGGCCGAATCAACAAACTCAGGGAGATATTACTGGTCCAAAACATGAAATGGAGAGAGAGAGAGCAAGAGCTGCTGGCGGAAAACCGGAGCTACCAAGAGAGAGATGAGCAACGGACGGCAAGGGAGTCGTTCAGAGAGGCTAAGTGGAAGGAAGAAGAAAGGTCCTGGTCCAAAGAAAGACAGGAGTTTGTTAAGAGAGAGCGGATCCTTAAACAGCACCTCGCTATTCGTGAAGCTGTAATATTAAGACTAATTTGCAACACAGCTGAGTATCACATCCTAAAGGAATCTGATGATGAAGAAACTGAGGAAGAAGGGGAGATGGAAGAAGACGATGGAAGTCAAGAGAAGACAATGCTGCAGATGAGGGAGGACATCCAAGACTTTCCTGCACCTGCACCAGAACTCAGTGCGGCAGCCAGCGATGTTGAAGTTGAAGGACAAACTGAAAAGCCCCTGCTCAAATATGATCATGACTTACAAAGCGACCAAGGAGAAGAAGAGGGATCTTCAAATCCATCAGTCGAGACGTCTGCTCATCAACAAACATCTGTACCAGTGGAGCCCCAGCTGAACGCAATGCAGCAAACAGACTATCTGTCCGATACAGAAGCTCCCAAGGACAACGGTGATCAAGGGTATTCGATGATAGTACCAAAGGAAGACACCAGCATTGAAGAGGAGTTAGAGGGGGCTCTGACACCGGAGGTAAGAACTCCGAAGATCATTCGAAGAAAGAAGAAACTTAGGAGGATGAGGAGGAACAAGAGGCATTAGGTCTTCATCTTTCCACCTTCTGTCAGGCCAAAGCGTTTGAGAACTACTATTAGCAAATAAAAAAAATGCAAATAAATACATTTGTTATGATTCAATATATTTTTCTAAACACCACTGTCACACAACGAGAGATGGAACAGCTAATTTTACTTGTCACAACTAAGAAATCAGGGATGAAATGTTTTATAGCTGTAGTACAAAGATTCAGAAGAGGTTATATTCATATCAAGACAGAGTTGTAATATATCGAGATTTTTTAAAATTAAAATGACACTCCTAAATATCATCTGTTGACATTTAAATTCTGGCTAAAATTGTCAGCCAGATTCACCTATTTCACATGGAGAGAAGAAAGTGCCTTGCCCATGGAGACATCAACAGCACATGCTAATATGCTATTAGTGGGATTGAAGTAACTGCACTCATTATGCTACCACCGCCATGATGAAATTAAGTGCATAATTTGTAAAACAGGTTTTCTCAGGCCCTCGCTGAGTGCTCCTCACGCCTCGCTCTCCTTCACAGTCCAGTGGAGCCTGGATGGTGACCCTGAGTCCAGATGGTCGGACTAAACCGGAACAGGGCCGAGGCTAACGTGGGCTGTTCATGAATGACCTTCATATGGTGCAACCTAAATGTATATCGTGCAGTGTCACATGACCAAAAAGTAAGAGGTAATGTTTCACCTGGTAACAGGATAAAATCTCAGGCAGTTGAATGTTGCTATTTACCACAGGAAGCCAAACACTAGATGAAAATATGACACAGCATGTCCTCTTCCAAAAGCTTTGCTTTGATAACCCATCGCAAAAATAATTTCTTACTCATAGAATTGCAATCAGCACAATTAGGCCATGCTATGAATGTTTTGTAGTGAAACATTGTATTACATAAATACATCAATATTTTACTTTTTCTCCACCAGTGTTTCCATTTTAATACAAAGATGTGTAAAGTTGTAATCCACTACATCTGTTCATCTTCATGTGTGGCTGTTGCCAACCCCAGCCCCAACAGGCCTTATGGCCAGCACATACTACATGACTTTTCTAGTCTTAAACGATTTTATATAGAATGGGGGGTCCACACTACACGACTGGATTCAGTGCGATTATAGAACGTCTGGGGGTTCACACTTAGCGACTGAGAATCGTAAGAGCGAACACACTACACGATTCTGACAAACAGCCGATGTTTTATAACACAACGCGTCTGTCCTCTCTACGGCTTCATTTCTCCTCCGGCTTCAAAAACTCAAATCCGCAAAGATATAGGCCTGTGTTTGTGAGCGTGGGAAAACGTGTGTGTGTCCCGATTGGTCAACGGTGTCAACAATTTCACAACACCACAGTGCTAGCTTACTGCTACTACGAAGCCGTCAACTTGGCTACAGTTCTGTCAATTGGAGATCAAAGTCGGCGACACAAAGAAGCGGGATGTATTTCAGTGGATTCAATAAGAAAAGGAGACGGGCCTCAGCCCAGAGATGGAGGAGGCAAACTCAGTAAGTCCTGCTAAACTTTGTTCGCGGTTGAAATGTAGCTTGAAAAGGTGGTTTTGGTGAAAAAGTTGTGCTGTTTCGTGTGGAGCTGTGGCCATGAAATGAGTTGTTTGTGCCGCTGTTTTGACAGAAATGAGAAGGGAGGTGCGGCGGTGTTTTTCTGTCTTTATTTCACTCTGTCATTGGCCGCTGCTTTCTGTGTGTTCACAGAAACGGTAAAATCACCCACGTTTCTCTCGTGCGTCCAAGAAAATCGGGCTTAAAAATCAAACATGTTTGATTTCCTACGACTGGAGTCTAGTTGCGTCTTTCTGCCGCCCACACTACACGATTTGAACGCCAGTCCAGTCGTGGCCCCCCCACACTACGCGGCCCGACTCTGTGTGACTGCCTTCGACCAGGCGCGACTCGAGAAGACTCGGCGCGACTGAGAATTAGAGCAAAATCGGGCATAAAAGTCTTGTAGTGTGTGCTGACCTTTAGACACTTGTCAGTATGCACATAAGGACAGACAACTATTCACAAATGTACTCCACTTTCCATCTTGACATCGGTTGCTAATGTGTGGATCATGTAATATAATTCAAAGGAAAAGAGTTATCATCTGCTCAACATCATGACTTTCTCTCTTATCTTATCTGTTAGCTACAACCACAGATTGCATTGCACTAAATAGGATGACATCTTGAAATGTGAAAACCGCTTTAACACTATTAAATGCTTTAAATGCTAACGAATCATTAGCAGCTGTGATTAATTTAATGTGTCTTATGGTGACTGAAAAATGGAGTAAAAGTGTCTGAAAAGCTCTGTGCATTTGGAAGCAGTGCTGAGCATTTATGTAGGGATCAACCGACCCGATACTGGTGTCGGATATTGGAGCCGATACTGAAAAAATACGACATCGGGTATTGGCTACAAATATCTGATACTGAACCGATTCCAGTTTTGGCTCTCTCTCTCGCCTTAGAAACACAACATTCATCACCTAAATCTAAGTATAATAATATAGAATAATAGAATATGGGCATGCTGTATATCGTTTTGAAAGCGAGAATTCAATCGTTGAGTTAGATTTAATCTCCGCAAATGTATTTTTCATTGCCGCGCAAAAATACAAAATGTCAGGCTAGCAAAAGCTAGCAGGTGCATGCTAATGCTAACGAAAACTAATCAAGGCTGGGTCAGAAACTATGATAGAAATACCTAAAGAAGCCTAATACAATAAAATAACCACTGCTGAAGCCAAGTGTTTGTATTCTAGTTCAAGAAATAACTGATCTAACATATTTGTAATGATGAGGTCACTTCATGTGAGTTGTTTATACACTGCTCACAAAAACTTAGGGCACACTCAAAAAACACATCCTGGATGTCAATCAATTCGATTTTTCGGATGAAAATCTTTATTTATAGTGTAGGGCAATGTGTTGAGAAAAAATTAACATAAGAATGATAAATGGAAATCAAATTATCAGCCCCTGGAGGTCTGGATCCAAAATTATAGTCAAAATCAAAGTAACAAATCAGGTCACTGGTTGATCCAGATTCTGTAGAAATTCCTCCAAACGAGTCTGTATCATCCTCAGTAGTGTGTGTGGCCTCCACGTGCCTGAATGCACTCCCTACAACGCCTGGGCATGCTCCTGATGAGACCACGGATGTCCTCCTGAGGGATCTCCTTCCAGACCTGGATTAGAGCATCAATCAGCTCCTGGACAGTCTGTGGTGCGACGTGGCGTTGATGGATGGACCGAGACATGATGTCCCAGATGTGCTCTCTTGGATTTAAGTCTGGGGAACGGGCAGGCCAGTCCATAACATCAATACCTTCATCATACAGGAACTGCTGACACACTCTTGCCACATGTGGCCTGGCATTATCAGGCATCAGAAGGAACCCAGGGCCCACAGCACCAGCATATGGTCTTACAATAGGTCTGAGGATTTCATCCCGGTACCCAATGCCAGTCAGGGAACCTCTGGCTCGCACATGGAGGGCTGTGCGGCCCTCCAATGAAATGCCTCCCCAGACCATCACTGACCCACCACCAAACCGGTCATGCTGGATGATGTTGCAGCAGCAGAACGTTCTCCAGGGCGTCTCCAGACTCTGTCACGTCTGTCACATGTGCTCAGGGTGAACCTGCTCTCATCCGTGAAGAGCACAGGGCATCATTGGTCAATCTGCCAATCGCTGTGTTCTCGGGCAAATGCCAATCGGGCTGCACGGTGTTGGGCAGTAAGCACCGGCCCAACTTGTGGACGTCGGGCCCTCATACCACCCTCATGGAGTCGGTTTCTGACCGTTTGAGGACCAACATGCTCGGGCAGTGCTTCTCCTGTTTCTCCGTGCACAAATGAGCAGATAGCGGTCCTGCTGCTGGGTTGTTGACCTCGGTCGGCCCCCCCCCAGGTCTCCTGGTGTACTGGCCTGTCTCCTGGTATCTCCTCCATGCTCTGGACACTGCGCTGGGAGACACAGCAAACCTTCTTGCCACAGCACGAATGGACGTGCCATTTTGGATGAGCATCACTCCCTGAGCAGCTTCTGTGCGTTGTAGATGCCTCCTCATGATACCTCTAGTGGTGAGAACACTGGACAAATGCAAACTTTTTCCAAAAATACGGTACAAAGGATGAAGACAGGGAAATGGTCTGTGGTCACCACCTGCAAAACCATTCCTCTTTTGGAGTGATCTTGCTAATTGCCTCTCATTTCCACCTGTTGTCTGTTTCATTTCCACAACACCAAGTGAAACTGATTCACAATAAGCGTGGCTTCCTAACTGGACAGTCTGATATCCCAGACTGACTTGGAGTTACATTGTGTTTTTTGAGTGTGCCCTAAGTTTTTGTGAGCAGTGTATTAATGCAATGTACCCAAGGATTAGTGTAGAAAAGTCCAGTGATCCATGTTTAATGTTCATCCATTAGTTAATAGATATAATTGATAATTGATCTATAACATCATGACAATAAAGAGAAAGACATTTTTAAGAAAGTCTCTTGGCAGATACTCAAACCCCGGTATCGGTAGCAAAAAAGGATGATCGGTGCATCTCTACATTTATGTCTTCATAAGAAATCATCCTAATTTCAGTTTCCCGATTGTCCTCTGTTAACATAGTTTATGTGAAGATCAGCGTGTATTACGTAGGTATGTTGGCATAAAACGACAGCAGATAGCTGAACAGAGAGCCCACAAAGAGAGAGATAGAAGCTGTACCAACTCTGCCACATTGCGTTCGCCACATGCTTTGTTATTTAACTTTTGATATCACCAGTTTTTGCTTTTTCATGCCCCACGTCTTTCTCTTCAATTTCAGCTGTAACAAAAATAACAACATTGCTTCTCTCACTTCCTGAGCTTTCGCCTTTCGGGAACTCAAAAGCATGAAATCCCTTCCACCTTTAGATGGAAAACATAAATCTTTCTCCTCTGTCGCGCCGCGGACTGATGTTGCTTGTTAAATCTGCTGCGAATGCGTTCAGTAGCCATCCATTTTCACAGGGACTAGGGGAGGGCCATAAGAGCTCGAGCAGGATATTTTAATGATGCGCCGGCTCTGACAATACATCTACACGGAGGCAGAGGACGTGATAACGGGCAGATTTATCAGTGAAGCGCTGCCGGTAATTACAACCATTTGGAAGGTATATGCCGTAGATTCAGACTGACGCCTTTCCCCCCCTTGGGCCAAAGCTTCGAAATGCATCACTTAATTTGTAATTAGTCACTTCGGATGACTGCGGCTGATTTGGCCCGCTGTCGTCATAATGAATTTAATTAGCAGAGGCCGCAAATAGGAATTAGAAAACCACGACAGCCATACCTCACGCGCAAACGTCCCATGGGAAGACGCATGCGAGTGATTACGGAATAACACACAGCTTTCTCTGTGTACATAGAGCCGATAAAAAGATCCAGAGTGTAAAATATGTTCCTTTGAGCGTTGGCTTGATCGTACGCTTAACTACTTTGTTAATCATCAAGTCCCCCTCGTGCAGATGATAAACACAGAGAGCAGAAACAAAGGCGTGTAGATTCCATATGCTGTCATGAACACATATAGGGAATAGACCTGCTTTGGAGAAACAGTGAAGTGGCAATTACATGAAGCTGAAAAAGAAAGTTCTTAGGTTGTAAGAAACCACTTGGTGATATAGATATTGGGAGATCCCTAAAGTGGATAATAAGAAAAGTAAAGGTCATATCCACTTAGTATTTCTCAATGGGTCGACAAACTCCATCCTCGCATTGCTTGATTTTAAGAGCCCTGAGGCGGGTGCTGTACTAACTGGACTCATAATTGTGAGGACCGGAAGATAGAGCTACACTGGTGGTGGTTGTCTGGCAGCAAATGAGTCCCTGGACCTTACAGCACTCCAAACCAACACATCCTCGCGGACTGTCAGATGGTGGAGACCTGTGGGAATTGGTAATCTCTATGACAACATGTTTATCCTAGTTGGCAAATGCTAATAGAGAAGTAAAGAGGCCAAAGGAGACCAGCGCTTCTGAGCTGGTTGGGGGAAAGGATGCTCGGCAGAAGAATACATTAAAAGTAAAAGACAGTGGCGCAGATGGTAGAGCGGGTTGTCTCTCACATGGGGATGAGACAATAAACAATAATATCGTTGATCGCAATAAGAAATGCGGCAATCGCCATGTTTTTTTAATTATCGAGCTAGAAGATAATCGCTTAATCCATCAGACAACCAGTGCCAGTGAGCTTTACTAGGAGTGGGTACGTCGCCATGGAGATGTGACTAAAGTCAGCAGTTTTTAAGATTTCAATAGGTTCGTTCCTCATCCAAATCCATTCTTTGATTTCCCACTGCACTTCTGTGTCGAGCTCCTCATTAGCTGCATGTTTTGTATTGATGACAACAGTATAGTCTAAAATGTTACACACTCCAACCACCACCAACCACTCACTCACGCACTAGGCTTCCTGGTGTACCCAAACGGTCTCCCATCCAAGTACCGACCAGGCCCTTCCCTGCTTAGCTTCCAAGGTCTGACGGGATTGGGCAGAGCAAAGGCGGTATAGCCAAATATCATTTTCTGTGTCGAGATCCTTATTAGCTGCATGTTTTGTATTGATGACAACAGTATGGTCCAAAATGTTACACAGTGTGCCTTTAAATACTTACTTTATGTCTCACTCAATAGGACCTTTACAGCAGACAATGAAGACCCAATCCCCATCATTTCTGCAGTTTCAGTGATTTTTTTAAACCATAGGCAAATATTGTGATAATATCGTTAATATATAATCGCAATTAAAAGTAATCGCAATTATTTTGGCCAAGATAATCTTGACCCCAAATTTCATTATCGTCCCATCCATACTCTCACACTGTCATTGTGTCTTTGGTTGAGACGCTTCACCCAGTGCCTCCAGTGACTGCGTACATTGGTGAATGAATGAGAGAGTGTATTGGGTGAGTGGCTCCTTGCTGTAAAGCGTTTTGAGTGCCTAGTGTAGGTGGGAAAGCGCTATATAAATTGAGACCATTTACCATTAAAAGCAAACCATAACCGTGAGATTCATGAGTTGGGTTTGGTGGAGTGAAATATGCATGTTTAAGGAGCAATGTAATTAGGGAGGCAGCAATTAGAGATAGCGTACACAGATTATTTACACATCAACCAAGCAGCCAAGAGTTGGTGACAGCTGCCGATTCAAACGAATTGTAAACGATGAACGAAAAGAAAGAATCCAAGGCACTGCTCGCTCACTCAAAATGCGTTTCAACAAAAACATATACTAAAAAACGCAAACAAAGAATAGGGTGCATATTTTAATTAATAGTGTCTATTCAGGACAGTTCCCCGCACTTCAAAACAAGTGCAAACCATTATTATTATTAACATTATTATTAAAAGTCAACTAAAAACGCGACATATGGTTGCCGCCTGGAACCAGCCACACTGTTCATTATTTTGACATGCAACAATGTTTTCTGAAAATGAGAGCTGCCAAAACAAGGTTGTGTCACTGAGTGAGAGTGACTTTCGAATCTTTCTTGTCATTTGGAGGAAGTTTCCTTGTGTAGTCGTTATTCAGAGCAAGTTGTGTCCTGGATTAGATCAGTTCAAGGCGAGGAGAAGCTGCGGCGTTCTGTATTTGTTTCTTGAAGCCCCGTTTTCCAGTTCTCGGATATAATGAAGATCCTGCTTTTTGGTTTTGCCTCATTGTGCCCATTAAAGTTTGAGGCAACTTTCTCAATGCTTTTCCTTTGAAACAACACTGCATTCATTACAAAAATAAATCAGAGCAAAACCTTAACAAATGCACAAGGTAATAGTTTGGTCTGAAAGCAAACCTCCAACATGATCATTATCGCAGCACCAGATGAGTGGAGATGGTCAGGAAAGCGAAGCTCCCGAGCCCCAAAGTAAACAGTGAGATTATAATGCCCCGGCGTCATGCTTCCAAGTGCATCCCTTCACTTCTCTCAATTTTATGCAAATGTCTGAGTTTATAAATGGCAGCCTGGGTGCTTGGCTGCGGAAAACAGCAATCATCACTCCATGCCCGGTGGGCTAGTGTGTAATGAGAACAGATCTGCAGCAATAACACTAAATCTGTGCCGGAGCTCACAGGCAGACGCAGGTTCACAGCAGAGTTTGGATTCGCCTGCCATTTTTCTCTGTACCAAATGAGGCCATGCACCGGGGCGGGGGGGCAGAAGTGCCTTTGAGGAGAAGGAAAAATAGAAACAAAACTTTTTTTTTTTTTCTGAAGTCCCATATTACACTCAATTGACACCTTGTAAAGAATCTTACACCTAAATAGTGGTATTAGTTATTATAATAGGTGGAAAGCAGGTGATTAAAACTGCCAGTTATTAGCAATACCTGAGGTTACTTCATTTTCATGATGTGAGTTTCAGGGTCGATTTTAAAGTTCTTATCTTTCAGAACTGCTTTTGCCTCATGAACCTTCATGGCCTCTTCGCTCCTCCGGCAGGGGTCTCCTAGTTATTCCTACAGTCAACAAAAAGACTTGTTTGTGAGTGAGGGGGGTGTGTGCGTAGGCGGTGAGTGAGAGTTTGAGCGTGTGATTGAGAGAGAGGAGTATTGTTTTAAATGCTCTGTATCATGCTATTTTAGCCATCCCTAAATAAACTATAGGCATTTATATGATATATTGTACTTCTACCACTATGGAGTACTATTTTTTGTGAGAAATATAAGTATTTTCTATGGGTATTTTGGTTATAAAAGTGAATCGACTTTGATTCTGGCGAAGGTTCACTAAACATCCATCAAGAGACAGTCAAAGACAAACACTATTTTGGCTGATAGTCGCCGAATCCTGGAGAGAAATTCCAACTTCTGGCGAGTGGCCTCTTTTCTAGGAAGGTTGAATAAAGTCCTGCACCTCTCGCAGCCAAACGCACTTTTCTCCGTGACATTATTGTTAGGTAAGAAAAAAGAACAGACGTGTCCAGAGTAGGTTAGAAAGAGCTCCATCTTGACAGCTTTCAGTGCAAACATGATTCAGACGCTTAGGGGGTGCGTTTGTTTTCTCCGTAGGGGCAGTGTGGTCACCTCAGGCACTTTCTTTTTCATTATTATTTCTTTCTTTCTTTCTTACAACAGAAATAATGAAAAAGCTGTTTCATAAATTCAAATTAGGCCGTAAGGCATTACATTAGAGACATCGGGCTCTTCCGGTTTGACACTATGACGTAAAAAAACTGTCAGAGTGTCACATGTCAGTCGTTTACCAGGAGAGGGCGGAGCAGCAGGATTCAGGAGGATTGCTTAGAACTGCGTGAATGAAGCCAAAAAACACTCTGGGGGTGTTTTTAATGGAAGGAAATAGCATAACAACATGGCCAAAAGCTCCAAAAAAGTTGATTTTGCATAATATAGGACCTTTAAATGTTGTAATCTGTAAATCACTTTGTGACACATGTCAGTATAAAAAAGCGCTTTATAAATAAAGTTTGATTGATTGGTTTATCCCTAATTCGGATGTAGAGGCTGAGTGCTGAAAAAACAGAACTAATCCGAAATAGTCATGACATGAGCCGTGTTTTGAGTTTTAGAGAATGAAACGATTAAGAAAACCATCATTCAAACATAAAGGAAACAAACACAACTTTAGAGACGTTTATGTTGTGGGGACAATACTACAAAATCTCAAAAAACTTTATTAAATATAATATGGAATGTTTAATATGCAAATCCAGGTAATAGAAATGAGAAAAAAGTGACAGAAAAAGAATAGCGTGATAAACTATTGTTAGAAGTGCGTGCAGGAGAGGAATGTCTAACTTTGTGAAAAAAGCTCATTTGTCCTCAAAGCAGAGACAGAGACAATCTGAATTACAAACAGCTGCAAAAGGGAATCATCTTTTACACGGGACGGAGATCGCTGTCATTTGTCATTTTCCTGAAGCAGCATCATAGGAGCAAGGTCAAACAAACCTGACTCACACCGGCCCTGGTTAAAATTCCTCTCCGCTTCTGTTTACTCATTGCCTCTTGCCAAGGCGAACAGAGCCGCGACGGGGGACTGCTCAAGGTGAATGAAGCAAGAAGAATTAAATAAAGGTGGGACTAAAGTTAAGTTCACAACAAAGGTAAGCACATCTCTCACACGCAGGACAGACAAGCGGAGCAAAGCCAGAGCCAAACCCCCAGAGTCACTCCACAGCAGCAGCAGCAGCAGCAGCAGCAGCAGCAGCAGTACTCCAGGCGCTTAAGAACTGAGCACAGGAGGAAGGAGTGGGAGTAGGAGCGTGTTTAACAATAACAAACTGAAATCAATGAAAGATCAAAAGCCTAAAAAACATGGAGATTTCTGAGAGCACACTGTGGCACAGCGGTTAGTCTCACAGCAGGAAAGTACCAGGTTTCACTCCCAAGTGTTTCTGTGAGGTTTGTTTTCTCCGTGTCCGCTCTCGATTCCCCCGACAGCAGGCTTCCCTCTGGGGCCAGTACTCCACTCAAAAAGATTCCAAAATCTCAGTGGGTTGGGTTAAATGAATGTCAAAACCAATATTGTACGGTTGCTGTGGTAAAATAACAGGCACATATATACAGGACACAGGACAGGCACAGGAATAAACAACTAAAATGTCTGCACTGAGGAAGTAAACTGTGTTATTCAATATAAGTCTTGGATATAGCAATAATAATACTATTGTATAGCCTTGTTGTTTTTTACACTACTTAAAAACAAGGCTAAAACGTGCCTAAATTACAAAAAACTAAACCCATGGACGTTTGTTTTAAGCCGTGTTAGTCAATAATGTGTAAATCTCTGTCAGGGACAGCAGTGACTCTGCAATATAGTGTGGTAGCATATTGTGATATGGATAGATGTGACCTCTCCAGGAAATTAGTCCGGAGCAGTAAGCAGCCGCAGGGCATCGACTTTTTATTCACCATTTCCAGATCTTGAGCTGGGCAAATGGTCAGAATCACCAAGCTGGAGATTTAATCTATTGTGGTTTTGGTCTGGTGGGGGAAAGCTGGAGCACCCGGATGAAATCGACCTAAACATGGAGAGAACATGAAAACTCCACACCGAAACCTTAGACAGTCCCACAATCAAACCCCTGTGAGGCAAGAGGGAGGGATCTGCTAGAAAATAGTCCCTCAAAATTAGATCATTCATGTGATGCAAGGTCAGTTATATTCCAAAAATTATTCTATCAACACAAACATTTATATGGTTAGTCTGGCGATGTAAGTGATTTGCCTCAGGTGCACTGTGGAGTGTGTCAGACTGTTTTTAATGCAGTGTAGCTGACACCATAGGAATGTGCTAGCCTAGCACAAGCCTAGCGCCACGTAGCTCTTCAAACAAAAGAACTGCATGAATTGCAAAAAAAAATATCTCCAGAAATGAGCAACACTCTGGATAACTAGGAAATGAGGCCCTATGTCTAAAATCCTGAAATATCCCTTTAATATCACTGACACATGCTTGTCATGTGAAAATAATCTCAGAGATATTTCAGACTTACTGAACTATATTCAAGCTCCATAAAGTGCCGTCAGCGTCCACCCAAAAAGTGTCATAGTCGAGGAAAAGAGTGAGAGGCGCTGCGACGATGCGCTTACTGTAAAACAAAAGACAAGTACTTCAAAAGAGCTGTGGCTTTGGCATCACATCTCATGGATTTCACCACATTTTAATCCATGCTTAAGTAGCTTCTCCCACTCATCGTTTTACATGGAGGAACCACTCATCCATTCACACACCTATTCATACACCAGACGAACACACGGGAGGCAGGTGGGTGAAGCGTCTTGTCCAAGGAGACGATGAAAGTGTGTTCTTTTAGCAGTGTAGTTCAACCGGGGAAATGCTGTTGTACTGTAACACACACACTCCTTAAGTTTTTGTTCCTTGGGTCTCTGGATACATGGCTTTAAACATGATTATGAACAGGATTCTGTGAAAGTGACAAGAGACAGCTCTAGGAGGATTCATTGTGTCAAACTAAAATTATATCTGTCAAACTCAAGTCGTTTTCTTTTTACAGCTGGGGAGGTGTAAACCTGAGTGACAGCACTGAGAACTGCTAACAAGGGTGAGAATAAACACTCAAAATACAAACATGTCGAGTTAAAATCATCCGATACCAAAATAATGTAGTTTCAAACCAGTGTTAATATTTTACATTTCGAACGAGTGGCATGTACGTTGTTGTGTATGTAACCTAAATAAACACTTTTCATAAAGGCTGTCAGTGAGGGTTATTTTTATCTGTGCACTCTATATGCCCTCTATAACTAACATTTTTCCCAGATATGCCTGACACACACTGCTGAAAAAGTGCTTATGGTTTTATACATTACATAAGCAAAATAGAAAAAAGGTGACCAAAGTCTAACCCTGTGACTAAAGCATGAGGTAATACCCAGGGCAGTGACAAGTTCACTGCAGGGAAGATATTAAAAGCCTGTCAGCAGTTATTCAATAATAGAGCAGCACAATAAATCACAATCAAATCAAAATGACAATTTCAAATGAGCTCATCAGGCTCTTGTGAGTGCTGAGACTGTCATATCCGTTAGTAACTGGATGGGAGACCATATGGGAATAGCAGGTAGTTAGTTTTCCTATTCTTTACAATTCCTCTGAATTCTCGATGGGCTTGATTGACAAGGATATTAACCAATCAGAAAAGCTGGATGTGACACAAATGGCATGAAGCGTATTTTGTAAACAAGGAAGTTAGTGGTTTTATGAAGCATCGGCCAGAAGAGCAAAGACAAAAGAACAATACATGCTGTTTTTGACACATTATGATACAAGGAGTCATTAGCGGTGTTAATTTTGACATCATATTTTAATTTAGTTTTAATCTTTTGACAAAAATGTAATATCTTCAATTTTAGTCTAGTTTTAGTCGACTAAAATTGCAAGTACATTTATTTTGCATTTATAATATTCATTATAATCATATTTAATCAAGGTTCTCTAGCTGCTTCATGGAGCTTCTCCCACATGAACAAAGCTCAGAGCTGTTCCTTTGGCAGTGAATTTACATGATATGAGGCTCTTTCAGACTGTCGATAGAAGCTTGGATGTTTTTTGTCTCTCCTTTTCATTTTTATTTAGTCTTATTTTAGTCATAGTTTTAGTCTCATGAAAAACTTTTAATTTAGTTTTGGTCATCAAAAATATCACTTTGACTAAAATTAAGACGAATTAAACACTGGTCATTAATAAGTCGGTTCAGATTTTAAATGTAGGAGATTTGAACATGAACGAGCAATGGCTGTTTCAATCAGTGTACGCTTGGAATGGGACAAAATATGGATGGCGAGTAGTCCAGTTATTTCTGACAATGGACACCTCGGAGTGTATTATCCCACTTATACCATGGTCCCGCGAACTGAAACTGTTCATTGGGGCCTGTTTGCTGATTTTTTCAAGTCCTGGGCAGGAGTTATTTCACTTTTTAAGGTGTCTTACATACTTATTTATCAGGCCCATTAGCCAAAAATGCTGTACCGACTGCTATAAAAGTATTATTTACTAAAATCGCTACTTCCGGAGTTAGCGTAGCTGCTGCGCCGACTCGGACGTTAGCATTCTTCTCCGCAAAACCCGGATGTAGCAATTTTGGTAAATATTACTTTTATAGCAGTAGGTGCAGCATTTTGGCTCATGGACCTGATAAATAAGTATGTTCAGTAACTCTCTGTTGAGTTTCAGAAATATTGACTGTGGTATTGAAGAGTTTTTTGTAGTTTCTCGCACATCTGCCGGTCTATGCGGACCCGGAAGTAACAAACGTGTATAGAACGTGATTTAACTGTTGCTGGACTAAGTGTACATGATCACTTTTTAACGGACACCCTCAAGCCAATCAGAATCGAGTATTCACCCAGACCATGGTATAGATACAGACGGCATCTTCGCCAAGAGGGAAACAGAATCTTTAGGGAAACACAATTTTCCACTCTGTTTAGCCAATTACTGGTGGAATATAAACTTATTTATCACACATAAATAAAGTCCAGGCTAAATCGGGTCCATATGGGTTTTTTGTCACAGCAGATTGTTCAGTAGAAGTGAAAAACTGCAGTCGTAGCAAGCGCTAGCTAGCCGTTAGCATTAGCACGGTGCTAACATGTAGCATCATGTTAGCATTCAACGCTGTTTATGTATTTATGGGCTGTTAAACCACTTTGCTCCTCTCCATGTCTTTGTATCTTTATTGGGTATAAAAGTATATCAATAATTCAGCATTTGTTAAAGTAGTTTTTGAATAATTAGAGAAAGTTTAGATTTTTCTCCAAATTGTTTTCCCTCTTAACTGTTATTAAACATGACCATATATGGGTGACTTGTGGTTAATTTGGTTCCTGTCATGACAATGTACTCTGTGATTGGATCGATACAAAATTTTGGGAGATTTGATCGGTTAGCAAAGTTACGGACGGTCCTGCTTTTGTACAGAAACAAAAAGCACTATACAAATAAGATTCCCTTATACAAACATGTTCTGTAATGCATCTGCTTCTTTTAGTGTTTAGAGTGTTAATGTGCAAAAAATAAATCCTACACTGAACCAGCTTTTTAGGCAAATGTGCATCACGCAGTCCTACAACTGGCCCTCTTCTCTTTTTGCGAATACGTACTTGCCCACAGCAACATAAGGTCACGCATAACTGAGTGTGAGTCTGTGAGATCTCGTAAGTTGTTCTTGTTCGGAAGAAGAAGAGCTAACCAAAGTGAATGAAAAATAAACTATAGCAGACGCCGCAGCACTTACTGTCACAAAATATGGAGAAACACACTCTCTAAAGTGGCGTCCTGCAAAACTCTGATGCAACTCTACATCATGTCACCTAAAAGTAAACATCATTTTAACACAATTTTCGTTGCCAGTTGCATAAGAAACAAGGACAGCTGCTGTACCTGCCTGCCACAGAGTCAGCCTGCAGCCCCCTCACGCAGAATCCCAAATGCTCCAATTTTTCCCGATTCCTCCTTGGGTTAATTTGACGGATTAATCAGAATAATAACAAGCAAACAGTCACGAGGCAACGCTGCAGCTGTTCTCTAAATAAAATGCAAAAAAAGTGGGGATTGAGAACCATACATTTAAAGTGCATATGACAGGTTTTAATGCTTTTGAAAATATGACTTATTTAGAAGGATAACATCAGTTGCATAATTATCATTTTATGTCAGTGAAGCAGCAATTTTAATGAAGAAATAGTTGGGCAGAAAAGTTATTTCTATCTTTAAGCTGCTGACAGGAAGGGATTCCCATTGACTTAACATGGTCGGCACGGCAACAGTTTAACTACTCGCCTAACCCGAGTTTCTCCAAGCTTCTCAACCGGAGCTTACAGCCTATAGGCCAGTGTGACTTCTCATTTGAAAGCTAAGACCTACAAAATTGATCATGACTTTTTTTCTTGTGTTGTCACCTCGTTTTTTATTTGTGTTTGGAAGATTTTTGCCGTGTTTTTTGCTGCTTTTACGGTGCTTTTTCGGCATGTTTTTGCGTTTTTGATGCCTTTTTATTGCAGCCGTAAGAGAATGGTTCGTCTTGGTAATTTCCCTCCCATTGAAATTTAGGACCAATGCCTTAAAGGGATATTTCAGGATTTTTGACATAGGGCCTCATTTCCTAGATTTCCAATTTTTCATTTTTTTATTTTTTTTTACTTCATGCAGTCCTTATATTTGAAGAGTTTAGTGGTGCTAGGCTAGTGCTAGGCTAGTGCATGTCTATGGTAACTAGTAGCCTGCATTAAAAACAGTCTGACCCACAAGCACAGTGCACCTGAGGCAAATCACTCATAACACCAGCCTACCGATATAACACAAAAATGTCTGTGTTGACTGAATTTTTTTTTGAAATATAACCATTTTGCATTTACAAGAAACTTATTTGAGCAGCATCAGCTTCCTGGTTGTAAGCTACTCAGCGGCGGAGTGATCTGCTAGGTTACCGGATCTACTGTAGTTTGTTTACCTGTGGCCGGCGTTACTACTCATGGAATTCACAAAGGAGCTTTCTACAAATCAGATATGGCAACGTTTGGAGGACTACCCCATGATTTTGAAGAGGTTTTAAATGCAGGCTACTAGCCAACATAGACATGCACTAGTTTAGCACGAGCCTAGCAACAACACTCTGGATAACTACAAAATAATGCCCTATGTCAAAAATCCTGAAATATCACTTTAAGGCAGATCGACAAACAATACTGATGTCTCTACATTGATCCACATTTAAAAAAAAAAACCTCTGTAAATATGCCTGAATATCCTGTCTGCCGCATTTGCACCAACTGTGACGAAAAAGCTTGTCATCACGGGAAGCAGCACTCAGTTTCCGTACATTACAATTAATATTAATGGCATCATTAGTTATGGTCGACTGAATGTGCCGCACCAATTGTAAGGACAAATTTGAGAGCGTGACTAAATCTGTGCACTCCATCATATTATGGTCTGGATATAGCAAATATAAATGAGTAGCTGGTGACAGGATTTGAAATAGTGGCGTAGTGAATGAGAGATTTGATAGAAGCGCGAAGCCTCATAACTCAACTGTAGCAGCCATTCCTCCCATCTCATTTCAGAAAGGATATCTGTACTTTTCATATTAGCCCCAAGGAAAGCCATTTGTCACGCCGGTTAAATTACTCTCACTTAACATCTAATTTAGAATCTGCTTGCTGCTTTTTTCACCAAAGCTCCGACATTTCTCCTCCAAAAATAAGCGAGGGAGAAACTGACAGTCTCATCCGGCGAGAAATTACTCAAATATTTCTGCTGTCAGGTGCAAATCCGAGCAACGAAATTGCTTTGGGGAGGCACACGGTGTAACCTTTAACTATGGAATTCAAAAGACCAAGAAGAAAGGGATCGGGCTTATTCCAGTTTGAATTGTTTGAAATGTTTTCCGAAACTTCAACAATGACATTTTACATAGTGTTTTTCCTAGACATTGCATTGCTCTACATTGCATTATTCATTCACTCCAAACTATACTGTTACAACCGGCCCTGGGTTAGACTGATGGAACGTGAGGCACAAAACCACTCACTCCATTCATACACAGACAAGGCGAGTGAAGAGTCTTGGCCAAGGACACGACTGTCTGTTATGAGACCATCTGAGCCACTGTTGCACGACAAGTCATCGAAAGGAAGGCTAAATCATTTAAAACATAATGAGAGAAAAAAACGCTAATATTAAAGATTCTTGTGAAGTGCTCATAAAAGCACACATTACTGACGGCAGTGAATAACCATCCATTTCACTGTTGTAACTGGCTCTGAAGTATTAAAGTCCTCCTTCACTTTGACAGCGCCATTGTGATTTTTATACTTTCTTTTATCTCTCTGCACACTCGCGCACGCACACAGGCTGAATCATAACACTCATGGACGGAGCAAAATGGGGTAGACTTGCTTTATTTCCACAACTTTAAAAGAGTTTAGTAATTTCTCCGACAGAGTGAGCACGGGGTCTTCATGGTTCCCCTCGGTGAGCAGCAAATAACCTATCAAAATCTCCAAATCCACTTTTATGGTCCGTTTGTACCGGGCACTTTTCTATCTGCACCTAGACTCATCTTTTATTAATAGAAAACGATCAGTAGAGGCCACATATTACAGGGAGCTGAAGATAGATCCTGGGAGAATGCCACAGGGGTGACAGTGTCTGGCACAATCACTCTCTTTGAAACAAAGCGCACTAAATTGGAACTTTGGAAATGCGGAAATAAAATATATTCTGAATATTTGCGCATGTAATACCGGGCATAGCAATAAAATGGTAATATCCATGAGGCGTATGGTAATTCAGGACAAAAGTTGCACCAAAATCCCAGAGACTTCACTTCTCTCTTCCAGGAAATAAACCAGCAACGTTTAAGTTAGTGCACATTTCATTTCATTTATTCATTAGGGCAGCTAGATGTATTGGCACGTTATTGTTATCGCAATAATAGAAAGCACAACATCACTATATCCGCAGAAGTCACAATATACAGTATGTTCAACTCAAAGAGGTCTTCTGACTGAGATCACGTTTTTTTGCAAATAGTCTAAAACAAAAATAGTTTGGTGATGTAAAGTGTGCAAATAAAAGGTTTCCTTCTTTAGTTTAATTTGATTGTTTTGGTCCTAATATATTTTTTGTAAAAGAAAAAAAAAAATCAATGTCCAAGACAGTAAAATAAAGTACAAAAAATGGTGTCATATTGTACAGCCCTTATGTTGTATTGTATTAGAATGGATGCTCATTTGTCTTGAACTTTTCACATGACATAAGAAGAAGAAGAAGAAGATCTTTATTTATATAGCGCCTTTCACAGACATATAGTCACAAAGCGCTTTACATGAGACAATTGTACATTCACTCCATACTCGGTGGTGGAAAGCTACGTTTGTAGCTTCAGTTCCCCTGGGGGAGACTGTCAGAAGCGCTTTCGCGACTACATACGTCTGCGCCAACGGACCCTCTGACCACCACCATACATTCACTCACACACATCATTCATCCTGGCCTATTGTGCATGTTTTTAGTGGTAGGGGAAACCGGAGTGCCCGGAGGAAACCTACGCAGACACGGGGAGAACATGCAAACTCCACACAGAAAGGCCCCGTCCCTGGTGGGAATCGAACCCGGACCTTCTAGCTGTGAAGCGAGAGCACTAACCGCTGCGCTACCGTGCCGCCCTATAGTCACTCCTTGCACGATGGTGCAAAGCTAAGTATGTCGCTGCAGTTTCCTCTGGTGTTGACCGACAGAAGAATGACTGGTAGTGGTCCAGGATGACTATTTTACATGTACATAACATGTACAATAAAGATCCTGGACTAATGTATATGTTTTTAGTGGTATAGGGGGCAGGGAGGACATGCAAACTCCACACAGAAAGGCTCCGTATCAGAACCCAGAATCTTCTTACTTATTTATGCAAGATGATTTATTTTTGTTAGACGATAACATTAAATTGCTATTTATCATACTGGGTCAAGCTGTAAAGTCGTACTATCTCTGTCATAGCCTTGACTGTGAGGCTCAGGCTCCTTTATCGATCCTCTCGAACACCATTGTTAATTCTTGAACTATTTTTATCCAATTTCTCCGATATTAAAGGCCTTCTGTGAAACATTTTGGACTATACTGTTGCCACCATGGCTCGGACGATCCTCTTTTGTCATGATCCGATACATATCTCGATTCTATAAGCAATTATGATATATAATATGTTTATCGTAAAATGGGTAAAAAGAAAACAGTCAAGTGTCAAAAGTGTAGAAACCAAATGCCATTTTGACATTTATTGAAATGATAAGATTGAAAAAGTGCTGTTACTGGTAAACAGACTTTATGATAAAAAAAAAAAATGGCCCCCAAACATATTGAAAGTACTGCGGTACTTGATAAAGTATCGATACTTGGCATTGCAGCAGAAAGCATTGCAATCCAAATCTGATCCGATATTTCATCCCACCCCTAGTTGCCACCAATAAAAAAACATGCTCCCAAAGACCAGCTCGACACAGAAAATGCTATTCCTGCAGTGGGTAATCAAAGAATGGATTTGTATTAGAACCAATCCTGTTTGAATCTCAATTTCTCATCTCCATGGAGACGAGATGGAGACGTACTCACTCCTGCTAAAGTTACAGCCATGTTTGAGGAGAGGTGAGGCGCTCACAGCACATGTTTGTTTATTTTCTGAAAATAAACACTTGTACTTAAATTTCATTTATTGGGTAAAATTCTACACGGTGTGGCTTTAATTTGCCAAACATACAGCATCAGTAACTATCTTATTCTTGGCGAAGGGATATGAGTTCACTTATAAAAGTCACTGTCTAATTTTCTTTGAATAAAGTTTCCTGAAGAGAAGTTTCCGTGTGCCGCTTTACCCACAACCTTCTTCAGACCTGTATGTGACACTGATCAACACACTAGAAATAGACGTGTTACACTGTGAAAGACGAGCGCTCACTGTTGGCGTACAAAGCGCTAGTGAGTGAGTCAATTTTGGATCACATATCTTTAGTAAAGAAAATACCAATGAGCAAAATCCGCAATTAACTGAAAAGCCCGTTAGGAAGTAGATGAGTGCATTATGTCCAGTGTGCAACTTAAAATACAATATCTATTTTTCCAGATGACATTTGATTTTTGTCGCCAGATCAACACTCAATACAAGTGAAGAGCAAATAATAAATAATGCAATAATCGTATCAAGTTTTCAATGTGGAAACAGACACAAATTTGACGAAATACAGGGAAGTAATTATCCTGATGTTCACCGGATCGCGTGCGTGTCTATTTAAAAACATCTGTGCCCTCCTCACTGCACCTGTCACATGTCCCACCTGGATCCAGATGGCCGACTTCAGCGGCTGAGGAATGAGCTGGAAACGCAGCGAGGACCGTTCTCAGGCAAAGTTGCAGTCGGAGTGAGCGAGATTGTTTGTGGGACTAAATAAAACAGTGGTAAAAGACCTGTGCGAATAAATCAGGCGACAATTAAACGACGGGCGATGCAAGCAGGCAGGCGGCCATATGTTAACCTGAAAACATCAAGCAGAGAGGGGTGGAAAATGCACAGCGGAATGAACTGAGCATGAACTGGTTTGTACCGTAAATAATGAGCTTATTGGAAGACAATGGTGAACCAACTTAGCTCCTGTGGACATTGGACAACTGGCAGAAGCAAAGAAGAGAAAAGGAAGAATAATCCCAAAGCAGGCTCAATGGAAAGTCAAAGGCAGGTCATAAAGCCCTAATCTACAGACAAAGACTTCACTAGACGACTTTATCATCTTGCTCTGCTTATTTTTGCATTATTTATCATTATTTAACCAGGAAAGCCTCATTGAGATATAATTAGAAACAGATGATTACTTTTTCATGTCCTTCAGATTGGTGTCAAAGACTGAGCCACATTTACAAGAATTTTCTACTAATAGCATACTAGTTCCTTATAAGTCTTAACCCCATCTGAACCGAGGACATTTTCTTCAGTTTGGCTTTGCCCAAATCTAAAGCTTCTTGAAATTTTAATGAAGAAATGTTGGGCAGAAAAGTATCTTTTGTTTTTAAAGCTGCTGACAGGAAGTGACATAGATCAAGGTAATGATCCAGAGCAGTATGACTCACTAATTTCCCATTGTCTTAACATGGTTGGCCCGGCAACAGTTTAAAATTGTTTACCTTCATCTATGTCACTTGCTGTCTGTGTCCAAGCAGAATAACTGAACTAAGTAGACTAAATAACTCATGCCTCTAGAGGCCATAAGCGCCACTGCAGATGTTGTAGCATGCTGTCCATGAGAGTAAATACTATGCTGATAGAAAAGACAAAGGGAGAGAGGGATATTGCGCATCCAATAACACCATGGAGATAATTTTTTTCGCTCAAACTCGGCTCTATATACTGTTTAAGTGGCGCTAGCCCACAGCTAGCTTTTCCCGTTAGCCCGTTAGCTTCTCCTTTGTGATTCTATTAGTGTGTATTGGTGGCTCCGACCCGGTGGCAGCGAAGTTGCAATTGTGGTTTTCTGGCCAGAGACACCCGGGGGAGATAAAAGACCCTCCAATTATCCCATTAACACTTGTATTACCCCCAGGAGGACTACAAAAAGGATGTATTAGGGTAAACAAGTTACTTAGTACTGCTTTAAATATAATTGTGTAAACTATGTTTTAGCAAAAATTGTGTCTAATGTGTCAGCATGTGCACTTCAAATTAAATCTTGTGATTTGTAGTCAGGCCTAATTCAAACATTTAAATCAGGTTTACACAGCGCTGATTGTGAGCATAGCACATTTTGTGTTATGGGCCTACAAGATGAAAGCATCTAAACATGCAGCGACAGAAACATAGGCACCGGAGGCTCATAAGAACGCATACGAAACCCATACAAGACTCTTTAAAACGCCGTTGTCATGGCTACAAGTCATTTGGAAACCCGCTGTGCTTCTTTGCAAAGGAGGCTGCAAAAACAAAAAGGCCTCTCACTGAGCAGCCATTAAGCAGCCGCTCTGAATTAGACACGGTGAAGAGGATGAGGTGTCACCCGCCGCTGCACCGCGGAGACAGCTGTGAAATAAAAATGCCATGTCTCCTCCTCCTTCTGCGAAAACGGGAGGCTCTGAACACACTCGGCGCGCTCGGAAAGAGGGCTAATCCCAGCGAGCAAAGTGCCAAACAACCCTCACCTGAGCGGCTCCACTTTCACCCCACAGTATCTATCACAGAAGGAGAATATGCAACTAACCCAGGGGCAGACTGAAAATGTGTCCGTGTTTGTGATCCGAGCCATCTCAAAGCTCTCACATTGCACATCATAAGGCCTCTCCGGCTGCTAAGAGCGTAATATGGTCGGTTCCTCACTTTGGTGCAGATAATGCACTATTTAAAACTGCTATAGTAAAAACAAGGGAGAAGGAAAGTGAGTGGATTTCTGTCATATGCTCCATAAGTTTTAGCCCCACAATTAAACAGGTTTCATTCAATGACTCCGGCAATTTACTGAATGTCTCTCCCCACTCTTCACTAGCTTTCACCCTGACCTGTCTGTCTTGTCAAATAAAGCCCAAAAGATCCTTGAAATAAATGAAGAAATCAGACAGCGTGGCTGCCAAACTGCACCTCCTCCAATGCACGGGCCAAAAACATAAAAAGGACTTTTTTAGTCTAAAATTGTAGGAGTAAAATAGGGAAGAGTGAATGAACGTCTGTGTGAGGTTAGCTCCTGTTACTACATTGGAACTATTCAATTGTGGGATGAGAAGGTCTTGCCGGAAAAAATAAATAAAAAATAAGGCATTGATTTCTTCACACGTTTAGGATAAATGTCAACATGACCTATGCGCGTGATTGGAACTCGATTCTAATAGAACTTTGAAAAGCGGCAATACGGTATTTTCACTTCTTTGTAGCAACATGTTCAGTATGAAAAGTAACCTTTCTATTGAAAACTAACACAACCTCATTATGACAGATGTTCAAGCAAGCACATTTGTATGCGGATGCTGTTGACCTCACCGCTTCTTCCTTCTGTTGACAACTTTCTCTGACCACAAACCTGTTATTATCACCCACAGCCTACTACCACTTTTCATGCGCATCACTGTGAAAGTCCCACCATATGCCCAGCCATGCCCCGCGGCCTCCAAATCGAAGTGAAGAAGCGCGGGGTTTTTATTACATTTGCGCCGAGCTTTGGGCAAGTAATTACCTCCGATTTTACTTGTGCCTTTGGTTGGCCAGGTTCAATCACTTTCAACCCACCAACTCAGCAGAAAAACCCATTGCGGGGCCAAGCCTTGAGACAGCACAATGGGCAAGTTCTTCAGCCGGAAAAGTTGAAAGTGAAAGAGCTTCCTTGTGCAGTCATCCTTTTCTGACAGTAGAGGCAGTCAAAATGCCTGAGTGTCAGTCCGAGAGACATGCGCAGGGTCAAAAGAAGGGCAAAATGACATGAAGGAAGGAATCAACCGGTTATACACGACTTTCTATGAGCGGCTGAAACCGAAAAGTGCTGATGATGGCGGTGTAATGGCATAAGCCGCGCTGGGAGAGGTCACAGCTGTCAAGTGGAGCTCTGCGTGACAACTTGTACCAAATAAAAATGGGGGGGAAAAAATGCAAGTCAGAGTGAAAAGGGTGATTACGTTGTATTAAGGAGGGTTTTGAATGACACTGAGTGATGTCGGCAACTGAAAACCTTTTGATGCCCAGAAATCACACTAAAAGTGGTTTGCTGCAGTGTTTAAGAAATGAAAAGCTGATCGGGGGAACACCAAAGCCGAGAGGGAAGACATGCAGCTCGTACACAAGGACTTGCACGATCTGAGAATTGGAACCTTTTTGCTGTCTGGCAATAAATAGTAAAGAATAGTGTTTTAAGTGATTGCTTTTAGGCAAGACCTTTTCGCTCCGGAGAAGTTGAAGGTCAATTTTTGGATTTCTGCTTGTCTGCCAGCTTTATGTATTATTCAAATAGTCTCAACAGTCACAACAACAAAACCTTGGCCTAGAGAAAGACAGAAAATGAATAGAAAATGTTTGAATGTTGAAAATTGTATGCATATAAATACAAGCTGTCTGAGGGACTTTGCAAATTGTAAGATTTTAAAGACTTTAAAGCTTAATAAATCCTTTTCATAGTCCATCTGGGGATAATACAAGTGATGATGATGTGATGATTGGAGAGTCTTTCATCTCTCCCTGGTGTCTCTGGCCAGAAAACCACAATTGCAACTTCGCTGCCTACGGGTCAGAGCCACCAATACACACTGGAATCACGAAGAAGAAGCGAACAGGCTGACGGGCAAAGCTAACTGCGGGCTAGCGCCACTTAAACAGTATTTACAGCCAGTGAAAAAAATTATCTCCATTATGTAATTGGATGTACAATATCCCTCTCTCCCTTTGTCTTTTCTGTCAGCGGAGTATTTAATCACGGACAATTAATGAATAAAAAAAACGCAACATGCAATGACACCTGCAGTGGCGTTTATGGCCTATAGGGGCACGAGTTACTTAGTACTGCTTTAATGAAGATGTTTAAAGGAATAGGCCACCGTTTTTAAATACGGAGATATGTTCTCACCTTAGCTTAGACGGGCTGATATGTAGCTGTCTGGTCTTTATGTAGTAATATTACTACGCCTTGCAATATAGTTGCCCTTTTAATCCGCCTACTATATCGACATGTTATGTGTATGTGTGACTATACTTGGATTGTGTAAAGACTCATGTAACCATATCTAAATAGGGAAAGAGCTTGGTAGCAACTAACTTCACCTCAGTTTGGAGCTATACCTATGCTGGGAGGGGCTATATGCTAACGCTGTCTGTGCTCTGTTTAATAAAGACCAGACAGCTACATATCAACCCGTCTAAGCTAAGGTAAGAATAATCTCAGTATTTAAAAACGGTGGCCTGTTGCTTTAAAATCAATACAAGATACATTTTGTACCTTGAGGAAATGCATATAACTGACAATGGTAGTTTTGCTTCTGGCAGATTTAA
Organism: Gobius niger; assembly: GCF_951799975.1. NCBI lineage: Eukaryota > Metazoa > Chordata > Actinopteri > Gobiiformes > Gobiidae > Gobius > Gobius niger. Next base: position 15,758,113 of record NC_136861.1, read on the forward strand.
GGCCGTTTTTCTTTGTGCGGCGCCGGAGAAAAGTGAATGCAAACATATTGAGAGTATGCAGATGTGGCATCCGGAGGTCAGGGGCGGCTGGCAAAGTAATTATGTCGGAGTGATTTGGACTAATAGGATGTGGGCCTCTGCTCTGGGGTCAGCTCCAGCAGGACAGACTAATGATCATTACAGAAACTGAAACGCTCATGATGCCGGCTCAAACTCAACCTTTCCCCAACGCTGTTTTTATACAGTGGGACCGGAAAGTTTTCATGTTTTCTTTATTTCCATTTTATCATGTAGTCACTGAAATCCTATCTACTACATTCCCATTTCTAACATTTTGTCTGTACGCTATTTGGATATCATGCTGAACCAAGTTTGTTGTTTTGGCTCCACAACAATGGATAGGGTTATCTCAGTGAAAAATATGCCCAACTGCAGGCTTGCCCAACAGGGAGACTACCACAGACTCTCAATTCATGCCAGATTAAATTGACTGAAGGACAGAAAACATCCACTTGGCTGTCAGGAAGTGCTGTTTAAGATAATATAAGATCACCATTGTACATTGCCTGACCAAAATAAAGTCATTTAACTAACTGTTCTGATCTTGGGTTTTTGCAGTCTAGCTCAGCAACATTATGAGCCCAAAGAAAGAGATCAGCCGACGACCTGAACGATGGATTTCTTCTTCCCTGATGGCACAGGCATATTCCAAGATGACAAGGCCAGGATTCATCAAGCTCACATTGTGAAAGAGTGGTTCACACATGGATTTACAAGCACAAAGTCCAAATTTTAATCCCAATGAGAATGGTTGGGATGTGCTTGAGAAGGCTTGCGCAGTGGTCACACTTTCTCATCATCAATACAAGATCTTTGTGAAAACTTAAAGGGGCTAGATGCAAGTTCGTCATTTTATACTCACTACTGCCACCTCAGGTCTTACGCAGTAACTGCAGCTTTTATATTAAGCTTGTGCATGACGGCACCCGAATTAACACCTTTTTGAGTGACAGTGCAGGATTTTAGAGGTAGTTGTGGTGAACAGGTCTGAGCTCATTCTACACATTAGGACATGGCTGGAACATGTAGGGGGAGGAAAATACATAATTTTAACATTTTTAAACTCTGTATAGTCCCTTTAATGTAACACTGGATGGAAATAAATAAGATAAGATCAACTTTATTAGCCCCAAAGGGGAATTTGTCTTGGGTTACAGTGCCACTCATCTGCACACACATTACATACAATGACAGAACATTCACACTGAACATGGCTGTTATGGCTGATGGCTCTGAAGCGCCCTCCCAATGGCAACAATTCATATTCACCGTGCAGGGTCACCGGTGATTTTCCTGGACAGTGCCAAGACTGTCTTCTCATAAATCACTTGGAGTGACAAAATCTCAGTAGGTCCAACTATTTTCACTGCGACCCGCACAAGTCTCTGTATTTTTAATGTGTCTTTTGCTAAGAGCGCTCCGAACCACGAACCAGACCGTAATGCCCTATCTTAGACAGCTCTCGAAAATGGCGCTATGGAACATACATAGTAGTAGTACATAATCCGAGTACTGACTGACGGTTCCACACAAAACGTCCACGTGGTCAGTCACTCCACTTGAAGTTACAATCAAAGACCAAACCAAGGTACTTAGAGGAACAGGCCACAGTTTTTACATACTGAGATATGTTCTTACCTGAGCTGAGACGAGTTGATGCGTACCTGTCTGGTCTTTGTGCATGCGCACAGTCACGCAAAACGACCAAAGATGTTGTTAGCATTTGGCCTCTCCCATATACCTATAGCTCCAAACGGGGTGAAGTTAGAAGCGACCAAGCTCACAAAGACCAGACAGGTACGCATCAACTCGTCTAAGCTCAGGTAATAACATATCTCAGTATGGAAAAATGGTGGCCTGTTCCTTTGAAGGAGTTCACCTGTTCTAGTTGCCTTCCATCGATAACAACACAGTCGTCATGTGTTGCTACCTTCTTGAGGTCGAAGATCACCTCAGTTTTTCACACCACACTGCAAAAGATTTGACTTCCTCATGATAAATGGATGGACTGTCGCCGACCCCTCACAGACTAACAATAATGGCATCATCTGCAAACTTGATGATACCAAACGGTTTGACATTGCAGAAGTTTACTGAAACAATACCACAGCAAATGCGTGCTGTAATCATAGATAAAGGCGGTCCAATAAAATATGTACCTCTATTTGCGGCAAATTTATTTTGGGTCAAGCAGTGTATAAGCCCGAGACTGTAGATTTTTCTATTTTTTTGTTTTCAACACAACAGTGAAAGTCATCATAAAACCATAGGAATAAACAGAGGGGTATGAACACTTCCTAAACCCACAGTATGGCTCATCCTGTCTCCCACAGTCACTACTCGCTCTCATCACTTCTTGTTGCGCTTTAGCGAGTCTTGTCCTCTCCTTCTCTTTGTGTTGCCTCTCACGCCACCAGCTGTTGAATAATTGATGGGATGTTGAGCTGGTGAGGTTCCCGCTGCCTGCTTGTTTGTTGGACTACATTTGTTTTGCTTTCTCTCTCCCCTCGCTCTCCTTCTCTCTGAAGATATGCGCAGGACTCGGGAAGTGTGTTTGTGTTTGACTAATCCAATGTGCTGGAGCAGATTCACGAGACTTTCTTTAATCAATGAGCCATTATTTGCAAGTGTTTGGAATGCGGAGGACATATGGAAAACATACAAGCGAGCGCATGGGTTGCAAATGTGTGCACTTGACTTCGATGCTAATCAGGAGGAAGATGGCAGCATTGTTTACAGCGTTCATGTATGAATATTGTGCTGTGTAGTTTGTATCTTTTTATAGGGGCAGCCCTCAGAGACATGCAGACACTGTGTAATCTTGATATTGTTTTTTCCCAGGTTTGGATAAATGAAGCAGGTTGTCACAAAAAAGGCTTTACAGGTAGAGTACATATCATTTTTTCTTTTTGTAACCTTTGATAAATTCGTACTTTACACACTGTAATTCAGATTTCGAATTGAAAACAGCATCACACTGTATTTGTGAACTGATGTCAAATAAAATGACATCAGTTGGCCGTTGCGCCCCGTCTCTGGAATGAACTTCCTCTGTCATTGCGTTCCCTCGATTCTGTGGAGACTTTTAAAAAGCAACTTAAGACTCATCTGTTTAAAAAGGCTTTCGAGAGCAAATAGAGCTGCCTCTTTGAATACATATGTTTTTACTGTCTTTTACTGTTTGTTTTAGTTGCTGTCCACTGTAAAGCACTTTGTGACCTCTGTCTGTGAAAAGCGCTATATAAATAAAGATTACTTACTTACTTAATTCCGAAAAAATGACTTAGATAATTATGACTAACTTCAAGGAAGGTTCTTCAGTCATATTCTGTACTCTGTGCTAACTTTAGGCTCAGCCCGCAAACTAGTTATAGACCACTGCAGGAGTTTATTAGTTGGTATAAGTTCTATTAACGGTTACTCTCACTTGTGGGTAAACATCTCTGTAGTTCTAAGTCTTTGTAGTTCTAAGTCCTAACGATCTAACTCACACCTGAGTTTCAGTCTGAACAGCCCTACTCCTCAAGCTTCTGAGTAACTGCTGGTGTTGTCCCTTCTCAGTCGTTCATAGGTTTTAGCATCACAGAGCAGGTGATTGATCTTGGCTTCATAGTCAGATGTGTTGGGACCACTGTGTGTCTGCCTTTATCCGCTAGCAGGATGTTGATGTTCTCGTCCTTCTTCAAAGCTGCCAATGTCGAAAGCCAATGTCGAAAGGAAAGTCCCACTTTCAGGGGAGTCCTGGCCCCAGACGGGCACCTATTGTAGATGTTTTTTGTGATAGGGGAAACCAGAGTACCCAGAAGAAACCAATGCAGACATGAGGAGAACATGCAAACTCCACAGAAAGACCCCATCCAGGTGGGAATCAAACCTGGGACCTTCTTGATGACAGCTGAGTCAAAAATCCCCTGCTTCAGACTGTTGTTCCTGATAGCCGATTCTCCTGCTGTGATGAAGTCCACTGAAGGAATTCATTTTAGGGCCGTTCTGACTGAAACTCAGGTGTGAGTTAGGTCATGAGGACTTAGAACTACAAACACTCTTAAACTATAGTACAAATACGTTAACCCACAAGCGAGAGTAGCTGTTAATAGAGTGGAGGGACTCAGCCTAGCTAAACTGCTCCCAGTGGTCTATATATAGTCTTTACCTTCAACTAGAGCTTCAACGTTAGTGTTGCTGACGAAGCCTTTTGGATGAGAGGCTAAATGTTCTACACTTCAGCTACAGAGTACAGAAAATGACTCAGGAAAATTGTCACCTGCTTTTTGGGGTGGCAGCCTGAAATGTTTGGGAACCCCATGATTACTATTAAAGTAGAATTGGGGGATATGTCATTCACTGAAGTTTAAACTATTCTTATAGTTGCCTGTCACCCCCTGCCCCGGTTGCACCGCAAATTAATAAAAGCTCAGCGGTCTTTTGTGAAGTCTGACATCATCATTCTTGGCTTTATCTCGTCTTAATTACACAATCAAGCGCTGCAGAACTTTTAATTAACATTGAAGGAACTAACTTTTTTCAGACCTGTCATAATACCGCCAAGTCTATCGGCGAAGTCCAGTGGCTCATTGTTACTTAAGAGAGCGCCTGATGTTCCCATAGCTCACTGGTGATTATGCCGTCCTTGAAGCTGATGTGTTAGAAGCAGAAAAATGTGAAATGGGTAATTAGTGTCATTTATTAGAGGCTAAAAATCCGACATCGCGGGCAATTACAGCTCTCATTGCTTTATAGTTTCCGAATGATCTGGAGGAGACCATTGTCCTAAGATAACTTTCACTGTGCCGACATTTTCAAAGTGCCTTTTCAACATGCTTCAGTAGCTAATCCAAAAATGATCTTTTTGAATAAAACATTGTGCAGATGATTACAACAGCAGGGCAGCGCCTATTTTTAGATGAGTGCAATAGGGTATTTTAATTATATCATAGTGCGCACGATTGCTTCATTGCCGCAGGGTATCTAGCAACCAAACAAAACTGAAGAATTAAGATTCTATTGCTCCAGCACAGTAACTAAATTTGGTATTTTTTGTCATGTACTTGTTAGGGGCAAAAAGGTTATAGGGCTTCAGCCCAAGTTTGTACTCAGTTGGAGCATTAACACTTGCAGTATAACCACTGTTACATCAGCCTTTGCTGGTTCCACTCTGCCACAAAAGAAAAAAATAATCTATTATGGTTATGTAATGATTTCTAAGTCCTTTCTGCCAATGTCCTAGAAATGGTATTTTTCATATTTTGATCTTCAACGTTTTTGCCTTGGCCTGTGAGATGAACATGTTTAAATCAAATATTGGATTTACATACAGTTGTGATGTTTAAGTTGCTGGTTAGACTTTATTTTACACTAGCTTAATGTGCCTGTACCAACTTTAGTACAATGTAAAGTGCGATGTAATAATCTGTAGTCATAGGGACAGGGCTAAAGCTGAGGGTTAGAGTTTAGGTCCTATGTCTTTTGTATTACGTTCTTCCAAGCTTCTAATTATTCCATTGAGTATGTAACTCATTGGTACAAGTTATACACATTGTCACACATTACATCGTACTAAATTTGGTAGGTACAATGTATCTGAGGTAGTGTAAAATAAAGTGTTACCAAGTTGCTAAATGTCTAAAACCTCTGTCTTGGTTTTTAAGATGAGCATCCAATCAGAACGCAGAATGCATTCAGAATGATTCTGAATATACATGCTTTGTTTGACAGGGAGAGTTATACATGAATGAACATTTCTGTAAATGTGTCAGTATCAGCTGCAATGCTAGTCCCTGGACAAGGTGTATAATGCCAACAACAATTATAAAGCCTATAGAACATTTCAAAGTTGAGGCTACATACTAGTATGAATAATTGCTATGTTATCTGATAACATCTGAATGTTCGTTCTGTGACTTGCACAATAGAAATGGATTTTGGTGCAAGGGCAGGTCATACAGTTCAAACAGAGGACATTATTAAGATAAATATGTCATGCACCAGCAGATCTGTAGGGTCTAATCACATTGTTGATTTTATTTTAACCAGTTTTTTAATCCTGAATGTGTTAAACGTTGTAAGGTTTTCAACCAACACTTCAATGACAGGATAATACACGATTTACTGTAGGCTATAAAACATGAAGTGAAAACCTAATCTCTGCATGATCTGCAGGTGACCGACATCTGCGGGTGACGGACATGAGCCAACTTATTAGGTGCGTTAGAAGCGCCTGGGCTGTGTTTGCCTGAACTGTTGGATCCATTAAGCTGATTTTACACAGAGCTTTTAGAGAAAGGTTTATTAACGCTAATAATGCAGCTTGGGTTAGAAAGGCGTCTTCTGCTATACGTATATTAGGCTTTACTGGTTGCCACGCTATGAATAAAACATGCAGATCAGAGCACGACTCTTTCTATATTTTTACCATATAGCGCTAAAAGCCAGACTCAATGCAAGTACTAGAGATAAACAAGCCTTCTTTATCTTTAAAACACATTATGCAGAATAAAAGTCTATAGTTTTTTACCAAGCTACAATTCTCAAAAACACACTTGGAGCTGTGATCTGCTATTGTGAATGTTTATCTGTCTTCAAAAGTTTCGAAAACATTTATGCATTGATCTGATGGACAAGTCCCTGTTCAGCACAGATCTACCGGTGTGTCTCTCACTCTCTCCTCTGAGAATCACTCCATCTTGGGCTCGCACCTCTCAGCCTGATAATCACTTGTCCCTGCTAACCTTTCCCAGCCTCATTTTGGCAGTGTGAACCTGCCTAAATGGATGTTTATTGAGTTTACTGGGGCTGAGCGGCGCAGCGGTGCGAGGCAAGGGCCGGGGAGAAGTCTCTGTAGGATGATGGATATAATGTACATGTTACTATGATTGGGACAAACAAAATGCCACTTGAAGGTTTGCGACACACTTGTGCTTGTCATTGCTGAAGATGGATCTTGAAGCTCGTATGCAACAATGACCACTGACAGATGAAGAGAGTAGCAGCTCTTTATCACAGGAAAGTTTGGTAATGGAAAACAGGGCAAAGCACTAACGATAAGGGCGAGATGCACCGATTCAGCTTTTTTGCTATCGATACCGATACCGGGGTTTGAGTATCTGCCGATATCCGATATTTACCGATACCTAGAGACTTTCTTATAAATGAAAAATGTAATTGACTCTTTTCAGCATTGTAAGATCATATTTTACTATCATGATGTTACAGATCAATTATCAATTATATCTATTTATTTTATTTTTTATTTTTTTTGAGCAGTTTACATTTCACATATTCATTCACATCCACATTATTCTTTTACAGGTGCTCAAAAAAAAAAGGAGTCGGCTGGAGCTAGAAGCTTATATACGCCGACCCCGTAATCAATGTAATAAACATTTACATTTCCCGGTGATCCTGCACAATCCGTATGTATCCAAAATAATAATTCAGAAAAACTCGATTAGTACTCAATTAGTACTCAATTTCATTTACTCAAGTACATGAACTTGAGTAACTTTTAATTAATTGTACTCCTTAGCGTATTTCATCCATACAGTACTTTTAACTTTTAACTGTACTTTTGCGTTAATAAAAATAATAGTTACATTTTCCATCTGAAGAAAAGCTTCAAAACGGCATCAAGAAACAACATTTACCAAAGGATTACAACACTGAATCTGGGTTTATCATTCAAGCAACATCATAATATCCATAAACAGGCGCATGTACCGTCTCTGCACAGAAAAACAGCACAACTATATCAATCATCTTGTTTCTACAATGTGTTACAGGAAGACAATACCTCATGCCACTCCCTACTATAGTCACGTGTCACAATTATGCAAGGTAATTGGTATTCAGTGGTCCTGCTACTTCACCTTTGTCACACACAGGTTTCTATGTTATAAATGTTTGCCCTATTTAGTGTAGTGCATTAAAAAGCCAGGGTGAAAGGTGGCCCATTGAGAGTGGTACATGCCCCCAATCAAAAGGCCCCACCCCCCCCGGGCACCCTGTCTGCTGGAGTTTGTGGATGTTTACATCCTATGCTGTGTAATGCAGTAGACGACGAGGTTAGCCATGACAACCGTAACAAGTAGCACCGCCGTATACCTCAGTGATTGAATACTTTCCAAATTATTATAAGAATTTAAAGCCCTTTGTATTGTAGAAAAAAGTTTTCTTTATACTTTTTCTTGAATTTGTAAAGAGTTGGGCACTGCTTAAGATCTTCCTCCAACCCATTCCAGAGCCAGACACCTTTCACAGAAACACACATACTTTTTCTGGTTGAATGAACCATTTGCAGTTTAAAGATCATACATCCTCTGAGATCATCCCCCCCCCTCTCTTAATTCAAAAAGTTCTTGAATTTTAGCTGGTAACAATGATTTTGCAGCTCTCCGGGTTCGTAGCTTTACAATGATATATTCACTTAGATTTAGGTGGTAAAGGTTGTGTTATACGGCGTTGAGAGTCAAAAATAGTATCGGTTCAGTATCGGATATTTGTAACCGATACCCAAGATCGTAATTTTTCCAGTATCGGCTCCGATATCCGAAACCAGTATCGCATCCGTGCATCCCTAGCTAAAGGGATACCTAATGTGATCAAAGCCCCTCTCAAACTTTAGCTACGCTACATATTTTACATTAGAAAATCCACAAGGCATACCGACATACAAAAATGTACATGAAAGTATATAGGCCTATTGAAATGCAGCGGTCCCTCGCTCTAACGCAATTCACCTTTCGCAGTTTTGCTCTTTTGCGGTCTCGCTCTTTCGCGGTCTCGCTCTTTTACGGATATAGTTTTAGCACAATTTTGTATGCTTTTCTACAGCGTATGAACGCCATACGCGCATTGCGTCCTGATTGGCTAGTCGCAGAGTGAGCCTCCTCTCGCTGCAGAGAGGGTCTTTGTGTGTCCCGTCAACACATCACACACACTGCACGCTGCAGAGTCACAGCAGCACAGGCCGGACATGAGCAGGTCCGACTCCGTGTTGACTTTCTCTGAACTTTCTGCAAAAATTAACACCGCTAACCTCCGCGATAACCCCCGCGATAAACAAGGGACCACTGTATACTAAAATACTACTCTAGTCTCAATTTATTACTCGTTGTGAAAACTGGGCCTGTTAAGTTGAACAGAAAGCTGATTTCCTTGCAGGGACAGAAAAAAGTCAAGTGCTGCAATACTTTCACCGAGGTTAGATCCGTGTCTAAAAGGCACAGTTCACCAAGTTCCAATAAGTGTTACAAGCTTAGAGGACTATCATTAGCAACGGTGTTATTAAAGCAATCAATACAGTGGTGCAATAACTGCTAATTTCTTGTCTTTAGGCGGGTTGAAGAAAAAGAAAACGCACTGGTTGAATGACCGTTACTGATGCCATAAAGCTGGTCCCGAGGCTGCCAATGTCTTCCAACACATCTGTACACAGAGAAATGCTTAATCAGATACTGCCAGCACTCACACAGATTACCCTCTAGCAATGAAAAATATACTTTGGCATTGGTTGCTGATGTTTCAAGTGATAAAATACTGAAATAATGATGTACTGAAGAAGGACCAAGACAATCAAATCAGCCGAGCCGTCCAGAGACATTACCGAGGGCTGCCAGCCTTTAGCCCCACTTTTTGGAAACAGCAGTAAATTTTCATGACCCGTGTCCAAAAGTAATTTAAGGCACAACACTGTCTCGCTCTGATCAACGGTATATAGTGATAAAACCACAGAGGCAGAAGAGACGGAGAGCTTTGCCTGCAGGGGTTTAAAGCATCCAGAGACAAGAGTAACATGTAGGAAATGAAGCAAATTTTTAAAGTAAGGTAGTAAAACATGTTGTGCTAAATATTGAATAATGGCAGTGATTAGTTTGTCTTTGACGCAGAAGCAGCTTAATTCACTCAGAAAAAAAAAAACACAAACAAAAAGGGCATTAAATTTGACCCGAGAAAGCTCTTCTGTGGCCTTCACATTATGTTCCTCTTTACATCCTGCTACCTTGTCTTCTTCCTTAGAATCGATGTCAAACTTAAAACAAAAGCGAAATTGCCTTGAAAAGTGTGCTTGAGCGTAGGTTACGCACGGGCTTACTTGGAAACAATAGATCAACGCGCTCACCCCTAACACCAAAACAACAAGTTTTCCATAGATAAACCACACATGCCTTCAAGTGCCACAACATACGGCTAATCTGAGTTTTAACGTGACATCGTTTCCATTGTGTGTCAGTGTTTACCTCTTTATGAATAAGCATAGTGGTCGTTGTAATAAGCCTCATGTTTCCTTTTCACATTGTTGCTCCTTGTGTACAGCTCAGTCCAAAAAAGAAGTGCATTTCACAAACAGGGCGCACAGCAAACTTTTTTGTTTTGTTTTTTCAATTCAGCTGCTCCAAGAATCCTGCAGCTGTAGCGCAAATGTTCCAATAAGCTAATGTTTTCGTGCAACTACTGCATAACTCTGCAACTCCTCTGCAGCCAATATGACAGTTTCTGATCAATTAAATCCTTTACATTTTGTAACTTTGCGCATTCAAATGGTGTCCAACGCCGAGGCTGCTGCTTCTCTTTTCCCACCCGCTCATTTGGGATCTGCAGCGAGTGGCTGGACGCAACGGAGGGACAGTTTTATTTCTTTCATCTTTATTAAACATTGCGCGCTGCATTGTGCACGTTATTAAACGTTTACAGGACAACCCCCCTTGCAATCCACCGCCTTCCGCAGGTCTGGGGAAAGCATGGGGACGGGGCGCCACCACAACATCGCAGTGAGAGTCTGTCCACCCCCCTGTCCTGCCCACTTTTTGCACCAGGTATGACACCGCCTGCGCTATGAACCACAAGATCTGGCCCTAGTGGTCTTTCCTGGTCAACCAAGGCCAAACCAGGTCTGACCAGGTATACGTTTTGGGACCGACCTCTAGCTGTGGCCAAAGCGTGCTGAATCGTATCAACGTGACGTGAACAGACTGATGGCTGCTGATTGGCAAACGAGAGAGTGGACAGCCGTCACTAAAACATGCAGATTTAATAATTCAAACATCATAACGTTGATCTAAAAGGGGATTTTGCCGATACTAGCATTTAGCCGCTGTTAGCGCAACTTTAGCTGGTGTTAGCACAACATTTGCAAGTTGCTTACCTTCATGTTTTATCATGTTGTTCGTTTTAGCTGTTGCATTTCTGTTTCATTTTCCTTGGCACCTCTGAATGACTCCATAACCCGCACCAGAAGGCAGCATTTATCCACATTTGTTCTCATCAGGGCTTACAAAACCATTAATGACGTTCTGTACAGTGTGCTCATCTGTTGGGGTGCCTCCCACGACAAATGCAGGTGTGGGGTGGAAATAGAAGAGAGAATAGCAGTTTTCTTCTACTGCTGAAGTGCTCTGATTGTATTTCCTGGATTTTGCTGCATCCTCCAAATTTACATATCCCATAATGCATCACTGGACTCATTCGGAGCAGTTCTGCGCTCAGAGTGTGTTCATCAGGGCACCATTGTTTTGCTAGCATGCTGCTAGCTAAAACTCAATGCTTGCATCCACTGATAAATCAAGTGTTATACCCACTAATGCCTGCAGAGGCGCTCTAGGCCAATTCAAAACCATGGCTCTCACCCCACTAAATGAACATTGTTTTTTAGCCTCCACTTATGCATATGTCCACATTAATCTAAGCTTCCCTACTCCACAGCATAGAATTAAGGAGAAAATCTCCGTCTCCAAGAATTCTAAACGGTCTAACACTTGTCTATAACTTTCCAGATCAACTGAATCACTTTTGAATTGCCCTCAGCTACAGGTTTTCAGGTGAACGCTTACTTTGGCAAGCAGTTTCTAATTACAGAAGGAGCATCTATAAATTCTGCTGATAACAATGGTATGAAGAGGTAATAAAACCCCACCTCCTGTTGCTGCTCGGAGTGGCTGTATTTCACATGACTGAGTCTTTGCGTCGCTTATCCACCCTCACACCTTTACGCCTCGCCTGTATCTTCCACCGGCACGCTCCCGCTCCTCTCTCAGAAGCCTCGCTCCTCATTAGTAGGCAGGGCCCCGGTTTCTTGTTTGCACACTCCACTGTTCGCACTAAATGAGAAAATTAATGAGCTGGGGTCGAGCCGGAGGGAACGTGGCAACCTTCAGTGCCGCTACTCCTCCTCCTCCGCCCGCCGCACCTCTCCCCCGGTCCATCCCTCTTCCACTGTCTCCGATGGCGAGTTGAAATCGGACAGCGATTTAATTTACCTTTGCTGCAGTTGTTGTAGGTGCCCTTTGGGATCCTTGGCAAACAAGGAAGACACTGCACAAGGTTCAGAGTCTAATCCCTCATCTGAAAAGCACACGTGATCACTAAAAAAAGAATTCAACACCATTATTTGGCCTTTATGCAGACTGGAAGATCCCCATAAAACACAAAAACTTTCTGCCACTCGCAAGATAATAGAACTTCAACAAGGATGTGAATGAGGATGACCAAGGAGTTGTGTATGAAACACACAGTATAAATGCCTTTTTTGCAAGCCTTCTATGCACAATGTTATCAATATGGAGGAAATGTAATTCTAATCTTTGTGGGTTGGCCTGAGGCAATTTAGTTCATTAGTGAGTTTAATCAATAATAACTGATATGTTAGACCCCGTTGCTGAAATGTGTAAATGGGATTGAATTCATTTCCGAAGCATGGCTCTCCCAGACCAGACAGACACTGCTTTTAGGTCTATTTGAAAAGATAAAGAGATGGGAAACCCTCATAACAGCATGCAGCAAGATTTTGTCCGCCATACAGCTTACAAAGCAGTGTTTCTCTTTCATTTACGCATCTCACTTCTTATCAGCTGCAAAGAACTGTAGCGTAACATGTTCCCTGTGTTCATTCAATGTGAGTCAATATTTGCAGCAAGGCTAATGATATTGTGTTAAGGTGATCACTCGGGTAATGGGGAATCTGTTCTAGAGCAGCTCATGGATGGGGGCTCTCGCGAATAGCAACCTGACTAACATGTTCATAAGCAGAAACAGAAGGCGAATATAGACCCATGGTTCAGCCAACCCTCTGCCTCAACTGTTAGATGGTAGAATGTGTTGTCGTATAGGCTGGTGGTTTGAATCCTGGCCTCTGGCGCAGTATGTTGTTGTATCCTTGGACAAGATGGACAAGACACGTCACCCTTCCTGCCTGTGTGAATGTAGACTGTTTGGCGCTTGCTGGGGCCAATGGAGTAGATTGGAAGCCTTGTGCAAAACATTATTAATTTCGACAACTGGTTTGCAAACCCATCTTAAAATGAACAGAACCCTTTATCATATATCCAGGCTGAGGACTGGTATAAACATTAACCCCACTGGTGAAAATCCTCCATATATTCCAGAGAGAGACTATTGTATAGAAAATTACTGCCTGTCTGCATTTCCTGACCTGACTCCGACGCTAAATCTCGGACGTCAAACTTTCTCACAGAGAGGCTTTTAGCACCGTCACATCAGGTCTCCATGACAACACGTCTCAGCGGAAACAGCACTGCCCCTCGCCCGCTGTTCGCTTCTTATAAATGTGTTACAATAGCGGAGTGAACCTACAGATGGGCACAAAAGACAAATGGATGTCCCTGTATGATTTTGATGTTAACGTCCAAACTTTTAGAGTTGGTATAAAGCAACACACAAAAGGTAATAAAAGTCCAGTTATTCTAAAACTTCTTACAAGGGCGAGAAATGTTGAATAAACGTTTTAATGGTAGGCCACAACTATTTTAGGTAATATAAAGGAAACTAAATACAGTGTCTTCATGAGGTCTTAGAGCCTATAAAACCAGCCCTGTAGTTTAGAAACACGCAAAATGCTGAAATGTGATTTAAAGCAGTACTAAGTAACTCGTGCCCCTAGAGGCCAGTAAAGGCACTGCAGGTGTCGTAGCATGTTACGTTTTTTTACTCCGTGAACATAAATACTACGGTGACAGGAGAGAGGGATATTGTACATCCAATTGGAGATCACTTTTTTTTCACTCAAACTTGGCTGTAAATACTGTTTAAGCGGCTCTAGCCCGCAGTTAGCTTCTTCTTCGTGATTCCATTAGTGTGTATTGGTGGCTCCGACCCGGCCGCAGGAAAGTTGCAATTGTAGTTTTCTGGCCAGAGATAGCAGGGGGGGATGAAAGGCCCCCCAATCATCCCATTAACACTTGTATTACCATCAGAGGGACTACGAAAAGACTTATTAAGGTAAACAAGTTACTGCTAGTACTGCTTCAAATGTGGACAGTGAATGGGATTTTTTTTCCATCTCAAATTTTAACACAAAACAAGAAATTGTAGCTTGATATTCCCCCCAAATTGTTCAGCCATTCTTAATTATTGTATCTGTATATCTTGCTTTTTGACAATATCATATGATTCTTTTTCAGGATCAACATCAAAACCCTATTTTTTTTTTTTTTGCCATTATGCCATTAGGTCCTTTAGCCTTGTTTCTCAGTTTTCTGGAAGAAAACAAATCAACTTGTTCTATAGCCTGCTTCCCTAAGCAGAGGGGAGTCATTAACTCTAAAAGTCCCCTCTGTTATATTGTTCTGGCTTAATAAGTGAATAGATCGGCAGAGACACTCGCCGGACCACCCTGAGTTTAATCAGCATCCATAATAAATAATACCCTACTCTGTTTTCCCTGGCTCTGCAAATGGCCGACAGAAATCAAAGCAGCTGATGCATGCGCCATAAGAGACTAATCCGTTTTGAATGTAGTGGATGATGTAGGAGACAGTGAGGTATTCATCAATGCTGAGGTGGAGCGAGTGTGCAAAGTTCACAAGAATATCAAATTTGAGACACTACTAAAAGTACCATCTGATCAAAGCAAAAATAAAATTATAGCTGCGTATTTGGTCCGTACTTAACAATGGGCTGGGGCTCAGACTCATTAACACCAGAACTGGAAATGCCTCTTCTTGTCAGAATGAAAACTGGGCCTAAGGGAAGAAACCTGCTGCTGAAAATCCGTCTGTAAATAATAGATGCAGTTCAGGGAGTTAAAGGCTGACAAACTCGAACAGAAGAGGCACAGAGGAGCAAAGATGAGACATGAAAAGGAGCTTCGATCCATCAACAAAGACTGAGCGCACCTCACCATTTAGACTTTCTTTACAAGCATTTAAAGGTATTTGAATATGTGCGACACGTAGCAGCTATTTGAAATCTCTTATGTTTCTATAACAGGTTGTGGTCATCAACATCACAACTTTCCAAAGAGTCCATTGTCCAAATGTCCAACTCATCCAACACCCATTAAGATACAACTCACTAGGGATGTCACAAATATAAATTTTCGAGTCACGATTATTGTGAGGGAAAATATTGTGATTTTACGATTTGTATTGATTGTAGGGCTGTGCAATTAATTTAAATTCACTCACAATTTCGATTATTACACAAAGTCCTTCCTGCGTGGTTTGTGTGAGTGCGGCTTATCGGCTGAACTACCTGCATCGTGATGAACTGTTATATTTATCATGGTAATAATAATATAACAATCATTTTTATACGCAGCTCTTGAGATAACGCTCACCTTTTGCTGAAAGGAGAACTGAAGTTTAGAAGCCTCTATATCAGGAGTCTCCAACCATTTTTACCCGACGAGCGACTTTTACACAATATGAACATCGGAGAGCTACTTATGTTCAAAAACTCTTGTAACAAACGCAACTTAGGTGGAGTTCACCCAGAAGAATTACTTGCCAAGAGAGTATTTCAAAGAAAGTGACTTGAGTTTAGTCCTTATACTTTACTATATTGAACCAACTGTTCACATATTGTGTTCAGCATGTTCAGAACAAACATAAAATGCATTTAAAATTTGAGTTATCAAGCATGTAGAGATGTAAAAAGTCTTTGGCGAGCTACCTGGAGAGGCTTGGCGAGCTACTGGTTGGAGATACCTGATCTATATCCCTATTGCCCAGGGCTGGTTGATGCAGAAAAGTCTAAAACTCTTCTTCAGGAGCAGATCTCACAAACACAGCTCAAAACAAACTCGTATTATTTCATGCCGCTGTGATGATTGTTTCTCTTCCCTTCGCATTTCACGTGCTAATGGAAAATGCTTTGGTCCAACATAATAAACAGCATTGTGTGATGTCATCAGGCCACACAGCTTGGTTTGCTTGGGCAGGTGTGAGGGCTGGCCAGCAGGGGGCAGGTGAGCCAGGGATGTCTCTAACAGAGGATTAGATTAGAAACGGATTTTGTAAACTGTTTTGCATGGGTTTTTTTATTTAAAGGGGCTAGATGCAAGTTGGCAATTTTATACTCACTACTGCCACCTCATACGTGTAACTGCAGCTTCTATATTAAGCTTGTGAATAACGGCAAGTCGGACCCGAAGTAACAACTTTTTGAGTGATAGTGCAGGAGTTTAGAGGCAGTTGTGGTGAACAGGTCTGGGCTCATTCTACACAATAGGACATTGTTGGAACATGTAGGGGGAGGAAAAAACATAATTTTAACATTTTTAAACACCGTATAGTCACTTTAAAAACAGATTTTTAAAAGACAAGAAATAATCATTTGTATAATCATGATTTCATTTATTACTAAAATAATCGTGATTATTATTTTTTCTATAATTTAGCAGACCTAATTGATTATATGATTATTATCAAAATCAAGGATGAAAATACAGATAATTTCTCAAAACCTTTACACTGGTGTCCAAATTAAAATTAATCAAGAAATTATACTAACATTCTTGGGTTGTTTTAATTGAAAACCTATTGAACTTACAGCTTGTGTTATCTTTTATCTATCCTTTTATTGATCCTATAATAGCATAAACAAAGCAAATTGGTGAGAATGTTTTCATAAGATATTTCTCTGATCTGCGTCTCATGAATTCATTATAATTACAAAAGAGTTAAACAAATGAATGAATCAGCTGATTTCCATTTTCACTGTGGCACAAACACCAGAGCTGCACATGGTTTTTTTGGATAAGATTTGCTCCCTGCACACTGGATTATTAAACCTGCAACTTCCTGTGTTTTGGGGTGGGTTTAACAATGCTGTTTCTTCAGCCTTTACCGGTGAGTGCGCACCGTTTGGCACACAGATACAGGAGATGTGACAGCTGTTTACTGTATACCGATTAAGCTACTGTAAGCCTTAATAATCACGGTAATCTTGACACCTACTGACTACCAAGTCCTATTATTCCTGGTAATAGCACACATGTCGCAGCCCTCTTACCGGTATTTACTTCTTATCCCCTTAATGACTAGGCAAATATTTAGTTACACTTCTGCAAAACCCATTATACAGTTCATAAGTGCTATTTCCACTGTCAAAAGCAAATCCCACATGCTTTTTTCTGAGTGCCAAAACACCGTTCCTTATGACTCAACACATCAAAAATTGCAGCTATTCAACTTTCACAACATGCCGCCACAAAAACACTGCACTTACCTGGATTTTAAACAACAAAGCTCCCAACTTCAGCTGAATTTTCTCTCCGTTTTGCGCCTTGTCACTATTATCAAGGTTTTAGCAATGAAAAAGGAGATGTTTGATATGGTAAATTATAATCAAGAAAAAAGTAAACCAGGAAAAAAAAAATCAATTTTCAATTTCAGGAGTCGTCATGGCTAGTTATTGATATCCTTTTGTTTCCATGATAGTTCAATGTGGGATTTATGTCAGATGACCTTCCGAGACATATGGACCATTTATCCCCGTCGAGGACTGGCTTGGATTGAATGCCATATTTCCGATACAAGGTAAAATTATCGCTCCAAAACAAGAAAAGGATTGCCTCTACTGGCACTGGCACTGCAGCCTCAGGCCTGGATCAACTGACGGACGGAGGAGATAAGAAGTTGTGCGGTCGACTCACAAATCACGTGTCATTGGCAAAAGAAGCATTACTAAAACTGACTTATATGATCTGATATACCAAAATAAATGACCATTTAAATCAAGATTCAGTTCACGATACACACAGCTCTGCAACGCGCGCATTACCATATGACAGAAAACTGAAATATGAGCAGCTCAACTAAAGCTAAATCACATGTACAACAGAACAACAAAGCTTTTCGGTAACACTTTTTATTAAGATGTGCTCACTATGTATAAATAAGGTATTAAAAGGCAAAAATAACATGTTTGTAAAGTATTAACACACTGCTTATTATACTTTTATCTGTTAACATACTAATAGGCCATTTATAATACGCTTATTCATAGCCAACCCTAAACCTAACCTTAACCTTAACCCTACCCTAATTATAATCCTAAAAGCATTATTAATGCTTATTAATATTTAATGAGAACCCCCTTAATCTAAGCGATACCAGCTTTTCTTCTTTCGTTGTCAACAAAAAGAATTTGCCCTTGTGGATCAATAAGGTTATTCTGGTTCTGCGAGCAAAGGTCGGATTTCTTGCGGGCCGGATAATGCCCTGTAGAGCCTAAATTCCAGAGTATGTAAAAAAAAAAAAAGTAAGAATGCTCATTCTAGCCACTAGAATAATAATAAAATTAATAAAAATAATAAAAAGGAAAGAGTTCCACCCGTGTCCAGCAGAGGGCACTGACATAATAAGAGCTCAGGATATGAACAACACATTGTAACCACGTGGTAAATGGACAGTCTGCCCCAGGGTGGCTGTGGTTCAATCTCTCCACACTCTCTCCACCGAGTGTGGAGAGAATGAATAATGACTACTATGTAGTACTTTAAGGAACTTGTGACACAGGCTTGTAAAGTGCAATAAAGGTGTAGCTGTTTATTAATGATTATTATTAATGAAGCTACAGTCAAGTTGAGGCTATTATTATTCATTTATTGGAAAAATTTCCTCTATTATATGTGCCCGCGACCCGCCGTGGGAGCTGAATTTCGGCCCGTGACGCAAAATGAGTTTGACAACCCTGGTCAAAACTAAGAGCTTAGTAAGTTTTAAATCTACAAAAAGACCTAATAGTGATAAGATCTTTTGTTGTTTGTAAAGTTTGCTGTTTGGTTATTGCTGAAGTTTACAGTTTGCATGCCCTTATCCTGCTTTTTTTTGTTGAAAATAGTCTAAAGTGCTGTATAACGTTCAGCCAATGAGCCACCCATACCCCTCAAATCCAACTCAGAACGAGGAGTGAAAGCTCCGTCCATTAGGTTTTATGGAGCTGTAAATGTCTACTTCTGAGAACGGCAAAGAGTCTGATTATGTTAATTAACTACATAGCAATGAAAACCTAGATTGAACTCCTGCGTCAGAACGCTTTATATTCACCACTGATAAAGCAATGGCCGTGTGGCACTGCTTTGATAGTTTGACATGTTCAGGTTTCTGGTGGAAAGTTAGTTCCTTGGCAATACACAAGAAGATGTCTGTCAATATTTCATCTATAGATTTGAACTTATGTTTTTTGTCTAGCTGGTAGGGGTGTCATGATTTTTAATGTTTGAGTCACAATAATTGTGAGAGAAAATATTCAGATTTTACGACTCACTATTATCGACCTAATATAACGAAACAAATGATAATTAAAGGAATATTTCAGGATTTTTGACATATGGCCTCATTTCCAAGTTATCCAGAGTGTTGCTGATTTCTGGAGATATTTTTTTTGTAATTCATGCAGTTCTTATGTTTGAAGAGTTTCGTGGCGCTAGGCTAATGCAAGGCTAGCGCATTTCTACGATATTAGCTAGCCTGCATTAAAAACAGTCTGACACACTCCACAGTGCACCTGAGGCAAATCACTTAAAACGCCAGACTAACAATATAAATGTCTGTGTCGATAGAATAATTTTAACCATTTTGCTTTTAAAATACCATATATTTGAGCAGCATCTACTTCGTGTTTGTATAAGCTATGCAGCGGAGGAGTGATCTGCTAGAAAATAGTCAGTTTTATTCAAAAAATTATTCTATCGACACAGACATTTATATGGTTAGTCTGGTGTTACAAGTGATTTGCCTCAGGTGCACCACTGTGGAGTGCGTAAGACTGTTTTTAATGCAGGCTAGCTGACATCGTAGAAATGCACTAGCCTTGCATTAGCCTGGCGCCAACATAACAACTGCATAAATTACAAAAAAAATATCACCAGGTACCAGCAACACTCTGGATAACTTGGAAATGAGGCCCTATGTAAAAAATCCTGAAATATCGCTTTAATCTCAATTGCAATACAATGTGTTGTTCCATTTGCTCATTCCAAGTCACCCTTAGTCCGTGTTTCAAAACTGCCTTCAAAACCAGCCCTTGACAAGAGCTTGAGAAAGCTACTTGACCTAGCTCTCCTTGTCAGTGATTGTGCCCTGAACTGCAGAGAGAATGACAGAGAGGATCTAAGTTTAGACGGGAAATTGTGACCGTAAAAAGAAGCTATACAGCACAACCAGGGCAAACAGCGCTGGTCATTTTACACTAATGCTTATAATCGGGTGTTTCAGGCAATATTTCTGCAAAATGATAGGACTGTGTTGACCCAATTACAGCTGGAGGCGACTGCACCGCAATCAGAATCCAACAATGCTCACTCCGCTCCAAAAGCTCTCCAAGAAATGAAATAGCCTGTTGTCTGTAATCATATCATCTGTGGCCATGCTACCCACACGCTGTCCGGATATGGAACTGACACTGTGACTGCACAATAGAATATTTCACTTAAGCATCATTTAACAGCCCCCAAAATTACCAAGTGCACAATTCAGGACCTGCAATGTAGAAATGCCAAGCCGAGTCTTTGGGATCCATTCATTTCAAAAAGCCATTCAAAAGACTCTTTTTAACCTCTTAACCCCCGCCGAGTGCATTTTCTCCAATTTAGTTTTACCCAAATCCATAATGTCACAGCCATGCAACACCTCATTTGAAAGCTAAGACCTACAAAATTCATCTAAATGGAGCTTTATCCTCACATTTTTGCCGCATTGTCGTCACTTTTTTTGATATTCTTTCCATCACTTTTCTGTTGCGCTTTCGGCCATTTTTTGTCACTTTTTCATCATGTTTTTATTGCTCTTTTGTTGCATTTTCACCCTCATTTTCATCTAATTTTTGTTGCTATTTTGATACTGTGTCAAGAAGCTTTTGGATTTGTGTAAAGACAAATTGGAGAAAATGTGCTCGGCTCAGATGGGAGTTAAGAGTTAATTAAAAAACGGCAGCCAGATAACACAACAATATCCAAGACGCAATCAATAAAAGACACATTTTTTTTATTTGAATAATCTAAAATTACAATGGAACAGATTTTCTATGCTTTTAAAAATGTGTTTGTGAATAAAATCTTGCGCCACAACTAATAAACACTTTCTGACAAATCATTTTTGGTGCTTTTTTCTTTCAAAAAGCTTTCACTTGTGTGGCCTGCACTGTTGTTGGGCTGATTCTTATGTGCGTTCGGGGGAGTTCTGAGTAAAATTGACAGAAAAAAAGATCCGGCTCTTCACTATTGCGATCCAGTTCACTTCATTTCAGGATTTTTGACATAGGGCCTCATTTCCTAGATATCCAGAGTGTTGCTGATTTCTGGAGATATTTTGTTTTGTAATTCATGCAGTTCTTATATTTGAAGAGTTTTGTGGCGCTAGGCTAGTGCAAGGCTAGCGCATTTCTATGGTATCATCTAGCCTGCATTAAAAACAGTCTGACCCGCTCCACAGAGCACCTGAGGCAAATCACTTATAACGCCAGACTAACCATATACATGTCTGTGTCGATAGAATAATTTTTGGAATATAACTGACCTTGCACCACATGAATGAACGCATTTTGAGGGACTATTTTCTATTTTCTTATCTTATCTTATCTTATAGGGGTAGGCGCACATAAGCTTTCAGCCTACTCCTTTTGAGCTTCCATTACTGTGTAATGATATG
Organism: Gobius niger; assembly: GCF_951799975.1. Classification (NCBI taxonomy): domain Eukaryota; kingdom Metazoa; phylum Chordata; class Actinopteri; order Gobiiformes; family Gobiidae; genus Gobius; species Gobius niger. The sequence continues at coordinate 15,780,057 of NC_136861.1, forward strand.
ACTTCTGTAACTAAATGAATGTGAACAGCTCAAATAAACTAAACTAAACGAACCTAACTCAGGTGATATGGGAAAAGGAATCGAAAAAAAATGTTTAGGTACTACTGGTATCAAAAAAATAAAAGTATTGAAGCAGGCACCCAAACGTTTTAGGCGCCTGTTGGTCTGGGTCAGCATTAGAGTACGTTACTTAGTTGTTTCAGCTCAAATAAATGAAAGAAATTTTTACTTGGCCAGCCAGACGCAACTCCTTTCTGTTCAAAAGAAGAACCATCTGGGCGGCTGCTCAGCCAATCATTTCATGATTTTACCCACATCGGTCCAATCACGAACCAAGAGACAGAAGCTGTCACCCGTCACCACCATGCACTCTTCCAAAACATTAAAGATGGCAGCACGGCGACTGATGCACTGTTTTCTTCTTCTCTTTCGTCTGTTTGAAAAAATTTGGAAAATCTAAAATCCCTAAAACCAGAGCAAGAAACCGCGTTCGAAGCTTTCCTCGTGAAAAAAGGCAGTTTTTGAAAAGGCTTCCTGCAGCTTGTACCTGCGACGTATCCAGCATTGCTCTAATTGGTTGATGCCGTCTGTTAATCACGCCCACCGGTAAATCACTGAGATCACGCTCACTGCCAGACTACATGTCTTTGAAATAGTGATATATTTAGTGATATAAAGTGATATTTAGTCTGGGGACCACCAATTCATTTTCTCGTAGGAGAGGTGTGGTTTCCGATCGTCCATAGCCGTTTATTGGGCACTACGAATGTCTATCATGCGTCTGCACGTAGCCATAGCCAATCGTATCATCGTATGAGATGACGTATGACGTACCCGCTGTAAACTTTTGAGCTAAACTATTTAGAACAAGGTCTAAAGCTTGATCGAAAAATACCATCATATCTTCTGCTGTCATGTTTGATCCGTAAATAAACGTTTTCTTTTTTATCCGTAAATTAACTACAAGCTTCCGTATATCGAATAGCTCGTCATCGTCTTGCCGTCCCTCCTCGTTCTGTGATTGGTTCCCAAATCCATGCGAAAATTTGTGCAGTTCGAAATGTTTCAAGCGCACACAGCAGCATGGCGTTAATAGTTTGGCAGGACAGACAACCATTGTTTTTTATGGTTCTATATGACAAATATTTTAGTATCATAAAAGGTATTGTTCAGGTATGGGTATCAAAAATCAGGTCTTGTTAAAGGGACTAGATGCAAGTTGTCATTTTATACTCACTACTGCCACCTCAGGTCTTACTCCTAACTGCAGTTTCTATATTAAGCTCGTGCATGATGGCACTTCGGACTGAATTCACAACTTTTTGAGTGACAGTGCAGGATTTTAGAGGCAGTTGTGGTGAACTGTGATCAGGTCTGGGCTCATTCTACACATTAGGACATTGCTGGATGAAGGGGGATGAAAATGCATCATTTCCACATTTTAAATTCCCTCTAGTCCCTTTAAAGTACCATTTTCTTAACAGTACAAGAATTGTAATCGCAGCTGCCATGGGACAGACTGACAAATGAGAGGCTGCATATGAAAGATGCTTCACTATGGTGGGCTGGGGTTGAAGTCAGCCGAACTCTAATGTGTATAAAGGTTGTTTTTTTCTGCATTTCTTAGTTGGGCGAGTCCCTTGCTCTTTCCCAGTGCAACTCTGAGTCAGCAAAGCACACTCTTTAGTGAATGTTTTGTGGATTTGACGACGTGATGTATGAGGCAACCCTCTGCGTTTCCGCACAAACTCAACACAAACGCGGGTAGAGGATGTCTGACATTTCGATACAACGCCAAAGGAAAAAAAGGGGAGAAAAAGCTGCGTGTTACTTTTCTTCCCACAGGTGCTCTAAATGTCACTGGTTTTGACTGCTTATCAAATGTCTAGTTTTCTGACAAGTACTACTTCAGGGTGTATGCTATGTAGATGACGAATAAAAGAGTGGATCTTTCTAGCAGGTAACAGACTGAGCAAACACCAAGATCCTGCCGCCTTTGGAGTCTGTAAACAAACGATAAGTAAGTAATTTCCCTTTTCTGGGGAGGATTCATTTCTTAGGCCATATCTAAACTGACATTTTCAATCCCTGCATCCTCACCACCTGCTGCAGCCTCCAGAGCGGATAAATAGCGTGGCGGCACTACGCATTTCAAAAAGTGTCTCTTATAAATTTCCTCAGTCCACACGCAAGTTCTGTTAGACAATATACAATGCGGCATTGTGAAAAGGCAGCACGGAACATAGTAATACCTTTCAGGAAATCAACTCCGAGAGCAAAGCAAAGTTACAATGGCAAAAAAAAAAGTTCTTTTATGTATTATTCATTAAGCAATTTTCTTCCACGGCGTTGTGCTTTGGGAGCTGCTGACACTGTGCACACCAAATGCAATAAGAAAAACAAGAAATCACAGAAAGGAGGATCAAAAGCCACAAAATGCAGCGCGTACAACTTACTCAGGCTCAACACAAAGACTCTGAACATATTGACGTTGTCATGTACAGCTTGAGATCAGAGTGACATAAACTGTGATAGGTTTGCCCGTTGAGGTAAGGGAATTGGTTGCAGTGGGATATCATCACACCGCATTTTCAGAACTATAAGTCGCTCCGGAGAATAAGAATCACCACACCTACAACAGGCTGAATAGGGGTATTGTTTGTTTGTATACTTTATTGTCCCCGTAGGGAAATTTGTCCTCTGCATTTAACCCATCCTTCGATAAGGAGCAGTGGTCGACGGCCGTGCCGCGCCCGGGGACCCATCTCCATGATGTGGAGCCAGGCTGATGGTCAGAATCACCTGGCTGGAGGATTCACCTATTGCACATGTTTTTAGTGGTAGGGGAAACCGGAGTACCCGGAGGAAACCTACGCAGACACGGGGAGAACATGCAAACTCCACACAGAAAGGCCCCGTCCTGGTGGGAATCGAACCCGGGACCTGGCTAGCTGCTACAAGAAGCATAAACAACACTGTCGGGTATGTTAACGTCACATTAACAGTTCAGATAACTATAGCCTGGCCTTAGTCATCCGTAAACTCCGGTCAATTATAATTTCCCAACATGTACGTCTGGGTCTGATCTCAGTGGCCGCGTTACATCTTTTGAATTTCAACCTACCATTCAGCGAGCGGAGGAGGCGGGTGTTGTAGGTGACGTCAAGCATTTGCGCCGCATTTGCTGGTTGTAGTTTGGCAATGGCGACGGATACGAAAAGTAATGGAAGCTCTTCAAGCCGTTTCTGCTCGGCTCCCAAGTATCCAGAATCAAAATTGAAGCCTTGGGATGTGCAAGGAATGCCCTCAAGAGTTATGATAGAGTTATGACGGCTGCTTCACTCACTCGGGCGCATTACATACGTCACGACAAAACGCTAGCGAAAATCAGATCCAATTGTTTCAAAGGAGTTCACCCCTCCCACCTGATAACGGAGCTCAATTGTGAAATGCAATGAGTACGAGGGTATGGTCAAACCAGGCTAAGATAACTATAGAGTTTGGGAAATTCCACAGCTTCCATAGAGATCTGCCATCTCTGCAGCTGTTAGCATACATTTTCCATAAACTAACATTAGCTAAAAACAGTATAAAAAGTACAAGAACAACTCCGTTAGCTGCTGAGTTACTGCTGGTAAATACATCTAACTCACTGTGGTGTCCAAGTGTTTTAATGTGAACAATAACTCCAGTATTTCAACTTTTAAAATCTCCATTAGTTTACAATTGCAGCTAATCCCATAATGCTTAGCGATATGACATTACATTCCCAAACTCTATAGCATTAAGAACACACCAAGCTCTCGATCTCACTCCAAATCACTAAATCCATTGAAATCTTCTGGACAATCGCCATGGCAACTACCTGGGCACGGAGGCGTAACTTGCACCGTTGACAAGCCTCTCCCGGCAGCACGTTTTTCTCATTTTCGAACTCGTTCCTATACCTGTGGCCATCTAGCTTTAAGCCCGTGATTAGCTTTGTTTTGTTAACCTCCGCTTGCTCGCTCACTCCAAACTTTCTTTCTGCTGCTGGATTAGCCTGCAGCGCCCTCTAGTGGCAAGTTCTATATTTGAATTTTTAAAAAAATCACAAATAAGTCGCTCCGGAGTATAATACCTGCCAAACTATGAAAAAAGTGTGACTTATAGTACAGAAGACACGGTACATGACTTTAGTGTATTGGTTCAAGCGTTTGTATGTAATCAATCAATTAACGTTTTCCTTTTTACTGCAGTAATCCAGAGGTATTTTGGGCTGCACGGTGTTTCATATCTTAGTATCACCTGAGTTCTGTGAAGCCACTTACTCGCCTGCCGTTTAGAAAGTACACTGACAAAAACACAGAGACTGATGGAAGTGACATAAAGTAAATGGACCCAGACTCAAAGTAGCAGACGATGCCAGGTGTGCAATGAGCCAGGTTCATATGGACTTATGAGTCTTTCCATTTTAACGCAGTGTCGAGCCAGAAATGGAATGTTTTTTGTACCGACTCTAAAAAGTATGTTCAAACAAATGTGCCTGTTTCGACTTAAATGAAACTTTCTAAATTACTTCAGCGCCCATTTTACAGACCTGATCTTTGCTTTTTGTGACACTTTCAACGTCAAGATGAATGGAGAGACTTGGACAGAGTAACAACAGCTCTTTCCAAGCTTTGAAACACAAGTGGACACAGGCGTCAAAAAAACAATGGCGGAATCAAAAGGATGTCCTGTAAAGCTACTACAACTAGTGACAAGGCAGACAATTTGTTATGAAAACATACAGCGAGAATCATATGTTTAAATACACTTTATAAAAAGACACATTTGCATTTTCTTTCTCACTGTCTGACATGAAATCAGACTTGACTTTAATTTTTTTTTAGGTCAATTATAATTTTAAAAAATATTTCCATTAGTCAAAATCCAAAAGAAAGAGAGCCAGGATGTTTACATGGTTTTATATACTTTTTACAAAACAAAAGTTTACATACATTCCATTAATATTTGGTAGCATTGGCTTTAAACTGTATAACTAGGTGTAACTGAGCCACATTTGTATTCCACCTTGCATGCACATGCCTTTTCGGCTCTGCCCATACTTTTTTTTTTAACTGGACTGAGATCAGGACTTTGTGATGGTCACTTCAAAACATTGACTTTGTTTTCCTTAAGCCACTTTGTAACCAGTATTGGCCATTTGCTTTTGGGCATTGTCCATTTGGACGACCCATCTGCGCCCAAGCTTTAACTTCCTGTCTGATGTCTTGAGATGCTGCTCCAATATTTCCACATAGTGTTCTTTCTTCATGATGTCATCTATGTTGGGAAGTACACCAGTCCCTCCTGCAGCAAAACAACCCCACAGCATGATGCTTTTATCCTTTTTTTTTATCCTTTTGTTATTTGCAAACTCCAAACTGGCTTTTTCATGTTTCTTTGGGAGTAAGGGCTTCTTCCTGGCAGAGGACCCTCTCAGCCCGTGTCGGTACAGGACTTGTTTCACTCTGGATAATGACAAACTCTTACCAGGTTCAGCATCTTCACCAGGTCTTTTGCATTTGTTCTTGGGTTGATATTCACATTTCAGACACAGCACATTCATCTCTAGGGACACAGAACCCGCCCTCTTTCTGATCTGTATGATGACTGGTCATTTCCATCATTGTTCCAGCATTGATCCAGACTTGTGCTTCCAAGGTCATGACATCGTCATCTGGGCTAAAGTAATCTTAGTGTATTCTGACTATGTAAAAAGTAACCAAAATATTTCCACAAAAAAAAATCTATCTCTCATTCTTCTGGCACTTAACAAATAGAAATATGTTTAAAAATTCCAATTGACCTAAAAAAGTAAAGGCTAATTCTGGTTTTGTGTATGTAAACATATGGTTCCCAGCTGGAAACGAAATTAAAGTAGATAAAAACCACTGCCTTAATCCAACTGATGTTACACTGTACGACACCCGTTCCATGCATACTAACAGGAGTGGAGTAATTAGAATTTCTCATACCGGCTTGCTTTTCAATCTCCAAAGGAAAACATTTCATTGACATGCAGCAACTAAAACAGTGCTTTCACAAATGCAGCCTTGAGAACTTGAAAATTCGGAAAATAAAGTGTTGACTCGCAATGATGTGCCGATTTCGTCATATCTCTCTCCATCCTTTTAGAAATGTTTAAAGAGAAGTCTTTGGATATTGCATCCTGCCTCATGTGTCTGGCCCGTGTCTAATTACTGGATCGGCCTCTCGCTGATTGGGGCTGAAATTCTGCGTCTTCCCTCCAGCTCTGACTCACCGTTTAGCTGTGATAAATTCAGAGCGGTACGAGTAGATTTTCATTTCGATCAAGCACAAGACGAGCGAACATCAAGGCGCAGACTGGCAGTGTGAGGTGAATGAAAATAAGACATAAAAGGCACAGTAAAACCTAATGGGACTTGGATGCGGTTTAGGACATGGGATAAGGTCCAGCTGGGGCCAAGGGCTTGTGTGGAAGTAGGGCTCTAAAGTTGCATGTATTATCACATATCACACGCCGCACCTCACATTTCTCACTCTGATAATCCTGCCCTTAGATTGAAGCTTCAACGTGAAGATTTCATTATGTTTTTGGTGACTTGTATGACTCAATCTGATCCCCCAGGAGCTTCCCTCACTTTGAGTTTTGCCTCCCTCCCCTCCCGGTCTGCATCGCTGGTCGGGTAGGGGGCAGCTGTCGGTGGAGCGGGAAGAGAGCCTGCAGTCGGCTCGGGCCTAATCAGCGTGGGCTCCGTTTCTGCCCGGTTCAAGTGACTCAAGCTCTAAAACGGATACATGAGAAATATTTCATTTGTATACAAACAAGGTCTGCTGATTGCTGAAGATGTAACAGCCGCCAAATGTGCGGGAAAACATGAGTTTGTGCCTGGAAGATCCTGCAGTGTGATACAGATCTCAAATATGCAAATCATGACACACTAAGGGCTTCGTGTAGTTTCCTAATGAAGCTGTTGTGTAAACTCCAGAAAGACTGCATTACCAACACCTAGAGCTCCCATCTCCTGCTCCCTTTTTCTCTCAATCAATCTGAATGCACTCTCTTCATTAATATGACCGCCTGTTTCAGCTGTGTGCCGAAACCATGTGTCGGGCATGTTACTTTAAAACTGTAATATATTCTGTATTGGTAGCTACAGTTATAAAAATGTAATATGTTTGTATCACATATTACTGTTTCAAAAATGTAGCTGAGTTACACTACTTTGAGTTACTTTTGAGTTACGTTTGGCAAAATATAAACCGTGATAAAGTTATAATTCCACCAAGCAAAACTGCTGTCCAAGATTTCCTTTTCCCCATTCTCTCGTGTTTTGTTTTGATGACACTAGCGACACGCAACTGCAGATCGTATTCACTAGTGTCTAAAATGTTAAAATGATCTATGTTCCTACATGTTCCAGTAATGTCCTAATGTGTAGAATGAGCCCTGCACTGCACAAAGTTGTAAATTCAGGTCTGAAGTGCCGTCATGCACGAGCTTAATGTAGAAGAAGCTGCAGTTACGTGCTAGACCTGAGGTGGCAGTAGTGAGTATAAAATGACCAACTTGCATCTAGCCCCTTTAAATGCACTTGTAACTCAAGTTACTTGAATTGCAATGACTAATATGTTACTGTATTTTGTGTAAGAAATATGTTATATTCCTTGGTTACTGAAAAAAATGATATATTTTTGTAACTCTATGTTAGCCCCATCACTGGCCACAACCCTCATCTGCCCCATCGCCACTGAAGGGGCAGATCTGTCAGCCACCTCCATCTCTCCATCTTCTTCCCTTCTCCTACACTGGTGTCACATGATAACAAATCTATCAAACCCGCTCTCCGTCCCATTGCTGTCAACGTGCATCGATCTGATCTCGAAAACACTCTCCTGTTCCCAGAGGCGACACTATTGTACATGTTTTCAGTGGAAGCGACCACCAAACATGTGGCTGCCTAGTTAGTTAGGCTTAACTTCATCCCAATCTTCCCCTCCCATCCGAAAGGCAGCATGTGTGATTTGTCACTGTGTCCCTGGAAGCCTCGATGCAGGGAAAAGGATGATGCTTCAGCTCTGGGCGGGCGCTGCGGTGCCATGGGTGCTAATTGGCAATGGACTGATACTAATCTCTCCTCTGATAGCCGTTTTCCTTTCGGTGAGCTGGCTCGCGCAGTCCAAAGCCGATGAGATAACCGCCGGGGCGATTCAAGTGCCCCGCGATCGATAAGGCTTTACATGGCAGCCTTTAGTCCAATTTCCAGAAATTTCCACAGCTGAAAGGCAGAGAGGCAAGGCAGATGAGACAGCTGCACCGAGGAGGACTCCCCACTGTGAGCTGGAGGAGTCGTCTGGGGAGAGGGCTGTGTCTACACCACTGTACGAAACATCAAACTCTTGCTCCCCAAACAGCATCTCCAAAGTGATGAAACTGTCACAATTCCATATCCTCTTAACAAATCTATTTTAATCTTCCGACAAAAAAACCAAGACGGCAATATGGCAGCCCGCTTCTCAAGAACTCGCAGATGCCTTTCAGTGCCTCTTAGCTCAAGGATGCAAACTATTTAACGTGTCAGAGTCTGTGGCGTTGAGTGGGGAAAGCAAAGCACACATTCTGGCAGGAGTTGCACAAAGATCCATAGACAGAGTATGTGTTGATGACAGCAAAACAGCCAAGAATTCAAAATATTTTCTGCACACAAAGTCACTAATTTGGTGCAGACATTAATATTGCTGGAGCTGGGCACTGGTTATGTAATGTATGTTTTTATGAATGAATGTGAGAGTGAAGCGGCAGTATCAGCTGGACAGTGTAGATTCAAGGCTGTCAAAGTGGCCTCGGGCTAAACCATGAGCTCCGCCTCAGTGTCAGAAAAGGCCAAGGCAAAGCAAGAAGTACTACTACTAATACTGAAGCGTGAGGCGGGATGAAGGGCCATAGATCGGTGGTTTGTGCCGTAGTGTACTCAATTGTGCCCTATACCGTTATTTATGCTTAAAACCTTCATGCCAGCTCTGTCTCACAATAAAATGCTGGTTGCTAGGTTAGAATTGTGTAGAATGATTACATTTCAAATAAAAAGGACCATTTCTGATGATCCCCTCCTGAAATCACCACCTTAACGTGGTGGAGGGGTTTGAGCACCTGAATGATCCTGGGAGCTCTGTTGTCGGGGGCTTCGTTCCCCTGGTAGGGTCTCCCATGGCAAACAGGTCCAAGGTGACGGGTCAGACAAAGAGCGGTTCAGAAGCCCCTTATGAGAGACCAACAGGCCCGGTTAGAGTCGTGAGGCCGTCCTTCTGTGGACCCACCACCTGCAGGAGGAGCCATAAGGTGCTGGTGCCATGTGTTTTGGGCAACTCCAAAAGTGGAAGAAAATGAATTGATGGATGGATCTCTGATGATGTGTCCCGATTCAGCAAGAAGGCCGAGGGCCACCAAAAAATGGTCTGAGGGCCGTACTTTGGATATCCCTGCATTAGAGTAACACTGTGGAACATTCCAGGTTATTGTATATATTGCTATGTGACAGAGCAAATAAACTGTGGTAAAACTTGTAGTAAAACTGAAATACTCATGCCGGCAGCACTAACACTCAGTTGGACATCAGTAATGTTGCTTTTGCAGTGGGTTATCAAAATAAATCATTTTGAAGAGAACCACAAGTATAAAAGCTGCATGTTTCATCTTCTGTCAAAGTCATCTCTATGAGTGTTTGAAGTCTTTTTTTTTTTTACACTATTTTCCAGAAAGCCTTAAAAAAAAAAAAGGTGACATGGGCAATTATGCCAGGAGGCTGACGAAATGTAACCAACATGCGTTTCCCTGCGAGCCATGTCTCCATCGTCAGCAGTAATGAACTGCCATCGCGGTGGGTATATTTGTGACCAAGTTTCATCTGTCTTGGGACTGACTCAAGCTGAAATGTTGTCTCTGAGAGTGTGAGGATGATGTGACTCAGAACAATTAATCATCATCTCAAAGTAAAATATGTGGTATTTGCTCAAAAAGTGAGTGCCAACACTTGAGTGATTTGCCAAGTTTAATACCTTAAGTCCTAAAATAGCCGCGTCGTCCTGCCGGAAAGATACAGATCCAGTTATAAATGTTTAAAGGGAGACTCGAGGGACGCGCTGCCTTTGGTGCGAGGCCAACATCACTTGTCACAGATTTTTCCTCGAAGATTACTTTGGAAATAGCAACTTCTTTTTCACATTACATCAGTGACCTCAATAAAGGACCTCAGCATATCTCACTCTCTCAAAAAGTCCACTGTAGCTACTAACTATTCCACAACAGCACAACTTATGTGGGGATTGCGTACCTTTCAGTGACACTGAGGTAACAGGATGTCTAGATTAAAAACAGATTCAAAGCAGAAAGCCACAACAAACCGATGTGAAAAATAAAGTTTTGTTGTGGGAGTCCATCTAAAGTTTTACTGCATCAATCTCAACATAGTGTGTCTAAATCTAAACCAATACTGAGAGTACCACAAAAGGCCTATTTAAAATGCAACCCAAAAAATAGTAGTAGAAGAGTAAAAAATGAACTATAATTATATCTATTGATTAACTAATGGATGAACATTAAAGAAGCATCACTGGACTTTTCTACACTAATTATCCTTGGGTTTATTACATTAATATAAACAACTTGCATGAAGTTATCTGATCATTACAAATATGTGAGATCAGTTATTTCTTAAACTAAAATACAAACACTTGGCTTCATCAGTGTTTATTTTATTGTATAAGGCTACTTTAGGTATGTCTATCACAGTTTCTGACCCAGCCTTGATTAGTTTTCGTTAGCATTAGCATGCTCTTACTAGCTTTAGCATGCAATTGCTAATGCAGCATTTTGTGCGCCGATCAAAAATACATTTGTGGAAGTTAAAACTCAGCAATTGAATTCTCCAGGTTCTTAGCTTTACAATGATATACAGAATACCCATATTCTCTTAGATTTACGTGGTAAAAGTTATGTTTTTAAGGCGTTGAGAGCCAAAACTGGTATCGATATCTGATCAGGATTGGATGCTGGAAAAAAAATACAATATTGGTTATCAGCTAGGTTTGGCCGCTATAAAAATACAACTTTCACCAACTAAATCTAATGCTGTATGTCACTTTGAAGCTAAGAACCTGGAGAATTCAATCGCTGAGTTAGTTTTACCCTCCACGACCAGCAACAGCATGATAAAGCTAGCAACAGCATGATAAAGCTAGCAACAGCATGGTAAAGCTAGCAACAGCATGATAAAGCTAGCAACAGCATGATAAAGCTAGCAACAGCATGATAAAGCTAGCAACAGCATGATAAAGCTAGCAACAGCATGTTAGCGGAAGCATGCTATTGCTAGCGGCAACTAATCAAGGCTGGGTCAGAAACTATGATAGAAAAACCTAAAGTAGCCAAATAAAATAAAATCGGCCACTGCTGGAACCAAGTGTTTGTATTTTAGTTTACGAAAACCTGTTAAAGAATAAGTGATGTAACATATTTTTAATGCACAATTTGTAATGGTCAGATCACTCCGAGTTGTTTTTAATAATTTAAACTAAATAGCCCGTCTTATACCCAAGGATAGTGTAAAATCCAGGGATTCTTGTTGTTTTTGTTTTTTTTATTAGCTTTATTAATATATTATTATAGATATAACTGATGATTGATCTGTAACCTAATGACAAGAAAAGATAAGAAAAGTTATGTTTCTTATGGACCTTTTTGAGTCTGAAATAAAGATTGATCTTAAAATGGAGAAAAGAGAACATTCATTTTTCACTCAGAGAAAGCCACTTGGTAACACTTTATTTTACACTACCCTTGATACATTGTACCTGCCACATAGCACAATGTAATGTGCCATTTAACAATGTGTAATAACATTAGTGTTAATTTTCGTCGACTAAAATATTTAGTCTTAATTTTAGTCAAAGTGATATTTTTGTTGACTAAAATTGGACTAAAACTAAATTAAAAGTTTGTCATGAGACTAAAACTATGACTAAAATGTCCAGATATTTTAGTCGACTAAAATAAGACTAAATAAAAATGAAAAGGAGAGACTAAAATCATCCAAACTTCTACCGTCTGAAAGAGCCTCATATCATGTAAATTCTCTGCCAAAGGATCAGCTCTGAGCTTTGTTCATGTGGAGCAGCTCCATGAACCAGAGGAACAAGATTAAATATGATTATAATTAATATTATCAATGCAAAGTCGACTAAATTAGTCTTAAATTTAGTCGACTAAAATTACTTGCAATTTAAAACTAGACTAAAACTAGACTAAAATTGAAGATATTTTTTTGACTAAAACTAGACTAAAATCGAATTACATTTTCGTCAAAAGACTAAAACTAAAACTAAATTAAAATATGTTGTCTAAATTAACACTGAATAACATGTACCTATGTGTCACATACACAGTGGAATAATACGTATTAGTAGTTTGGAGGTACATAATGTAATAGCATATAAGACCCTAATTCTAACCCTAACTTTAAGCCCTAACCCAAAGAGTCTTATGTCTTATTAAATTATGTACCTCCAATGTTCAAATACGGGATTGGGCAGAGCAAAGGCCACCATGGTATCGGTAAATATAGACACTCAAACCCCCAGTATCGGTATCAGAAGCAAAAAAGCTGGATCGGTGCATCTCAACGATGTTTGAGCAGCAAACATATGGAGGGGGGGGGATACAAAAAACACAGGCAGTAGAGACGTATTTGAAATTAAGAGCTAAGTGCCTAAAGTCACTGCTCCCATTTAAAGTTGTGAAACAAAATCCACAAATTTGTCAAATGCCACATCACAAAGGAACCTCGCAGCATGAGGCTTGTAATTATCGCTTCCTTAATTTGTCATGTAGTTTTTACGCAGAGCTAAACTAAACGATCCAGTCTTTGTTTTTTAAATGACAGCTTGTTTCTCAAAGTCATTATAATTCATCATGTTCTTTTTGCTGTCGGGCTGAAAAGACCAGTCGTCCTTCATTTTTCCCTGATCTGGGCGAGACACATGCACAAAGGCTGCTGCTGTTCACTTGCTTGTCATAAATATTGATTCATGTTTGGAAATACGGCTGAACTCATGAAATCCTTTTATGCCCACTCATAAAAGATATAGGAAATAGGAATTCTTAGTAAATTGAAAAACTGTGAGACGTTCATTCTCTTTCACTTTGATACTGAATGCAAAACTCTCAAATAAAGTCACGATTTATTTTAGTCATGATTATATAATGTTGCAGACGGAACTTTGCTACACCATCTCATTCATAAGTTTATTAATATTAATAAAAAATTAGATCAACTGTCAGTATTGTGGATGATTGATTATCCATTATAATGTACTTACATGTAATTTAAAGTGAATAAATACAAAACGGTGGCTAATAAATCTACTTTTGGACACAAGCATCAATATATTACAACCTTTCCGTATGTGGAGCGCCCTCTGCTGGACGATTTAACCCATTTTCCCCACAGATATTGAGTTTGAGTGCGGAAATCCTCTGTATGGGTCTGGTATTGGTTCAAACTTTTGTGTTCCAACTATTATGCAACCAAATTCGGATTAGGATTAGAGTACATCAGCAATGGAAGAAGAAACAACCAAATACAACAGGATTAATGAAACCTCATACCATGCACTGCAAGATGAATTCCCATTTCATAAACTCATGAAAACCCAGGTGTTTCGGACCATTCCCAGTTTTACGTAGCCAACAACAACAACAAGTACTACTTAATATCACGGCGATGACGGGAAGTCACGAGGTGCTGCTGCAGACTTACAGTGCCTCTCGTAAGTATTCATACACCTTGAGCTTTTACACATTTTGTCATGTTTACAACTCTAAACATAAAGATTTTATTTGGATTTTTTTACTGAACGTTCACACACAAGTAACAGACAGCTGTGAAGTGAAAGCAAAATGATACATGATTCTGTTATTTTTCAAAAAATAGAAAAGTGAAAAGTGGGGCGTGCATAAGTATTCATACAGTATTTTCTGAGTGCATTAAATTGCCTTTAAAACATGTCTAATGACTCCAGAATGTTCACACCTTGGCCTAACGGTTAAATAGAGGCCACCTGTGTGTAATCTACTCTCAGTATAATTTCAGCTATTCTTTTAGGCCCTCAGAGCTGTGGTCGGAGTGTATTGGTCACTAAACAACATCATGAAGGTAAAGGAGCACCAGAGAGGTCAGGGATAAAGCTGTGGAGAAGTTTAAAGCAGCATTAAGTTATACAAAGATTTCCCAAGATTTAAACATCTCCCGGAGCACTGTTCAATCCATCATTCGGAAATGGAAAGAGTATAGCACCACTGCAGACTTACCAAGACATGGCTGTTCACGTAAACTAACAAACTGAACAAGGAGAGCACTGGTAAGAAATACAACCAAGTGCCCCAAGATAACTCTGGAGGAGCTGTGAATTCCTGCCGCTGAGCTGGGGGAATCTGTACATGGGACAACTATGAGTCGTACTCTACACAAATCTGGCCTTCATGAAGGAGTGGAAGAAGAAAGCCATTATTGAAAGGAGGCCATAAGAAATCCCGTTTGAAGTTTGCTAGAAGTCATATGGAGGACACAGCTCCATGTGGAAGAAGGTGCTTTGGTCAGATGAGACAAAAATGTAACTTTTTGGCCCAGATGCAAAACGTTGTGTATGGAGCAAACCTAACACTGCTCATGGTCCTGAGTGCACCATCCCCAATGTCAAATATACGGGGGGAGCATCATGCTGTGGGGCTGCTTTTCCTCAGCGGGGACTGGGGAGATTGTAAGAATAGTTGTGAAGATGGATGGAGCCAAATACAGAGACATTTTGGAGGAAAACCTGCTGGAGTCAGCAAGAGAACTGAGGCTGAGGTGGAGATTCACCTTCAGCAGGACAATGACCCTAAACATAAAGATAAATCTACAATGGAATGGTTCAATAAAAACATATGAATGTGTTAGAATGGCCCAGTCAAAGTCCTGACCAAAATCCTATTGAAAATCTGTGGAACAAAATTTTGAATCAGTAAAGAGACGATACCAACTACAAAATAGTGATTTTTTCAAATTTCTACAAATCCGTCACCATATAAATAGTTTTATACCAAAGGACAAAAATGTTCTAGATTTGCCTATTTTGAAGATCTTCACTAAAGCATATGGGGCGGACTCAGGTCTTAAATTGATTTCTAGACTATATAAGGACTTTCAAGAGAGTAAAATGATAAACACTGACTATATAAAACAAAAATGGGAAAGAGAATCAAATAATTTGATACTGGATCATATTTGGCTAAAACATTGCGTTTTTCAGTGGAAAATCACTAGTTCAAACTTATGGAGATGTTTTGGATGGAAGAGCCTTTGTAGATTCTTTATTACTCCAGCTCAGAGTTCACATTATTCAGGCATTTACAGTTGTTGGAGAAATTGTGGTGCCCGGGGGGTGTCACAGTACCACTTATTTTGGTCTTGCCCATTATTACAACACTTTTGGAATTCTGTTAAAATTGAATTGAAAATCATGCTAAAGCTACAAACAACTTTAAACTGGGACGAATTACTATTTGGCTCATTATATTCTATTGACACAGATAAAGAGACGCAACTATTGTTTGGTATGTTGAGTTTAGTAGCACGGAAATCGATTACAAAAAGATGGTTGAGTTCAATATCCCCGAACGTGGAAGATTGGTATAATCTTACATATGCAATATTTGTTATGGAACGAATTACATTTCATAAAAGACTCCAAATGGACAAGTTCGACAAAATATGGGCGAAGTGGAGAACTTATATCTTGTCCAGGAGACCTGACTTTGTATGATTCTCTATATCACATGTATAAATAGCACAGTCATATAATTGTTGTATGTACACCTCTTGTTTCTTGTTTTTCTGTATGGAAAAATTCTGAAAAAAATAAAATTATTTAAAAAAAAGAAAATCTGTGGAACAATCTGAAAACTGCTGTTCACAAACGCTCTCCTTCTAATGTGACAGAGCTTGAGTTGTTTTTTAAAGATGAATGGGCTAAAATGTCAGTCTCTACATGTGCAAATCTTGTAGAGTCAGACCCCAAAAGACTTTCTGCTGTTATTGCAGTAAAAGGGGGTTCCACAAAGTATTCATTCATGCTGTATGAATACTTATGCAAGCCCCACTTTTCACTTTTCTATTTTTTGAAAAATAACAGAATCATGTATCATTTCGCTTTCACTTCACAGTTGTTGGTTACTTGTGTGTGAACGTTCAGTAAAAAAATCAAAATAAAATCTTTATGTTTAGGGCTGTAAACATGACAAAATGTGCAAAAGTCCAAGGTGTATGAATACTTTCGAGAGGCACTGTATAAACGAGAGTAGCATTTTGAACTAAACATTTAATTGCTTTAGTGATTTGTTAAGCTGTGGTTTGAGACTTAGCTGTGATTGGCTAATACAATTTGCTTAATCCAATCGGTAGCAAATATCCCCCCGTTGCCACCGCTTCGTGTGAATAAAAATATAACAATTGTTTATTGACACCTAAGTCCTGCAGACGTCGAGAGTTAAACGTTGCCGTCATTACTTCAGGACCACGGACAGCGCCAACCCAAGAGCTGAAACCACAGCAATCCATGCACAGAGCCTGTATTTGAAAGGTTGCAATCAGCAAATCACATGCAATGATTCAGGCCGTACAATATGTCTCCACAGTGTCTTATTATGTCCACAGAGAAACTTATTAAACATGAATTGCAAATCTAATCACATAACTAATGCCCTAATCCAGGAGTTACAAGCAAGATGTCAGTAATGGGGGAAAAGTATATTCAGAAATGAACTTCCTTTTAAAGCACAAATTATTATGTCTTGTTGCATCCTCCAGAGCACTTAATTTGACTTGATAAAAATTCACTATCTTCACCCTCGGGGGCAGGCAGTTAAAAGCTTTCCCCTGTACAGTGCGTGTCCTTGAGATGAACCAGCGCACTCTTTTAACTCAGTCTGCCCTCTCGATCTGGGTTAGTCATACACAAAAGCACTGGGGCCTGTTTTGAGTTTTCCTGGAGGCAGTGTACACACTGAGCTGAACTGTTTCACATCAAGCCGTCATATTTAGGCAAAAAGAGATGCTTTTGTCCTCTGCATCAGCGCTGTTACGACTGGCAGATAAAGTATTGTAATTTGTCTGTGATAACGAATATGTTCACACAGTCTTAAGAGGAGGGAAAGGGGGATAATGTTTCTACGCTTGAGGCATGTATTACAGTACGTCAGGCATGTAGTTTCCCTATACAATAAGAATACATTGAACACAATCTGAGAACATTTAAGTAAATATATTTGACCATTAAGGGGAAGAGTTTGTATCTAAGGGCAACAGAGTGCAGAGGTTAGAGCTCGTGCTTTACAAGGAAGGTGTCGGGTTCGATCCCCGACCGGACGGGCCTTTCTGTGTGCAGTTTGCATGTTCTCCCGGTGTTTATGTGAGTTTTTCTCCAGTGTCCCTTGTCACTAAAAATATGTACAATAGGTCCCCCTGTGTTAAATATGTTTGTGAAGACTCTTATTCGTCCAGGAAGCATTTATCGTAGTGAAGCTGCTTTGGTTCCGTCCTCCTGGCTCGGTTTGCAGTGTCACATTCTGACCACAAGAGCTAAGAAGGAGCGTCTGTGAAAAGAAGCAAAACGTCCTCAATTCATCTAATTTTTAAGCTTCACAACTGTATTCGGTAACACTTCATAATAACTACACCTTATTTAGCCTTAATAAATGACAAATTAACATTTAATTCATTATGAACAATTAATTAGTTACACAAACACTTACTAACTATTTAACTGCTAGAGTTAATGCTTAACTCATAATGAATCATTTTTCATTGTTAAGTAGGTATTAAATGTTAGTCACACTTAAAGCCACACTCTGTAACATTTTGGACTATACTGTTGCCATCAGTACAAAACATGCTTCTAATGACCACCACACAGAAGATGCTTTTTCTGCAGTGGGTTATAAAAGAATGGTTTTGAATGAGGACCTAACCTATTTAAATCTCAGTGACCTTTAGTCACATCTCCATGGAGACGAGCTGGAGACGTACCCACTCCCCATAAAGTTATAGTCATGTCTTAGGAGGGGTGAGGTGCTCACAGCAAAGGCACATATTTGTTCATGCATGAGGTTTTTCAATTATGAAAATATCTGTCTATAACATCTATCTAAAATAAATGCTTGTATTTCTATTTAATTTGTTAGTATAATTCTACGCAGAGTGGCTTTAACCAATGAATTGTTCATGATGATTTAAGTGTTAACTCATCATTTATTAAAGTCACACTGCGCAACATTTTGGACTATACGGTTGCCATCAACACAAAACATGCTCCTAATGACAAGCTCAACACAGAAAATACAATTAAGTGGGTAATCAAAGAATGGATTTGGATGAGGACCTAACCTGTTTAAACTTAAAATCTAAAATTCAACCATCTCCATGGAGACGAGCAGCAGAGCACCCACCACTGATAAAATTACAGTCATGTCTTAGGAGAGCTGAGCCGCTCACAGCAAAAGCTCATATTAGTTTGTACATTTCATAAGGTATTTTTCAATTATGAAAATATCTGTCATAAACAAAGGCTTGTATTTCAATTTTATTATTTGGGTAAAATTCTACACGGTGTGGCTTTAAGGCTAAAAAAGGCGTACTTTTATAAACTGTTAGCCGATATTCATAAATATCTGTGTCCTCAGATGGTAATCATGTTCAAATTGATCGTTAGTTTTGGTTATTTCTTGCTAATCTCAAGAGGATTATTCGAATAGAAAACAGAATGAGCCAGATCCTATGGATAAGTGTAAATGTACATAAAGAGGCTCTCTCTTCTGCAATCACAGAACCTGTCCATTGTCCAGTAGTTAAAGCTCAGTGATTGAACTCTGGTCTGAACTCTTCTTAGCTTTCAAATGAGGAATGGCATGTTCAAGAGAAACTGTCCTCATACGCAGCTAAAGTCAGTATCTTCTTTTAAAAACACAAAAACGCGAATCCAGCAAACATCACTTTTAAATAGGCTTGAGGTAATGGAAGAGGCACTAATGCAATCCGTGTTCTCAAAAGCACATTTTATGAGAACATTCATCTGAAACTTTTAATAGTCACATAAAAAGCTATCAGTTTAAAATTACTTTGCAGAACTGCTATAAATGTATGGCTTGTTTATTTATAAAAACCAGCAGCGTAACATGTTGTAATAAATGTATAAATAATACTGTATAAAGTTGGCATCCGCTCACTCCTGGGCATTTTTCCACATAAACTCCGGGCTGAAGTGTTTTCAAAGCCGCAGGGGGGGGATTACATTCAGCGCCAACATGTCACCGCGCTCCGTAGTAAACTCGCTCGCACTCTCCAAGATAAAATATTCATGAGAAATATAGGTGTGGAGTGGAGCTGGAACGTACAGAAATCTTGGGGAGATCAGGCCGGAGCCAACAGCAAATAAAACAGGTCACAAAGTGCTGACGCAGGGCCTCTTTCACGCCGCGGCAGATGGTTCAATATGTGGCGTTAAAATTGTTTACTTATCATTGATAGTATGAGTTGGAGCGTGGACCGTCACTGTGGACCTACAGTATGTGCAATGTCCACGATAAACGATATGGTAAATGTTATTGCATTGCACAGAGGGATTCATAACATTTAGAGAAAGGAGATGAATCGGCGCATAGACTGCAAGCTATAAAGCAAGGTCCCAGGTTCAATTCACACCTGGACGGGGTCTTTCTGTGTTGAGATTTTTTTTTTAAACAATGAAAGAGGAAGCCATTAAAATGTTGGTTGTCCAAACTCATTCCTTACTTTATTGATGCCTCCCAATTCTTCACAGGGACGAGTTTACAGGCATATTTCATTCTCCTCCTGGAACCGCCACCTTAACGTGGTGGAGGGGTTTGAGCGCCTGAATGATCCTGGGGGCTCTGTTGTTGGGGGCTCCTGGTAGGGTCTCCCATGGCAAACAGGTTCTAGGCGATCGATCGGTCTATCTATCTATCTATCTATCTATCTATCTATCTATCTATCTATCTATCTATCTATCTATCTATCTATCTATCTATCTATCTAGATTAGTTATCCTGCATTTCTATGACAGCGACTCTAAAAAGTCCATCCATCCATCCATTCATTCATTTTTTATCCATCCATGGATGGATAAATAACTAGCCTGTAAGTTTATGAAAATGCTTTATATTTAGATGCGCAAAGCTATTTTTGTTCCATTACAAGAAATGACGCTTATGCGCAAAATCAAGACCTACCACTTGCATTCATTCATCACCGGCAGCGCACTCCAATCATCCAATCACGGACCCCGCTCAAGCCGCACCTTCACAACAGCCAATCACCGCAGCTGCTCATCCCCTCACCAGCCGCTCATCACTCAGGATCCCCTTTTTAAGCTCCCTGGTCAATCACTCAGCCGTTTGCCAGCCGTGCTATGATCCTCCTCCACCTCTTTCTCTGCCTGGCTTCTCCTCCAATCTGCTCGTCGTCAATTGGCCAACCCAGGTCTCTTCTACCACCACCAGGGTCCAGGCTCCGGGGAAGATCCTGGCTATCATCGATTAATGCCAATTTTTTGATATTGTTGTGTACACAATATAATTTATGTTACGCTCAGCTCCATCAAAGCAGCATAAACACTGACTGTAGAACACGGAGACAGGTGCTTAAAAAGTAAAATGAAATGAAGGATGGAAACTGCTTGAGTAGATTCATCTTCCCAATAGGCGTAAGGCTGGGATTTTGAAGTTATTTGTCCATTGTCAATTATATCATCAAATATATCGTTATCATGATATTATATGATTATATAATGATTATATATGATATTTTTTATATCATGATATAGATTTTAGGCCATATCGCCCTGCCCTATCGAGCAGTTTTATTTCCAGATAGTTCATGCGATCTCCAAATAAGCTCCTCCCATCCTTCTCCTCTTGCTCCCCTTTGTTGCGCATCTGTTTCAATAAAGTCAAAAAGAAGTTGAGGCAATGGTGAGTGTTCCCACTTTGTGATGAGAGGATGAAGGGATCGAGGGGTAAGGAAAGCATTTTCTGGATACACAGGACCTCAAGAGGAGCTGTCGCCACGGTACTAACAATAGCCACCGAAGAAGATTTAAAGATCACTGAAAGAGGCGCGTGCGGCTTGAAGCACAACTCAAGGAATGCTTTTGATGAGAAAACAACTTTGTAAAAGCTCTACAAAGTCAATACAAAAAATACCCTCCGTGATTATCGCCAAATTATTATTGGAATATTAGGAGACGTAATATCCATATCTCGAGAAGCCACAATATACCATCATATCATATAAATTACAAATGTGCTGAGGTTTTAAAGGTTTTTATCATAATTTCCTAACTTAGTTAACCCTAATTTGTTTCAAAGTCTTGTTTTGACACAATTTGCTTACAAACAAATTGCTTACAAGTTTAATTGGATATATAGTGTTGAAATGGTTCAGTAAAATAACTGCAATCATATTTTTAGTACAATATTCAAGACAGGACGTATGCAGGACTTTGTGAGAAAAAATTGCTGGAAAAATGTAAACGTGAACAAAGTCCACGTAATAATTCAGTGTAATTGTAAAACAGCACCCAAAAAATTACCAACATTTAAAATTAAGAAGCTCGAGAGTGACTAATGAGCACAACACTGAGTAATAACAAATAATAGCAATTTGCCTTTCCATTTGAACCAGCAGTAGCACCTAGATATGTTTCAGGAGTGAGAATAAGCCCCTCTCTCAGTCAGAGCGGAGAGAGAACCTTCTTTTGTGGCGCTGATGTGATAATTGCCTGTCATAGTTCTGCCGTGGGTTCAGTGGCTGCGTGCGCTGACAGCAGAGCAGAGCTGGATGGCGCTGACTCGGAAAACGCCCGGGGCTTTCAGACATTTGGACCCAGCCCCTCGAGCCACATCCATCTCTCACTTTTTGGTCACCGGCAAATTGGAGACGCTTCAATAAAAGGTCTTTTTTTTCTCCTTCTTCTTTGCAACAGTTGACTGCACCGAATATAGCAGTCCAATAAAACTGTCCAAGAGCTTCAATATAGTTTCACACTTGGTGAATGAAGTGCATATTGAAATCTGAAAGTAGATACAGTGAGAACCACATGTTTACATACACTTCTTATAAAGACAAATTTGCATTTTTTTCTAAATGTCTAACATGAAACCAGAACTAACTTTTATTTTTTTAGGTCAATTAGAATTTTACAAATAATTTCTATTTGTCAGAATGAGAGATATATTTTTTTTATTACTTTTTACAAAGTCAGAAGTTTACATATGCGAAGATTACTATAGCCCAGATTATGTCATGACCTTGGAAGCACAAGTCTGGATCATCCTTGGGTGCAATTTCAAGACACTTGAAGGTTCAGGTTCATTGGTTCAAACAATGATGGAAAAATAAATAATTTTTTGGCCATAATGTCCATTGTCACGTTTGGAGGAAAAAGGGAGAATCTTGTAAACATGAGAACACCATCGCAACAGAGAAATACAGGGGTGGCAGCATCATGCTGTGGGGTTGTTTTGCTGCGGGAGGATCTGGTGCACTTCAATATTTCCGCATTGTGGTCTTTGTTCATGATCTCATCTATTTTGTGGAGCAACATCTCAAGACATCAGTCAGGAAGTAAAAGCATGGACGCAGATGGGTCTTCCAAATTGAATTCAAAGCATATGGCCAATACTGGTTACAAAGTGGCTTAAAGGAAGAGGCCACCGGTTTTCCATACTGAGATATGTTATTACCTGAGCCTAGACGAGTTGATGCTTACCTGTGCCCGTGGAAGATCTTGGTTGCCTCTAACTTCACCCCATTTTAGCTATAGGAATATATTGGGAGAGGCCAAAAGCTAACAACATCTTTGGTCTTTTTGCATGACTTAGTGCACACAGTTCTTCCATACGGTGATATGTTCTTACCTGAGCTTAGACGAGTTGATGCGTACCTGACTGGTCTTTGTGCGTGCCCGTGGAAGAGCGTGGTAGCTTCCAACTTCACCCCCGTTTGGAGCTATAGGAATAGGACCAGACAGGTTCGCATCAACTCGTCTAAGCTCAGGTAAGTTCATATCTCAGTATGTAAAAACGGTGGCCTGTTCATTTAAGGATAATAAAGTCAATGTTTTCAAGTTGTCGTCACAGTCCTGATCTCAATCCAGTTGAAAAAGTATGGGCAGAGCTGAAAAGGCATGTGCACTCAAGGTGGCTACAAATGTGGCTTAGTTACACCAGTTCTGTTTGGAGGAATGGACCAAAATTGATGCCAACTATTGTGAGAAGCTTGTGGAAGGAAATCCAAAACATTTGACCCAAAATATACAGTTTAAGGGCAATGCTACCAAATATTAATGAAATGTATGTAAACTTTTGGTTTTGTAATACGTAATAAAAAATGTGTAGAAAATTCTATCTCTCATTCTTTCTATTTGTTCTATTTGACAAATAGAAACATTTTTTTTAATTCTAATTGACCTAAAAAAACAATAAAGTAAATTCTGGTTTCATGTCTGGCAGTGAGAAAACAATGCAAATGTGTATTTTTATAGCGTGTGTGTAAACATATGGTTCTCACTGTACATGGCATGTGTATCCACTTATGTCAATAGCAAACACTGGACTTTCTATCCGTGAGGCAGGACTGCTCATCACCGCTCAGCTTACCTATAGTAACACAGACAGAACAACGTGAAGCTATTTCTCTTGTCTGAGCTAGTTAGGGCCTTCTCACTTCCTCTCCGTATCTCTCAGATGTATCTGTTCTGTGTCGTTCCGTACAATAATGAAGCTGCTATCGCTCATCTCATCTTTTCCTCTTTATTTCTAGGCCGGGCTGTCAGAGTCATGCTGTCAGCGTAATGGCACTCTTTTATCCATCCTTCACAAACTTTTCAAACCCTTCGGCCAAATAGGGCGTGAGCGCAACCTAACACTGGGGATATGGAAATTTTAACATTTAATTGTCTCTTTATGTGTTTCGTTTTATTCCACTATAGCCTGAAGCCGGCGTAGTTATGTGACTAGAATCTATTTGGGGTGAGAGGGGTGTGCGCGTAGGGAACAATTATGAGTTATATTTGCATGAAAAAGGCAGGGGGCGTAAGGCGTTTCCCCTCTCACATGCAAAGAGGTAAAAAAAAGATTTAATTTACCAATACTGTTCTACTGATTTACTGTGAGTTTAAAGAAAGATATCAGACAGACAGGAAGTCCCTCGCGGGCTCTTCTGATAGAGAAAAGTTGTATTTTTCACAATATTTCATGAATGTTGCTTATCTGTTCCCCAGAAATGAGGTAGACACTTTCAAATCAAGCACTGCTTTTGACCATTTTGATTCAGTCACAGTTTTGCATCATGTAAAAGTTGTTGATGTTTACATTTTACAAAGCTGAAAATTCAGTCAAAAGGCAGCATTAGCTCCAAACATGTTGCCAAATGGTTACACAGGAAAGGCACTCTCAGATCTAAATGCTTTCGACCAAAATCCCTTCAATTCATGATTACCGCAGGTTCTGAACTTTTTCGGCATATCCACAAATGGGTAAAGGCATCCCCGACTGAGTTGTGACTGTAGCAGTGCGGCGCCTTTTTCAAACCCAATCTTTTTTTAATGCACGGTGTCAGAGAAAGCTGTCTCAAACTTTTGTTATTATTATAAATATTGAAATACTGAGTCAGAGCAGTCCTGATTATGGCCCTCATCAAACCCAAACCAAGTGCAATAGGCAAATCATTTAGCTAGGTACTCCTGACTAGCCTGAAGAGACCAGAATGACGCCCCTCTGTATGTTTTATATAGAGGGTCATCAGTCTGGGACCCATGTCATCGTTGGCAGTAGGGCTACTCGATTATTGAATATATTATTGAATATTTGCTGTTTTCTGAACAGTCATAACAGTAAACATTATTTCAAGTATGCCTCGATTGAGGAGATGTCTCTGCTTCACACCTGCCCCCTGCTGGCCAGCCCTCACACCTGCGCAAGTAAACTGAGCAGTGTGGCCTGATGATGATCAGGCAAAAGCATGAGCCATGGCACGTGTAACATGAAGGGAAAATAATCACAGCGGCATGAAATAATGCAAGTTTCTTCGTGAGATCGCTACGGAGAGAGCCGGGAGGGCATCCTTAATAATCGTTTTCTCTATAATAAGTTAAAAAGATGAACATCCTCAGCATCAACTACAACCAACATTTACTAAAGCTACTAACTTTTTTTTTTTTTTTTGGAATGTTGAAGTGCTTAAGTGCCATTTTGTCTGTCTCGTCAAGACCATTGTCTACTGGATTTTGTGTTGTTTTATAATTCTGTCTTGTTAGTTTGTCTATTGTAACTGTTGAAATTGTTGCATATTGTTTGTTTGTATTTGTTTGGGTTTTTTCAATTATGCTAATTTTGTAATCATTTAGTGTAATAATCGAAATCGTAATCGAATTTTGATTAATTGCACAGCCTAGATGGCGGCAGTAGAAAACTCAAATACAATCAGATTTGTTTATTTGCGTCAATACCAAATTTACGAACGCCGCAAGGGAGAGAGCAAGCTTTTTTACAATCGGCGGCAAATCACCAAAAATGCGTCAACAGTAGGTGAGTTTTGCCATTCATAATCCTATGCGAATATTAATGCAGAACTGCTAATAACACTGTATCAACAGCAAACACCCGCCTTTCACTGATTGGTTTACTCAGCTTCCTGTTTGCTTGCGTATGTACCGCTGAGGAAACGCAGTTGAGGTGAGTCTGGTTTCCAGGCAAACTCCTGACCAAGATCTGGAGAGGGTCCCCAGTTTTTGCACTGCGGACGCCCACTTAAAGGGACTATAGGGACTTTAAAAATGTTAAAATTATGTATTTTCCTCCACCTACATGTTCCAGCCACGTCCTAATGTGTAGAATAAAGCTCATACCTGTTCACCACAACTGCCTCTAAAATCCTGCACTCAAAAAGGTGTCACTTCGGGTCCTAAGTGCCGTCATGCACGAGCTTAATATAGAAGGTGTAGTTACACATATGGCCTGAGGTGGCAGTAGTGAGAATAAAATGGCGAACTTGCATCCAGCTCCTTTAATCTTCACTCTATCCTTTTTTTTAATTCCATCTTTGCTCATTGTCCCTAGCCAAATACTCTTCTTTATCGGGAAGAGTAGCTGTCAGTTTTATGACAGCTAATGAGGGTAACAAAAATAAACAATAAACCAACAGTGAAAATTATTAACATTTCAAACAAACTTGTATGAAGAGAATTTTCCATCTGTCCAAACGCAAATGGTTTTATTCAAACCATTTGCGTTTTGTGTAGGCTGTGTGGGCTTCTTCCATCTGTGCCAAGTGTCCCTGCACACTCTGCTGATTTGTTAATGGTTGCTGTTGCGATTGTTATTGATAGCATTAGCGACCTCTACAACTGCACCATCTTTCCTTTATTGCTTGCTTCCTTCAGAGCTGACCGTTTATGTACAACTGTTCTCAGGTCTAATGTAGATTTGAATCATTAAAGATATTGCATAATACAACGGGAATGCATCCCACTGGCACTGGACGGCCTGATACATGACGCCTTACTTTGTGTGAAGATCAGTCAAACTCCCACTGGAAACATTTGCCCTTGTGAATAAAATATCATGCTTTATTGAAGTCTTAAATCATACATACAGCAGCGACCGCCATATCGAAGCTACGTATCTATTATTATTCATTCTAAGCTTGATCGATGAAAAGTTGTCACAAAAAAATTAATGTCCGTCGGACCGCTTTGAGCTTTGATCACAGCACTTATTCACAGAAGCATGGTGTCAATAAGCTTATGCACAACTCAAAAGTGTTGTATTATTTTTTATTGTACTGTACTGATGATGGGAGTGAGCAACCACTGCGCTGAACCTAGACCTGATCAACTGTAGCGACCCCAGATCAGAACAGGGTAGTTAAATCCAGGTAGTTAAATCCAGGTGGCGACCTTTTATTGGTCAGGCAGTGTAGTAACCAGAGTTCATTAGAGTAAATGTTGCTTTACACCCTCATCAACTACTATATTTTTTCTGTTGGACAAAAAAAACTACAATAAAATACTGTACATTTGCCACTGAAATCAACAACAGGAGCAAGCCAGTTTTTTCATTCAAATGATCTTAATTGGCTGGAGTCTTCACAAAGCATGCATCCATTTCATTCTGCTTATCTGGGGTTGGGTCCCGGGGGCAGTCTCTAAGCTGGGACTCTTCCAGCGGGACCCTAAAGCGTTCCCAGGCCTTCCCCTGAGGCTCCTTCCAGTGGGACATGTTTTGGCAGAGATGCCAGAGCCACCTCAGCTGGCTACTCTCGACGTGGTGGAGCAGCAACATTTGTACTCCCCCCAGGAAACAGAGCACCCAAAACCAATCTCTAACGGAGCACCCGGGGGCCTTACACTTGCATTTTAGAGTGTACAAACACTGCAGTGGATATTGTAGTTAAAACCCAAAGGCTACACATGCACACACACAATCTCTTACTCCTCTGCCACAACAAACTGTGACTCATGTCTCAACGACCTACTGCTCAGACTGCAACTATGAAATATTAACGTCCTTTTGCACATGCTCTGTTCAGAGTATGGGGGCTCTCTCTAGTGTTTAATTATTACAATGCTAATAGTAGTTTCACGGCTAAGCCAAAGAAAAATGGTTCACATTCAAAGAAGCAGTGCAAGGATACAAGCAAAGCAAATAAAGGCTATTTTCCCATTCTGAAACTAGAGACAGTAAACATCTTACAGGCATACTGACCCTTGACAGCCACAACTCACTGGTTTAGTAGCTTTTGCACAAGGGGGCAATAAAGGAGAGATATAAGGCGAAGAAAAACTAGGCAAACATTAGCAAGGAAAAATAATGAGCTTAATAAACCCAACGCCAGGTTTTCAATACATACATTACTTTCAACGCATTAAACGACTGTACGCAAAATAAGGCACGAATTTTACAGCAAATCGAGTACAATGTGTTGCAGACGAAAAATAAAATCATTTATTTCCACTTCTCATTTGAATGGAGCAGCGGATGGATAGGGCACGAGGTGAGATCGATGCTGGACAATAGTTAGCTAGTTTGGCTGCAGAGCTTAACCAAAAAATTTGAAAAATGTGAAAGTGCAGAAGAACCAGAAGCAAAGGCATAGAAAAATCTGCTTTCAAAAGAATGTCCACTTCTCAATTGTGCTATTCATCAACCACATTGAGTTGTATCAAATCATAAACTGCTGTAAGCGAGCGATTAAATGAGTTCAATTTGATTAACTTTGAACAAATTGACTGAAGGACATTTAGGCCATTCAGAAAACCATCTATTTCAAAAACAGCATGGGGACAACTTACATGATTAGCTCCTGGTGCCATTTCGCAACAAGCTGCCCTGACGAAGACACAAGGTCTTGAATGCTATAATATTTTTTAATATTTAATATTTTTTGCTTTTTAGTAAGTCAGTCTGTCTCTGCTACTTCATTGTACGTTGATTGTAAAACACAGAGAGTGCAAACAGCATTCTCCCAATTGGGCTGCACTACATGTGGAAAAAAATGCAAAAACTGTCATTAAGATTTTGACACAGAACATTGCATTCAATTTAACCTCTTGTAGGGCAAGTGACTATTTTTGGTCATTTCCACACACTTTACATATGGCCTCCCTGCTGCACATCAGTAAGTAAAAGTAGCATGTCGTCCTCACTCAGCCAATCAGAAGAGATCGCCCTACATCGCAGATCCCACTACTGTGGCATTTGACCAATCAGCAGAGACCGGTCACGCTCTCAACTTCCTGTTTTCTCTGAAAAAAACCCAACTGGCTAAATTCCTGGTACATTTCTTTACATAACTTGAAACCTAGCCATGGTAAGTTGATGAAACTCACACAATTATTGGTGAATAATTGCGCTAAGTGATGATACATGTGTTGATTTTGGAGGGTGTAGTGAAATAAGTGAAATATACAGCATGAAAAAGACAGGCACCATATTTGATCATACGCCCTTAAACCATAAGTTGATTAGTTCTGTCCATATTTGGACATACCCTGTGCACCTATTATTCTTAGTATTTTCTTGACAAAATAGCCAATAAACCCTACGAATATGTCTTTATGTTGCTCAAGGTTATTTTTAGTAAAATCTTTAGGCAAACAATATTGGAGGTGACTGACCCCGCCCACTGCACATAAATCACATTTCAAAAACTCTTTATATAGGTGTGATCATTCAAACATCAATATCACAATACACAAAGCTCCTGAATACCAGCACCCCCAGAGACCTGAAAGTACTTTTTGTATATTTTAAATATAAACCTTTGTATTTAGTGCTGAAATATAGCCCCACGTGTGATTAGACATGGGAGACTGGTGGGAAAGTAGGATACTGTAAACAGGTATTAGGATTCCGAGTGAAAGCATCTGAACGACCCTTGCTTGGACCCTGAAGCAAAGTCCTTGCCAGTGACCTCGAGGTGATGAGGAGCGAGCGCGTGCGGAGCTGATCCAGCATCTCCTGCATTTATCATCTTCATTATTGAGAACTATTCACTCGGCGCTCAGTACCAGGGGTAAGACTTAAATGTTTTTTACACAAGGTCAATGAAACAGAGTGTAAACCCCACGTTCGACCGTACTTTTAATTGTGCGAATACAATAGAACAGCAGCAAAAATCAATACAGCTCTGGAGAGGCAGTGAGAAGAGCTAAACACAGGCTTCCACCGGAGGCTATTCACGCAACTTTGATTGTTTACTTCAGAATCAAAATCAGTCTTTGATTACATTATTTTCTCATGATTAGGTTGCAATCACCATCAGTCATACGCCCGGTTCATTAGCCGTTCCATTCAAAGCAATAAGAGGCTTATTTACAAACAGATTAAAACATTAGGTCAATTTTTTCCCATAATAAGGGCATGAATAAAATGTTGCACAGCGTTAAGAAAGAATATACTAAAGCTGGGCAGTGAGAATGTAAATGCTGAACACATTATGCAAAAGCGTACACAATATGATAATACTTGAGGCAATATTGTATTGTTAGGGTTACACCTCACAGAATAATAATAAGGAAACAGCATTGTAATACAGATTACGAAGTGTAATGCATTTTCCAGCCCTGTTCCCATAAATGGTTTCCTGGTATTTACTCGTTAGACTTAACCTTAAATATATTGAGATGAAATAAATTATGTTATATTGAGTGCAGTTTCCACTAGGTTTAAAGGAACAGGCCACCGTTTTTTCCATACAGAGATATGTTCTTACCTGAGCTTAAACGAGATGATGCGTACCTGTCTGGTTTTTACGTGTGCGCTCAGTCACGCAAAAAGACCAAAGATGATGTCAGCATTTAGAATCTCCCAGCATATTCTTATGGGCCACAACGGGGGTGAAGTTAGAAGCAACCAAGCTCGTTCGCGTTTCCCTATTTAAATACGGTTACATAAGTAGTTACACGATCCAAGCATAGTTACACAAAATTAAACATGTCGATTTTCTAAGTGGATAAAAAAGGGTGTAAGGCGTAATAACACCATAGGAGCACTTCGACATCTACGCAGTAATATTACAGACAGCGTATTCTATGTTATAGCTATGGACACATGCTAGGACTCGAAATCTAAGCTAAGGCTAGTTTCTGTTTTGTTTTTTTTAGATTCGGAGATAACGGGGGTTTTATGCAACACTTTACTTTCTGATTAATAACTCCTCTATCCACCTCTCTCCTCCTCTATCCTCTCTGGATGGACACTACGTTATGGGAAGAGGCAAATGCCTAAATATATTTGTTTCAAGTCAATTTTCAACGACAACATTGTCGACACGTTTTGAAACACCGCGTGTGTCCACAGATCGATCGCTTTTAAGCGTGTGTGCATTTAAACAGCCTGGTTCTCGGATTGAAGACTTAACTTGGATGTTTCTCAGCTGTCCTTGGATCAATTTTGACATGTTTCGATCATTCCATGGGAAGCCGTTCTGCTTTGTCAAACGTGCTCCAGACAGCAAAAGAGAAGTGTCAGGTTTACAAGCTGTTCGCTACGCAACACCACGCCCCCACGGAGAAAAAAAAAAGAAAAGAAACGCAATATATGAAATGTCCAGTTTGTGACTTTTCACAAGTTTTTGATTGTCATTTATTTCACTTCTGTTCATCACAGAGCTACCAAAGTCACACATAAGGTGTATTAGAGTGTCTAGTTTCGTAATAAAAACCCCCCAGCAAAAACGAATTTTCCCGTTTTCTTAAAATCCATTCTTATGAAGGCAGTGTCAGGAAACTGCGCCGGATTCACGACACGTTCTTAAGTAGCGAAAATCCTTTGCAACTGTGTTCTCAAGTTTGTGAATCCCAACTTGCAAGAGCGTGCATGTGAGGACCAGTTAGCATAATGTCACCGCCTTTCATTCACCATATAATGACACAAAAGTGCTGCACGCAAAAGGCAGCCAAAGGAAGAAATGTTTGACCAGACACAAATCCAAAACTAATAATAACATCAAACAAAACCCCAAAATAATCGGCGGCACACGCTCAAGGGCCCACCTTACCCTTTGGGCATGCGAATTAGCTCTCATTACAAAATGTCTGAATAGATATAGCTTGCACGTCGCCGAAGGGTACTCCTTCTCTTCCCGTGGGTCAGTCGGTTGAATAGATGCGACGGCGAAGTAAAACTCCTGCCTGGTTAGCTCCCCAAGCAGAGCACGCGCCTCGAAGCCACAAAGTCACAGGATCAAGGCCCACGTTCGTCTTTATCAAATAACGTTCATGCATTTTTTTAAAGGAGCTATATCATGCTATTTTAGCCATTCCAAAGTTAAGTATAGGCATTTACTTGATATATTGTACCTCTACCACTATGGAGCACTCATTTTTGTGATAAATATAAGTGTTTTCTGGAGGTATTTTTCGAACCCGGAAGACATAACGCTTCGATTCAGTTAACTCCGCCCCCTCTCTCCGCACATACAACTTTACCGTAATATAAATAAACAACAATAAGTGAAGTCACTTCACGATGCAGTTATACGGAGTTGACATCTGCAACACAGCTTCATAAATGGCTAACACACATGCTTATATGCTAACACACAAGCTAACCCGCGTTTGGATTGACTCACCCTCTGGTCCATCGCTGTTTACATTGTGGGACTTGCGTTGGTTATAAAAGTTAATCCACTTTGATTCTGGCGAAGGTTCACCAAACATCCATCAGAGACAGTCACAGAAAAACAATATTTTGGTGATAGTCGCTGAATCCCGGAGAAAAAAACAGCTGAGTGGCCTCTTCCTGAAAAAGGTTGAATAAACTCCTCGTCCTCGTAGCCAAACGCGCTTCTTTTTCTCCGTGACATTATCGTTAGGTAAGAATAAGAACAGGTGTGTCAGAGTAGGTAACGAGCTCCATCTTCACAGCTGCAGCGCAAACATGACTGATCTGTTCAGACGCGATGTGTTTGTTTTGGCCACAGCTGACCTGGAAGCACCTCGGGCACATCCTTTTTTTTTTTTTTTTTTTTTTTATTCATTTTTTACTCTTTGTTTCTCTCTTACGACAGAAATAATGAAAAAGCTGTTTTACAAATTAAAATCAGGCCGTAAGCATAGAATTAAGACATTACATTACAGACGTCGAGCACTTCCGTTCCGCTGTTACGACACAACTGAAAACTCAGTCGTTCACCAGGAGAGGGAGGAGCAGCTGCTCAGAGAGCAGGATTCAGGAGGATTACTGAGAGCTGCGTGAATGAAGCCACAAACCACTCTGGGGGTGTTTTTGATAAGGAAATAGCATAACAACATGCTAAAAGCTCCAAAAAGTCGATTTTGCATGATATAGGACCTTTAATGCTGCGTTATTTGTGAACGGAAGCGTTTGAAAGTTTTAGCAGTAATACATTGGTACATTAATAAAAGTTGATCTGTATAAAGGCATTGGTAATTTATGATGAGGATATTTACATTCTGGAATTAATTAATACACAAATTAATATGTCCAAATATATGACTCCGAATGTTGGGTTCCATCAGGAGCAGGATTGTGAACAGAACTGGAGATCTTTTTGTTCATAAAAGTCCTGCAGAGTGTTCTTAGGATTCGTTCTTACAGACAAATGTTTTCAGCCAAGAACACGTTTCGTGAATGCCAAAAATCTTAAGATGGCCTTAAGAACAATTTCTACGTAGGAATGTGCGGTGAACGTTCATGAATGAGGTCCATTGCTATCCCATCACAATACTATTACTGTATTGTAAAGTACTGATGCTAAGTTTGGTTTTGTGAAATATTTCATTTTGGTTTGCACGACTTAGTCCTTTTTTATCAAACACCCGTACCAATAATACACTGTATGTTGTAGTACCTCTTTTTACAGGATGGGAGAGTATTTTGCCACCCCCTCCAACAATGGAATGGGTGACACACATAAAACTTTGAATCACAATCACATCCTGAGATGACCAACAATGTAGCTTGCAGTACTTCTGTTCACAGGAAGGGGGCATACAGACTGCTGCTGGTTGCCTGATCTCCCAACCCCACCTCGAACCCCAGCCTCCTCCAATGCCGCTGGGGAAACCTGTCCAGAACAGTGGGCACCCAGAGTTTAGTATGGATGATTTTTTTTAAGTTGATGGGAAAAACAAAAGCACCCAGACAAAACTCCACACTCAAAGCCCCATGCTGTCTGGGAATCAAACCCAAGAGGCAATATTTGGTTTGTAATCTAGAAGTAAACTTTGTAAGTTTGACGAGGGATAACTAGTTTTTGCCAGACAACTGGGTCAGAGCAAGAGCAAAAGCGCAGTTCTTGTTCTGTACTGGTTGTCTTAAAATGGGGGGGTGACTTTACTCATATTCATTGTGTAAAATGAGCAAAGAAAACTACTGACAAAATTGGGGGGAAAAAAGATACATCTTGTAACACGGTGAACCAGAAGGGTTTTACAGCAGGTGGATAGATTTGTAACTGCTTAGAAATAATCAGGAAAAGTGCTCCGTAACGGCTACTGATTTTCCACCAAGTGCCTCACGGCCCATAAAGTGCATGTGAAAGGCTCTGCAGAGGAAAGCACAGCGACATGCCGCAAATGTTTACAAGAGCTATTTTCTTCTTTTTCTTTCCCTCAGATGTGATAAGCAAGTCCTTGAATGACAAAGCAAAAAGGTACAGAGTGGCACAATACATGGCAGTACCTGGTAATATTGATGCTTATTAACCAGCAGAACAAAGAAGAATGTGCCTTCTTGTGTTCGACAAGCCAAACAATCTTATTCCACAAGGTTGAAAAAAATGCAACACACCGAGATACCAATCAATGAGGTCTTACAGTAAAATCTTTTCCTTTCAGTCTCTGATGGTTAAGCATAATGTGGAGGCGCATAAAACAAATCCAAAAGCTCTAATGATGCTAAAAATGCTGAGAACTTTTAGCCAATCCCAAGAGGAGAAGGTTTTTCAGATCCAGTTTGGGAATGAGCAGCTCCTCCAACTGAACATCAAAGATTCTGAGTCGGCACAGCAATGAGAAAAATTACTTGACCCCAGGACTTGATTTGATACATCTGACACTACATTCTTCAGTTCGAGCAGAGGAATAGGTCCGTAAAAAGAAAATGGATAGACATTTATTTATGAAGCCGGTCAAGAGACGGCAAAAAAAGTGGTATGTGTTGATTGCCCCGACAGAAACAGCGGGCAAAGGAATAAGACGTGAAGCAGTTTGGAGAGAGGGTGGAGATCTATAGATGTCAAACCTCGTGGGTGCTGGAGGGCTCGAGCACCCACCCAAATCTTTAGGCAAATTTGCCCTGATCACAAAAATATTCAATAGATATAACCTGTACGCATGCGCGAGCTGGTGAAGTCGCTTGCCAGTAGCTGTCTCGAGCTGAGCTTTTACTGAGCTTTTACTCACACTTATTTATTTTTTACACATATTTTATTGTTTTTACCCAGCATTTTATGGTGACATTTTATTGGATTTTATCAGCGTTTTTAACTGCACTAACTTGCACAACTCGCTACCCGGCCGGTCCCAGCAGCTAGCTAGCTGCCCCTGTCCTCGTCATGCCCCCAGAAGACCAGGACCCGGTCAAAATTATCACAGATCTAAAACTCCACAACCAGAGACTGGTAGCGCAGCTCAAAGACAACGAAAAGCTCCTCAATAGATTCATGGACATTGCTCACCAACAATCACAGCATATATCAAAAATGAGCGCCTCGCTGCAGGACACGCTAGCCTGGGACCCCCTTACCTGCCCGCGCCCGTCATCCTGCTCAACCCCATCTCCTGCTAACCAGTCCTCCTGGGTGGACATCGTGGTCCGGGGCAAGCAAAGAACCCCCCCAGCCGCAGCTCCAGGGCCGGTCCTCTCCAACCGCTTCGCAGCCTTCACCACCGAAGATGTCTCCGCCAGTCCCATCGCTGCAGACCGTCAGGACACGGATCCCCAGGCTGTAGCGGCTAGCTCCCCGACGGCTCCCGTGGGCCGCTCCCACGCTCCATCTCCGCGGGGCAATGGCACCGAGCGCAGTGAAACAACTCGGGACAGCGCGCGGAGGGAGCGAGTTCCTGTCCGAACGGCAGTGACGACCTCCTCCCGCCATAAACTGCTAAAAGATGCCGTCCGTAGGCGCTCCGGGGAAGGGCTTCTTCGCTGTAAACCAGCGGAGAGCCCTGCCTTGGCTACGGGAGGAGCTCTTCGCTCCGATCCGGCGCGGAGTCCTCCTGTCAGCGTCAACACGGCCGCAGCCGCTGCACCCGCTCAACCTCAACCGGTGCCTTGCCTTGCCCCAGCTGCCACAGCCACCGGCCACGGGAGCCCCGAACGGGCCGCTACCTCCGCCCCGCCGCTACATCCACCTCAGCCGTCCGTGCCTCCCCCTCGCCCTCCGCGGCCCCTTTTCTCCCCCACTACCCTCCTGGTTGGAGACTCCATCATAAGGTACTGTAGATTTTTAAATTCCAAAACCCACTGTCTTCCCGGAGCTACTGTCAGTAAATTACTCAATAAACTACCGGACATTCTCCAAGCAGCGCCCGCCACAATCACAACAATAATCATCCACGTCGGCACCAATGACACTTCTCTCCATCAATCAGAAATTACAAAGACTGAGTTTAGACTTTTATTTGACTTTTTATCCCGTTGTGGAAAAACTGTTTTTATCTCTGGCCCTCTCCCCACGCTGGGCCGTGGGGATGTTCGTTTTAGCAGGATACAGGCACTTCATTCTTGGCTCAAATACTTCACCTCCACATACAACTATGGCTACATTGACAATTTCACATTATTCTGGTTCCGCTCCTCCTGCTATAACCCTGACGGACTTCACATCAACCCACTTGGAAATCGGATTTTAACAGCCAACATAGTGTATGCCATTCATTCCCACAACAACTACTGACTGCCTGCATCCTCCCAACCTGCCACCCCTCCCAAGCCCACCACACCTTCGTCCCTCCCTCTTAGAACCCCCTGCCCTCCACCCCAGCAAACTGTCCCAGTTAGCACCAGCCCTCACCACTACTGTCATTCAACCTTCCCGTTTTATACTCAACTCACTTCTGATTTTAGCTGTAATTCATATTATAACGGACTTTCTGTACATAATTCACCCATCCCTGTCATTATCAGCAGAGAGCGGACTAAATATGTACAATCCATAAAACATAACCCAAATAATCTTAAGCAGTTAACAAAAGTCTCATCACCACTAAACCATTCACTTAGTCATCCCTCAGTCACCTTAAACATGGCACTTTTTAATGTCCGCTCTCTGCTGAACAAGACTTTTATTATGAATGACCTGATTTTAGATCATAAACTTGACTGTTTGTTTTTAACAGAAACATGGCTGGGTGCAGATGCTGCAGTTGTTCTCAAAGAGGTCTCACCACCTAATTTTAACTTCACTTATTCTACAAGGAGTGGCAAAAAGGGAGGTGGCACTGCTCTGGTAAATTCTACGACCCTTGCTGCCAAGCCGATTTTATTTGATGATTTTACCAGCTTTGAATACAGTGCCATTGTTTTTAGCAGCCCTGAAATTTTATGTGTCACAATCTACAGACCACCAAAAAAGTGCTCACTTTTTATTCATGAGTTTTCAGAGTTTTTAACAATTTTACACAACTCCTATGAGCGAATAATTTTAGCCGGTGATTTTAATTTACATGTAGATAATATTTTAGACCCTCTTTCAAATGAATTTTTAAACATTCTTAATTACATGTCTTTTACTCAGCATGTCACACAGCCAACTCACGACAGAGGACACACCCTGGACCTGGTCATCACGTATGGCCTGTCCACTGGTGTGTCCTCTGTCGTCGACTTGGCTGTCTCTGACCACTACTGCGTGTTTTTTTAAAATCACCGCTTTTATCCAGCGTGAGACCTCCTTGAGAACTGTAGGGAAGCGCCATCTAACCCCTGAAGTGGCTGCAACTTTTATCGATATTTTAGACAAACACCCCCCCTTGGTTTTACCTGCACCCTGTGATTTTATTGTTGATGATTTTAACAGTAAGCTTCAATCCACCCTTGACCTGGTCGCGCCTCTAAAACTGAAACAAATGCAAGTCAAACCCACGCCCCCATGGAAAAATGAGGACCTCAAAAAACAAAAAAGAAATTGCAGGGTACTAGAAAGAAAATGGAGGAAAAATAAAATTACAATCAATTACCAAATTTACGCAGAGCAGTTGAAAACATACAATAAAACAGTTAGAAACTCAAGAAATTCATACTTCACCAAAATCATATCGGACAATAAAAATAATACAAAGGTCCTTTTTTCAACCATTGACAACCTTCTTCACCATGATCCTAAAGCTTTCCGTGAAACTCCATCAGATTCCCTTTGCGAGGCATTTGCAGACCACTTCAGGGGGAAGATAGACACTATCAGATGTAATATTTTATCTACCCAAAGAAACACGGTTTTAAATACATCTGATTGTCTACTTGTTCCAGAGGAAACACTGGACAGTTTTGTCCTGGTTAATGCTGAGATGCTTGATAAAGTTTTCTCCTCAGTGAGGCCCACCACATGTCTTTTAGACCCGGCCCCAACGCCGTTTTTTAAAACATTTTATGGATCTTTTAGAGACGAGCTTTTAAACTTGATGAATTGCTCTCTTCAGACGGGGGTCTTCCCTGCTGCCTTTAAAGGGGCGGTGGTGAGGCCCCTGTTGAAGAAGAGCAATTTGGATTTTAATGATTTTAACAATTTTAGACCGGTATCCAACTTACCATTTTTAAGCAAAATTTTAGAAAAACTTGTTTTTACCCAACTTAGTGATTTTATAAATGCACATAATGTCCTTGAGAAATTCCAGTCTGGCTTTAGGGTAAACCACAGCACCGAGACCGCCCTT
Organism: Gobius niger; assembly: GCF_951799975.1. NCBI lineage: Eukaryota > Metazoa > Chordata > Actinopteri > Gobiiformes > Gobiidae > Gobius > Gobius niger. The sequence goes on from NC_136861.1 coordinate 15,818,577, forward strand.
TTAAAGATTTTAAACGATTTTAGATTAAATTATGATTCTAAAAAGTTGACAGTGTTGGTTCTTCTGGATCTTAGCGCTGCCTTTGATACAGTCGACCACACTATTCTTTTAACTCGTTTAAAACACATCGGCCTCTCTGGTGCTGCACACAAATGGTTTACTTCCTACCTCACAGACAGGACATTCATGGTAAGTGTGGATACCTTCTCCTCTAAGGTCCATAAAATCACATGTGGTGTGCCCCAGGGTTCGATTTTAGGCCCAGTGCTTTTTAATCTGTATATGCTCCCTCTTGGTGATGTCATCAGGAGACATGGAGTCAACTTTCACAGTTATGCTGATGATACACAGTTATACATCTCCATGTCTCCTGATGACACCAGGCCAATGGATGCACTTTTTAACTGCATTTTAGATATTAAATCCTGGATGGCAGAAAACTTTCTCCAGCTTAACCAGGACAAAACTGAAGTTTTTAGTCATCGGTCCTGAGGCCCAGAGAGAGAGACTTTTACCCAAACTACAGTCACTGTCTTTTAATCCTTCCTCACAGGTGAAGAACCTGGGCGTGATTTTTGACTCTGAGCTGACTTTTATTCCACACATCAAAAATATCACAAAGATAGGTTTTTACCATCTAAAGAACATAGCCAGAGTCCGCCCCATTCTCTCTCGGGCCAACACGGAGACGCTAATGCATGCTTTTATCACCAGTCGTATCGACTACTGTAATGCCCTGCTTTCTGGTCTTCCCAAAAAGAGTATCTCAGGTTTACAACTCTTACAAAATTCAGCAGCTCGTGTCCTGACGAAGACCAGGAGGCGGGACCACATTACACCGGTTTTAGAATCGCTGCATTGGCTCCCCGTGTGTTTCAGGATCGATTTTAAAGTTCTTTTAATGGTTTTTAAATGTCTTAATGGTCTTGGTCCTTCTTATCTTTCAGAACTGCTTTTACCTTATGAACCTTCACGGCCCCTTCGCTCCTCCGGCAGGGGTCTCCTAGTTACTCCTAAAGTGAACAGGAAAACTCACGGTGAGGCGTCTTTCCAGTGTTACGGCCCTCGCCTCTGGAATGACCTGCCGGAGGAGCTCAGGGCTGCAGAGAACGTTCATGTTTTTAAGAGCAGGCTCAAGACCCACCTTTTTAGCTTAGCTTTTAACTGATATTTATTTTTGCTAGGCCTATTTATTATTATTTATCAGCACCTTATAATTAATTAAATTGACATTTAATAGTTATTAATATTTATTCTGTATTTATGTATTTTACCTCTCGGTCTTATTTTTTTATTATCCTATTATTCAATTTTACTTACGTACTTTTATTTATTTTAACAATTTTTATGCTCTTCCAGTTTCCTCTGGAGGAGCCCTCTGCCTCGGGAGCGGTGGTTGGCTGTGGCTGCTGGGGTGCTGTCTTGTGGGTGTCTGGATGGAGGTGTGGTGTTGTCCGGGCACCCTGTGTTGGTCCCTGTGGCTGCAGCCGAGGTGCCGCTCCCGATGCAGACGGCTCCTTGGATGGTGTTCCCTTACCTGGTTTATCTGCACCCAGCCTTATCTTAGCCTTATCTTAGCCTTTTGTCCATAATCTCCACTGTTTTACCTTGAGTGTGTATTGTGTGCTTGTGCAGTGTGTCTCTGGGGAGGTGGGTGGGGGGAGTGTGAATGCTACAATGTGTCTGTTTTTTCTGGAAGGAAGTGGGTGTGAGAGAATGTTTTTAAATCTGTAAAGCACTTTGTGTTACATGACATGTATGAAAAGCGCTATACAAATAAAATTGATTTGATTTGATTTGATTTGATTTGTAAATCATGGTCAGTCCATCAGTTTAATATCACGCTTGGTGCAGGAGTTTTTGAGATCAAGCCTGGCGCTCGTCGATATTTCTTCTCTCTCTTTTTTTTTTGGGTGCTTCAGATTGTTGATTGACTGGGCAGTGCACCCGCTGGGAAAAACATAAATCGGTGCCTATGAACCCGACCCTGAATAAAACAGAAGGAGGATGGATGGATGGATATCGACCATAAACCACGTCAATCAAATTTAATACAAAGCCTTCCCTCTCTGTGTTGCTGCGATATCACAAGAATGCAAACTATTGGGTCAGTTTCAAAAAATGCAGCAGTAGACTGGCATATTGTGTGACTCTGTCTGTGCTTTAGCAGACTTGATTCAAATGGCATACAAAGAAGTACCGGTTTTCTTGTTCCTTAGATTTCCGCTCGAGTGCTTACCCCACCGCCGGATCCTCTTCAGACTGTCCCAGCCCCAACTGTCACATCAGCTAAAACAGACCGGAAAGACAAGCACCCAGCCACGAAGCACTAAATATTAAACTGGATCAGAAGAGAGATGAAGGGTTGCGTGTCCCCTAAAGTTAATGTCTTATTCAAAACATTGCGAAACTTGTCGCCGCAAAACATTAATAGATGAGATGCCAAATTGATGAAAATAACACTAAAATTATTAAGCATTCTATGTAGTCACCGAAGATCACGTGATTTCGATACATTTGCACTGTAATCATTTGCAATGCACTGCACTAAGCAAAGAGGAGCTCCAGACAAGAATGAATACAAATTTGTATCGACCAAAATGCTGTCAACAAATTCAATACAAATAATATAAAAGAAATATAACAGTACAAAGGCCAACTCTCAGCTCGATCTGAATTGCAAAGAGAAAAGGCGAGTTTTCAGCAAAGATTAAACAACAGTAAGTGAAATGGCTTGTCTGATATAAAGAGGAAGCTCATTCCACAATCTTGGAGCAGCCACTGAAAAGGCACGATCAGCTTGTTGTTTTAGGAACAACAAGCTGAGCATGATCTGCAGACCTCAGTGAGCGAGAGGGAGCGTAGGGCACAATCAAATCACTTATGAAGTCTTTCCACTGAACACACCTCGCATGCCACAGTGTACTCGCATTGTCACATATCGACTCTAACTTTCCACTGCACTACACAACCGCAGGTGTTGTGGGCGGAGCCGCCACAGAGGTGCTCGCTATAGTTTTGTAAGCTGCAATGGTAACAAATGTGGACAAATGCTGCCTTCTGGTGGGGGTTATGGAATCATTCAGAGGTGCCAAGGCAAATACTACAGGATAGAAGCAGCTAAAATAAGAACTATGAAGGTAAGCAACATGCAAATGTTCGGGCAATGGCGGCGCAGTTGGTACAGCGGGTCGTCTTGTTATCGGAAAGGTCACGGGTTCGAATCCCAGCTCCCGCAAACTGTCGTTGTGTCCTTGGGCAAGACACTTCACCCTACTTGCCTCCAGTGTCTGTGTACATTGGTGTATGGTACACCAATGTATGATAAAGGTAGAAAAGCGCTCTATAATTTGAGTCAATTTACCATTTACCATGCTAACACCAGCTAAAGTTGCGCTAACAGCGGCTAAATGCTAAAATCGGCAAAATCCCCCTTTAGAACAGCGGTATGATATATATGAAATATTAGATTGTATGACCTGCAACCAGGTTGACCAGTTACTGGGCTGTGCAGTGTCTGCCAGTGGAAAAGAGGCTTTAGGTACTGAGTGGCCAGACCATTAAGACACATTTAATAGCAGATAAAAGAATCTTAAAATCTATTCGAAGGGGAGCTGCTGAAAAAAGCCACGGCAACGGCAAAGATATGGTAGAATGAATTTGCTCATTTAAAATGTATAGGGTTTAAAATGGGCAACTATTAATATAATTACTGATAAAACAAAAAATACCACAGTGTTCAGTGTCTTCCTAATTAGCCAGAGTGCCCATAAAGTGTGTGGATTTCCTGTTTGGATGTTTCTTATTTAATTCAACAAAGTGAAGAATTTCAACAAAAACAAAAAAAAAGTTTGCCAAACATTGCATTTTCAGAAATAATTCCTGCAGGGAAACAAAGAGTTGCCAAGAAAAGGAACATTTTAGCAAAATTTGAAGCAAGCACATGCCTTAAGAGATGCTAATATATTACACTGCAGTTCTGGAATGGAAAGTTTACACCAGACAGACAAGAAGGACAACTGTTCGCATTTCAAAATATAAAAGGATTAAAGGATTGCAAAACAGGGCAACATTTAAACATGACAATGGTGTTCATTAAATGAGTTAAAGGACGGGTAATGTGGCAGAGATTTACCAATAGGAGGACTGGGTGAGGACTAGGCTTGGCTCTTACTTAACCTTGCCCTCAAGTTGAATACAAGAATCCATTGTGTGCCATTAGCATTGATTTTTCTTTGAATCCGTACCACTTCTAATTTGAATCATATTGTCTACCTCTAATAGAGTTATATTGGACAATCAGGCCGTTGGGTTAATGACCAGTGACCAGTCATTTTACAGGCAAACCAACCAATAAACTTTTATGGAATGTGATTTTATAAGAAGCCCTTTACCTGCGGATGCTTTGTAGCTTAATTAATAACATCCTATTATGAGTCAGAGCAGACGTCTGGTTAGATAAAACACGTCCATTTCCTTTGAGGGCACTACAAAAATGGATTATAGAACTGAGAGTGAATTACACGCTCTTAAATATTTGTTCAAAGCCCCCGCGCTAATGTAGTGTCTTTGTCAGATCTTTGAGTGGGGTTTTCTTATGTCGAACAGAGTTGTGGGTAACATTACACCGCACATATTTTTAAAAGTCCATATCACTGCACTTTTGAAGCCTCTACACCAGCAGACATGCATCCTCTTAGAAATGTCTATGCTAAAGGATTGTACCAGGCACAACCCCTGCCCCTCATCATAGTAAGTACTTGGATCGGCGCATCTCCCTTGCCACAACAGGAGGCTCTCTGCGTGCTCTCGGAAGGTTTCATGGTGAATTGGTGGAAATTAGTGTCTCATTAAACCTTAAGAGCTTTTATTGCAGCGCAGCTTATGGCCCATAACAAAGAGAAAGAGGAGTGGTGAGATACACCCAAAACAGTAATGCCCTTCCAAATGGTGCTCTGTTTAGCGGATAGCAAGTTTGCAAACAAGGAAATTAACAAGAAATGGGGAACAAACAATTGCCCGTTGCAGCTGGGACGTGCGCTACAGCAAAAAGAGAAAAGTTATTGTTATTTTCAGATGAAAGCAGAAGAAAACGTTCGTCTGCAGGACTGGGACACATAAGGGGATTTTATAGTCCAACACGCTTTGTTTTATTATAGCTATATTTAAAAGAAAGCGGGACTCCAGATTTCATTATTTGTTTCATTTGGTGAAACCTGAAGAAACTAATGTATCACACCTTTAATCATATTTTGAACATATTTGAGCATCCGCATGACAACACGCTTTTAGTATTAGACTACAGCTGTAATAATATTGTATTGTTATAGATCTGTGTGTAACATCCACAAATAAGGCATGTGTCCCTATGAAATGTGCCTGGCAGTCCCTTTAGAGCAGAACTAAGTAGCTCATGCCTCTAGAGACCATAAGCGCCACTGCATGTGTCGTAGCATGTTGTGATTTTTTACTCATTAATTGTCCGTGAGAGTAAATATTACACTGACAAAAAAGACAAAGGGAGAAAAGGATATTGTACATCCAATCACACAATGGAGCTAATTTTTTTTCACTCAAACTTGGCTGTAAACACTGCTAAAATGGTGCTAGCCCGCGGTTAGCTTTGCCCGTTAGTCTGTTAGCTTCTTCTTCATGATTCCATTGGGGCCTCCGACCCAGTGGCAGGGAAACTTGCAAGAATGGTTTTCTGGCCAGAGACGCCAGGGGGAGATGAAAGACCCCCCAATCATCCCACACACTATGGAACATTGTTCATTGTACTCCTAATGCTCATATAGACACTGGCAATGCTATTTTGTTTCACAGTGTAAACAAAATAAATAATTTGGAAGAAAACACAACATATTTAACCTCTTAACCTCCCTATAAAAAAGTGAGGAAAACGCAACGAAAAGGCCACAAAAAACGGCGCGACAACGTGACGAAAAATGTTCAGCAAGCTCCAGTCCAGAGGCTTTTAGATTTGGGTAAAGCCGAACTGTAGAAAAGGCGCTCAGTTAAGGTGGGCGGTAAACCTCTTTAGGATACCTCTCAACATTATGCAATATCCTGGACATGAGATGGTGATGTCCCGCTCGTGGCAGGTCAGCATTTTATACACTGCCATACACTGACCAAATAACGGAACTAACTGTTCTGATCTGGGGTGGCTGCAGTTGGTCAGGTCTCGGTTCAATTACCGGTGATCAAAGAATGAGATCAGATGACAACCTGAGTATCCTGAATGACCAGGTTATTCCATCAATAGATCTCATATTGTGGCTCACATCGCAGACAAGCAGACAAGCACAGAGTCATCTTTGGGATGTGCTGGAGAAGGCTTTGCGCAGTGATCCCACTCTCCCAACCATCAATACAAGATCTTAACTGAACATTGGATCTTTTGACATTGCAGAAGCTTATTGAAACAAAGTCACAGCAAATGTGCTGTAACCAAAGCTCAAGACTAACCAACCAAATATTAGAGCATGTGTTTGTGCTTTTTTTCCCACTCAGGCAGGGTTACGTAGAACAGCTTTAACCCAGGTAAATATTATATGACATATGGGTTTTTTGTGCAAATTATGCAAAATAATAAAGCACTTCCCAACTTTATCCATGTTCCTCCCTTTCTGCTCTTATCAGCTGATCACCCAGGTGTGAGGCAAATCCACTTTGGGTGTCACTCAGCGTCTTCCCTGTAACCAACCGGCGGAGGCATTAAGGCACACGTCCAAATTGAGTTTCACCCCGCGCTGCCACCTCTGCTGCCGGGTGTCACGTCGAGTAGCTGTTCATGTAGATGCGGGATCAAACGGGACCTGACATGCGCCCGCTGTGTCGGTACAAATTTCACCACGGGTCAAATCTCACCTTCCCCGATTACGCCTGGCACTGAAACGAGCTGGCACACGCTGGAGGAGAGGCGCTGATGCAGTCCATGAGAGCAGGCAGCATCGCAGACAGCAGCGTAGGGGCGTGTTGTGATCGGGACAGTTACCGCTAGCAACATAATGGGGCGGCGTATACATCCAAGCAACCACTCAGAGAAACAAGACACATGAAACAAGACGCAGGATTGCCAGACACTTAGATTACAAATATCATTGTTGACATCTGCACATAAAAAACAATTCATATCTCATCTCCGTACTCTATATCTCCCCATGGAAGTTCCAAACAAAGCCGCTCTCCTTCTTCAGCACCGCAGCAAATAGACCTATTGTTGCTGCTTTAAGTGGGAAAATGGGGCCTGCTGTGAAAAGTTGTTTATGTTTATGCTTACTGTTCCCATGGCAGCGGACAAAATGTCTATAATGCATCTTGCACAAAGAGAGGGCCAGCTGTGCAGCAGTAGTATAGTGAACATGCATACATTGAGATGAGCCAGAACAAAACAATTCAAAAGCAAATATGTCTTTTGACGTATTTGCAAAGCAAGAAAAATGGAAAGAGCAGAGCGAAGTAGAAGAGAAATTCTGGAACAAATAAGATGTAGAGGAAAACTTTATGTAACTAAGAAGGCCATGTAGTTTCATTTGTATAATCTCTCAGTCATACAGGAGTTTTTGATCCTAGACAAGGGTTATTCAAGTCAATACCTTCCCTGGTTGTTGATGTGGTAGTGGACAGTTCGCTTTTCACCATGAAGGCTCTGTCAGCACTGAAATTACAAGTCGCCCGAGCCTCAAAAAGCAGCGTGGGCAATGTTAAATCTAAAAATACCTGCTATTTGCATCATTCATCCAAGCCAAATCCAGACAACAGCGCTATCATGCTAAAACAGCGGAGTGCCGGCCCAGTTCAGGTCAAAAGGCAGACATACCTATTGCCTCGTGCCTATTAGGGATGTAACTATATCAAAATCTCACGGTATGGTATTAATTACGATATTGTGGAGAGGCTCACGGTATTGTGTTTATGATGATAATAACAAACAAAATACACATTTAATCTGCTTTTGCCTGTCACCAGGACATTTTTTGTTGCATCTATGAAAAAAAAAATATGTACAAAAACAATAATACATAAAATCACACATTTTCAATGCCAAGCGAAAAAAGATGCGTTTTAAGAAGTGACTAATGTCTAATCTCAATAGGCAACTGGTTCCAAAAAAGGTGTGGAAAAGGCACGGTCGCCATTAAGCTGTGTCTTAGGGACCATAAGCTTCAGCTGATCTGCCGACCTGAGGGCACGAGAGGGAACATAGGGCTGAATCAAATCAGAGAGGTAGGAGGGGGAGAGGCCGTTTAAAGGGACTATACGGGGTTTAAAAATGCTAAAAGTATTTTCATCTTCTTACATGTTCCAGCCATGTCCTACTGTGTAGAATGAGCTCTGACCTGTTCACCACAACTGCCTCTAAAATCCTGCACTGTCACTCAAAAAGGTGTTAATTCGGGTCTGAAGTGCAGTCATGCACGAGCTTAATACAGAAGGTGCAGTTACGCTTAAGACCTGAGGTGGCAGTAGTGAGCACAAAATGACTAACTTGCAACTAGCCCCTTTAAACATGTAAAGGTAAATAAAATAATTTTAAAATCAACTCTAAAGCCCACCGGCAGCCAATGCACCTTGTTGAGAATTTTTCTTTAAAACATTACCAGCATTGCATGATACAAGACATGATCAATAATTGGTTGAACACAACATGGCGTAACGTAATACATAATTACAAAACACCTTCAACTCGTTTTTCTGACTGCAACAGCCAAAGAAAGACACAGCCAGTGGCATTTCTGTGGAGGAATGAAGATGCCCCATGGATTATCTGCGCTATTGTGACTTATCTGTGATCCTGCTCCAACATAATCAGCACAAGCTCGCAGCATACCGTCTGCTAAGAGCTGCACTTCTCGAATTCCTGTTAAACGGTACAACATGTGCTTTTACATAAATGCAGTCTTTAGTGGCACAAGACCTCCTCGCCGTTCTGTCGTCTCGCGTCCCAGTCTTTTCTATATAATTTAATTTTAATCTAAGCCTCAGCAAGTCAGACGTGACTGGTGCTGAGAAGTACAAAGCCTTCTTTAAAGATATTCCTTTGTGCCTTGTCTGTGAGCATATACTCTCACTCAGTGAAAATGCCTTGAAAATCTTTGGACCTGAGAGAGGCAGCTTTGGGCTTATTGTGTCGTCTTTCTGCAGACAGGAAGAAGCTAAACTGCTAATTAGAGGAACGCTGGCATTGGCGTTTGGACACTCGACGCATATAAATAAGTAACAGGAACTTTTCTGCAGCGCTTTCGAATTTGGCAGCAGAAGTTTCTTAATTAGAGCGTATTAAGTATCCATTTTATTCATATTTATTCTACAAGTTGAATATGACATCTCACAAAATCTAATAGAAATAACAATAGTGAATACATTAATAGTAAAAGGGATAAACCACAGACAAAACATGACAAATGAGGCGTAAACCAGGTCTGGATCAGGAAAAACAAGAATAAAACTGGTCTGAACATGGACAAAACAATATTATGTTTATTTAGTTATGTATTTAGAAGTCAAAAACGGCTTTGTTTAGTTTGCAACAAGCAAAAATAAAAACGGCTGTTTGGAGTATATCAGTAACTATTAGGGCTGGGTTTAATTAAACAATTTATCGATTGGACTTCATTTTCCTTTGAATATCCCGACTAAACTTAAAGTGGACGTTTGTAGGAGACACTTTGTGCTAATTCTGCTTCTGATGGGATGAGACAGATATTTATGAAATTTACAATGTACAAAACACTGCAGACACCAACTTTTGCTCTATTTGAGGCTGTGTTTACTAGAAAACAATTAATCGATTACTAAAATAGTTGTTAACTATTTCAATAATCGATTAGTTGTCGATTAATCGATAAGAGCGATCGCTGTTATTGTTTACTTCCGCAATTTTCGCCAGATGTTTTGGTGAATGGTAGGCAACAGCTGATGCACACAGGCCTCTAACTCGGTTTTATAAACTGATAGATCTGTTACAGCGCAAGAGAAGCAATGCCCTGTTTATGGACATTGTTTTTGCTGATTATAGGATTTTAATCAAATGTTTATCAAATATGAAAATGTAAAATGCCTACCACGGCCAACGGATGTGACGACATCGCGATCGCTCGTATTAGTTGTCGATTAATCGATTAGTTGTCGATTAATCGATTAGTTGTCGATTAATCGATTACTTGTTGATTAATCGATTAGTTGTTTCAGCCCTGATATTTCATTATAAAAACAGATATAAAGTTTTACAGACAGAGTGATGTTTGAATTGTCGATTAGTTGTTTCAGCCCTGATTTACAGCCTTAGTTCTTCTGAGAGTGTCATATATTGGTCGTTTAGTCGACGATTTTCATTGGTCGACTAAATGCACGCACTTTTGAAACAAAAAAGATGCTATATTTACATAACACCAGAGGCCTGTGAAAGATCTATCTTTTACCTTGGGCTAATATTTCATTATAAAAACAGATATAAAGTTTTACAGACAGAGTGATGTTTGAATTGTCGATTAGTTGTTTCAGCCCTGATATTTCATTATAAAAACAGATATAAAGTTTTACAGACAGAGTGATGTTTAAATTGTCGTTTAGTTGTTTCAGCCCTGATTTGCAGGCTTAGTTCTTCTGAGAGTGTCTTATATCCAGCCCAAGTAACTATAGCTAATTTGGGGAAACAACAAATGTACTTTATGTTTGTTGTTTTCAGTGTTGCCTGCGTGACGTAACTGGACTTTGGCGTCCGGTCAACTTTGACATAAATGAAGTTCCCTCCCTCTCTGCAGTGAGAGTGGACCTGTCCCGGAGTGAAGGGTCCTGTGTCACTGGTGTCAGGACGATGTGCGCTCTTTTTGTCAAATAACACTTCACTGCAGTTCAGCGGGACTTAAATCACAGGCATTGGCCCCAAGAGCACAAGGCTGTTCTGTTGCCTATTTCAGCTTGTCCTTGATACAAGTCACTGGGCAGACTGGGGAGACAAAGAGTTTTAGGGATATCTCTCACTGGCGGTCAGCGCGCTTTTAGGCTCAGCGTGTCCCTCCTTTGTGACAGTGAGATCTCTCTGTTCTTCCCTTCATCCAAACAAAGGCAATAATAGTCGAAATTGCTGACTCTAAAACTGCCAGAATGAAAGAATGGGACAGTGATTAGTTGTATGACTCGACATCAGAGTCAATGTTGATGAATGAAGAGAGTAAACCCGTATAATAGAAGATCTTCTAATAAAAAGAAGTTGAACAAACCTTACTGCCAATTTGGAAGAGAAAAAAAAAGACAATACAAATGGACAGAATGTTACAAAATCTTTCAGTGTCCCAAAACTGATTGATTTTTATGGCACGCAACAAGCTCTTGTGATACTAATATTACACACAGAGAGACAATGATACAAGTAGGGCTGCCCCCTTTTGGTCGTTTAGTCGACGATTTTCATTGGTCGGCTAAATGCACGCACTTTTGCAACAAAAAAGATGCTATATTTACATAACACCAGAGGCCTGTGGCAGATCTATCTTTTACCTTGGGCTAATATTTCATTATAAAAACAGATATAAAGTTTTACAGACAGAGTGATGTTTGAATTGTTTGTGTAAAATGCTTTTGCAAAATAAAAAACATTGAGGAGAGAAATGAGGACAGGAGAACGCCGCTCCTGTGTGCACATAAGCAGCTGAGATCAGGGGCTCTGTGTCTTGGCGAAATGTTGCCTTATAGGCTAGACTTCTACAGTTGTTTAAACCTCAAATACCTGGTTCTATAGTGAAATAGCCGATACGCGAGTCTGACGCCTGTGTCCTCTGTCTGTGGCGCTACTGACACACGGAAGAACAAAACCGAAAGTAGCTCTAACGTAAGGGTCCGCAGCTCACAGACCTGCTGTGTCTTTCTCGGCTTCATTCTGGCTTTTTCCGAGATATATACGTCGAGGAGCTCCGCACAACGTGAACTTCACCACGGTACTACACCGTACAGCGCAAAAGTCGAAGAAATTAAACAGCCTGAGAGGACGTCACACAGAACCACGCGTGCGGAGCGCACACTGCAGTCTGGCGTTAGCCAGGTTATGTTGACGTTGCTTCTATGTATAAACAATAGTTACAGCAGAAAAGTTGTAGTTTTGTCAGCGTCATGCCACGCCCCCTTATGGTCGACTAATCGCTGCTCAGAGCAAGTTTTTGGTCGACCATGCAAATCTTTGGTCGGGGACAGCCCTACATTCAAGGAAATTCAACCTACCGACAGCACATACCACTCTAATAGTATTCTCAAATCAACAGACCAGCCTGGCACTAGATTTTCCTGGTATCCGCGAGTAGTACATCAATCCAATACCATGCTGACTTTTTCTAAAGAAGGGCACACCGATGCAAGCTAATACTACACTAGCATCCAGAGCTGATAAAGTACAGACTCTGGAGGCTCTGAAAACACTCACAAAATTAATAAACTCAGAAAATGATTTTAGTTACCTACTTGTTCTTTTCATCTTTAGAGTGGAAGAATAACAAAATGAAGCTGCGTGACTCACAGCTCATGGCATTGCTTGTCATGCGTAATGCACTTTTTTGTGTGTAATTTTACAGGCATAGCTGTTCAATCATGAGGTGTGGGCAGCTACTCAGAGCCTAGGTATTGTAAAGGATCATCTTGGGAAAAAGTGGCACCAGGAGACTCTAGCCGCTGGAGAGCAAACTAATGACTAGAGTGCTTTACCATCCTTCTCTATAAAACCTCAGCTTTTGTGTGAGGTTTTATAGTTTTATAGGCCAGGCTAATAAGGCTTCAGCACATACAGTATACCCGACACTGTTCCACCCCCAGCGATGCGAGATCAAGTCCAACTCGCTCTTCAATGCCTTTCACTTCTGGTCTGTTCATCAAAGCCTGAGAGTCACAAACAAACAGAAGAAGAGCCAATCCCATAAATCCCAGGGGTAGGCAACGTCAGGCCCAGGGGCCAAATCCGGCTCACAAGCACAGAACTTCTGGCCCTCAAGATGATTTTGACAAATATTATGCCAATAAGAGATCAAATACCTTAACTAAAGTACTCTAAAAATGTGAGAAATAGTGTCAGTATTTAAAATGTTTCCTGGCAGAACATACCACTTGGTCATACATAATGTAAAACAGTGATTCTCAACTGCATGGTGGGTCGGGACCCAAAAGTGGATTGTGGAACCATTTTCAGTAGGTCGCAAGCCTAATATTGAACTTTTTTCTCAAGATTTTCCATCTGAAACTGCATGGAAACACACGGGAGTCTGATGATCTCTTAAAAGCATATCTACCGCTTGTTCAATGAAAACATGTGAGGAAAATACAATATTTTATTAGATATATGGCAAATTACAGTTCTATTTGGGTCATGGTTTGTCATCCTAAAGGTCAGCACACACTACTTGTGAGCATGGGAAAACATGTGCGTGTTCCGATTGGTCAACGGTGTCAACAATGTCACAACATCGCAGTGCTAGGCTACTGCTACTTCAACAGGAGGAAGCAGGATGTATTTCAGTGGATTTAATAAGAAAAGGAGACGGACCGTTTCGTGTGGGGCTGTGGCCATGAAATGAGTTGTTTGTGCCGCTGTTTTGACAGAAATGAGAAGGGAGGCGCGTTTTTCTGTCTTTATATCGCTCTGTCATTGGGCGCTGCATTCTGTGTGTTCACATTCGAAACGGTAAAATCACCCACGTTTTTCTCGTGCGTCCAAGAAAATCGGGCTAAAAAAGTCTAGTCTAGTCACGTCTTTCTGCTGCCCACACTACATGATTCGAACTAGAGTCCAGTCATGACCCCCCCTCCCCCCCTAACTCCATGCAACTGGCTTCCACTAACCACGACTCGACAAAACTCGGCTCGCCTGAGAATTAGAGCAAAACCGTCGTAAGGTAACGGCGGGTCCCGAAGCCATACCACTTGAGAAGCACTGATGTAAAACATTGGCATTTGTTGAAAAAAAGTTATTTACTTTAGGCTACTAAGGTGAGCCTAAAGTAATTGGTGTTTTGGCAGTGATGAAAATCGGCCCTCCACAACGCAAACTTGCCTAACCCTGCCATAAACATTCTCAAAAGGAAGACGTAAAATATTGCCTTTTCATTTAAGACGATGAAAAAAAAACTCTACGTGGTCACACAACAGCAGTATCCACACAAAAAAAGCAGGTCAACAATCCAGTTGACCTTTAATTTTGGGACTACAGTCGATATCTGCTGAGGAAGTGAAGCACAAAAAGGTATAGCCCTCCGTGACCTCATGCAAGTTACTGCACACATGTTTAAATGGCGTCTGGAGCAGACAGCGGCGCAGCTCCTCCGCCTCCTCTGTCCACTCTGTTCACTCTGTCGGTGGATGTGATGAAGAGGCTGCTGATATAGTGAGCCATTCTCAGCCTCCTCTACTCTCACACACACACACACACACACACACACACAATCTCAGCCGTGACTCTATGTCCACATCAACAGAACTGAAGCAAAAGGCAATTTGAGTTATCAGCTGAGTAATAATGCATCTTAAAGTGGACAACTAGACATGACACGTTTAACCATGTTTTAACACTGTTTGCTTGTGGATAAAAAAATATACAGTATCTAATTGGGGTTGTACTTTTCTTCATTCATGCAGCAAAAAGTGGTTCTATCTGTGTGTTTTTTTTGTTTCCTTTTTAAAGTTTATAAAAGTACTGGACCCATTCTGAGCCATTCTACTTTGACAATTTGTTAGAAAGCTCTTGACAAAGCTATTGACACAGCCCCTGGTGATAGAGTCTACTTTCCATACACAGAAAGTATTATAAAACATCCTATATTCAATCCCTTTTCTTTCATGAGCACAATTTGAGAACAATACAGTCGCACTTTTTTTCATAGTTTGGCTGGGGGTGTGACTTATACTCAGGTGCGACTTATACATCAAAATATATAATTTCACATGTTCGCTATTTTCACACTGACAGCCGCTAGAGGGTGCTCTAGGCCAGCACCAGTATCTGCTAAGACTGAACACAAACGCTAGACTTATATAGAGTTCAGGAATGTGATTTCATATCGCTAAGCATCATGTGATTAGCAGCAAGTATAAACTAATGGAGATTTTAAAAGTTAAAATACTATTACTACTATGTTATTGTTCACATTAAAAGATTTGGACACCACGGTGTATTAGATGTATTTACCAGCCGTAACTCAAAGCAGCTGACGGTGCTGTTCCATGGCTGTTTTCTCCACTTTTTATACTGTTTTTAGCTAATGTTAGTCAATGGAAAATGTATGCTAACATCTGCAAAGATAGCGGATCTCCATGGTAATAGCGACTTGTTTGTTTTTTTCTTCTTCATTATGCATATTATTTTTGGCTGGTGCGACTTATAGTTCGGAAAATACTGTACTAATATTACAATTATTGTATGAAAATAGCATTGTAAATAGGGTTGGGCGATAAATCTAATTCATTTGATTAAAAACAGGCGATGTGAAAAATGTCTAAATCGTAAAATCGTGTCCGCTGCTCCATGTCCCCCTCACGTGTGCTATGCTGCCAGTTTAGCAGCGTGTCAGACGCTCCGTAGCGAAAATGACGCCAGTAGAGAACCCAGTGACTTTCTAACTATCTCTGCAGCCTGGTGTTTTCGTTGTGCGCGAGTGAGTTTCCTCTGGTCTGATCCTTTCAGCCCTGCCAATATCCCACTAGCGCGGAGACAAGAAAACATGTAACATGTAACTCCACCCCTTTCTCCTTGAGTCTCCATGGAGACGGCTGTCAATCACAGCAGAGCTCAAGGGGATGAGAAGTTTTACTTTTGAGAGCACACAAGGAATTTTTAAAACATAAATAAATAATAAAAATAATGATAATACTTATAAAAGGGCTTAATTGTAGACTATATAATCTAAATATAAATTAGCAGGACAGAGCAGTTTTCTTCATCATCATCTCTTCAATATGTCTGAATGTTGAATAAGGGGCGTCAAAGTGGTTTTATTTTGACAAGAACATAACTGTATTCATAGCTGTCAGAGAAAAGGGCAAGTGCTGAACCATGTCTCGCAGCAGAACAGCAGCGATGGAAACGTGTCAGAGCAAAGCAGCATAAAACACAGCTAGGTTTATGTTTTCATTAAGAGGGATTCCAGCAAGTCTGAACAATGGTTGGTGCAATTTTTTATTTTCAAATCAAGATTCGCTTCACAGTGCTCATTACAAACAAATCCAGGAGCAAACTTTGAGGAAAAGACTGAAATATAAACCACATGGTTGCAGACTGCATTTTATTTTATAATAAATGCGTCCAAAAAAAATAGCGAAAGATCTCACAGATGCAAAGCCACTCTGATTGAATTGCTGTGTAATTTTAGCTCTAACCCTTTCGTTTGCCGGTGAGAGGCAATAGCAGCAGAAACATGGCAGAGGAGAGACACACTGCATCATGACCATAATCTGGGTCTGCCGACAGCTGCAGTGTTTACCACATAAGCACGTCCTCAGAGCTGCCGGTCGGTGGCTGCCTTCCAGTCTCTGTTTAACAGGTCTGTGGCTCTCCAGGTGCTGCAGCGCTGAACGTGGGTGGCAGCGGTACTTTCCGTGCCCTTTAAAACATTCAGACAGTATACCCGCAGGGGATATGAAAATGCCATGATAATGCCACATTAGTGATTAATACAGCCCATCCGCTAAAGCCTGATGTGATGCACTGGGCTTTCCAATGTTGAGAAATAGATCTAAAATGGAAAAAGAGCGCCGGAAACAGGGGGGGAGAGGACAGATTAGACCTTGGATTCTACCCGGGAGGTTTGTGTGCCTTTAGGGCTAACAGCGAGATAAATCCAATCCAGAATCACCAGTCCAGAGATGAGGGCACAGACTCGGGCAGTGCCAGCTGGGTTCTGCAAAAGCAATTAGCCATTACACCCAAGTGTGATCTACTGAAGGACTGTACTGTCGAAGGATGATCCAGCAGTCGACTAAAGTGCAGAGTTTAAAAAGATAAAACCGTGTACATGTGCTAAAGTGATGCAGCCTCGAGAAGCCAGGACATGAAGGATCAGCTTAGGCCAAAACTATGGGACTGACCTGTGACGAAAACAAAACAAAACTGCACTAAATCATGGTTTATCTGGAACATGTATTAATACACTATATACTGCTCAGTTCAATCCTCTGCTGCTGTGGACTTTTTTGGCTCAAAAAAAAGAAATAAATAATCCTTTTGTATATAAACTTACTGCCACGCCTTCTTTTTACATATGCAAATTAGTATCAATACTTTCTGCACAATATCGATACTTAAAAAGTAGCTGTTTGGTTATTGATATATATCGATAATGTGGCATCGATCCGGCCATCCCTACGAGGGGCGACAGTATGCTGCATGTTAATGAGAAAGAAAGGCCAGGAGAAACTTTGAATAAACCTTTAAGGTCAAGATAGGATTTAATAACCAATTACATGTAGGAAAATTATCATGTTAGGGATTATCATCAAATACCTTAAAAAGGTTAAATCTGCAGCGTTACGGCTCATGAGAAGGATAATGTTGTGCGTCATAGATCTCTATACAGTACAACATGTGCCGAGGAGATGCAGCTGAGGCACAGTCCAGACACACAGAGATGATTCAGTCTGGCAGCCAGCGCTGTGACCCGTCAGTGTAATCAATCAGTGTCTAATCATGGCCATAATCACACAGGAGAAAAGCTACCAACACAAAAGCCCTGGTCTCAGCTTCACAAATGAAAACACTACACCTGCCCACCGCCACACAACAATCAGCTAATGCACCTGCAATGAGACAAATCACATGGTGAGCCACGCACAGTCACAGTCAGGGAAATTATATTAGAAGATGTGTTTGCGAGAGTAACTACAGAGAGGAGTGTGTAGTATTTCGGCTGGATGTGTTCTCTAAGACATTCTGGCATATGCCGAATATTTTATTGACTTTATAATAAATCAAGAACTACCACATTAACTGTCTAATACAGTTGTCAAACTGTGGTACAGTTTACACTGTTGGCAAATCATCCATGTAATTCAAATTCAATAATTTCAACAATATCTTAGGGAACCCAGGGAATTCTGGTGTTTTTTTATTTTTGTAGATTTACAAGGAGTTGTGTCTTTGGTCCTTGTTAAAAGTGGTCATACCGCCTTTGCTCTGCCCGATCCCGTCCAAACTCGGAAGCTAAGCAGAGAAGTGCCTGGCAGTACTTGAATGGGAACACCAGGAACCCTGGGTGAATGCAGTGAGTGAGCGAGCGGTTGGTGCTGGTCATGATAATAATAATAATTATTATTATTATTATCATTAATATATCATTAAATACTATTACAAGACATTTTGCCCAGTAAATACAAACAATCGCCGTTTACTTCCACAATTTTTAACAGACTTTTTGGTGAATGGCAGGCAAACAGCTGATGCATCCAGACCTGTAACGCCCATCTGTTACAGCACAAGGGAAGCAATGCCCTGTTTGTGAATGCTTCTCCATCACAGAACTATCTATCTCAAACATTAAATTGCCTATCACAGCCCCCGGATGTAAAGACAGATTGTGATCGTGATTGCTCGTATAGAATAAAATGTAAGCATTTACTTCATTACAAGTGTTTTCCTTGGTGAGAAATACCCCAAAAACATGTCTCTTCATTATGAACAGGTTCACATTCTCCATAGACCAGACTCATTACTTCGCTGGGAGCGGGACATCAACAACCCGTCTCCATGGAGACGTTGCTGCTTTGCTTTGCCTTGATTACTCAGGCTGGACAAGAGATTAAATACATTAGGTCCTCTCACAAATGCTTTATTGTGTTAACCCACAGCCAAAAGAGGAGCAGGTTTGATATCTCTGGTCTGTTTGTTTAACTACCAGCGCATGTTCCGCGTTGTGGCTTTAAGTTCAGTCGCGAAAACTCCCTAGTCTTTGATTTAGCCATTACTTTTTCAATAGCTCTGCAATGCACTTCACATGTTTTTTGGTGCAGAGAGTATAAAAAAGAATTGGCAGCCCTAATACAGCATAGAAAAGTTTTGTAAACAAAGTCAGTGACATGAATTCGCTCCGTCTCCTCCAGCGTAATGATATCCTTAGACAAACCTGGGAGAGTCTAAAAGGCAGTAATAGCCCGTGTTATTTACTTTCTCAGCCTGGATGAGAAGGTGTTGCTTTGGCTCCAATCTCACGCTATCATTTTTGGCATCCTTGAACGAGGAGCGCACTTTAGTACTTATTTAGAATGAATCATGTCAGATAGGCTGCCGATGTGCTCACCTAGAAGTATAAATCAATGAGACACACTTGGATGTTTTCAGAAAAATTAAACACAGAAAAAAGAAACACACACCGAAGGATGCGCGAAGGATTCTTTTTGCTTAACAGAATCAACAGACACATAATCAATAGGCACTTCAGGATGGTAAAAAGGCTAGTTCACAAGACAACACCAGGAACAAAACAAGGCCAAATTAGGACCTAATTAAGAAAATTACAACAAGTTGCCCAAGTTTTCATTTAAGGGTTTTTAAGGCGCTTTTCACACTCGAGTGGGTCTGTCTCTCACATGACTGTATCAATTATACACCATTTTCCTTGAGAAATAATTCATCATCTCATCTCGATCCGCACCTCATCCATTTCCGGCTGTGTTGCGACCCTCCTCCGCCCCTCTTCCACCTGACCTCACCTCTACTCTGCTCATCGAGGCTCGTCGTCTCCTGCTCGCCCAGGCTCGTCCTCTGCCACCACCCGTGTCCAGACTCCCGGGGGAAGACTATACTCCATTCATGCATCATGCTCATGTATTTACGTATCATTAGTTCACTATTTGATGATTCATGTCCAATAAAGCTCTCCTAATTGCCTCCTCGCTTCTGTGAGTCTTTTCAGGTTGAAATAGAAGTGACGAGGTCCAGTATACAGCTACACTTACACAAACAAGCACAAAATGTACACACAAAGTACGTGGCAGTAATAAAAACTTAATGTATACTATACTTATTGCATTGACAGATTTGAATACTAAACATAAATTAGGCAAAAAAACAACGTATTCAAACTGATCCATCAAAAACGAAGTCTGTGTTTTTAATAGATCAGAATATTGTGCCACATCCAGAAAGAGAAAACATAACAGTGACAGAAACATAGAAACATACTGTAGATGTGGAGCGCAGTACTGCTTGGGTTGGTGCAGCTTTGTGCTCCAGTTCTATCAGTCACATCACAGAGTCCCGAGTCCCCTAAACTCCCCACGGTTATTCATCATGTCGTCACTCAAAAGCTGACTCGGGTCCCTCGAGTATCCTCCTCCGTCGGCCTGTGCACAGGCTCATTCATGTATGCATTCAGTCTGGTGCCTCCGCGGCTGTAGTTATCTAAAGGCAGCTCATCCAAGCGTGATTTTTTTTGTATATAAATATATCATCTTTAAAAGACACAATTTTGGAGAATGGTTTTACTTGCAAAGCCATTGTAGCCACCGTGTGTGTCCTGAAGAGCATAGTGGCAGTTTTTTGGGAGCAGCAGCAACAGGCAGAGGGCACAGAGGAGGACCATGCCTTCAAGTCGCCTTTCTGTCAACACGATTTCATCCGAACCTTAGACAAGAGGTCGACATGGCATGCTATTACGCAAGACCAATTTTATCAAGAGCCACCCACAACAGTGACAGACGAAGCATGCCCACGATAAGTCTCTAACATTCGGCAAAAAAGGATAAACATGAGAAACCTTGCTGCACTGCTCGGTTTCCTGGTGCTGTTAATGCTCCTATTTGATGTAATTTATTAGGAAAGTGCAATGACTTGACCTTGATTTCGTTGCTGTTTAATTTATGACAGTCCTTATTGCTGCTGCAGGGCACAGAGTACTGTAAATGTGTTTCAGTGAGTTGGATACAAATAAGCTCTTTAAAAAGATTTATATTAGAAAACAATGCAGTCCCATCGTGATTTCATCACTATAATAGTCAGCTATCCGAGCAGGAAAAGCTCTGGTGATGCATTTTTCAAGTTCATAAAAGTTTAAACACTACGACCGCAAAAGGTCAAATGGCAAATGGACTAGTATGGAATTTCTAAGAGGAGCCAAATACGGACTCTTGCAAGACAAGAACCCAAAAAAATGATGAATCATGAAAAAAAAAAACATAATTTCAGACATATCTTAGTGACAACTTCTATGGCAAAGAAAATAGATGATACTCCAGGGAAACCAATTCAAATCTGTGCAAGAAAGCATCGAGCTACGCAATGAGGCTGGAGATTACATCATTTATCTACGAAATACATTTTACTACAACACAATGAGGACCACAAGTTTGTTGATTTTTTAACCCTGGGTTTAATAATAATGCATTGGTTTTATATTGCGCTTTTCTGGACACTCAAAGACCCTTTACATCACATTATTCATTCACTCCATGCTTGGTGGTGGTAAGCTACTTTTGTAAGCACAGCTGCCCTGGGGTAGACTGACGGAGGTGAGGCAACCAGTCTGCGCCATCGGCCCTTCTGACCACCACCAACCACTCACTCACACACTACATTCGCTAGGCTTCCTGGTGTTCCCAACCGGTCTCCCATCCTAGCACCGACCAGGCCCTTCCTGCTTAGTTTCTGAGGTCTGACGGGATCGGGCCGAGCAAAGGCGGCATGACCGATAAAAATGTGATTCAACCACTGTAGCAGGAAACCTCACAGTTTTCTTTTGTGCAAGTGTCAGGGGTTGGCAAGTTTGCTTGGTGGATTGCAGGCCAAAGTAAAGCACCACTCCCAACTAATGCCAGCGTTGTACATCATATATGACTTAATTGAATATTCTGCTAAAAAAATAAATAATAATAAATAAAGCAATTGACAGTACTTTCACAAAATGATCCTGATTGCCAGTGCTTCTGTGCTGGAGGGGCCGGATTTAGCCCTCAGGCCTGACGTTGCCTACCACTAATCTACCTTAATGAGCAATATTTCTTGAAAAAATTAACTTAATTACATCCACAATGATACCAAACATTTTGCTCCAGGACACAAAAACAGAAGGCAATAGCCGGGGCGGGGTTTTGACCCACCAACCTCATGGACAGCACCTGCTCTGCGACTGCTCTTGCTCAAGCCACGGCAGAGAGAGAGAGAGAGCGAGGTCTACTACTTGTCAAAATCATATCACAATTAAAAACACATCAGGTGAAGCGATCCTCTGTGACCTTAACTGCCCCCTATCCATTAACCGCGTCTGATTAAAAGAAGATTCGAAAGCCCAGTAGGATGCTTAATAACCGCAGCATGAACAGCTCATTAAGTAAATCAGGTCCCCAAAGGCAGCGCTGCATCCGTCTGATGTTTACATTGTGCACGCTCCACTGGTCGCCTTCAGACCAACGAACACACTGCATCTTGTTGGATTAAATCTGAGTCAGCAGAAATGGCTATATAGGGCTTAATATAGAACGTCCTGCTGAGGCTGAGACGTGACATGATGCTACTTGACATGTTCTCGGCACTGCCCGTGAAACTGCAAGGATTTAGGGACATAAAATAAGAAAATTGAAAGCTTGATTAGTAAAAGCTTTCAATTGAATGTTAATTAATTCAAACAAACCTGCCATAAACTCCCACATTTACTTTTTGTTAGGTGTGGTGTTTCCTCTTTCACTATTTCCAACCTTTACCAAAACTTTGATATAATTCGATGGAATATAATCAATGCAATGTTGAGTAAACGATAACACATTGTGTTTGCCCTGAGCCTACGAGTTATGTATAAAAAGTTTGCTCAAAGATCTACTGAAGACTGCGCATATATCAAATTGTGCAAAGCCATGAACACCCGTAAAACTTAAACTTGGAAGATGGATTGCCCAGAACTACGAGGAAAACAGCAGAACAAGCTAAATTGTTCAGAAGAGTTTACGAGTTCGGGGCATTGACTTATCGGACCTCTTCGCGATACATTGTCCTCGCTGTGTGCTGTGAAATCCATCAAATACGCTCTGTATATCTGAATAGTCATCCAGAGTTAGTGAGACCATAAGTTTTCTATGGCGAGGATTTTCTCAAACAAAAGCAGTCTTGCTCGGCTAGAACTGACTGCTCTTCATCTCCTCTCTAAAGAAATTTAGAGTGAAGCCAAGTACGTGGACATATCCAACAAGTGGGCTGTTAAAAGATTAGTAATTCACATGAAAGTCTCCTCAGCTTTCTCATTTTAGGAAGCATGCCGGTAATATAAAATCTGTGTGTTTAATCAGTGCTGCACAGCCTGGTCTTCATCTGCCATAATCCAGTCCACAGAGAAGTATTACATAATGCATTACAGGTTCTCTAAACAAAAAGGTAATCAAAGCTACACCTGCATCGGGCCAAAACAAGTTCTGCATCATCGCTGCACGCTTTTCAATATAAACAATTCAGACAAGCACCCAAATCCTGTTAAAATTAAAATCATTTGGTGTTTAGGGAAGAACCGAAGTGCCAGCTGTGATAAAATGCGCCTATACATGTAATGCATTTGTGTTTAGTGTAAAGGACAATAATAAGTAGAGGTCTGTGTGCAATAAAACAACAACAGCTCAACACTTGAGTCCCAGGAGAGGCAGCACAGCAGGAGACTGGAGCACAGCGGCGTGGGAGGGAAAGAGCAACTATCAGCCTGCATCAACTTACTTCACGGACGGCAGATACATTGGCCTTCTCAGAAAACTTTGCAACTGAACACAGCTTGGACAACTCACTGGAGCAGACCGCGGCAGCCCAGAGCTGAGGTGACATTTGGGATAATAAATGTGACTCACCGTTTTGAAGTCCGCGGGGCTGCATTCGTGGCCTTGGTAGCGGCAGTAGAGCATCATCTCCTTCATATCATGACCGACCCGCTCGATGAACTCCTTCATGCTGAATGGTTTGGGCTTGTAAGCCGTGAAGTTGGATTTTTCCTCCAGGAAAGCCAGCACGTCCGGCTCGGCCAGGTGTGGCTGAGGGATGGCCAGGTGCACGTCGAGCAGAGCCAGCAGCTCACCGGCGTGGTACAGGTCGTTGCGCGTCAGGCGGCTGAAGCGATAGGCGTTCAGGTTACAAATGGTGACCGCGGGGAACACCAGGCTGCTGGACGCCACTGCATCCACACTGGTCACATGGGGATAAGAGAGAAAATAGGCCAGCCGCTCGGCGCTCTCCAAAGCCAGCAGCCCCACGCAGGCGAGCAGCACCAGAGCCCAGAGGAAGCGGCGCACAGAGGGCCGCCCATAGGGGAACACAAAGCGCAGGCCGTGCAGTGTGCTGGAGTGAGCAAAGGCCCGCCAGGAGGTGGGCCGCAGGCTGCTCTCCTGACTGCCCTGACTGCCACATGCCTCCTTCAGATCCATGATGAGCACAGCAGCCCCTCAGCGCTGGAGCCACAAGTGCACCTACACCTGCAGCAGGACAGAAAGTCAATATATTCAAAAAAATAGAGTCTTCTTAAGTGCAGCAGATGTAGACAAAGGAGAATGACTTTTACAATGAACCTTTCATGCTTCTGTCAACACTTGTACAACACCATACTTTATTGCTCAGTTTAATGTAACGCCATTCTGAGACATACATGCTGCGACTATGCTCCTTTAACTCTAATCTCAAACTTCCTGCGCCCCAAGCCTCCCCCGTCCTCTCCTGACCGCTCGATTTCAGTGACACATCCCAGAGGTGCAGGCTCGTTGACACTCGGAGCGCGAGGTGAGAGCCACTTAGAGCCGCGAGCCAATCACAGCGGAGTATTTAAGCCACTCATCAGCATAAAACACACACACACACAGCCACAAGTCTCCCATGCATGTACGCATAGACGGACGCACGCGCCTCTCGAGGTGCTCCCCAACTCATGACAAACCTCAGCGCCTCTGTCCGCTTCAGCCTAGCGAGAAGTCATTGAGCCGGTGGCAGCGAGAGCACGCACGTGAACAAAAACACAAGACGAGGAGGAGGCGAGCCGCTGGGTTAATAGCCTCGAGTGCCGATCCAAACTCCTCCCGGTTTCTTTTTGAGAAGATACATCCATAAGCTCCTTCTTCTTTCCCTCTTTTCTCTCTCCGCTCATCTGTGGCGGCAGCGAGAGGCAACGGAGCAGCCAGGAGATGGGATTCGCGCACACATGCTCGCAAAGGCAAGAGAGGAGAGGAGAGGAGAGAGAGAAGCAAGCAGGCGGGGGGTGGGAAAAGACGACTAAACAGTCAGTATACTCAGGCTCGCACTCCACAAAGCAAAGTGTTTTTTCTCGATACGTTTTGAACCACTCTCTGGCTGTTTAAGCTACGGGTATCGCGACACACAACAAGGAAGTGATGGATGGATGGTTGCAAAAGCCAGGGAGCATGGTGGAAATCCTGATAGTACTGGTAGTGGGGGGGGGGGGGGGGGGGGGGGGGGGACAGTGGTGGGTATTGGACTCGGGAGGCAGTCGGGGGGGAGTTACATGTCATGGGAAGTGAAGCAGAAGTAGGGACAGAGCATGAGATGTAGGTTGTGAAGGGGAAGATGGAGAGAGGGGGACGTACAAATATATAGGGTGCAACTAAAAATAAAGCTGAGATGAGCCACATCACGGTGGTCACACAGAAGCCTCACATGGGAGAGAGAAGTGACATGCTACAGCACGCATGCAAACACATGTAATGGACTTCTACAGGGGCAATGTATGCAGGATACAGAGCAACACAACTTGTAATCGATACAGAAATGGAGCTAGCGAAAAAAGTGGGCATGCTGTTGACAGAAGGGCTGCCACAGATGAGAAAAACTGCAGTATTTAAAAATCATCTTCAACATTGCAATCATAAAATTGCATTATTTTTACTGACCCAATTCCAACACGCACATTTTTAAAAGGAATAGGCCACCGCTTTTGCCTACTGAGATATGTTCTTACCTGAGCGTAGACGAGTTGATGCGTACCTGTTTGGTCTCTACGCGTGTGCTCAGTCACGCAAAAACACCACAACATGTTTGCATTTAGCCTCTCCTCCTCTCCTCATGGACCCAAACAGGGGGGGGAAGTTAGAAGCGACCAAGCTCTTCCACGTTTTCCCTATTTAAATACGGTTACGTGAGTGTTAATAATACCTTAGGAAGACTTCGATTCTACTGCGCGGACGTCTAAGTGCTCCTAAGGTATTACTACGCCTTACAATATACAGTAGTACTTTTTTTTTTCCACTTGTGTAACTAGACTTGGATCGTGCAACTTTACACATTTCTATACTTAAGGCGAGACACTTCAGGTGAATAGCGGAATAAACTAAATGTAGAGATATCAATTTGAAACGTTTGCTAAACATCACTGATATAAATATGAGAAAAAAATGTATTGCATTTTTTCTGTCATTTTATGTTTTCATATACATATAAGGTATACTGTGCATGAAAATGGCCAAAACTGCCTTTATTTTGGGCAACGAAATGTAAATAATGGATTGAGCCAGAATAAAATGTATGGTTTCATTTTATTGACGTATTAGTAACTAAGATTTTTTCAGAGGGGATGTTGGATATATTGTTTAGTTTTTCAATAAACTAATCATCAGTGAAAAAATCTGTAAAAACTCAAATTCCGCCTGTTTTTTTGGGTTCAAGGCTGAATAAATCAGGTTTGGAATTAGATATTAAAAAATCCCTCTGAAAAACCTTCAAAATATTGTTAAGTCCAAGACTGGAAAGTTTGGAGTCTGTGGGAGCTACTATATGGGCTCATTTTTATACTCTGACATGAAAACTACGATGTAAAGGGAGGAAAATAGATAAAAATCTCCACTTCGACAACTGCGTGAAAAAATCAATACTTTCACCTGCCGTGTCTCGCCATCAATAGGGAAAACGTGGAAGAGCTTGGTAGCTTCTAACTTCACCCCTGCTTGGAGCTGTAGGAATATGCTGGGAGAGGCTAAATTCTAACGTCTATTTGCGTGACCGAGCGCACGCACAAAGACCAGACAGTTACGCATCAACTCGTCTAACCTCAGGTAAGAACACATCTCAGAATGCAAAAACGGTGGCCTATTCCTTTAACATGCAGGTTATACGGATTTAATATTTCACAATATCATACAGCTGTTCGAAAAAGGGTATCTTGCGGATATAAGCATTTAGCGCAACTTTAGCTGGTGTTAGCACAACATTTGTGTGTTGCGTTCTTTCATAGTTGTCTTTTAGCTGCTTCTTTCCTCTAGTATTTGCCTTGGCACCCAGCACCAGCTCCAGAACACACTGACTGAGGGTGCATTCGAGTTTCAAAAGGGTGCAAATAGAGTTTCTCGCCATTAAAATATATTGAGACGCCATTAAAACTGAGGGTGCAAACATTCAAAATGAGGATGCAATGCACCCTTTTGAACCCCCGTCGATCCGGGCCTGTTGGCACCTCTGAGTGATTCCATAACCCCCACCAGAAGGCAGCATTTGTCCGCACTTGTTCTCATCGTGGCTTACAAAACTTTTAAAGACGATCTGTACAGCAACTGCGGTTGTGTAGTGTAGTGGAAACAGAATTGTACGTGATAATGCAGAGATTGTGGCGGAAAGACGCCATTTGTGATTCTCCTGATGGACAATGTCAGATGCCCTACCTGACCTGCTCTCCTCCTCATATGCGGCGTGTTGGTAAAGGGACATCTTATCTATAAAGAATTAAGACACACATATGTTAGTAAATGTTCAGCTTAAGTCAAATACAATTTGTCAGACTTTGGAAGAACTTCAAGCTCCAAGAAATGTGAGAAAGTAATAGACAAATTCCTTTAAAATGATGCGCTAAACTAAGACTTTTTGGTTCCTTCTAAGATATTACCATCTGCCTCAGCATTGACAACAAACTGAATAATCCTCCTATAAAAGGCAGTACAAAAGGTGTTCTATTTTTGACACAACACAATACTCTTGTTTTTCATGCATTGCCTGCAGTGCCAAACAAGCACCTTTGCCCCGTGCAGTGAGAAACCACTCCACTCACCCAGGCTAAGGACAAGAATGAGAGAAATGAATAAATTATGACTCTCGTCTGTCAGCTTTTCACGTGTCGGTGATCTCACTTAGAATTTACAGGATGTTAAGTTTTTTTTTTCCTAAAGTAGGCAGTTGTCATGGAAACTATTGCACCTGTAAAACGATTTAATGACAAAGCCATTTCCTTCTAACTTTATTAAGATGTCCAGAGAACAGGAAAAGGGAGAGAATGGGGAAAAAACACAAGTTTAACAGACAGGCCAATTTAGAAAAGTTTTGTTCTAAATGTAGACCTAGGCTAAATGAAAAAGGTTTAAAAGAGAAAAACATTTTGACATTGTATTTATGATTTTAGACAGCATCGCCCCTACAAACTACACTCAATTATTAAAAAGAAAATTTTAAGAGTAAGTTGTACTTTATTGTTCCATAGTGAAATTTGTCCCTTGCATTTGACCCATTCCTTTGATCCACTGGGGCACCCGTGGGAACACATTCCCGGATGTCACAGCCGAATGGTCAGAATCACCTGACTGGAGGATTAACCTATTGCACATGTTTTTAGTGGTAGGTGAAACCGGTGTACCCAGAGGAAACCTACGCATACACGTGGAGAACACGCAAACTCCACAGAAAGGCCCCGTCCAGGTGGCTGTGAACCACGAGCGCTAACGCAGCGCTACCGTGCCACGTTAATAATTAGCCTATTGGAAATTATATTGTGATTATTGAGACAAATAGATCGAGTATGCTTTGAGTAGCGTATCTTCAGATAAGCGCGTAGCTTGCCATTTAAAGTCATCAACCTGAGCATTTAGGCTGCAACAACGAAAAAATAAATCCATGCACTTGGTACTGAATTAGCTTACCTTTCCTCATGATGCGTGATCACGTGGACAGCCTCTCTTCTGCGTCTGACACAGTGTAATAATTGGTAATTTATCCCACAGTGTCATGTCTTTTAGCTGTGGGCTACATTTAAATTCGCATCCATGAGCCCCTGCGCAGTAGCCTACCTGAAGATCTTGTAGTTTTTGACTTCACTCACGTTGGAAACTCACTGTCTAGCACCAAAGTACATCTCTGACACATTAAAACCAGCTCTGAAAACTTCCGGGTGTGGTCTCCGGCTGGTTAATATTATGTCTATGGCTAGTTCCCAGAGTTAATAATAAACACAATGAGGCTGCGTTTCAGTTTTGCACAGTTACAATCTGGGACAGGCTTCATAAAGATGGCTCTGACCATGTTTAAACATAGGCTGAAAACAGTTTTTATCTGTGCATATGACAAGTGAAAGTAAATTATCTGCACCGTTTTATGTATTGACTTGATCTGCCTTCTTGTAATTGTATGTACCTGTGAAGCCCTTTTGATTCACAAATAAACTTGCCTTGCCACTTATACAAGCACCTTGTGAGGGCACCTTGAGTCTTGGCCATTAGCACTTTGACCGTATGAACCTAAGGACTGGGATTCAAACTTCAAACCTATTACTTATCACCCACTGAGCCTCTGACGTCTTTTGCCATTTAAAACTACATTAAAACCGTGACTCCTAAAAGTGTTGCCCTCAAGATTGATTGCTTCGACATTTTAAAGTTTCGCACTTCTCTCCATGCGGCTGGAGGTCGTAAACTAATGTTGTGAGGAGAATCTGCAAAGCAACAAAAAATAACATCGCTTTCTATCATTTTCATCACTGAGCCGCTTTGAGTCACTCTGAAAACACCAAAAGGATGTTTATCAGGCATCTTTAATAGATTATGAAAAGCTCTTAATGCTGATAATTACACATTGTTGGGAGTCGGATAAGAGTGGACGGCGTTGATTATTACCTCTAGACCAGACATTTGAAGTTCAAGGGCAATTTATTTCCGTGTTTATGGGTTGTCTGAAATCAGGCTCCATTTGAGAAAGCCGTAATTAGTAGATTTGATGATAGCAGGCACGGACCAGCCTTGTGTCAGATTCAGTAATTAAGATTTTAGCTTTGAAACTGGGCCTGGTGCCTCAGACCGACTCTTCCCGGCTCATAAAGTGGAGTAATGATGTCGAGAAGGAGCAACAGGCTGGCGGCGTGTTCACCTCAGCTGCCAATGAGACTGAGGGGGAGGCATGGTGATATACGAAGAGGTTATTTCAATCAACATTTCACCAATGCTGGTCCCAAAACTACGCCAATTGAGAACCAGTGTTTTGCCAATCTCTGGAGTTTTAGAGGGTAGTAATTATATCATTTACATTCAAACAGAACTTAAGAGTCTGGGCTGTCAAAACAAATGACACATTTTATAACAAGTTGACATTCATAAGAGCAATAACGTCTATTTTCAGAACTTTCTTTGCAGTCTACTATAAAACCTAATGCCTTTCCTAATGTGACTCCCCTTTATTTATCCAGCTTGGTGCAAGAAATGGCAGATTTTTGTGTCTACTCAACTATCAC
This sequence comes from Gobius niger, assembly GCF_951799975.1. Classification (NCBI taxonomy): domain Eukaryota; kingdom Metazoa; phylum Chordata; class Actinopteri; order Gobiiformes; family Gobiidae; genus Gobius; species Gobius niger. The sequence continues at coordinate 15,848,990 of NC_136861.1, forward strand.
CGTGTTGTATTGATCACTTGAAGAGTATCTCAATTCACATATCGTTCCAAACTGCAATAAGAAGAATTGAACAGTGTATTTGTATAGAGTAGTACAAAATCTGAAATGATGGCTCCAGCAAGGTCTGGACATTAGCTCCACAGTCTTCATTCCGGTTTATAGTACAGATGGACTCTCCTAAACCCTGGGCCCATCTTAGGGAGCTGAACTTTCCTTCAATGAGTTTATATTCACTCGAGTATCCAGGTTATTAAATGGGATTTTAAGTTTCCTGGTTTTGTCGGGTTCATGTAAACACAGAATCCTGGTTTCAGTTTCCTGGATAAGCCAATATACAAAGTTATTAGAAACCAGGGTATTCTGACTGGGATATTCCCAGTTTCCAGGATTCTGTACCATGTAAACACATTATCCTGTTTTGTTTTACCCATTGTTGACGTACCGAGCATGTGCAAACTTTTGAAACAGATATGGCAGGAGCAAAAAAACTTTCCTTCAGCCATTTTATCTGGTACCTTTTCAATTCTCGCGTCTGTTGCTGAAGCTCGGAAAGAACGTGCTAGAAATGTCAGAAAAAGCCATGCCTTAGCAACATTGCTTAAATATTTAGCTCCATACCATAGTTCTCATTAGCTCCGCCCCTCTCTGCAGTTGCTCATGTACACAGGGATAAGAGCATCCTGGTTTCTCGGACACATGTAAACATCATATCCAGAATACTGTCATACCCAGGATTTCCCTAGAACCAGGTTACCCGAGTGCATGTAAATGCACTGTGGTTCTCTCCAAGGTTTTTCTCTTGCCCTTGCCTTGAAGGTGGGTCAAACATCAGGAGACGCCATGGGAAAATACTGTATCTTCTGCTTCACTACTGACAGGTGGTTTTGTCATTGTTTATTTCCAAACCATTCTTATGTTTGGTAATATTTGGGAAGCCGTGTAATGATACTGGACGATACAAAAATAAAATTTGATATTATTTGAAAATATAATTCACATGCCCTCATCTCCATTTAACAGTATGTTAAAGCTTATGTAATCTGAAACTCAGTGCTTCCAAAGAGCTCATATTTGCTTGTATGTGCTATTTGTGCACATTTTAACCTGTCAACTTTCCCTCTGTGTTGAATACAAAGCAGGGAGTTTGCACCCGCATGAATCATAAGCAGAAAAGCAGGAGGCGGATTAACCTGAATCTGCAACAGCCAGCCAGGAGGAGAGGCTTAAATCAAGGTTTTCCTCCTGTAGGGAAAGCCACCGTGAGTGCTTCTTCTCTCCCAGCGCTCGATGGCATCCTCAAGCTCTGTGCAAACGCCAAGCCAGCAGGCGAACCCCACGGGACATGCCAAGATTACCTCCAGAAAGCCCCCGATATGGCCCTTAATGTACAGCAAACAGGCAGGGTCAAAGTTGATCCTCTCTGCTCGGTGGATGAGGGGAAATGGGCATGGATAAAAATAGAGCTTTATGGTTGATGTAACATAACACAACATATACAGGTACAGACAGATTTCTATACTGAAAGATTAAGTAGCTCAATTCAAGTACATCCACAAATGATGTTTATATTTCAAATGAAAGAGATATTAACCTGCAGTGACAACTAAAAGACCAATTCTCTCATGGCACTTTATCTCAATAATAAACCTTGGCGCATGAATCACACTCAAATAAATGGTAAAGGGTTTGCTACAAGCCCGTGTTTTCCAAAAGACAAACCAGAAGTTAATTCCATGAAATCAGTGGCATTTCTTGTCCATAAATATTAGTTTTTCTATGAGTCATGAAAATGTCAGTTACTTGTTTACCTTAAGAAATCCTTGTCGTAGTCCCTATGGGGGTAATGCAAGTGTTAATGAGATGATTGATTTCACCTCCCCCTGATGTCTCAAGCCAAAAAAAAAACACAATTGCAACTTTCCTGCCTCCAATACACACTAATAGAATCACAAAGAAGAAGCTATCAGGCTAACAAGCAAAGCTAACTGCGAGCTCGCACCTTTTAAACAGTATTTACAGCCAAGTTTGAGTGAAAAAAAAAATATCTCCATTGTGTAATATCCCTTTGTCTTTTCTGTCAGCGTAGTATTTACTCTCACGAACAATGACTAAAAAATTGCAGCATGCTACGACACCTCAAGTGGCGCTTATGGGCTATAGGGGCATGAGTTACTTAGTTCTGCTTTAATACTCACTATAATTTTACGGCCACTCTACTAGCCTCGATTATCGAGCCATTGCCAAGAACGTTGCTATGTAATTATCAATGTCCCTTCATGGCAACAAGCAGGGAAAACTGTATCTTTTTTATAATAAGATCTCTTTATTTGACTGAATAATGAGCAATGCGGAGTCAGTCTAAATAAAGAAATCTGCGTAAAAATGTTCAATATGCCTAGGAATAATTTAATTGCAAAGAATTTGTTGTGTCTGCACGCTTCTCATTCGCAATAGATTAGTTATTTTCAAGGTCACTGGAGCAGGTGAGAGAGGGGATAAGGAAACACAATCAGATCTTCAACCAATTAATCTACGTGACATTCGATTGTGTAATTGAATTAAATAGCATATGTTCGCTTTGAGGCTACGACTTTCATGCCACATTCATCAGCAACGATGCTTGGTAACACAATGACGACAAACACAATTACTTAAAACATATTTTTTAACTCAAACTCTTGTTACGTACAACTATATACAACCTTTTATACATTATTCAGTCGGGCAAAGACGGGGCCTCATAAGAGAGACCCATTTGACTTAGTGGAATCAGTCTGTAAACAAGCTTTGTTTGGGCTGGCATCAGACGCCGTACATGTCCTCAGGCAGTTCTCCCAAGAGTTCATCCAGGTCATCTGCACAACAACAGAAAATAAAAAAACAAGACGTGAGGCTAAATGGAGTGAAACCTCGGCCCGTCTTCTCCCATGTGACTGAAACAGCTGCTCTCAGAGAGTCACAGAGAAAAAGACTACTACTTATACAACTACTACTACTAATAATAATACAGGTGAAAATTAGAATATCGTGAAAAGCTTAAAATGTGAATCTAATATATGATATAGACTCATGACATGCAAAGTGACATATGTCAAGCCTTTGTTATAATTGTCATGATTATGGCTTATAGTCCATTTTCAAAATATTCAAATTTTCTGACATGCTTAATTTGGGGGTTTTACAAGCTGTGAGCCATAATTATCGCAATTAAAACAAATAGAGGCTTTTTATATCTCACTTTCCATGATGATTTTGGTTCACAGCTTGTAAAAACCCCAAATTCAAAATCTCAGAAACTAGAATATTGTGAAAGGGGACTACCTTTCATCACCTAATTAATCCAAAACACCTGCAAAGGGTCCCTGAGGCTTGTCTCTCAGTCTGGTTCAGTAGAATTTACAATCATGGGGAAGACTGCTAACCTGACAGTTGTGCAGAAAAACATCACTGACACCGTCCATAAGGAGGGAAAGGCTCAAAAGGTAATAGCAAAAGAAGTTGGATGTTCTCAAAGTGCTGTATCAAAGCACATTAATAGAAAGTAAAGTGGAAGGGGAAAGTGAGGAAGAAAATAGTGCACAAGCCACAGGGATGAGCGCAGTCTGGAGAGGACTGTCAGGAAAAGGCCATTCAAAAGTGTGGGGGACCTTCACAAGGAGTGGACTGAGGCTGGAGTCAGTGAATCAAGAGCCACCACACACAGATGGATCCTGGACATGGGCTTCAAATGTCGTATTCCTCTTGTTGAAGAATCCACCTCAGCAGTGCCACAGGCTGATAGCATCCATGCCTCATTGCATTAAGTAAAAGGGGCCCAAACCACATACACATGCATTATTATTGTTTTCAGAGGGCCGACATATCTCTGTTTAAAATCATTTTTTGTATTCATTATCCAAATTAAACAAAGGCTTGACATATGTCACGTTGCATGCCATGAGTCTATATCATATTAGTTTCACATTTTAAGTTAAATTACAGAAATAAATGAACTTTTTCACGATATTCTAATTTTCCGAGTTTCACCTGTAATGATGATGAAGCCTCAAAATCCTTCGACACAAAAACAGACAAGGTTTATTTGCTTACATCAAGCATTTTAAAAGTTTGTAGCCTATTCCATTCAAATTGTGAGTCAACAAATATATAAAACATTTAAAAATGATTCAACTTTTCTGGCTCATCACGTCAAATCACAAGTTTAGGCAACTACCGGGACTGGATATTTTTTAGCGAATTGCCACTTCACTGATGTAAAACTATAGTTAATTCTTACACCATATATTAAACAAAGTAACAAGAAAAACGCAAAAAACTACTAGTACTATGCTCTTCAAAGGAGATAAAACTTACTGTATATATTATTATCCAACAGTAAGAGCACTTTTTCAAACTATGATCCTTTTTGAAGATGTGTGCAACTGTGGATGGTTGAGAGTATGCACTTCACATCAACAGTTTTTGCATTTCATACGTATTTCATACTCATAAAGTATATTTTTATACCATTTATAAAGGTTCAGAAATCCAGCGTCAGTGTTGAGTGATTTTGTGATACTAAGCCCCGCAGTGCACTGAAAACTGTTTTTTGTTTGTTTTTTGTTGCTAAAGTTTGGCAGCTTGGAGGAGGGGGGTCACGGAGTCAACTTTTACAGTCCCCAATCATCACCAGACAAAAGACCGCAGCACTCAGCAAAACCCACATCTCCAGAGTGACGCTGTGTGAACCCTGGATGTGATTAGAATAGTTTCCTTTTATGTTTGAGAATATTACATTGTCGAAGATTGAGGGAAGGAGCCAGCGTCACAGGGGAGGCGACTGTTGACCCAAGAAATCAATATATGTCCAAGTTGACAATAATCTTAGTGTTTTTCCCATCATAATCTTTACCTTGTTTTAGTTCCACGTGAATAATTCCTATTATCTAATGATACGGAGCATAAACCAAAACATATGATTGAATTGACATACGACTAGTCTCTTACTTTTTTTATGCCTTCCTGTAATTGAATGTAAATGCAAGTTTTAATTGTTTCTGTCACCTGCCTAGGGACTGCAGATGGAAATTAGAATGTTTGCTAGAATCTGGCATATTTACATTGTAACTACAGATGTTCATTAATATGCACTGTCCCAATTAAATAAATAAATAAATAATAGAGAGATTGAGATAATGCAGGAATACAGATTACCAATGACTATCAATATGTTAATACTATATTGGCTATTATACACTCTGTTTGGGCTTTGGGCCTTAATACTACCTCCTTTAAAAGAAGGACTAAGTAACTTGTTTACCTTAATAAATCCTTTTCGTTTCCTCTCTGGGGGTAATATAAGTGTCAATGGGATGATTGGGGGTCTTTCATCTCCCCCTGGTGTCTCTGGCTAGAAAACCACAATTGCAACTTTCCCTGCACCGGGTCGGAGGAATCACAAAGAAGAAGCTAACAGGCTAACGGGCAAAGCTAACTGCAGGCTAGAGCCACTTTTGCAGTGTTTACAGCCAAGTTTGAATGAAAAAAGTATCTGCATTGTGTAATTGGATGTACAATATCCTTCTCTCCCTTTGTCTTTTCTGTCATGGACAATTAATGAGTAAAAATAACGCAACATGCTACAATACCGACAGTGGCGCTTATGGCCTCTAAGGGCATGAGTTACTTTTAATAACCCATAAGTCATATTATATAATTGTATAGTTTAGAAGCATCAATACTTCTCTGCCTGGCTGTAGTTTAATGTTCATTTACCTCTTGCGTTGAGAGCACAACCTCCACTTTTGGAATGTTTTTGATTCATAAACAATTGATTTTCTGCCATGTGACATTGGCACTAGATCCTAAAGCTACTAAATCCCACCACATTGTGAATATACTGCTATCGTGTATCCCACCTGCACCCCATCCTGCATCCTGCCCGGCGGCTGTGGTCTTTTGGTGTCCGGTGCTAAAGCTTTGGTCCATTGGCGCCCGCTGCTGCTGCACACCCCTCTCCGCTGCCCTCTCCTTGTCTTGTCCCTCGTCTTCGTCCTCATCGAACAGCAGCTGCATCTTGGACACGGGCTCCCGGAGGACAGTGGGGGTTGACGACAGCAGCATGGGCTCCTAGAAAGAAAGTAAAATGTATTTATAAAAATGAATGTGAGGGGGCAGCTGACAGCCTGACAGGGAGTTTCCACATGACAAATCTAATCTGTTCTAGATTTCTGTGCTCACCAGGGCGAGAGAGGGGAGCTGTGTGGACGACATGCAGGCGCCATCCGGGGAGTAGACCCTCAGCAGGTTGTTGGGCGTCACGTTCAAGTAATGATTTCGATGGGACGGAGAAAACACGCCCACCTACAATAATACAAAGACATCAGGGCGATTTAGAGGTCCGACAGTATGCTTCAGTCAGGTTTTATAAACCAGGGACTCCAGGTCATGGGGTCAGGAGGACAGGCCAGACAGCCACTCCTATTTTCTGTTTCAAAACCAGGAGAGTCTGGTATACAGTCTCGGCATTTTACTGTTGATTTGGCAGAAGATGGTGGCGGTTCTTGGTTTTCTCAGCTTTATTATTGTTGTTGTTCATGTGGTAAACAAATAAGTAGGATGGACCATGCCTATCTCTAATTCGTTAATCCACCTGTTAATCACAACATTCAGAACTCATGGAGATAACATTGGGTCCCACAGCACATACCCTTTATAAAAATCCTTTTTTTCCCTCACTGTCTGACATAAAACCAGAATTAAATTTTACTTTTTTTTAGGTCAATTAGAATTTAATTTTTTTTTTTTTTTTTTAGAAGGCTTGTTCTGTGTCCCAGAGATGAACGTGCTGTGGTCTGTAGTGTAATATGAATACCAACCCGAGAGCAAATGCAAAAGACCTGGTGAAGATGTTGAACCTGGTAAGAGTTTGTCATTATCCAGAGTGAAACAAGTCCTGTACCGACAAGAGCTGAGAGGGTACTCTGTCAGGAAGAAGCCCTTACTCCAAAATAAACATCAAAAAGACAGATTGGAGCTTGCAAATAAAAAAAGGTTAAAGATTTTTGGAGACACATCCCGTGGTCTGCCGAAATGTTTTTTTATTTTTTATTGTTTGGTCATAATGACCATCATCACGTTTGGAACTGTGAAATATGGGGGTGGCAGCATCATGCTGTGGGGTTGTTTTGCTGCGGGAGGGTCTGGTGCACTTCACAAAATAGATGAGATCATGAAGAAAGAACACTATGTGGAAATATTGGAGCAACATCTCAAGAAATCAGCCAGGAAGTTAAAGCTTGGGCGCAGATGGGTCTTCCAAACGGACAATGACCCAAAGCAAATGGCCAATACTGGTTACAAAGTGACTAAAGGAAAACAAAGTCAATGTTTGGAAGTGACCATCACAAAGTCCTGATCTCAATCAGGTTGTAAATGTATGAGCAGAGCTGAAAAGGCATGTGCACGTAAGGTGGCCAACAAATGTGGCTCATTTACACCAGTTCTGTTTGGAGGAATGGACCAACATTGATGCCAACTATTGTGAGAAGCTTGTGGAAGAATATCCAAAACGTTTGACCCAAAATATACAGTTTAAAGGCAATGCTACTAAATATTCATAAAATGTATGTAAACATTTGGTTTTGTAAAAAGTCATATAAAACCATTTAGAAAATTCTCTCATTCTTCTGGCATTTAGCAAATAGTAATTATTGTATTGATTCTAATTGACATGAAACCAGAATTGACTTTAACTTTTTTAGGTAAGACAGTGAGAGAAAATAAATGCAAATGTGTCTTTTTATAAAGTATATGCAAACCTCTGGTTCAGGCTGTATCTTTGTAAAGAAGTGTGTAGTCTCTAATGCAGTTCAATGAAAAGCTGATCATTACCTGTTTAAGCAGCAGGACAGCTCCAGCCTTTAGCTCTCCTGCCCTGTCCTCCAACAACCGTCGATGCACCGTGCCCTGCATCTCCCCTACAGTCCAAAAAAAATATTATTATAAAAGATGTAAAATCAACTGAGATAATTCATTTGGCCTTTAGGAGAATTAATATGAATCTAACAAATTGAGAGCACATCAGAGGTTGGACCAAGTCAGAAAAGGAATAGATTAAAATAAAGTAGCTACTTAGTTCCTAGGAAGGGCATCGTAAGTCTGTCCTTACAAAAACATTGTTAGTTTAATCCACAGATCTTTACACCATATTTCTTGCCAAGTAAAAACATAAAGTCACTGCACCAGAGAGTCATCAAGCACATCGGAAGACTTTCTTTGACAGTCATCTTCCCTTACAAAATCTGTGTTGCGTGAGTGGATCACAAACTGAAAATATTTCTGGCCTCTGGACGATTTAATCAAAGACTTCAACATTTGCAATACTGATCCTTAAAGCCAAGACAAACAATCCAGTCTTCCTAATTGTGTTCAGCTAAACAAAATGAGCTGGTGAAATTAAAGAGTCGGAATAAACGTACCGCTGGGCCACTTCTGAATAAATCCTTTTGAGTTAATAAAAGTAGACAATTTGTTTTTTTTCCATCTTATCCTTACACGACTTCTGTTCAAAGTACACCAAAGTAATACAAGTTGAAGATCGAAACGCATTTCAGCCAGTGTGAGCAGCTGGAGCCAGTACATCTCGGATTACCATCTGTTTATTAATCAGCAGTGGTAAACCTACTGCAAATCTAAGGTACATTTAGAGGCAAACTTCATATTTACCAGTTGTTGAAAAACAACATCTGCACAGGAATTATGTTTAAGCTTATTTGCTGTAGCTATACTAGAACTGCTAATTTAAGTTTATTTGATCAAATTACAGTTTCACTCACATTTATTATATCATCAACAAACTGTGGACAAAAATCTTCTGAATCGTCGATGATTGTGTTGAGGTAATGAGATTCCCTAACTGCCCTGCGGCTCCTCAATGACAAAAGGCCACAGCACTGGTAGAACAACTTCTGTGTGTCAGAAGGACTCGATGCCCACCCACCTCCAATGCCAATCTCTTACTGTCGAGCCTCTAATGAGCTCTTAGGCCCAGAGTGCAGCATCTGCCCCTCGGCTTTGATTATTAGAACTCGGCGACTGACTCGAGCCAGAGAAAGAAGTTCAAAAAGGTAAGAGCTGATAAAGGATGGATACCTTAGTTGCCTCGTTACAGTGTTCTTTCGAGTTGGTAGTTAAGAACTTTCACCCACATTCAACCAATAGATACAGACGGCATCTCTGAAATTGTCCATATATGGTCATGTTTGAAACCAAAGGCGGAAACAATTGAGAAAAATCTTAACTTTCTCTAATTATTCAAAAACTACTTTAACGAATGCTGAATGATGAATATAGTTTTCTACTAAATGAAGATACAAAGACATGGAGTGGAGCAAAGTGGTTCAACAGCCCAGAATGAGAATGCCAACATGATGCTTTATTATAGCAATGTGCTAATGCTAACTAGCGCTAGCAAGCTGTGAATAAACATCCATATGGACCCGATTTAGACTTGACTATTTGTATGTGACAAATAAATTTAGATTTTGCCAAAAATCCATCTGTATCAATCACGACAAGCAAATATATAAAATACTTAACAGTCATTTCTGACAAAGGCCCGCTGCCCACATGAATAGGAAAAATGTTTTATTTAGGGCTGCATGATATTGAAGTAACTTGCAATATGCAATAATATAACTGCGATAATTTACCAAACCCTTTTATTGATATGTTGCATTCTTTTTAAACACAAATTGCAAGTTTTTCAGAAAAAAAACCCTCAAAATCAGGATCAAAACAAGGGTTACATTTGAGTACATTAGGACATGTTTAATTAAAACTGAACACATTTTAAAGTTCTGTTAATTTTTTTGGCTGAGTTTGCCAAGAATTTGTCGATCTCAGTCAGATGAAGACTTTAGTGATGCTCCGGTATATTGTGGCTTCTAGTTATATGGATTTTGCATAAAATCATATGGCGAAACGATATTTTTTTGAATATATTGTACTGCCTTAGTTTTATTTTTAAACTCCTTTTATTAATTCTACAAGTGGACAATATGATAATATAATGTTTCGATGCAACCATATAAAGCCTACATGTTTACTATTGTCCAAAACGAAATACTAATCTACCATAGCACAACAATCATTTTGCAGCTTTAGCTTTTTGTGCAAAGCTAGCGCAATGTTTATTTTTCCTGTATAAACTTGTTGTATCTTCAAGTCCACACAGTGGGGGCTAAACAAGTTTGCCAGTGTTGCAGCAGCCGAGTTTGCCGACTAAACTCGTGTTTACAGCTTTTCTAAAACCTTATGTAAGTGCAACATTGCATTTTGTTCTCACACATTTTTTACCATTCACAAGCTCACACTATCCTCAGCAGAAAATGAAAGCCTCGAGCTTCTGTTGGTGTTTGGTCTGCAGCTCAGAAGTACCACTATAAGCTCTGACTGAAGAAAAGAAAATACCTCCATCTAATGTTAGCAAATAGAACGGCGCGGAGAAAGGATGCCTCTGGGGGTTAACCTGGTGAAGAGCATACTATGTCACTAAATCGGAGTTTTAAATCTAGTTTGATCCATGTCAATCCCTTTCTCTAGCTTTTGCAAAAGAAATGTCGACCAACTGTGTCATGTGTTCCTGTTGTTCTCATGGAAAAACATAAAGGAATAACAATTGAATAATAAAACGTCTACTCTTGTTTTTTCCAAGTTCCCCACTAAAGTTCCTTCTTCACTGGACAGCGCTTTCTGGCAGCACTCGCTCTTGTTTTTCCAGGTGTTATTCAGGCTCGTCTCCATGGCTTGATTTTTGGTGCCAAGAAACCAAAAACAAAACAAACCAAAAAAAAAAAAAAACACTTTGAACCTGGTCGCCCTGTGTAATTAAAAGTGCCCGTGTGGCAAGTACCTGTTGGGTCTTTGAACACTGCTTTGGCGTCTGTGTGAGTGGGGACAATGCTCTTCAGCAGCACAGCCATGTTTGGCACTTTGTTTTTCACCAGCTGTTTGAGGGCAGCCTGCATAAACACAAAAGGCAATTAAGCTTAGCATCGATAAACATTTTGCAGTTTTGTGGCACAGGCGAAAATATTAGTATATTACAGTTCCAGTGTCACGTAAACTCTCATTATTTTATTATTATTCCTGATTTGTTGCTGTTTACAAATGGGATCACCACCTTACAAAGATCACTAGCATTCAAATATTTAAGCTCTGCCAATAACTCCAGAGGAAAGGGTAAGGTGTTAATGCTCAGGCAATCCATTTTATAAAAAACAAAGTTTGCAGAAAAGGCTAAACTTTACATGATCCTCCCACCCATCCAGCCCCCTTTTTTTTCTAAAGGTCTATATCATGCAAAATAGACTTTGGACTTGGACTTTTAGCCATGTTATTATGCTATTTCCTTATCAAAACCACCCCCAGTGGTTTTTGGCTTCATTCACACAGTTCTAAGCAATCCTCCTGAATCCTGCTCTCTGAGCGGCTGCTCCGCCCGCACCTGGTAAACAACTGAGTTGTGACACTCTGACGTCTTTTTTCATGATTTCTGTTGTAAGAAAGAAAAAAGGAAGTGCCCGACACTTCTGCTCTGCCCCTGCGGTGAAAACAAACTCACCCCCTGAGTCATGTTTGCACTGAAAGCTGTGAAGAAGGAGCTCTTTCCAACCTACTTACCTAACAATAATATCACAAAGAAAAGCGGGTTTGGCTACGAGGTGTACAGGACTTTTTTCAACCAAGTTGGAATTTCTTCCCGGGATTCAGCAACTATCAGCCAAAATAGTGTTTTTCTGTGACTGTGTCTTGATGGATGTTTGTTGAACCTTCGCCAGAATCAAAGTGGATTAACTTTTACAACCAACACGAGTCCCATAACGTAAACACCCAATAGAGCGGCCAGGACAGAGCGGTGAGTCAATCAAAATGCGTATTAGCTTGTGAATTAGCCATTTATGAAGCTGTGTTGCAAATGTCAACTCCTTATAACCGCAGTAACTTCACTTATTGCTGTGATATTTATATTTCTTTAACTGCTAAACATGCATGGGCTGTGCAGATTAGCTCGGAGAGAGGGGGCGGAGTTAACTGAAACTAAACGTTGTGTCTTCCGGGTTTGCAAAATATCCACAGAAAATACTTTCTCACAAAAATGAGTACTCCATAGTGGTAGAGGTACAATATATCACATAAATGCCTATAGTTTACGTTGAGATGGCTAAAATAGCATGATATAGATCCTTTAAAAGGTAAATTATGCAACTTTTTATGAGAAAAAGAAGTTGCTATTTGTTGTGACCCAGCGGCTGTATGACTGTTTATCATGGCGCCTTTACTTTCCATCATGGTGGTCTCTACAACGCTCCAGGATCAATTTGTTTTGTAGGTTTTCTGGTGGGAGTCAACAGTGGAAACCTTCCAAGCAATTGATCCTGGAGCGTCCTAGAGACCACTGTGACAGAAAGTTAAGTTACCATGCTGACCACTCATACAGCCGCTGGGTCATTACAAGGTCAAATAAAACAAAACATCAACTCCTTTTTTTTTTTTAATAAAAAGTTGCATAATGCACCTTTAACCTAATAACCCTGCCTTAAACGAGCACATTTTCTACAGTTCAACCCAAATCTAAAAAGCTTCTTGAAGAAAGCGTTAAAACAGCGACAAAAACGAAACGAGATGTAAATGAGGATGAAAGTGCAGCAAAAAGAGCATCAAAAGAGCAACAAGAGTCAAAAAAATAGACAAAAACAAAAATAAAAAAAATAAAAGCATCAAAATAATGACAAAAAAGCAACAAAAATGCAACAAAATTGTGACATAAATGCGCCGACAATGCAAAGTAAAATCTCAGATGAGTTTTGTAGGTCTTAGCTTTCAAATGAGGTGTTAGACTGGCCTAGGTTGTAAACTCTCCAGTCGAGAAGCTTTTAGATTTGGGTAAAACTGAACTGAAGAAAATGTGCTTGGTTAAAGCGGGTGTTAAGAGGTTAATGATGATAGATTAGTGAAAAAGTTTTAATGTTCAAAAACGTCAAAGTGGATGAATATTTATGTAGTAGTCAGTCTGTCTTTTCTAATCTGAAACAATTTCAAGCGCCCCCCTGTTCAGTGTTCCATAACCTCCAGGGGTCCCCGTACCCCTGGAGGTTTTCCCCCGTTGGGAAGAGTGCTGCAACCACTTCCTTAAAGCTGAAGCCGTTTCCCCAGAGTGACTCACACAGGGACAGGAGGCTGCATTACAGTGATTGATGAGTGATTGTGTTGTGTATAATTACAAACACCTCTTGTTCCACGCCATCATTTATTCTGATTATGACAATAGACCTCCAACAGCGGCACACAGCGACTACAGGGACGATGAAAAATACAGAAGCTGCTTGGCCTACATAATGGCTCGTTTAAAAACGGTTAACAATTTCTGTTTTACTGCGGCGCACAGCAGGAATTTCATGTCGGTAACGGAAGTGTGATCTCACCTTTCGGAGCACCATGACGACGCTGTAGGTGTGGAGGAAACAGGACGGGTTTCTCTCGTCCAAACCCATCTCTGACTTCAGGGCCGTCCAGGCGGGTCCACGGAAGTCCTCCTCCTCGGTCTGTGAGCTGGAACACTGTCAATAACACAGCAATAGCACTTCATTTGAGGATCAATCAGTGGAAAAACATACTTTCTCATCAGTAGTTCATGGTAATAATGATTAACCTGAACCGAGCACATTCTCAGTTTGGCATTACCCAAATCTAATCTAATCTTAAAAAAAAAAAAGCATCAGAATAGCAACGACAATGAGGATGAAACAAAAACACATCAGAAAAGTGACAAAAAATGACAAAAAAAAGCAATGAAAAAGTAACAAAAACAAAGAAGAAACGAAAACATGTCAAAAATGTGACAAAAACGCGGTCACCACGTGTCATAATGTTATGATCAGTTTTGTAGGTCTTAGCTGAGGCGTGACACTGGCCTAAAGGGTGAAGCTTTTAGATCTGGGTAAAGCTGAACTGGAGAACATGCACTTGGTTAAGGCAGGGGGTAAGAGCTTAAAATGCAGAGAGTTTGTAGTTTGGGCATCATGCTAAAGTATATCATCAAACACAAAACCAAAAGCCCAAACCTAGCCTTTCATTTTGGGGTCAATTCTCATTTTAATGTTAAACCAGCCTGCTTGCACATTTATCATTAAAAATGTAGATGTTAATGTGTGTTAATATTACGTTTTGTCAACAATACCTTCCCCATAAAATGCCCCAGAACAATAATTTTGCGAGAAGTTTACACTCATCTTTAAGGTTATAATTGTCCCACATACCCATACGAAAATGTGTATGCTTTCCACATTTAAGCAAATAATGACACTTTCCACTTTACCAAAACAGCTAATAACAATAGATCCAGAATTTGTAAAGATATCCCAGTTTTTGTATATTTTAAGCAATATTCTTAATCAAATGTACTCAATTGTCATATCATAAAACAAAGTATTACCTGGCTCGGTGACCTGGCCACAGCACCGTGAGCTGGTGTATTGGGAACAGAAACCACTATGTCATCCAGGCTCTGACCCTGCGGCTGGGAGGCAAAAATCCAATTATCGTATGGCGCCAAGGTGGGAAAACAAACATAGATTTCTTTGACAGTCATTTCATTAGCGTTAGGATGACAAAACTGCGATATAAGAGGAGCACATCAGCATATTATGAAACAAACTAGGTCACCGTTTCACAGCATCAATATATGTAATTGTTGATGCAGAATTACATTATGTCTACCTGTTGTGGTAGAAGGCCCGCAGGTCCCGGGAAGCGTCTAGTTCTGAGACGATTACACTCAGAGCGGGGTCTTTTCTTTGAGTTGGAGGCCGAGACCAATTGGACCAGGCGATTTGTTAGGAGGGGGGTGTGAAGGGGCGATGGAGTGCTAGGTCGCAGAGGAGGTGCAGGAGAGACCGACTCGAACAGGCCACGGCTGGGTCTGGAGGATACAGGGGTGGACAACGGTCTCTGCAGATGCTCTGGTCCTCTTTTTACACATGGAGACGTTGCGATGAGGCCGGGGAAAATACTAGGGCTTTGAGGAACAGTGGCTGCGGGACGTGGGGACTGGATAGGGGTGGTGGGAGGACGAGGGGTTGATTTAGGTGGACCGCCGCAAGGGGATGCTTGAGGAGCTTGATTACTACCACTAAATGCAAATCGAGACAGTTTACTCATTCCACAGGGTAATACAGGTTTCTGTGTACTTTGTTCATTAGTGCAAGATTTGTGACTGGTAATAGCACTTAGTCCATTAGGTATTCCTTGATTATTATTTGAAGTGTGTCGAGAAACCGCTCTTAAACCAGAACTAATTTGGGGCGTCGTGGCACTAAGTGGACGCAGTACTTCAGTTGAAGATGCCTTAACCATGGACACTGCAGCGGCAGGAACAGTGGATTTTACTGGCTGTCCTATTTGCTGATCAACCTCATCTAGGTCTGTCAGGTCAATATCCCAATCATCAAAGTCGTCCTGAGCCACTCTGGGCATTAGCAGTTCAGTGGTGTTAGCAGTATTTTGAAGAGCAAGTGAAGTAGTCAGTGGATTATTAAGTGATGAAGGAGAGGGATGGGAGGAGTGCCGCCTAAGGCTAAAGGCAACAGTTGGTCCAGCGGTGTCCAGCGGGCTACTCCTTGATGTGGCGCTGCTTTTTCGCAGGGCGGTTGATCTCTCTGCAATTTCCCGAGGACCATTTGTCTCAGTCTCTCGGTGAGTAACAGAGGAAGCACGCAGCAATGAGGATGACACAGCAGCTGCCACTTCGACCGGCTTGGATGATGAAGTGCGGGCACCCCAGTCTGTTGCGAGCAGGTCCTAAGGAAATGCACGCATACATAATGAAGTGAAACAGAGGAGCAACAGAAGGAGCTTGTTAAATTGTGCACAGCTGCAAACAGGTGTGCAGGCACTGACCTCATCATCGAACTCTTCCCCAATGCTGAACAAAGTACTCAAATTGCAAGCCTAAGCAGAAGACATACACTTAAACATTTTAACATAAAGGAGTACTGATCATGTTACGGGAAAAGGCGTGTCTTGTTTGTGTACACATTGTAGTTAGCATGTTAGCATCTTTAGCTCAATCAGTTTAGTTTTTCCCAGACCACTTACCATCGCAGGCATTCAACGTCAACATCGACAAATCACTTCGTTCAAACGCGCCACTCTTGTTAAATACAATATGATAAAGTATTTTCAGTATGATTTGTTTTGTGACAAGTGACTACATGGCCAACGTCAAGCAAAATCTTTTTGCCAACTTGTCCAGTCCGCGCCGCTACGTTCAAACCGGACGTACGTAATGACGTACATGTGTAGGAGAAAAGTAAACTCGCACCGAGAAAGTTACGAGCTGTGATTTTCTGCTTTGCTTCAAACATTTTTGTTGACTTAATATTCATAATTTTGGCCCGCAAGAAAATAATTGTATTTATTTATATATTTGTTATTTATTTATTTATTTATTTATTTATGGCAGTAGAATTTCTGTAGCCAAAAATACAAACATGTATTGTGCGTATGCTTTTTGGCACAGGCTAGATTACATTTTACAGGGCGGTCCTTTATTATATGGTCGCCTGCCCCTCTTTTGGTCTACCTTAGCCGCAGTCCGTCTCTCCATGTCTCACCAAATTGTGTCACTGGTCCCACAATTATCAGTTGTCATGACAATAACAGGCATTAATCCTCAGGGAAATGTGAGCATGGCCATTGCTTTTAAACGCAACAAAAATCACATTTTTGTTGCGTTTTTAATCATTACTTTTTAGTATATTTACTATCAAGCTATTGTACATGTCAGTCTTAGACCGCCATCTAGTGGTCATTCTTGTTATAACAGGTTTCAGCTTGCATTCTGATCTAATAATAACTACAGTACTGGTGGGTTTTATGTGAACTAGGCCTGTGACCGACAGTGTGCATTAGCTAAGGACAGTTGACTTTTTAGTAACACTTTTTGCTCACTGACATTTAATTTAGAGCTCTGATGTCAATATTTTCTATATAACCTGGGCTTTCAAGACTGTTAATTTCTATTGAAGGGTGAGTACATGTTAACATGCCTTTGAATCTAGCAGCAGTATTTTTGGACAGCTGAATGTATTCTTTTAGCGTTGAATAGACAATTATGCTATTTTGGAATCTCACCCTATTATGAGTCATCTAATATATATTTATGTTAACTTTAGGTCATGTCCAGGGAAACCTTTCCTTTCACATCTACCTCCCTGCGTTCGTTCAGACTGGAGCAGGAATGTCAGGACTGGGAAGATGCTCGTCGATCGCTGGCTCACAGGAGGGTCATGAGCCGGGCACCTTTACCCGCTGCCCCTCGACCGCCACAAAGGCACAACCAGCAGCGGCGAATGCAGGAGGTCAGGGCTGGTCCGCCACAAGTGCGGTGTAGAGACCCAGCTATCCACAACACCTTTATGTGTGGAGACATGAAGGGGGTGTATGCAGTGCTGAAGGATCCTGCCATGGTCAATGCTCTGATGGAGACAGTGCACGAGGAGATGGTGTGGACTCCAGAAATGGGTTGGTGGTTTCTGTTTTCTCATGGTGCCGTGCCACTCCTTTTCAAATGATTTAACTTATTTATATAGTATTTAAAGAGGGGGTATTATGCTTTTTTCAATCACATAGCACCAGTCTATAGCACACTACAATGATGACGAAACCTTCTGTTGGTCTGTAAATGCAGTAAATTAGAATGACTGCCTTGTATAAAATTGCTCTCTCAAAATGGCTGTTGTGAATGTCTTGAAATAGGCCTCTGTCTCTTTAAGAACCTCTGAGCCTTTCCGACACGCCCCCTCCACACGCTGTCTGTGGCATCAGTGGGGAGGGGGTTCTGCTGAGGAGCAGTGGTTGGTTACTCGGCTGGTGACGAAAGCTCGGAGGCGTCTCCAGGAGGTGGAGGCGTTCCTAGGAGGACTCAGGCAAACCTATCCCTAAAATGGCTGCCATCAGAGTTTTTACAGATTACTCAAAAATATGTGAATGTGCCAAGGCAACACTTCAGGCATGTTTTTAATGAGGGAATGACACAATAACATGATGTAAAGCTTGAAAAAGTCGATTTTGCATAATACCCCCCTTTAAAGACATTTGTTTTCCGAAAAGTCCAACTGTGATGGGACCCTGTGTTATACAAGTGTTGCATATTCGCCACCTATAGATCATGAATTACTAATTGCCTTCACAAAACACTAACATATTCAGAAGTTTAAAATACAAGTAAAAATATGCCTACAATCTAACCAACCAATGAATTTTGAAACAGTATTTGTTATAGTGTAAATGCCAAGCTGTTATTATGGTCAACTTCCAAGAATTGCAGTGTTGGCTGGTTCCTCCTAAGTGCACACAAAGGGAGTTTTATTGATAATCTGTATACATATGCCAATACATCCATTCTGCCTCTAATTACATAGCCTACATAAGCAAATCCATTCCTATTCCACATAGTCCCACAGCACAGATCAAAACAAATTAAGTGTGTTATGTCGGGAAAGGTGTCTAGTGTTAAACCTAAAGACTCAGTATGCACCCAAACTTTTAAGGCAGATTCAAGATGATACAAATATTTACCAACCAGTGCTGTAAATGTGCATGTGTCTCCATCAGGAATGTGGACTCTCAGCTCAAAGGTAAAACAGACTTCTGCCCTGCGCCTGGCTGCCAGCAGGGGGCACTCCGGGTGTGTGGAGGAGCTGCTGTTCAGAGGGGCCGAGGTGAACGCTGATCCTGGAGGAAACACAGCGCTTCATGACGCCTGTGTCGGAGGTCACTCAGTCTGTGTGCAACTGCTTCTGTCCCACGGAGCTGATCCGCAGGTGTTATCCGCTGATGGATGTGCCCCCCTTCATCTCTGCAACTCTGCTCAGTCATTCCAGTGAGATAACCCAGTCTGTCAACACAAAGCTTTCCATATTTATTTTACATTGAAAGATGAAGCCTAAAGCAGATCTGCCACAATGTTCTCATACTAGTGTGCTGTAATTCTCCAACAGCTAAAATATCAGTGTTTGAGTAAGTGTTGAATGTCTTATTATCTAACAGGTTGGTGGATTGACTCTTGCTAAGCACTGCAGACTGCCATTGTGCAGTGATTATCTCTGGTGATCAGTGAAGTCGAAGGCTAAGAATGGCAGCCTTATCTGTCAGTAATTGGGGCAGTAGAAATAGCTCACCAACACCACTGTGACTGAGTGTCTGAATGAATAGTGTTAGTTGTGCAAACATATAGAAAGTGTTTTAAACTTTAATTCTCTTCTTTGCACTTTGGTTAGTCAGGGGTGCCCAAAGTGGGGTCCCGCGGGCCAAATTTGCCCACACCGGAACAATTACACTGGCCCGCAAGAGTGCGACCTACTTTTGCGTTGCGTATAGCGCTCTCCCATTCAGTCTAAATGGTAAATATGGATGCAGTACACTTTTTGGCCACCAGCGTCAAATTGGGGGCGCTGTTTCACACCTTTCGTAAAGTTAAGGAAACAATGTTGTGGTGTCTTGGTGTTTATCAATCACAGAGCGTTGCAGCTTCAACTTTCCCATTTTTCCAACTTTTATTGCAAAGGTTGTTGACATCAACAAAGGTACATGCTAAAAAATGACTCATAAAAGAATGTATGCTGAACTGACACTTTCAAATTTATAATGTGGCATTTTCTTTCAGTTAATAAAATGAATGAGGTAAAGTCACTGTAGATACAGGAGTTGTTAACATTTTGCAGTATATTGCTACAATAGTTCATTTTGTTCTACTAAAGGTAGGCCTTTGTCATAGTTAACATTTGCTTTAATGTAGCATGTTATTTGCATAGATGCTATATAGAATCAAATACAAATGTATAGGCTAGCGAAAAATAAAATAAAGTAACAATTATTATATGCAGTTATGTGTGTTTCACGCTTGACATCGCCGCGTTTGGCCCGCGACCCACAGACACTTTTTCATTTTGGCCCTCGACAAGAGACAAAACGTTTGGGCACCCCTAGATAATCATAACACCAGAACACAGGTCTGATGGCATAATTCATGTAATCCCTATGATGGAATGCTCTGTCCACAGATGTGCTGAACTGCTCTTAGCCAGTGGAGCAGAGGTGAACGTAAGGATGCGAGAGTCCAGACTCACCCCTCTTCACGTCGCCGCTCGGAGAGGCCTGGACAAACTAGTGGAGCTCTTCCTCTCCCATGGTGCCGATGTTTTGGCCACAAACCAAGAGGGCGAGACTTCCCTCAATGCTGCATGCTCTGGTGCAGAGAGGCCAACGGAGGCGGGCCGCTACCTCAGAGTGGTGCAGATGTTGTTAGAAGCAGGAGCCGACCCTCAGACAGCGGGCAGAAAGAAGCACACGCCCCTACACAACACCTGTGCCAACTGCTGCCCCGGAATCACTGACCTCCTCCTTCAGCACGGCGCCAAAGCAGATGTAGCCAACAGTGCGGGATACACTCCAATGGACTGTCTGCTACAGGTAACAAATAACACTTAGCACTAAGCAACACTGTGGTTTTACTGATGGTGTATGAGTTTTTTGCTTGTTTCCTGTCTTCTGATTTATTAATTTCACCCTATTTCATTTCCAGATATTGTTGACTCTTATTATTTGGTAATCATGTCTTGTGTGAAGGTGGTGGAAGATTACCCTGAGCAACATCCTGAGGAGACTGCACGCTCTCTCCTGAACCATGGAGCCAAACCTGTTCCTCCAAAGGTCTTGATTTGACATAATCTAAATCAGTTTCACTTTATTTTAGAGAACAGTCATATCATGGCAATAGGATGGAAATAACTAGGGATTAAGCATTCTGAAGCCCGGTTTCTATTTAATTACCATGAAGAAAATAGCAGCCATGTTTCCTGGTAATTCAGGATTAGGTTTAGGATTAGGCACCACAAAATAGATGACCTGTATATCCTGTTTCCAGGTTGTTATCATAGTGTTATTACACTTTTAAGTATCATGCTATTTCCATTCTATTACCATGCTTTTACTGTGCTGTATCCCTTTTCAGATTTGAAAAGAAGGCTTTCTGATTTAATGATTTCATGCAATTTTATTAGATTAAATATTTTATTTACAGATGCTAAAGCTGTGTGTCTCCTCTCCTGCTACTTTGGAGGTCGTTTTAAACTCATATACAATGGTTCCAGTTTGTGAATGGATGAACTCCCTTCCCACTTACATCTATCAGGTGTGAATCGTCTGTCATCTTTAGACTGTTGTGGAATTACAATATATAGATGTTTTTGTTCTCGTCATCTCTAGGAACATAAGGGCTTCTTTGACCTGGTGAATGAGAGGAGTGGCCAGCCTCGCTCTCTGCAGCACCTCAGCCGCTGTGCCTTGCGTTCGCTGTTTGGAGCCCGAGGCTTTTCTGTGGTCAGTAAACTGGACATTCCCAGCTCTGTGAAAGAGTATCTGCTGCTGCACAATGACAGGACTCTGAAATGAAATAAAACAAACATGATCACCCTAATTCACAGAGTTGCCTGCTATGCACTACGCCATATGTTTGTATTATGTGTGTCAGCAATGAACATTTTTTAAGTAGCCTTTTTTCTACTACTTTCCAACAGGTGCAGTTGTAGTAGCCTATAGGCACATGGCATTGGATTACTTTCGGGATGCAGCAATAAATTTAGTAAGGCCAGTGTTTCTCTCAAAATGTGGAATAGTTTAACATCTTACCTCCTGCCTTAACCAAGCACATTTTTTCCAGTTCGGCTTAACCCAACCATAGAACCCAACTCGACTGGGCGGCACGGTAGCACTGCGGTCAGTGCTCATGCTCCACAGCTAGAAGGGTTCGATTCCCAACAGGGACGAGGCCTTTCTGTGTGGAGTTTGCATGTTCTCCCCGTGTCTGTGTTGGTTTCCCCTACCACTAAAAACATGTACAATAGGCCAGGATGAATGAGAGTGTGTTTGAGAGTGCGCATGGGAGACAACGGATGGAAATTAGCCAAAGGTTACAATCCGGTGTGGCTTGTTCATTAACTCAGTGGTTCTCAACCTTTTGGAGCCGCGACCCCCATCATAACAGTTAAAGGGGTTCGGGACCCCCTTGCCCGGGTCACACCTTGAGAAATCGGAACATTAGCCTACATAATTCTTAAAAAAACAAAGAAAAAAACAAATGGCTAAAATAAAATTCATCAAATTATTAACATATAATGACACTGGTAAAATAGCACACACTTGTGACAATAAAATAGTATAATATACACTAATAAAAACATGTATATGTTATCTACATGATCTGGCGACCCCCCAAATTTGTCTCGCGACCCCCTTGGGGGTCCCCACCCCCAGGTAGAGAACCACTGCATTAACTTGCACTGTCCCGACCCAAAAAAAACAATAAACAAAATAAACATTGTAATGCCTAATTTGACATCAAAGACCTTCAGAGGTGATCCTAACTTTTTTGACACGTTATCGCCACGTTTTTGTCACATTTTTAAGCGTTTCTGTCGCTTTTTTGTCACTTTTTAGTTGCTTTTTCATTGCTTATTTGTTGAGTTTTCACCATGTTTTCATCAAATCTTTATCATTTTGGGTCATTTTTTGTTTTGTTTTCATCCTCGTTTTCATCACTATTTTGATGCTTTATTTTACGCTTTTAGATTTGTGTGAGTGGCCAAAATTAGTCCTTATTTAGAACCAAACTTTTTGGTTGCTGTATGTGTGTTTTCTTTTTTGTTTAGATTTAGAATGTTTATTTTGCTCTAAGTTTGAGAACCACTGACTGACCTAGGCTCTCCTGTCAAGCCATAAATAAATAGTGTATTATATTAAGCAAATGTGGCACAAACAATAAGTTGTCAATGCAATAGATGACTGGCCATTGTTGTAGGTTTGTAGTGAACGTGAACGGTTGAAAGTCGTTGCACAAAGATAACATATTAACATACAAAGTGTCTCTTGACCAAAAAGTCTGGCTGTAAAGCAGTCAAAGAAGAAGAAGAAAAAGTCTGGCCGTATGTTAGATGAAGAGTCGAATGGTGCGTTATCGCTGCAGGGGCCACTCATGGGGCCGCCACTGTCTGCGCTCGCTCTGCTCCAAAAGCTCACGTCCCGCGCCGCGCTGACGTCACCGCGTGTTTGTTTTGTGGAGGTTGTGAAGGAACAGCTGCTACCTGCACTGAGGCGCACTCGACTCCAAACATGCTCTGATCACACAGCTGGCAGGTAAGATCACACGATTGTTACTCGGCAAAGGGTCACAAAAGACCTCTACGTGCGGTTCATAGCGTGACACGACGGCATGAATCTACGGGAGAGTCTAAACAGCCGAAGGTCGTCATTAGCTAACAAGTTGGGCTAGCAGTTAAGCTAATGCTGCTCGCTACCTCTTCGTCTATAACGTTACGTGGGACTAAATAAGACTCACAAGGTAATACTGTGCTATTGTAGTGATTTTGTGTATGAGCTTTTAATCCTGATTGTTTAGAGTAGACACAGGACGGACTGTAGCTAAATTGCAACCAGATGGATGCACCACAGCTGTTGATCAATGTTGGTATTCATACATATTTATAACTCATCGACAGTCAGGACCAAGGACTCACGCTAAGATTGCAGAACATTGTTTTTGTTGGTTCCCAATGCCAATTTTACCCCAATGTGTACACCCATTTAATGAAACTTTTGAACACCGAAATGCTTGGCTAGCATTTCACGCAGAACATGTTTTGTGTGTGTTTTTATATTATGTCTGACAGGGGTTGAACTGTTCGTACAGAGACAGTCTGTACCTTTGACCCAGTATTACTATAAGTACTGTCTGTCTCTCAGATGGTGCATTATCTCACTGTGTTTCACAACTCAACAAATACTGCTTTATGTAAGGTTGAGATCTGACTACTCCGTTCTTTTGACACTTGACAGTAGGCTTATTGTTATTTAATGAACTGATTATTTTTAAACTTGCTGACACTTCACTGCATATAAACTATACAAAGAGCTTATGATTTCATTTTATTGCAGATATGATACGTATTAGGGCTGCGCCACATAAGAAAAACATGTGATATTTGATAGCTCTCTTATTGTAATATTAAACTAATGTTATAAGCATTTGTTTTATAAAACAAAAAAAAACATTAAAGGAATAGTTCACGGTTTTTCCATACGTGTGTGTACCCGTGGAAGAGCATGGTCGCTTCTAACTTCACCCCGTTTGGAGCTATAGGAATATATTGGGAGAGGCCAAATGCTAGCAACAGCTTTGGTCTTTTTGCATGACTGAGGGAACACAGTTCTTCCATACTGTGATATGTTCTTACCTGAGCTTAGACGAGTTGATACATACCTGTCTGGTGTTTGTGCGTGCCCGTGGAAGAGCGTGGTAGCTTTCAACTTCCCCCACGTTTGAAGCTATAGGAATACATTGGGAGAGGCCAAATGCTAACAACATCTTTGATCATTTTGCGTGACTAGGACACACACAAAGACCAGACGGGTACCCATCAACTCGTTTAAGCTCAGGTAAGAACATATCTGAGGATGGAAAAACAGTGAACTATTCCTTTAAACTGTGCTCTCATAGTAATGTTAAGAAGCTCATGTTACAACTTTGCCTCAGCTTTGAGCCATAGGACAGACTGCTTTTGATAACATTCAGTGAAACTGTGAGAAATCCGGTTTCAGCTAGATAGATAAGGGTTAGGGAAAAGAGCGACCTGGCATCACTGTGGCATGGACCCATCAGTGGTGAGATGCCACAGTTCTTATACCCCTGAGGACTTGTATAAAAAAAACAACTTTGTGTTATGCCGCACAGTCAGGAAGAACTTTGACTTTGTCTGTACTGTGTCCCTCTGGCCAGAGTTTGTCATTAAAATACTCAAAACTTTCATTATGTTAGATTTAAGCTGTGTGATTCAAATTGTTATTATTCATCATCCTAATTTCCGAACACATGTCAAAACAAGACTCAAAAATACTTCATCCGGACCAAAACAAGGCTAAAATTAAGTTTTTAAGTTACCAAGCATTTTTATTTTAAGCTCACGCAGATGGAACCCCACAGTAATTTTACATTATACTGTGGCCTTTTGCATTATGCATATTCCGTCGCGTAATATTGCTAAAACGATGTTGTGCGGCCCTAGATTGTAATAGATGTCCCTGTGCTCCTCAGGGTGGACTGTGATGGCAGTGTGTGCACTGACCATGTTGGATGGGATTGATGATGAGGTGGCTGCAGCTGGAGGGGTCTTTCTGCTGTTGCTGGCCCTGATACTGGCCTGGCTCTCGACACATGTGGCCGACAGAGGGGACCACATCCTGGGCACCATCCTCACAGTGGGAGCTCACGCCTCTCTGATCGGACTTGGGGGTCACGACAGCTACAGCGGGGCATCATCTACTTCCAGAGGTAGATAACATTCACTTCACTCATTTGTACTTCTAAGAGTAGTTTGATGACAACTATCATGCTTTTTACCTTATGTTAAAGTGACAATATTGTGCTTTACTATAATTGTGGCCTCTCTTTTATACATGTACACAACTCTATGTTAAAATATTATTTATTTATTTATTTGAGTCACTTTCAATGTTTAAAATGACTCATTCAATAACCCAGTATTAATTTAGTAGTAAATTCATCCTTGCTACTTTTTTACTGGAGTTGAGTATCATTACAATTTTGATCTAACCGATTGCTATTTACTGTGACAATTGCACGATCTCCCTCAGACACTCCTGAGCAGCCCACGCCTCCACAGTCACAGGAGAACAAGCCCGAAGAGCGTGGGACCGAGAGGGGAGACGGGGACGGGGCGAGTGAAGGAGCAGAGGTGGCCGGGAGTGATGCGCTCCTCGACATTCAAACCAAACAGCAAACGGCTGGAACACTTCAGCTTTCTGACGATGAAGAGGGGGAAGACCAAGAGGAGGAGGATGATGAGGAAGAGCAGGTCAAACACTCTGTGAAGCACGTCTCGCCTCTGACGTCTGCCCCACCCCCCACAACGACAGCCATCTCTGTTCGGCTCAAGTTCCTCAACGACACGGAGGAGGTGGCTGTTCTGGAGCCGCAGGACACCGTGGGAGTGCTGAAAAGGTGAGCGCCGAAACTTCACACCTTCACACAGGTTTGTTTTTTTTCACCTGGAACAAAGTCGCGTCTCTTTTCAAATTCATCATTAATTTGAGCTCTGTTGGTACAAAACCAGATGGCAATAGTCACACTGTTGTGGCAACAAGGGGCAAGGTCTAATGGCCTTTCAAGTTGGTCTTTAAGTTTGGCAGTCAGTATTGTATAGGCTCTGTGAATGGCAAAATGTCACTATATTTATTACTTTTCCTTTTGCCCCTCATAATTAGGAGTGTGACAATATATCAATTTTCTGATATATCGTGATATTTTGCTGGATGATACGATACTGATGTTGACGTCATATTAAAGGGATATTTCAGGATTTTTGACATAGGGCCTCATTTCCTAGTTATCCAGAGTGTTCCTGATTTCTGGAGATTTTTTTTTTGTAGTTCAAGCAGTTCTTATATTTGAAGAGTAACGTGGCACTAGGCTAGTGCAAGGCTAGCGCATTTCTATGATATCAGCTAGCCTGCATTAAAAACAGTCTGACCCCCTCCACAGTGCACCTAGCACAAGCCTAGCGCCATGTAACTCTTCAAATATAAGAACATGCATGCATGAACTACAAAAAAAATATCTCCAGAAATCAGGCAATGAGGCCCTATGTCAAAAATCTTGAAATATCCCTTTAATGAGCGACGTCCTGCATGTTAATGAGGCAGCAGCGCTCCACTGTTTTCACAGTCAATAGAGGCCAATAATGATCAAGAATTCAGTCAGAACAGCAGGGGGCAGCGCTACAGTTTTAAGCATATGGACCAAACACTGTCACACAAATAAATTACTTTTAATGATAGTTTTTTAATTTTTTGATAAAGAAGATTAATTGGGGTTGATTTATTCCTTTTGAAATAGTACTGTGGTTTCTTGTTTATTTAAATATAAATGAAGCCACTGACAGATAGAATAATATGAAGTATGTTAAAATAAAGGTTAAAAGTAGCATGTTTTTTTTAATTGTGTGCAATATATCGATTATCGCAGTATCGCCGCATCGTGAGAGGATCGTTATCGTAAGCCATGTATTGCGTATTGTATCGAATTGTGAGGTACTCAAAGGTTCCCACCCCTACTCATAATGTGATTACTGTATGTAAAATGATGTTACCATGTTCTTTTGCAGTAAGTACTTTTCTGGGCGGGAGCAGCAGATCAAACTCATCTACCAGGGCCATCTGCTCCAGGACCCAAAGAGGACACTGACCTCCCTGAACATCAGCCATAACAGCGTGATCCACTGCCACATCTCCCAGTCCCTGCACGAGTCGGGCCCAGAGGAGGGGGCTCAGAGCGGGTCCGGAGCCGGGACAGGGGGTGTCTCCGGGGGGATCATGGCTGCCAGTGTGACCGTCAGCACGAGTAGCCTTGTGGTGCCTGTATTTGTGGTGATCCTGGCTGTGGTTTGGTACTTTCGAATCAACTACAGACAGTTCTTCACCGCGCCCGCGACCATCTCCTTAGTGGGAGTCACTGTGTTCTTTAGCTTTCTCATATTTGGGATGCACAGCCGTTGAAAAGGCAAAAACCTAAAGTTGAATGTCGTGAAGAACAATGTAAAAATAGTCGCAGCAGTGGGAGTTGTCTGCAGATGGTGACTAATCGAAATGATCCACAGAAGATTGGATTCATAATGCGCGAGTGTGCGGGGTGTGGGTGAGCTGTACCATAAAACTTTGGTGAACTTGGCAGAAGTTTAGCTTAAGCAGAACTTTGTCTCTTTAAGGTGACTTAGGGAGGTCACTAGAAAACAGTTTGGCTTATTTTTCATTTGTACTGTTGCTTGGGTTTTCAGATTGCGTCAATGTTTTATCTGTTGAAAAAAAAAAAGTAAACTGAAACAATCGTAACCTTTTCTGACACCATTGTGATGTACTCTATTGATTTATATCGTCTTGAATGATTTATCTGTATGCATAATAGACTGTACAGCTGCCCTGGTGCAGAGCCAATTTTAAATATTGCTTTAAAAAGGATTGCAATCTAGATTTTGGTGAATTTAAATTAATAGTAGAACTTATAAGACTCCTTTAAAATGTACATACTTGTCTGTAAATAGAGGGATTGACTCAGATGATCTTGCATCTGGCACTTAAAGGCTTGGAGGACCGTAGACTGTGTCTACAGGAGGAACTGTGATCTTATGCTGGACTGCTTTGGATTCAGAAATGTCTCAGAATAAAGCATTTGAAACCAGCCATGCTTTCTGACTGCCAATGACATCTGTTATTCATTCAAAAATTTAATGAACCCACAGAGACTGGTACGTTCAGTGTTTCTTTTAACATGACTCATTTATTATTTTCTCTTAATTGCAAATATTTAGTTATGACATCCTTCCTCCAGTTTTGACAAGCAAGCATGTGCTTATAAAAGCTGAGATTGGCACTGGCAGCCAACTTCCACTCAGTCTGTGCCAGGGCAAATGTGACATACCACCTTGGATGGATTCCCAGTTACAACCTGAAGAATAGTGCACCAAAGTATAAACGGGTTTGCAATAACTAGAAAGTGCTTTTATTATGGTCACACTACATAGGTTGTTCGCCAGAGCATTATGGCTAATGTGAATATAAAAAAAATCCAAATCAATGCAGTGCTTTCTAAAAGGTTCAGACTGATGTAGAACGACTCCACTCAGTATCAGGTTATATTTGGATACACCAAATGAAGACATCTTACAGTGGGTTGTATTCATGATTCTATTTCCATCATATTTTGTCATAAAAACATAAAGACTGTACATACATGTGCCGTTTGCCTACTGGCTCTTCAAATATCAAAATCTGCATTAAACACAAATACTATTTACATATCACTTCTTAGGCAGTGATGGATAAAAACTTAAATATAGTGATGTAAACAAAGTTAAAATGGCACATAAACAAGTCACATTCGAGGATGCATACTTTTAGATGCGTCCTGGAAACACACGACCACACGGAAACTACAGCTTCTCACACAAAAACAAAACCCCGCATACAAAGGCATGTTCTGTACAAATACACGCAAATGTGCAACACAACGCTAGAAATTTAGATTCAAAAGCTACGCATGAGCACTCAAATCTACAAATGTCAAGTGTCCAACTGGAAGAAGCTATTTATTAAAAATAAGAGCCCATTTTTTTTTTCCACTTTTCACTTAAAAAAATTAAATACATTATGTTATTAAAGAAAACCTCTATTTGAAAGCAGCTATAGCGCACACACAAGCACAAAAATATCCATTAGTTTTCCAAAAAATTAAATAACCTTACATTAAATAACTAAAGCTTTGGCCAATTTCCGAGCATTTAAATTCAAACATTTTGCATACCAAATTGTATTTTTTCCCCCTATAAATTTGCAGTATCCATTGCATTTTCAAAATTAACACAAGACAACACAAACCATCATGATCAAAATAATTTAGTAACTTAAAACTTAACATCAGCAGTCGCCATTTTGCTCTCCTTCCGTGATATAGTATTTACAGGGTGATGATTTTCAAAACGAGCTGAAAGTCCATATTCTTCCTATTAAAACCCAGTTGAAATAGGAAAGAAGAAAGAAAAACACGGTCTACGAATGTCTACCCTTAGCTCAAAACATGAATGTCATCTGCTGAATCCTCACCATTCTGTTAAAATAGAATCAGAGAACTGAAGAGTCATAATATTTTATTTACTGTGCATCACTGTCTTATACGATGATTAGAGTGAAATTGTCTTCATCTTTTTGATCTGTCTGTCAGTCAAAACTCTATGATATGCTGAGAACATATCGAGTTGCTCAAAAGCTACCGTATGTTGCGTCTAGTCGTCAAAGATACTCGACATGGAGGGTCCAGAGGGTTTGGGCCTCTTCTTTTTGGACGATAAGCTAATATTACTTTGCGAGTTGCTGCTGTTGCTGTTGTTGCTGCTGTTGCTGTTGCCTCCGCCCCCGTTGCCGCCGGACGGTCCTGCCGCGCTCGCTCCTCCGCTGCCTCCTCCCCCGCCCCCTACGCCGCCGCTGTTCATGTTCCTCTCTGTCCTCTTCTTCTTTTTGGGGCGCCTCGAATCGGAATGGTTAGTGCCTGCAAGACAGACAGTGTTGTGTTTGTGTATAAGCTCGGAATGTAGTCAAAAAAACAGAAAGTAAAATGTCAAAAGAAACATTAAGAATCAATTGTGATAAAAGCACTCAACACCCTAATCAGTGTTATCCAATACAAAATGGCTACTTAAGCTCTGAGGACTCTTGAGTAACCAAGCGACTTAGATGGAGTTCACCCTGGAGGGTTAGCAGTGAGTATAAATAACTTGAGTGTTGAAGATGAAAATACGTTTACACTCATAAAGCTAATGTAGAAGATTTAAGGAGCTCTTTCGAAAAGGACAGGCGACCTAACTGGTTGGAGGCCTACCGTATACAAATACTGTAGACTCATTCCATTGCTGTCAGTCGTAGTAGAGCTGTCTTTGAACGTTAATGAAAGTTTAAAGGTGCATTATGCAACTTTTTATGTTAAAAATACATAGTTGACCTTTTAGTGATCCAGCGGATGCCTGAGCCGTTGACACAACGCCTTTACTTACCATCACGATGGCCTGTAGGAACCTCCCGGATCCATTTTTTTTAAAAAGTTTTCACTGCTGATCGAACCGTCTCCATGGTTACATATACATTACATCAGAAACCCTCAATAACCTGAAACAAAATGTATCCTAAAGCATCATAGGAGCCACCGGGATGAAAAGTAAAGACACTAAGCTAATCACCCATACAGCCGCCGGGTGACTGAAAGGTCAAATACGCACTAATATCAACTGTGTTTACAAAAAAAGTTGCATAGTGCAGCTTTAAGTATGTGCCAAATTACTGATTTTACATGGATAAAAAGAATAATATACTTTTAAGATACTTTTTTAAATATTTCACTCATTCATTATTCATTACATTATTCTTAAATTGTAGCCTAACAGGGGAC
Source organism: Gobius niger (assembly GCF_951799975.1). Classification (NCBI taxonomy): domain Eukaryota; kingdom Metazoa; phylum Chordata; class Actinopteri; order Gobiiformes; family Gobiidae; genus Gobius; species Gobius niger. The sequence goes on from NC_136861.1 coordinate 15,880,095, forward strand.
TTTGGAAACTTTCTGTCTGACAAAGCAAGACAATAAAAGTAGAAAGGGCTAAAAATCTAAAATGATACAAATTTAACATAAAATATAAACATTGCAATGTTTTTTATGTTGCCTTGATACACTGTAGTTGCATTCTATTGCATTTGCTTGCCTCATTTCAGTTCGACTGCACTAGATCAGTCAGCTGTTTATTGCTTCATGAGGTCTTGATTTCGTCACTAATACGAGTATGTTATGCTAGTTTACTCACTGGCTTTAGACGAGGCAGAGTCCGTAGGAGATACGTCAGGTGAATCTTCCCACTGCAGGCGGCTCATCAGGCTCTGTCCATCAGGAATGTCGAAAGTGTCACTCTCCATCACAGCGTCCACATCTGGCAACGGAGGCCTAGTAGATATACAGAGAGAAATGTATAAGACACTGTTCAAATATATCAGCTTCATGCACAATAATGTCCTCTAACGGCTTTCTTAATTTAACTGACAAAAGTTATAACATATGGACGGACATTAGATCATTTCTTATGCACACGTTCAGTCATTACTAACGTCTGTCCAATTTTGAGTGAGTCATCTGTGACTGTTTGCTTTCGTTATGAGTATGGCAGAATAAATATGACAAACTAAGCCGGCTTGAAACTTCCGTCACCTGCTGCTTTTTAATTATTCAACCGACCTACAAACAGGGAAAAGATGTCTGTCTATGAATCTTTGATGATTTAACTAATCATTTATACATGTTACCAATAGCACGCATCTGTAACCTGTGATTTTAAAGGAATAGGCCACCGTTTTTACATACTGAGATATGTTCTTACCTTAGCTTTGACGAGTTCTTTAGGACCTGTCATGTCTTCACCCGTGCCTTCAGTCACGTAAACACAGCGCAGACGGCGTTAGCATTTAGCCTCTCCTGCTCTCCACTATAGCTCCAAAACTGGTCAAGATAGAAGCTACCAAGCTCTTCCACGTTTTCCCTATTTAAATATGGTTAAATATGGGACTATATTGTAAGCCGTAATAATACCAGGAGTAATTTGGCATCCGCACAGTAAAGTGAAGATTACTGCGTAGTAAAGTGAAGATTACTGCGCGGATTTCGAACTACTCCTGGTATTACTACGCCTTACAATATAGTTCCCCCTTTTATCCGCTTAGAAAATCCACATTGTTTAATTTTGTGTAATTATACTTTGTAGTGTAACACTTCAAGTAACCATATTTAAATAGGGAAAACGTGGAAGAGCTTGGTAGCTTCTATCTTGACCTGTTTTGGAGCTATAGTGGAGAGGGGGAGAGGCTAAATGCTAACGTCGTCTGCGCTGTGTTTACGTGATTGAAGGCACGGGTGAAGATCAGACAGGTCCTAAAGAACTCGTCAAAGCTAAGGTAAGAACATATCTCAGTATGTAAAAACGGTGGCCTATTCCTTTAAAGCCACAAGCAGACCTTTAGTTCAGTTCTTCCGGCTCGCCCTGGTTTAGCGCTAGTTTAGCTCTACATCCTCAATCTCAGTAAACAAGCTCAGTACAAATTTTGTTCTTCTTCGGGTCTTCGTAAATTAGGGGTGAAAAAACATCTAAAGCGTTGCACTCTGGCTTATTACACTGGGAGGGAGGGAGCGACCAGGGGCACACTCACGCGGACGGCCCCAGGAGGAACACCCGGGCGGCCCTCCTCTGTTCATCCGTGTGTTGGGGACATCGCTGAGACCTGCCGGGACACAACGCGGCATTACACATCCCTAAGTTTCACCCCTTCCGGCCTTAAATGTAGTTCTGTTCCAGGGAAGGGTAGAGACAAGCTCCTCTAGACACCATCAGAGACCAGCCACATTAGATCAGTGACACCCATGCTCTCGGGGGTTCTTCGGCCTGGCACGAAGAAAATGTGCCTATCCCTTTTATCATTTTAGCTATTGATCACTGAGTGGGTCCAAGACGATTTGATAGTAATTTTGAACAAAATTTTAAAGAACAAGCTAATTTTGAATATCAGACTTCAAAATTAGGTTGCCACTTGTGTTCCCCTTGCATTAGTCCCAATACATGATCACTTTCATTTCACAAAACACATTTGAAACTGATCATGCTCTCACGTGCACGCAAACATACAGTAGACGTTTAGTACTGGGCAGGATATTAAAGAAGCATCAGTATTTTATGAAAGCCATATGTATGTGCACACTGGCCTCTTACCTCGTACACATTTTCTTTGTGTGTTCAGGAATTGCACCACATTGCTAAAAAAAAAAGAAAGAGAAGATATGATTTAATTGCACACATAAACAGCAACATAAAGAGGCCCTGTTGCAGGACTATACAATGTTTTGAACATGCATTGTAGTAATGATGAGATTTGCATACCGTTGTTAACACAGATCTGACTTCATCTGGGCCTAGTGTTTCATAGTTAATGCCAGAGCTGTAGTTATACTAGAAAAACAACAGGGACCATCGTTAAAACAAGGATAGAATAGACGAAGTACAGTAGAGATAGAAAAAGCCACCTTGTTATAGGCCTCTGATGGGACACTGCCGCCAAGATCCCCTGAAGAGTTAACAAAACAACTGAGACATGAGCATGCAATTTCCACAAGTGTGACAGACCTGTGCATGTCTACAACGAAAGAAATATGTACCGTTTTTATGTTTTAGTGACTTGGATCTTCTCGGAGATGTCTGATTCTAGAGAAAGTTTTGTTAACAGTTAGGCACAATTCAGTGTTTGATATATAGTCTAAAAAAAACATAGCCATGACAGTACCTTTTCAGGCTTTCTTTTCTTTGCTGTGGATAAAAAAAAAAAGTTATACAAATGTTTTCTGCACAAATGGAAAACTTTAAAGGAATAGGCCACCGTTTTTCCATACTGAGAGAAAAAAGTAAAGTGAAGATATTACTGCACGGACTTCGAAGTGCTCCTAAGGTGTTACTACACCTTACAATATAGTTCCCCTTTTATCCGCTTAGAAAATCAACATGTTTACTTTAGTGTGACTATACTTGGATCGTGTAACTACTCACGTGACCTTATGTAAATAGGGAAATTGTGGAAGAGCTTGGTCGCTTCTAACTACATCCCTGTTTGGCCCCATAGAGGAGAGGAGGAGAGGCTAAATCATCTTTGGTCTTTTTGCGTGACTGAGCACACATACAAAGACCAGACAGATACACATCAACCCGTCTAAGCTCAGGTAAGAACAAATCTCAGTATGGAAAAATGGTGGCCTGTTCCTTTAAAGCATGTACTCACATTTTTTCTCTGCTCCATAGGACCAGTCATTATCATTCAGGTCATCATTGTCCTCCTGATCGCTTTCTGATTTGCTCATGGTGTTATTCGTGGCTAGTCTGTAAAGTAGTATCAGAAAAATATCAGAAATATATCTTAATCATTCAAAAAAAGAGGGAATTTCAGTATTTTGTACAATGGTCCTACCTGCGATTAGCAATCCGGCTGCTGTTGCGCCCCATGCCGAGACATTTCTCCAGGTGAGGCGCAAAGCGAGAAGCTGCGATCAGTCGTTTACAGTTGGGGCATTCACACTCTTTGTTTTTCCACTGATTATACACTTGGCCAAATATGTCCACTCCAGGTTGATCCACAATTTCTGCAGTAAAAGGAAAATTGGTGACAAAATGTGAAAAAACATCATCATTGGGCACTGTGTGACGTGTAAAAGGTAAAAATAAGTAACACATACCGAACTCCTTCATGCTTTCCTGGTCTGTTTCATCCAAAAAGAAGTAGCCTTGTTTGACAGCACGATGTACCTCAAAGCACAGGCCCAAACAGGCATCATCCACCAGCTCAGAGTAGATGTCATGCACCAAAGCCTGTTAAGACATTTTTTTTTTACATTCGATTCAAATATCAAGGAAAAACGTTTCATTTGTGTATGTGTGTTTCTTCACTCGCCTCCAGCCTGGTGTTGTCTGGGCCTGACAGGGGCATATCCTCCATTTTCATTTGAAAATCTGGATGGGAAGATGGTTTGATTGCAAGATAATGAGTAGTTGAACTGCAAAAAAAGAAGAAAAAAAACATATTTATTATCTGACTTAGGTGGCAGAAAGTGACAGTGACAGTTCTGCTTACTTTATGTGAAGTCATCAGCAGTTGAACAACTTTCTTCATTCTGTTATAAGACATTGATACATTATGTAATAACAAGGTAAGCACGTATGCAAAAATATAATTCATTGTTTTCCCGTTTTTTGTTTTGCTTTTACTTGGGAAGACTATTTTATCTATCATAATCTACTCAATGAGGAAAAAAATAAAATAAAATACTGGAATTTGTCAATACAAATTTTCCATAAAATTTACACTATCGATCATCATGTTACGCATTTAGCTACTTGTCTACTCTCTGCATGCATTTACAGTAAATAAAAACATTTATTGTGACGTTCATATTACACGATAATAACAGGATAAAATGTACCATTCGCGTTAGCTGTTATGATGCTAGCATGCTAACCAAACACCAAAACATAGCATGAAACACCAGAATTCCCAGCTCCCCGTAAAAACTCTTCGGACACAAAGTCATCGATTATGTTAATTTGATCTCCAGTTTGCTCTGCTTACCCTGTCAAGCTCATAGGTTACAGCGCAAACTCAGCCTGGAGAAGCTGCAGTGGCACCATCACCATCACGGCGTCAGGAGAAAATATCCTTTAGCTGCGATCTAGCGATTAAGACATCTCGTTGCAATTCAGGTCCCGTATTTTACAAATATATCTACTGTTGATATTTCTATTACGATAGAATTACAGACACAAACGCGTTATAACCAAGCAGGCCCCAGACACATAGGAACCAATCACTGGAATAAAAACATCCTTCTAATCCCGGTTCTACACAATAAAAGTTCAGTCGGACACCTGCTTTTCTTAGAAACTGGTTTTAAAATCTTCTGTGGCATTATCACCGTCATTTTATCAAACAGAATGTGAAAATATCCTCAGTAAATACGAAGAAAGCGTTTTTTGAATCGTATGTTTGCTCTAATCTGGGGGTGTGACGGAAAAGCTTTTATTTTGAAATTCCAATTAACGTACGTTTTACTGTGTCGCTCTTGACCTTTTGACGCATTTTGAGGGTAACGTCATTAACATCCATAAATGCCGTAATCCAGTGGTTAGAAAGTGCACAGGACGTTAATATGAAGTAGTTGTTTTACAAGAGGTTAATATTAAAGGTTTTTTGGAAGATGGAAATAGATTATTTTTTTATGAGATGTACTAGTGCCTTGAATTATATTCCCCCCACCCCCAAGTCACTTTTAAATTGTAATATATTCTATATTTGTACTTACAGCTTTAAAAATGTAATGTTTGTATTACATATTGTTTCAAAAATGTAGCCGAGTAACACTACTGTGAGTTACTTCTGCGTTACTTTAGGCAAAATATAAACTGAAAATAGCAATAATGCCACAGAGCAAAAGTGCAGTCAAAGGTTTCCTTTTCTTTCGCTTTTCCCCGTTCTCTTGTTTCGTTTTGACAATGTTAGCTGTACGCAACTGCTGATCTTTTACATCAGTATCAACTTGATTTGGCATGCTGCATTTTATATGGGGGATTTGGCATCTTTTCATTCATACATCAATACAAATCATTAAAATGCACTTGTAACTTGAGTTACTGTAAGTAGTTATTACAATTAAAGTTTTTTTATTAGTGATTATTTAGTAATACTAGTAAGTTAAATTCTCAGTTACAGAAAAAAACTTAGAAAATACCAATCTTAAACGCATAACTATTAATGCCTAAATGAAATTTGCTGTAATTACAATTTATAAACTCTACAATTGCAGATTACCCTAAACACCACTTGTAGACTACCAGATCGAGCATTAGCCTTATGTTCAAATAGACAGAAATAAAATTAAAAAAATAGCAAAAGGGAGGGGAAAAAGCAAATCCGCAGCTGTTCAAGATGTTTATTTGCCCAAATACTTCAACTACAAGGACATAAGAACTCCCTCAGCTATAGAAAACATCAATTTTTTTTTTGTCAAATGATCTGCAGTACAAACTTGTAAAGCTTTGCTCTGAGATATTTCTATAAACTGAAACAACAGAAACAGGCAAATTAACCGGAAAGCCTAACTGAAATACTAAACAAAACAATGAGCACTCAATACAAAAACAGTATTTACAGTAATTACATCTGGCAATTCAGTTCCCTCAGTTCCTGATAAGAGTATAAACTACAGCAATTTCACCTCCTTTATGAATTGTTTAAATAGTCCACGCTGGTTTTGTTTCGGTCAAATTATAAAGATTAAGCTCAAAAAGTCAGTGGATGAAAAATGTTAACACGTACAGGCCTATGCAACTGGAAATGTCTTGCCACACACAAGTATTTAGACGAACAGAAAAAAAAACGACAGCACTGAGGAAGAAAAACTGTTTGCAGAACTTTGGGGAAAAAAGAAAAAATTACATTCGTGGTGTTGCTCGGACGTCCGATAACATAATTACATACACGCACGCTGTAGTCACATTATGTGCAACAGCAAAAAATGGCACACATTAAAGCAAAGACTCACACACCCTCATATGTACACACACATTTACAATAAGTGCACGCCTTTTTGTATAAGATCCAACAAAACACATTTGGATTATGGTCACTTCCATTAAATAACAAAAATAATTCAATGAAAGTGATTCAACTCAGCATCCGCAAATGACTTCAGACCAGAGCACAAATGAAAACAAACTGCACAAAAAGGTAAAACAACAACGATCAATCAACAAATGTACAGTAATAAAAACACAGAGACAAACATCCTGCAGTTGGTGTATTTCAAACAGTTTTAGGCCCAAGATGGAGTTTGACAAGTGAATCTAAATTCAAGGTGCAATGAACTGAGCTGTGTCTGTATCAAATATTCAGCTAACAGTTAATTGTTGTTACCGTCTAAAACAGTAGAATAAAAGGGACCACTTCCTTTTGTACTTTTCAATGACAAAAGGCACAATAAGTTGGGTACAACAATGGATGGCACTTTTTACAGTTTGAAACAGCTTTTTGTTTCGTTGTTGACCTACACAGCTGTTGTTTTCATCACGACTGAATAGTTAATGCAGACACTAACTTTGAAATGAGAACATGTAACAGGTTTTGAGATTTTCCAGCAACAGAAAAACATTCATAATGGCTTGATTTTTTTTCCTGAAAAATACCACCGTTATATAAACAGAGATAAAATCTACATAAAAAAAAAAAAAGGTTTAAAGGAAACATTCTGAAGAGTGCAATTGTTCAGTCTCCCCGCACACCCTCCCTCCCTAAAGTGATCTACGGCTTCATGAAGCCTGTTCACTAATCACGCCCGACCTGTGTCCAACTCTTTCTCAGAATAAGGAAATAAAACTACAGGGCAACTAACCCCAAACATTAAAACTCTAATCTTAACAACTGAAACCAGGTTGAAACCAGAAATGCTCATGCATCACCAAACCAGTGGGATGCCTCTTCTGGCCTGACGCCACAGGCCCGAGCAGTCGGATTACCGTCACATTAGGGGATAAGGAAACTGGACTAACAGGGCGGTCTCCTTTCGGGGCAAAAATTACGGCAACATCGAGTGAATATGTGAGTGAGTATGAGACAACGGTGGGGCAGTGATGGGCGCCCTCGTGTGGTGGGAGGAGTGCAGGGTTGGCACGGTGGCAGAGCTCCCTGGACTCCTGGCTCAGCTCAGCGCTGCTTAGTTCACATGGGACTCTTTTGGTCCGGGTCAGTCTGAATCTGAGTCTGAGGATCCTGAGCCGGACTCGCTGCTGCTGTCCTCGGACTTGTTCTCTTTGTCCTCTGCCTCATCATCGTCGTCGTCATCGTCACTGTCATCCTCATCGTTGTCGTCATCGTCTCGCTATACAAGAAAACACCTTTCTTAAGTTCGAGCATTAAAAAACTGCAAATATTGTCACCATAGATACTGGGATGGAATATTATTAATGTATTGTTTCTAAGGAAATGCTCCATATCGATACAAGCCAGATCATTACTGATGAATACTTGCAATGCAGTGCAAATAATTCTATGCAAATACTATTATTATGGAATGTGCCAGGAATCCCAGAAATCTTAACGGTTTTGATGACACAATCTCGAGCTCTATATTTTTTACATGGCAAAATCACACGTTTTAATGTCTTTACATGTGTCATCAATATCAAAAATAAAATGCACCATTATCCTTTGCCAATTGTCAGTGCTTATCCTTTGCATTAAGCTTCATCAAGTGCTCAGAATAACGAGGACACAATCCATACAAATACTGCAAACTGCACCACTATTATAATATATATTTTTTTTTAATATACCGTAATCACATTCCTAATAGAACTATTTATTCACAACCAGAACCAGCAAAGTTTTTCCTCACTTTGTCTTTGGTTCTTACATCATCATCGTCGTCATCGTCGTCATCATCATCGCTGGAGGAGTCTGCGTCAGAGGAGTCCTTCTGATCCTCCTCATCGTCATCGTCCTCATCCTCCTCTTCAGTCTCCTAAGATAAAAACAGGTTTAATTAAGAACAAGGAGCATAAAACTTTGTTGAGCTAAACAAATGTTATGGTACTCACTGATTTCGGTGCTTTGGCTTTGGGCCCCGCAGGCTTCGCAGTACTTTTGCGTTTCTATAATAAAAAACAAGGCATTCATTTAATTAAATACATGGTTATTGGTCACCATATGTTCTTTAAAAGTACTTTCACAAAGTGTTTACCTGTGAGTTGTACTCTCGATATGTATTTCTTTCCTGTGACGACAAGCTCTGCAGAAAAACATAGTCATTATAAAGGCCATAACCAACACTGAGGTCAATAGTTTTAACTGATATGGTTACTAGGCAGTCTTACCGCAAGCCATTGTTCAAGCAGGACCTTGTATTGCTTCTGTTTCTCTTCAGCGATTTTCTTGTAGCGGTCTTTATCTTTCAGGGGTAACCTCTGCCAGCGACCGCCAATCTCGGTCATTCGCTCTTTCATTGGGAGGTGGTTCAATTCCCCATTAGAAAGCATTTCCTGAGAAAACTTTTGATATCCATTTCTAAAGGAAAAGAAAAACACAATCAGTGATTGGTTTCATTTCAATTTTCAACGGAACATTTGCTGCTGAGATAGGAACTTACGATGGAGGCTTTTTGGGTTCACCCTCAAACTTCATCTTCTTCCCTGAGGCGATGGCAGCTGCAGTAGGAGAACGCATTTCACACAAGTCTCTCTGTAGACGACAATGCAAGTCAGATTATTATGTGCTTATACAAGTCTTCTCTAAACATGACATGCAGTGAATTTGTCTCACCTCATATCTTTTCTGGTCGTCCGCTGCCTTTTTGATCCACATCATTTTCTCCTTTTTCTCCATCATGCTCCAAGTGGCTTCCATGGCTTTTTGTGCTTTTGGCCGGTCGTTCTGTTGAACAAAATGTAGCTTTATCGTGAGCTTACCACTAAATTTAAGTATTTCTATAAGCATTAACAATGGAAAAAGAAAGAAAATGAGGAAACAAACTTGCACCTTACCTTAAACCTGGCGACATAGTCCCCGATGACGCTCTGCTGCCAGATGTCCTGTGCAGTCTTGGGCGGATCAGGGAGACGAGTGCGATCTACATTCTTCTCCTTCTCTGACTCTGCTTTTAGGACTGCTTCTAAGCGTTTGTATTTTTCCTGAAACAAAACAAAAAATAGACTTATGACTGAAATGTTAAACCTAAAATACTTTTTTTTTTTTTACTTTGTGCCAACTCATTACCTTCTTCTTATCAGGCAGCTCGTTCCACATTCGTGCCAGGAGACGTGTGAGCTCACTGTCTGCCAGGTCCGGCCGCTCCTGCTGCAGTTTTGGACGTTTCTCTTCAGAAAAAATGAACATGGCCGAGATTGGCCTTTTGGGTTTCTCTGCATTGACCTGCGAGTTTACAGAACAAAAGCTGAATAAAAACATACCTTACGACTTCTGTAAAAAAAAAGCCAATTTGTCCAAGTGTACAAATTACCTTTGCGTTGCTTTTCTTTTTTGAAGCCGGGCTGCTGGCTCCACTGCGATTCCTAAACCCGAATTTGTCTTCACCCATGACCCGCTGCTGTTCTTCTTCTGACAGCGTCTGTAGATGGAGAAAGAGTTAGTCAATACAAGGTTGGAAAAAAGAAAAATCCAATCAAAATTGCGAAGGCACAATAATTTCCATTTACACTGAGGAACCGGTGCATCTCGATTTCAAATTCTTTCTTCCTCTGTTCACATCTTTTTTGGTAGGCGTCTTTCTCTCCCTGTTTCAGCATTTTCCAGCGCTGGCTGCACATGACCATGCGCTCTGTGCTGGGAACATCCTTCATACTCGACATCAGCTCTGCACAAAACATCGAGTACCCGTTTCTGGAGGCAGAAAAGGATTATTCACACATGTATTCACATCAGTTAGATCTGGCATGTGCCTCGTGTGGTTAGAACTTACGGTGGGGGTTTGTCAGGCCGACCATCGGATTTGTCTTTCAAATGCCTTTCAGCTTTTGTCAGTGTTGTCTTCAAAATATCCTCTTGGGTCATATTTAACTCTGGGTGCTGCTGGATGTACTCACGCATTGTCACCTAAAGTGTTTGTAATAAAAAATTAATAAAAAAACTAAATAAACTTGCATTATTTAAAGTTATCAACATAACTCCTTGCCTATACCTGATATTGTTTCTGATTTTCCAAAGACTTTGTGATCCACTTAAGTCGCTTTTTATCAGACAACTGTGTCCACTGTTTGCCCAGGCTATCTTTAATGTCTTTTGTGGTCGCCTGAAAGACATATTGATTTTTTATTTGTAAATATACAGTAACAAAGGCATCTATGGCCAATGATAAAATCACTTACGTCTGGGTGAATCTTGAGAAAGGCCTTTTTTTCATGGTTGTACCACAGTTGTTGAGGCGTCTTGGCCTTTTCGGGAACATTTGAAGCCTTCTTAGTCATATTCTCCATCAGATCAGGATGTTCTTCCCTGTATTATAAAATGCACTTGTAAGACATTTGCGATAACTTTAGAATCTATTCAATTGTTTAATCTTAGATAACACACCTGAACCTCATCATGCTTTGGACAAACATTTCTTTGTCCCTGACAAAGTCGTCCACATATTTTTTCTAGAAAAAGAAAAAGAAGCAAATGATCAATTGCATTTTGTTTCATAAACCTTGATAAAACAAACAAACTTTCTTCATACCTTCTTTTTGTCTGGGAGTTCCCTGTATTTCTTGGAGAGGATTTTTGTTAAATCTAGGTTACTCATTTCAGGGTGCAACTTTGCGTACTTGGCTCTCTTTTCCATGAAGAAGCGGAAGTACGGGGTTAAAGGCTTCTTAGGAAAATCTGGATGTTTCTGTGGGTAAAATATAATGAAACATTTAAAAAAGAAGGACTTTTGGGGTTGTAATGTGTAATGATTGAACTGAATTTACCTTTAATTTCTTTCCCTTGTAGGGATTCTTTATGTATTCTTGAGCATCAACTATAATCTCCGTCAAGGTCCTGAATTTGCGTATCTAAAAACATAATGCATAATGATTAGCAATATGACAGAATACAACAGTGTTAAAAAGTTGACTCACCTCTTTTGAGACCTCTAACCACTTCAGTCTGCACATGTCTGCAGTGTAGGAGTTAAAAGCAACCTTCTGCCAATCGAGATGGGACTCCGATGTTTTGTACTTGGTCAGGTCTTTCTGAGGAAGAGCTACTTTCATCGCATCAAGAAGTTTAAGGAGGTCATCCTGTGCCCACACTGAACACAAAGACCACATATTATGGTTTTATGTACTCTGTCTACTCAAGACAATGGCAGATGTAAAACAAGCTTTTGTCTTCACATTGCAAAAGCATTAGAGGTGTTTTCTAGGGCTGGGACAAAATATCGGATCGGATTTGGATTGCAAATTGGATTGTTTTCCAGGAACAGCACTTTGTTACATTTTGTGTTAATGCATTTTTTTGATCTTAACACTTCAAAGACTGTCAAATGGCATTGGGTTTATAAACTTTGGACACGTGACTGTTTTCTTTTTACAAAATTTGAGGTAAACATATTACAAATCATAATTAGTTATTGTATAAGTACGTATCGGATCGGCCCCGCGTATCGTGATACGTATCGGATTGTGACAAAAGTGGATCGCCCCAGCCCTAGTGTTTTCTACATTTTTGTCGAAATATTATGGGCAATGTGACAAAGTTGCTTTCATTTACACTAACTGGACAACACCCAACTAACCTTGGTCCTGCGCGGCAGCCTCCATGTTTCCATTCATTTGTAGATGTAATTTTCTTACTATAGACAAACAAACAAAATATTACATTATTATTGTTATTACACCAAATCAAATAAAATTGCATAAAAAAGGCTTTGTATTTAAGTTTCTCTTTGTGTAAATTAATGTAAAATTAAATATTCAAGGTGTCTTTAAGTTGCAAGTGTATCTAAAAATGTTTCAGTAAAAAGTTTTTTTTCTTTTCTTTCATCTTTAATGATCATTTCTTTCATGTCTTACAAAAAGTAGTGCTGTTCTGTGATGTGCGCTGGCCCTTGATTTCGCCTGCGCTTCGACATAATGGTTTATGTTCATTACACCGCCCCTTAAACGTTTACGCTCCATGGTGAGGCATAGGCTATTGCTTGTGACGGCTTCAAATCTCAAATAACATTGCAGAGGGCTTCAACTAGTAACTAGCTACGACAACGGGAGAGTGTGCGTCGAGCGAAAAAAAAAAAAGAAGTGCCATCTGGAATTTGGCGCATTAGCACTACTCTTATTGCACAATAAAACTATCGCGAACGGAGAGCAGCGACCATTTTCTCGCTCGGTCCGCTCGGTAATGGAGGATTTTCTGCCGGAGCGGTGGTTGGGGAGGATCCACGGAAGGAGGAAGCGAATGGACGTAGACGGACAGGCAGCTGTAGGCGACCAGCTGACCACGGACGGGGGGATCTGCTTAGCTCTCCGACGGAGTGAGATGGAGGATGGGAAGCACTGCAGCCAATGCGCCACTCACTGCTCGGCATATGGGGCCTCGTCACCGACACACGCCAATCTGACTCCGCCATGCGAACCCACGGTGGTTTCTTTGTCCATTTCTTCGGTCTGGGCGAGGAAATTGGGACAAAACACGACCGTTTTTTATCAACCCGCGACTGGTTTGAGTGAATTTGGTCGAATATGCGTTTTCTGAGCGCTATACATTATGTGCAAAGGCTATGCGTTGTCCAGCGAGGCGTAGCCGTGTTGTGCTGTAATGATGGCGGCTGCTTGTTGTTCGTGGTGTCCTTGATAGCCCCAGCTCACCATGGTGTCTCCCGCATGACTTACCGACATTTTAACACGGATTTCGACATTTTTTCGATCAAATTATAATCCAACAACACAATTGGCAACATTGTAAAGGCATTTTAGCGACATTTTAATAAAAACATTTTTGAAACATATGGATATAAACAACAGAAAAAAAATGTACACAACAAAAATACGTTAAGTGATATTACTTAAAATGATGTTTGGAAAACGTTTAAAAAAAATAAATAAAGGTAGGCAACGCGTCAGTTAACGTCAAAAACGGTCGTAAACGGCTTTTAGCTTTGCCCGAAATAGTGTCACGATGAACGGCTTCAGCAGGATGTGAAGCGAGGAATGGAGAAAACACGACAAAACATTTGACAAGAAAAAAACATGACATAGATATTTAAGGAAAATACCCCTTGATTCTTCTTACGAATCCGAGCGAAAATACAGGTCAGTTTTTTTGCATAGGCTGTAGAGAGAGACGCTTATCCGCGGCTGAGTGGCTTCACTGGCGCGACAAACAGCCCCAGTCCGCCATGCTTCAAGCTCAGCTCTAGAAGGAAACCTACCGTGCCAAGGTCCAATGGCGCACTGCAAACTGAGAAAACCGTGCCTGAACCCACAGCCGGGGCGTATCAGACAAGACACCCCTCGGTCCAAAAGCGCGTCAAGGAGAGCGAGGAAGGCGGGTTTTCGGTCCTCCGCGGTCCTCCGCTGGTTCTTCTGGGCAAGTCAGAGAGGGGGTGAGAGAGGGCGAGTCTCTACGCGGTGAGATATTAAACCGAGATCCCTGATGGCTGACCGAGAACGGCGGCTGGTTGTTCCGCCAGCAGCCGCATGGAGCTTTCGGCGCGGAAAACACCACGAGTTTCCACGCGCATATAACCGACAAAAAAGCACACGTGCCCGAGTTTCGATTATGAAAATTAGCACGGAGTAAACACTGGCTGATATTTCAGCGAAAATGACGCGTCAAGCACCCGGACTTGCGCTCAATCTTGTGCCCGCGCTAGAGGACGTGAATTCCGGCTATGGCGACCCCGTGTGCTCCCCTTCCACGGTGTGTGCCTTTCCCCGACAGGACAAAGCGGGCAAAAGCATTACAAATAAAAAGCAAAACACGACTTACTGTGAAACTTCCCTGGTTTCTTTCAGTATTTTGTTTAGTTTACCAGTCGCTCTCTTTGTGTGTTATGATACCGAGTGCGCAGCGGCGGAGCTCGGGCTGTTTCTACCAGGCTCTCGTCGTTGTGGAGGAAGGGGAGGGTTGAACGATAGCCAGCACTGCGCCGTCCGTCCCGAGCTCCAGTCCCCGCAGAGATGCTCCTTCCCCCCCGCCTCCATCTCTCTCGCCCTCGTCTATCCCTCCACTCAACGCGCAGCAGCTCCTCTCTCTCCAGCCAACCATTTCGCTACGCCGAGGCATGATCCACATTTTTTCCGATGCGCCAGCAGCAGCAGCAGCAGCAGCAGCAGCAGCAGCAGCAGTGTCGCTCCCCTTCCTGAGCGCAGCCGCTGGTGGTGATGGTGGTGCACACTTCGGCGCCATGCTTTATCCACTTTTGTTAATGGTGCCAGAGTAGACTAAAGTTGTTAAGCATTTAATAATTTGTCAAAGTATCGCAGTGAGACACATTTATTACGCAAATATATGTAGCTTTAATTACAGCATTACTACTGTCGCATGACTAAAATGCAGTAGTGCAATAGCCTAGTTCAGTGCCTTTCGAGGCTGCTAAGCCTCTTTTTGCACTTAGTGAGCCGCGGTTTGGCTTGACAGCTTCATTTTTGGCCCTCCTGCATGCTGTTTCTTTTCAACTCCACCTTGTGTGTTTGTGGGCGGATACCTCGGCTGTCCAATCCTGTCCGTCCTATCCAGAGAAAACAAATGACTTTCAGGCACTGGGCCTTGTTGCTCTGCGCTGCCTTCTAATGCGGTGGGACGTTTGGACATCGTTCACTCAGCCTTAAAAAATAATGACTATTGTCATAACGTCAAAACCCGCACAGTGGAGGCACCATACAGGATCAAATGACGTATTTGTGTCTTCAGATCAAAGTTCATTGTTATTGTTTTATTCCGTGTTTTCATACGAGTTTCTTTCATTTAATGAAACTCTTAAGCTTCCAAAATGTGAGCAGAATAATGGGTTATTAGTCTGGAAATTACATGGCAGTAATCAACACAGATGCTGACAGGCGTGACTTTACAGTTCCTGACATATCAGCCTCCAGCAGGCGCACGTCTGAATATGACCCACTGGGCAATCTGTGAATTGGTCTTTTTCAGACTGTGATAACCTAATTTTGCTTGTACCGTCAGTGATAGAACTTATTTTTTTATATATATATAATGAGTGTTATACTTTTGATATACTTTCTTATATTAGTATTTTAGGCTATATTTTACTAAAGCACTTTTTATTCACTTGACCCTCATTTAACTTTGGAAGTCCCACTGAGATCATTCAGAATTTTTTCCCGGGGAGTCCTGGTGCCTCTATTGTACATGTTCATGTTTTAGTGACAGGCCTTTCGCAATATGCAATAAATCATCTAATTGTAAAATGCTGCTAAGGTGGATCGCTGATTTGTACCTGTATTAATATAATTTTGAGACATTTTAATAAATGCTAAGAGTATTTTTCTATTATATTTGTCTGTTTTACATCCTGCATCAGTTTGCACTCTCGAGCACACTTGGCCCATCCAACATGAAAATAATACTTTATGGCAAACTGACTTCTAGCATTTATTTTAATCTCCCTATCTCTCATCATCACGTTGGATAATTGAATCTCATACAATAACGTGGGTTATTGTGTTTGTACTAGTTGCCCGGTGATGCCATATCTCGCAAATACCCTCACCTTTTGTTTTGTGCCAAGTAATACAACAAAGTAATATAACACTATTATAAGGTTCTTTCTGATTCTTTCTCCAGTTTTCATGTAAGAAGCTTGAATTTCCGTTATGACCCTGAATGCATCATGCCTCCTACTGGCAGAGCCAAGTCCCTCCTTGGCCCTCCTCTCAAGATCAACACAAGCAACTGCGAGATGTGTGCTTGGGATGTTCTCACTACAGCAATATAGTTAAACATATTTTATTGTAATAAAATGTAAATGAGCATGTACAGTGTCATAAGCGCACAGATAGCAATCCAAACAAAGTGATCATGTCCTTGTCAAGTCCTGTCTTACCCAACTATAAAACTACTAAAGCCCGTACACTCTGGAAGACATAAAGTCATCACAATAACATCACAATAAGAGAAGGCTTCAAATAAGAACAGCTCACCACAATTCAAAGCATTTAACACAATTTAAAACACTAAGTTCTGCGTAGAAGATAAGTATAGGCTCACATACTTCAAATTAAATAACTTACACCCAATTCTATTGTCACTAGAGGTCATTTGTGTACAACTTTGTTATGCCCCATGGTGACTAAGATATAAAAAAAACAAAGAATTAGCATTTTATGGTATTTATAGTAGCTCCAACTTTGAAGTTTTAGAATCCTACTTCACTCTGCATTCATCTAATCTTAAAATGTTTTAAATACTTCAGGCACTTTACATTTAATACTTGTAATAACTTCAATAGTCCTTAATTTGATTCACATAAAAATGCAAAGGATGAATTTATCTGTTGACTTGAGTTTACGGCAGAGGAGCCTCGTAGTAGACGTCCTCTCCTGGCTCTTCTTCAAACTTCACTTTGGCGTCATCAGCATCCAACTGCAGCACAAAGAAAATGTGCAATCAATATGGGAGAATTTGGAGCTGTTTTGGTATTTCTATAGTATCAGTAAGCAAAACTATATGCGAACTGAGTAAGTTATTTCGCATTTGCAGAAGCAGTGGGAAAATCGGCAATGACAGACCCACTAAACCAGAACAAGAATCATTGGTAGACAGTGCATTAAGTGGGTCAGTGTGCACGGGTGCTCTTCTGCCAACCACTACTTCTCTGAGAACCACTACATGTTTTATTTGTTTAAGAAAGTTCGCTTCTGACTGGAGATATAAAAGTGACAAATGCTGATTCAGTTTTTTTCCATGCATTATGTGGAGTATGAGCTATAGCATCAGCTTCGCACCTCATTTTACCCCCTACTTGAGCCAGAGCCAGTACTGTCACTTTTTGAGCCACTTAAAGCACAGCCTGTAAAGCCATATTAGTAAAATTCCCTTGCGATCGTAGTAGTGGCAGACATTTTACATAGCAGTTTATATTTTCCTGCCAATATGTAAACTTAGAAGAGATGAGGACAAGTAGAATTTGGTAGTAGATTTGTTCTGCACTTTTAAAAGTAGCAAAGTCAAAAGAAATAAGGAATAATTAATATAGTATATCAAGTGGCAATAGCCTTTCACTTGAGTATCATTTGTGAGTACTTACACATTTCATCTCGAGCTCGGAGAAGACAGTGCCCGTCATGAACATGCGCAGGGGGATGGTGAGCAGCAGCACAAAAGGCAGCGCCAAAGAGAAGTTACTCATTTTCACCATCCAGAGAATGGCCAAACAGATGACCTGAATGAGGGTGAAGAGGTGCATCCGTATGGTTGACACCTGCACAGACACAAAAATACATTCATGTAAAAATGGAGAGTTTTTTGACCTTGGGGTCCAACTGTTTCAGTACGAGGCAAACTGTGGCCCATTCCTTCACAGCATTAATGTAGTAAAAGCAATTCCGCAGCATTAACATGGACGCTGGCCCTGTAGGTCATACTCACTGCACTAGATGGCTTTGGAAAAAGAGATCTCCTGTCCGTGGCCTCTGTGAAGTTAGCTACAATATGGCATCCTGGTAAAGAGGATATGTATACACTTTCTTCAACTTTCCATATTCTCCTGTTAAGTTATGATGTCATCACTGTACTTCTGGGTCCAGTGGATCTTGAGGCCTATTCACTGTAATGGGATTTTGTATGTTTTAAGCTGCCTCAGAGCTTTGTACAAGGCTCTGTTCTGATAGCACAGGGATATTACATTACATACAAGTCCCATATAATCCTATCTTACATTTTCTCAGGTTTTTGAAGGCTTATTTCAAATATAAGAACATATCTATTGTGACTAGAGAAATACAACTATTATTATCACAATTAAATGCAAAACCGTTTTAGGCCCTATATTTTTGTGGTTTTGTGTTTTTTTTACAAGAAGATTAAGATAAGGTTTGTCTTAGGAACTTTGTACAGTTTGGACCCCGAAGGAGCTTGTTTATTGTGTGTGATATGATGTCACACTTATCCCAATTGAGTGACTTGACTTTTCACTCATCTGACTCGCACCATCGAGGTATACCATTTTACAAAACTTGTGTTGAAAAATATTCAATATATATGTTGCCTAACTCTCTCCCTAAATGATTCACTTAACCACTGCAAATCATATGTAAATTTACCATATCCTAACTACTCTAAATCAGTGTCAAATAAAGTCAAATATGACGAAAAGGGGATCATGAAAGGTTTACCCTGGTGGCGTAAGCGTTTGAGGGGTGGTATTTCTTCGGTGTGATGAGCAGAAGTATCCTGTCCCACATCTGGACTCCGCTCAGAGACGTGATTCCCATGTAGAGGAAGATGCCGAACAGGGCGGTCATAGGAATCATCTTCAGGATGGGCTCCATGTAAATCGAAACACCTGCAAATAAAAACGCAAGTTATTAGAGTAAAGCTAAAGGTGTGGCGGGCGTTAATGCTTTCGAGCTTTAGAGAAATCCAATGAATAATTTACATCAAAACAAATAACAAAGGATGAAACTATATGGGAAATTATGAAGTTTTACAGTATATGCCACATACAAACACATTTAAAATCAGAAAAACTTACCCAGAAAAATGCTTAAACAAATAAAAAATTGTCTCTAAATCAAACAGAAAACACTGAGCATCACTAAAAGTAGCCCACATGCCACTGTTATCCTTCCAGTAAAGCCAACATAGAGACGTGATTAATCTCTCCACCACTTGATGGCAGCACTTACCAACCAGCAGGGCCACAGCGATGCCACTGATCCTCTGCTCCACCACTTTCTCGATCTCAGGTTTGGGGCCCTTGGACATGACTGTGAGGGCGTTGGCGTGGGTGACGGAGCGGACGGTGGCAGCGCTCAGCCAGGGCACGCCGAAAATGGAGGAGATGCCCCCCATGGTGACCAGGAGGAGCAGGTCAAAGTGGAAACCTGACCCCTTGATCATCTTCCTCTCAGGTTTGCTCACGATCAGACTGGTAATGAACAACAAGACAAAAAAAGAGTGGAGGGAAAAAAAAGGAAGAAATAAAGAAAATACACCACATATCCAAAGTATTTCCTGGTAATATGACTAATCACCCTGTATATAATGTTGAAACCGGCTGCATAACACATTATCCACATTATCCTGAATTACCATACTATTTCCATCCTATTACCATATATATAATATGTAATTAGCATTGTTTTAGATATTATATTTTGATATTTAGCTTAGTTTCACTCATAATAGGCTGTTGGCAATCAAAAAAGGTTTTTCCATTTTACCCAACGCTCTATCTTTCTGCTGTTTTGTTCTTCATAAACCGACATGTAAACTTTCTGAATGACTTACGTTGTAATCTGGGACTCGAGGAAGATGAGGATGAAGACGAGGAGCGCAGGGACACAGCTGGCGGCCATCATCCAGACCGGGAAGGGCTTCTTCTCTCCCATGGGGTTTATGAACCAGCCCCTTACACTCGGGTTAGTCACCTCCACGCCTTTGGGAACCACAAGTTTCTGCACAAAACAGTTTAATTTCACCATGTGTCTAGATATATTGTATGTATGGATCATGAGAATAACATTATGAGTTGAAGGCAAGAGGAGTCGGAACAGCAAAAATAAATAGCGGCATACTGTAATGGCCCTGTGATGGTAAAAATCCATGGGGTGTCCAAACTACGGCCTGTGGGCCACCTGCGACCCACGGCCCACTTTTAATTGGCCCGCTGCAGATCTAAAAATATAATAGAATCGGTTTTTTTTTATATATATAAAATAAAGGAAAATCCATTATAAGAAAGCTGTAATGAAGACTGTTTTTTTACTTAGAGCATATTCAATTAAAACCATAGTTAAAGGTGCACTATGCAACTTTTTATGTAAAAAAAAAAAAAGTTGATATTGTTACATATTTATTTTTTTAAGTCACCCGGCAGATGCTTGGATGGTTAAGCATAGTGCCTTTACAAACCATCCCAATGGCCTGTAGGGCGCTCCAGGATCAATTGTTTTTTAGGTTTTCTCTGCTGATTGAACCGATCCATGGTATATACATTCCATTCCAAAAACCTACCAGAAACCCTAAAACAAAAATTAGAAAGAAATCTGATCCTGAAGCATCATAGGAATCACCGGGATGGAAAGTAGCCTCAGGGCGCTAAGCTAGTCACCCGTACAGCCGCTGGGTCACTGAAAGGTCAATACAATACTAATATGATAATACTGATATCAACTTATATATATCTGACCTCTACTGAGTGCATATTTTTCTGTACGTATGTGGCCCTCAGTGAAAAAAGTTTGGACACCCCTGGTATAAATCTTTGTACTGTACATGAATTCTACAATCACAGCCTTTACCTGAGTGTAAGCGTCTTCAATGTTGATGTCCACGAAAATCATGAGGAAAATGGCGATAGGCACACCAAAGTCTCCAATCAAACGGCGGATCTAAAGAGAGCAATAGATCAGTTTATGAGTACACAAAAATACAAATTGCATTTATTAGACAGGTGGATTGATTGGAACTTACCGGTCCTGGGAGGTAGGGGCCATTCTTGAAGATTCGTAGGAAATATGCGATTAAGAAGCAGCCGAACATGAGGCACATGGACAGCAGGGCGGTGTTGGGGAACGCCCGCTCATGCTCCTTCTCTGTGATGGTCATGTTTCCATCAGGGTGGATCTCAAAGTGCTTGCGGACGATCACATGGAACGGGTCGGATAGAGTCCCGTTCAAGAAATCGTAGTTCAAAACCAGAGGGTGAGCTTTGAAGATCTGGAAGAGATGGAGAAGATGCATATGAGCAGACGCCGAAGAGTACGTACGTTTTGACTCAAGGAATGAGTCCGGGGATAATCAGGGATCACCTTTCCGAGCTTAGCGAAGGTCTCGTAGATGAAGATGAGGGAGATGAGGATGGAGAAGATTTCCTGAGTGAAGCGTGAGATGAATCGCACCATGAAGCTGCCCTCCACAGCCACAATGATGACCACGATGATAATGAGCCACATGCCCACCCAGATACGACCCACGATGTACTCTATGCCACTGGATTTGCAGAACTGAGATGGAGTGAGCAGAGATATGGCATGATGGATGAACATTTTGTCACATACAGTAGTATAGTAGTAGCAGGTGATGTAGTACTTCAGGTGGTACTATGGAAGTATCTGTGTTAATATTGTCGACTATTGTTTTTCTCCATAATTTTAGTCAAAGTGATATCTTTGCTGACTAAAATTAGATTAAATATGAATATAAGTACTAGTACATATATAAATACTGGTGATAAATGTTGGCTACTTAAAGGGACTAGATGCAAGTTGGTCATTTTTATACTCACTACTGCCACTTCAGGTCTTACGCGTAACTGCAGTTTCATATTAAACTGCATTAACACCTATTTGAGTGACAGTGCAGGATTTTAGAGGCAGCTGTGGTGAATAGGTCTGGGCTCATTCTACACAAACTCCGTATAGTCCCTTTAAGGGTACAATTCGAGTAGTGAAAGTTTAAAGAAGTAGTTTAGTGGCATTAGTAGAAATAGTCAAGTCCAAATTTGACATACAGCGTAAAAGGCCTCCTCAAACAACAGCAGGGGTCCGGAAAATCCAACGACGAGAACGGGCTGGGCAGCGATGATGCAGAAGATGATTCCCTGGACGCAGGTCGACACCATGAGCTCTGAGACGCCCATCCACTTATCAGTTTTATCAGCTGCAGGAAAGAAAGTAAAGTTACGGTAAAATGACACACTACGTATAGACATTTCTCCCTTTGTTCCTTGTTCATTTTTCTCGTGTATTTCTAATTTATTTTGTTCCTTTTTACCCAGAAGTCCTCCGAAGGTGATGGCAGGGGACAGGGCGGCGAAGTAGATGAAGATGATGGCAGCGAGCACTTGTGCGTTGAGTCCGTCGGTGTAGTCGCTGATGTAGTGACGGTAGCGCCGCTTGATGTCCCTGATCATCCCACCGAAAGGGTATCCCGTACGGGCCAGGGGGTCCTCCCGCGGGGGTTCAGGAGCCTTGTCAACTACACAAGGAAAAAGGTGACATGGACAACATGATATTGTTATTTAAGTGTAAAGCTTGGTGCGAAAAGATCTAAAAACTGGCTTAAAGGGGCTAGATGCAAGTTGGCCATTTTATGCTCACTACTGCCATCTCAGGTATTACATGTAACTGCATCTTCTATATTAAGCTCGTGCATGACGGCACTTCGGACCCGAATGAACACCTTTTTGCTTTGAGTGACAGCGCAGGATTTTAGAGGCAGTTGTGGTGAACAGGTCTGGGCTCATTCTACACATTAGGACATGGCTGGAACATGTAGAGGGAGGAAATACTTAATTATTAAATTTTTAAACTCCATATTATCCCTTTAATGTTTTAACGCTTGAAACTCAAGGATAACATGAAAAGTGCCAGTGCATTGTCTAATCTAATCTAATCTTTCTTAATGTGTGCTATGAATGTTGTGAGTCTAAATTTCTTTTCTCTGATCGCTAGTGACCTTTGAGCCTGTCTCCAAAGGCCAGACGATTGTCAAGTGGGCGCAGTCTGTCACGCAACATTTTCTGCTGGAAGTTGATCATCGGCTCGAGCATTTTCTGGTCCTGGATCTCAGTGGGAGGAAGGACGATGCTGCAGTCCATGAAGTCAGCGATGGCATCTGTCACGTCTTTGTCTGTTTGGGCCAGGAAAGCTTCAAGGCAGAAAACCTGTGAGAAAAAATGTATATATACACTTAGAAAGTACTGTAGTTTCAGCTGTTATAATAGTAGTAATGATAGGCCAGGTATAGAGGTGGACGTATCACGCAAAACTAAAGGGTAAGTATTGCAATATTATACCCAGTCGGCCATCAGTGCGCCCATGGCTCTTCCACTCTGGCTGTAGTCGATTCCGCTGTTGCTGGGTCCCACCAAAGCAAACACAAAGCGGACCGGGATGGGAGACTCCAAAGTGGAGGGCATCACCACAGAGTCCCGTAGACGCACGAAGGCCACCGCGGGCTTCTGCAAATTCTCCACAACACCTACAAAAGATCATTCATTCAGCTGTCCACTTTTTTGTTTGGGCTTGCCACAACAAATTAATTCAGTATGGGTTTCATGGTCCCTATAGTAGGCTTATTTACTTATTTATTTACATAGTCCTTGGATGAACACACTAGTTTATCTATTCTTTTACAGATCAACAATAGAGCTTACCTGAGAGGACGATAGAGGCTTCCATGTTGTCAGAATTGTCTCTCTGAAAAGTAAGAAGGTTGGCACTTCATTATGAAAAAATAATTAGACTGAATCTGACTTGAAACAGATATCCACCTTCTGAGTCACAGAGAAGGTCTGCATTTGAATATCACCGCCGTCAGTCACAGCGGGAGCCTCCATCTGACTGCAAAGATGAGACATTTGTTTGCTTAGTCCATTTTTGCTAATGCACATTAAAAAAACCACATAAACACATGATATGAACTACAGTCTGGCCTAATCATGAGTAATAGTTTCAGAAGAAGATGAAGAACTTTATTTGTATATAGCCTTTCTCAGACATGGTCACAAAGCTCTTTACATGAGACATTTCTTTCTTTTCTTTTTTTTTACATACACTCCATACTCTGTGGTGGTAAGCTATGTATGTAGCTTCAGTTTCCCCTGAGGAAAACTTAATGGAGTGCTGTCGCGACTGCACATATCTGCACCAACGGTCCATCTGATCACCATCATTCATTCATGTGCACACATCATTCATCCTGGCCTATTGTACATGTGCTTAATACTAGGGGAAACCGGAGTACCCGGAGGAAACCTACACAGACACGGGGAGAACATGCAAACTTCACACGGAAAGGCCTAGGGTCTAGGTCATAGCTGTTCAGTTATAAGGACTTATGGGATTTCACAATGAAACTTTAATCAATGTGGAGCTGTTCACAGTTTCAAGTGTATTATGCATGTTTTAATACCTGCGTCTCATCAGCAGAGCCCTGAGTACCGCCTCTCGATCGACTGCTCGAATCTCATTCTTGTTTAGCAGTTCATCCACCATCTTCTCGGCCACTCCCGACAAACTACTGGCATCCAGGTCAAAGATGAAGGCACCTAACCAGAGGAATGTTTAAGTCTTGATTCTGGGGTTGCATCTATGCACGTCTACTCCATCAGCACAATATCAATTTATCCCACTGTTTGCAAGGTAGTACAAGACTGAGTTCGTAGGCCCAGTTATTGGCAAAGGTTCAACATTTGTATATTTCATGTAATTATTTTTGTTGTTTCTTTCTACTCATGATCAAAGACTATTACCTGTACTCATGGATTTCCTGAGTTGGATGAGGCTCTTGAAGGTGAGGTAGGAAGCATGGGAGGAGCTCCATTTCCCTGAAGCTGTATTCAGGTTCTCCTCGAAGCCGACCCATCGAGCGGTCTCCTGCCAGCTGTTCCCCTGCAGCTCATTCAGCTCCACATATGCCTGCACTCACAGACAATGTACTGTCAAATTATGAATTTATACAGGCTAAATATACTGTATTAACGATTCACTTTCAACTCAAGCAGTTTCAAGTCTTGACTCCAGGGGGCGCCAAATAGCAAAAGCAAATGGAGCAGCCAGAAAAGAGGCTTTCAGAACGTTTAGATTTCTATTTGCCACTAGGTCGATGAATTATTGAATTTATTCTATTAAATGTATTGCAAATTTGATATGTTTACAATTGTGTAAAAAGGTCCAATCAGGGACAGGGGTTGAGAAGTATTGAGAAATAATAAATACAAACATAAGAAAGCACAGTAGTAAGGCTGTGTGTTACTGTAAACAGAAGACAGAATAGATAAAACTAATTATTTAACTAATTATTCTGGAAACTAACCTGAGCATCTCCTCTGGTGGTGGCATTGGTGTTCACATTCAAGTAGGCTGGAATAACACAGCACAAACACATGAGGACATTGCAACTTTAATATAATGATTATTAGCTGAGATTCTTAGGCATTAATGGACAACATGTTTGCCTACCATCTGAATCAAATGGGATAATGACAGTGTCCATACGTTCCCCTTTCTCCACTGTCCCTCTCCTGTCTCCATCATAGTCACCAAAGTTGACAGGTGAAGGCCTTTAAGTTGTGGGGAAAGAAGCAAAAATGTGCCTGGTTAGCCAAAGTATGAGCATAACATGGAACAGCTCAAACTGCCTAAGGTTAATATAAATATTCCATTTAACCTCGGTCTATTGAATTCATTGTTTGTTCTGAAATAAATATCACATAAATGTTCTAACTTTTCCATTTTGATCGTATAACCTGATGGTACATTGACAGTTAACGTAATGTTTATCTTCCACCAGCAGAGGGCAGCATTGCACAAAATACTCTACATGTTATCAGCATCAGTGTGGGCTCTTATCAATATTACAACTCGAGGCCTACACAAGCACATACTCTACTTACTGTATGTGCTACTCTACACATACTGATATTTTATTTTACAGAAATGGTTCAAAAGTTACCCTCAGATTGACTGTACAAACATGAATGAAATTGGACAGACAATTTGACAACTAAAATGACTTACATTTGTAGAGGGGAGGGCAGTGCAAAGTCATTGTCTTCATATGACATGTCACTACCCTAGAAAGACAAAAACAAAGATAATGAAGCAACACTATATTAATTAATAAATATAATTTAAAAAGCCACAGAATGAAGGCCTGAAAATATTGCCAACTAACCTCATCAATGTTATAATTGCTATCCATTCTCTGGAATTGTTGACCTACACTCAGGTATTTTACCGAAACACCTAAAAACAAAGAAAATGAACAACACAGAAAAGCAAATACAGGCTTACATATAATGTTTAAAAGAAAGTGGATATAAATACTTCAGTTTCCAAAGAATTATCTTTTGAACAGAATAAAAAAAAAAACCCTAAGCATATATAACCACTTTCTTATTTCTACAGCTCAGTATTCTGCGCCAAAACTGAGAGCACTGTGGCCTCAGCTTTAGTTTGTCTGTTAGACCAGATAAGGACTGACTTTTCTGGCCCAACAAACACAAATGACAAAACGTCAAGGTTTCATGAATTTTAACAGATAAAATGTAAATGTCCACATTACTCTGTTGGTCTGACTCATAGTAAATATTACTTAAAAGAAAATGCAATGAAAATATGCATCTTGAAAACAGAATGTGGAGGGACGAATTCAGGACAATGCAAATGTAAACATGTGAGCGTTATTGAAATGTAAAGGCCATATTTCTTTATGAATGGAACAAGTTTAGTTACATCATTATTCAAATTGTAGCACAGAGACTTGCATCTTTCCCTCACAGATCCATGAGAGCATACACAATCTCAACCTCCGTAACCCCCTGTCCTCTGGTTTAACACTAGACTGACCTATAATAAAAATGAATGGAGCCACGCCCCTTACCTGTGGCAGGTGCTCCACCCGGTCCTCAGCACCTGGAACAGCTCCTGACCGCTGTATGAGCCTCAGAGCCTGCAGAAAACTGACTCTTCTTCAGCACTGATAGACAGAGACAGCAAAAAAGCGGGAACACCCAAATCTAACTACGTCGACCAGAGGCAGTATGGGACCCCAAACCTGGTGTTGCTTAGTAACGAGTGAAGAGAGAAAGAGATAAGGGGCAAGTGACAGACAAACAGCTCTATCAGTGAGTGGCACCTGGACACAGGGATATCCCAGCCCAATGGGCTGCTCCGCCCTCCACAGGCCCAAAGTAACGCAGAGGGGCACAGGGTGTTGCAGGGGGAGAATTTTCCATGCGCTTTATCAAATGGAAAAAATCTTACCGCGTCATATTGTTTACGTACTTGGGATTTCCCTGACCCGTGTGTGAGAGCCTCTGTGCACCTTGGGCTTTTCTTCTGTATTAAATTGACAGTATTTTTCAGTGAGTGACTTTAGCACTAGTGTTGATGCTCCAGTAGGACACAAAGCATGAATATTAAAAGCTCACCACAAAGTGTCAACATCTCTTATGAGAAATTAAATGATATTAAAACTGATTGGGTGAACTCTCAGGAGCAGTGGCCAAAGTCCCTTCTTCACCATCAGGGGAGCTGGTCATAGCAAAGGTTTCATGATTTAAGGCTATGTCTATTAATATGTTATCATTTTTAACTAGATGTATGCACAATCAACCTGTGTTTTTTCCTTTTATTATGAGTGACTTGAAAACTTGTCAATGTACAAAAGTTCCTTGGACTGTATAGTTGCAAAAATGTTATCAGCCCTACATGCACTATCAGCAGTGTCCATATGTGGCAGGTTAATACAGTAGACCCTCCCTCTACAAACCAACACTCTGAATCTGGCGGTCGATTTTAGCCACAGCATTGTTCTGTCTTTGCTTCTTTCCATAAACATAGTACATACAGATCAAAGGAGAAAAGATAATAGAACTATTTTTGCATGTCATTTTTGAATTGCATGTCAATTATAATTCTAAAATAATAATTTAAAAAAACATATGCGATAATTGTATTATCTAGGGCTTATAATGAACAAATAACTATTATTGATTAAATAAGTAGTGCTATGACTACTGCTACCCTGAAACCCTGATAGTATAACCTGCAACACACTCAAAGTTATTCAAGAAGTTCATCTCTTGCAGCTCTGTAAGCTCAAGTGAATTTACCCAGACCCACCTATTCACTGTGCAGCAACTTTGTGTGGTGCTTAAAAACAAAATGCCATCATTGTACTTACGCTTTTATTTTTATGGATTCACATTCACACACGCAGGGAGGCCCATTTCTATTCTCTAGCTTTTAACAGCGGAGTATGTAGCCAATAACTCATATTTTTGTGTGTATGTAGCACTTTAGAAGCAGTCTTGTTTGGAGAGGATGAAATTGAATACATCTCTTAAACGAGCATGTTTTTAAAACCTGATCACTTTCCATTGAGGGGCCCCAGTTGAAAAAACAGTACCTCCGAAGGATAGTGCCACCTAGTGGACACAGCTAAAATGTACGACGATGTATATCAGGTATTTTATCTTACATTCTTTGGAAAATTAACATATTAGGATTTAAAAAAATACATTTAAAACCATATTAAAATACACTTTACTTTTATTTGGTTACTACTCTTCTTTTTCCCATTGATGTTCCATATATCAGTGAATTTTCCCAAAGGAATGGTTCTATTTAAGGTTAAGGTGCTTTGTCACTATACAACAACTGTACACCAAACTTTATCGTCTGTATTTGGTCCATCCATCGACGCCGCTGGGACGTCCCAGAGAACGGGGGCAAGAACATGCAAACTCCACACAAAAAGGCCCCCGTCTCTACGGCATCAGTTTCAACTAGCCCAGACAAAGATGGTAGCTCTAAAAAGTGAATATCTACCATAAAAGACAATTCAAACATGTAAAGGATTATGGTATTTATTTAAACCAAAGAATAATGACAATACAGTATGCAAGATCCAGGTGTGCAATGTTGTACGTACTTGAATAGTAAAACATGTACATGGAAAGCTTGAGTGCTAAATTAGTCCCATTTCGATACAGAGATAAATTATACCAATTACATATTTATTTTGCTTTTGCTTTCAGAAGATTAAGAAACCGTTTATGCATAAATTATTATCAAGCTATAGCGCAGACTGAGGTACAAACCAAGCATGCCGCTTAGGACACACCGATCATCAATATTGTGTTACCTTTGCATAAAATTCCAACTGCATGCTACACTGATAAAAAAGAAAAGAAAAAAAAAGAAAAATAATCAGGTTTAGGCAGTAAACAGGCAATGAGACATCAGGGCACGTGTACTCTCCTCTCCTCAGCTTTATTCACATCTGAAGGGATTTCAGGGGATGGATTCATCATGCAGCAGCCCTAATATTTTGAAGCCACTATAATCATTAACATCCTAGAGACCCGAGACATGGATGGAGGAAGGAGCAGGAGAGACCAGTGTGGTAAAAGTGGCAGTTCCCTCGCAATGGCCAAAAGGGAGTTCAAGCGCTTATACAGGCTAGTATTTGCTGTAACATAATTCGCTGCCAGACGACACCCTGACACTCACGGATGGCTGCTTACATGATGACACATGGCGCCCGGCTTTTGGTGATCTTGGACATAGGTTTCCCCTGAGATCCATTTTCGAGTTGCTCCATGACCTGCAACAACAAAAGAGAGAGGGTTTATTTAACGCATTAAATGGTCTCATATAGCGTAGCAGTAGTAGAAGAATTATATCTACCTCATCACATCACAAACAATGAAGTAAATAAATAAATGTTCCTTCTTTGTGCTGAAATGGCCTGATTAACTGTCCTGCATGTACAATACTCTACCTCTCCACCGAAGTCCCATAGTTACACACGAGTACAAAGACGAGTGTTAACATGGTGGCACACAGACAGAGCCCAACTTATGTTAAGCGCTCAGTTGAGGCACAACAGGCAGCTCCAAAATAAGATAAAGTTTATTGCTCTTTGGACTCAATTAGCCCAGATGGCAAAATACACAAAAATCTGGCAGTGGAAATTTGCTGTGTCATCCTGAGACAGCCTGCATAACTCATTATTTGGGCGTGGTTGCAGGTGTAAATACAGACTATATCCTTACGACGTCACAAGATAAACCAGTGCAGTATAAAACTACCTTGCTAATGGTTTGATATTCCAAGTAGGCCATGTTCCGCATTGCAAAACAAGTGCCAAACAAAAAGCCTTTTAAACTACTGCGTTGCTGCACCTATATGTTTAGTGGGTAGTTTGCATGCGCATGGCCTGACCTGTTTTGCGAGACAGTGTTGCATATGTACAGTGATGTGTTTTGTAGCAGCATTTGTGCTTACATGGTTCTCATGGGGGAAGCCGCCTGTTTCAAGTTTGGAAAAGATGAGCTGGCCGTTGACTTCAATCTCAAAACTGCCTGGAAAACAGCAAAAACAAACAATTGAATAAAAATAAATAAATAAAAACAAAACAAGGTAACAACACTTATCAAGTTATCTAGATCAGTGTTTCACAACCAGGCGTACGGGGAAAGGGGAAATTGGGTAGCATTTCAATAATGTAATGTAATGTAATGTAACATATGGGTATACACATTTTAAATAACAGTCCATTTTATGATGCTTTTCAGTAAAAGTCTCAATTTGACACTATTTGAGCTCGGTACTTGTTACCTGGGTTAGAGAAGTGTGAGTAACTGAGTAACTGAGTGTAAAGTCCGATTTATGTTTCAGTAGTGACAAACAAAACATTAAATGACATGAAAATTGTTATATTTTCAGAGTAAATACTATAAATATTATAACTTGAGTAAATACGATCAACTCAAGTATTAAAAAGCGCTGTATGGGGAAAAAAAATGCTAGGCTACAAATATTTCTTATTATATTTCATAAGCTTATAAAAATTACAACCTGAATTTATGCCTGCTTGTTGTGAAATCCTGGCAGTCATTTCTTTTCTGACCTCGATTTGGCTGGTATAGAGTTCAGGAATGTGACGTCATATCGCTAAGCATTATGGAATTAGCAGGAATTGTAAACTAATGGAGATTTAAAAAGTTAAAATACTGGAGTTATTGTTCACATTAAAACACTTGGACACCACATTGAGTTGGATGTATTTACCAGCAGTAACTCCGCAGCAAACGGAGTTGTTCCACAGCTTTTTTCTCTACTTTTTATATTGTTTTTAGCTAATGTCAGTCAATGGAAATGTATGCTAACAGCTGCAAAGATGGCGGATCTCCATGGTAACTGTGGAATTTCCCGAACGCTGTTGTTCATCACAGAATGTTTCACAACCAGGATATCGATTTGTAAAAAAAAAAAAAAAAAAAAAAAAAACAGGATCCTCATAGGCGAGACAAAAAAGGGTAAGATCACCGCTGTAATCAATCTTTTTTTCCTTTTTGTCCCCTTACCAGATCTTCCCACGAAGCCTGAAACATCCGCATCAGGAAAGTCTCCCTTTACCACACGGGCGAGCTCCTGATAGCGGGGCCCGTACCCTCATCCACCACTGCAGGAGAATAAAAGAAAAGACATATCAGCACTATATCATATATACACATATCAGCACAATGACATCCATATGTTAAGTAACTCAGATCCTGCCTAGCTTCTTCAAGGGAAGCTAATTGCTAACAATGGTTGCCAGCTGAGCTACCCATCTCCCCCATCACACTAAAAGTACATTTATAAAGAAATTACCAGTACTCCACTCGTATAACCAGCGGCATTTTTGCGGTTTTATTCGTGCCTCCCTTGCTGTCGACAGAGGAAGCTAGCGTCTCTTCGGTGTGTGTTCGGTGTGTTCTGTAAGCACCGCGTTTGCTTGGTAGATTTAAAGGGGCAGAACGGAGGGGCGGGGTTTAATGTCCCCAGCAGGAACAGGAACAAGCCGCGGCAACGTGAGTAGCGTAGCGTCAGAGTCAGCCAAAACCTCAAGTATGAGTACAGATTCATGTATGACTTGGGTATGATCTATGTCGGTATGTCCTGTAGGCCTATGCCCTATTACGTTTAATAAAAAAAATAGATTCAAAAATAAATAAGTTGGACAAAATATTTACTCAAGCTAAAGTAACGTTAATTTATAATAATAGGCTACTTAATAATAATAAAAGTTGTAGATGTATTTCATTTCATTAGGCTTTCTTATTTACTGAGGTGGGTAGAGTAGCCCAAATAAGAGAAAAAAATAAATAAATAATGTTTCATATCCTGGAACCGCCACCTTAATGAGGTGGAGGGGTTTGAGCGCCCGAATGATCCTGGGAGCTCTGTTGTCGGGGGCTTAGTGCCCCTGGTAGGGTCTCCCAGAGCAAACAGGTCCTAGGTGACGGGTCAGACAAAGAGCGGTTCAGAAGCCCCTTATGAGAGACCAACAGGCCCGGTTAATTGTGAGGCCATCCTTCTGTGGACCCACCACCTGCAGGAGGAGCCATAGGGGCTGGTGCTCCAACAGCTGCCCCCACAACCCGGCAATGGACAAGTGGAAGAAAATGGATTGATGGATTTTCTGGACACTGAAAGAGGCATTATATAACATAATTAATTCACTCCATACTTGGTGGTAGTAAGCTACTACTGTAGCCACAGCTAATATCTGCTTGTCCTGAAATCCTGGCAGTTCTTTCTTTTCTGACCTTGATTTGGCTGGTATAATTCATCACAGAATGTAGATCGAACTTTGAAATGCGGTGTGTCCAGTCAAACAAAGGGCTCTTGTGGATAGCATCATGTCAAAAAGTGGAATAAAGCGTGCATGATTAATGTGACCTAACCCCTGAGAATCTCAAGTTTACAGACACACACAAATCAGTGATTAGCTGCAGAGAAAATCAGAGCAGGACAAAAGAACATTGAATTTTTATACACCTGATCCGCATGTGCCTTACCTAATGGTACAGATAGTGCCTATGCCTATATCTGTTGACTTCATTTGAGCTTTTGTTGCAAGGGCAAACTGAGAATCACTAGAGACTACAGAGCTGCGCTGAGGGGCCCTTCCCCAGACTCTCCTCTCTTGTGGATCAGAAGGCCTCTGTGTATGTTTCAGGTTGATGAGGAAACCAAAGTACTCAGCTGAGGCTCACCAGCTTTAGAGACAGCATGCAAAGTACCAATGTGGTGTTGCACATGAAACCTGCTATACTAGTGCTACAGGTTTACTGTCTGCACAATCCAAACGTGTTGCTCGGTCCAGTATATGTTAGGACAATCCAATCCAATCCAACTTTATTTATAATGCACTTTAAAAACAACACAGTTGACCAAAGTGCAGAACACAACAGCAAAAGGTCACAGTAAAAATTAAGAGCACATAGGTAAAAAGAATACAAGGAATACAGGCAAAAAAGATAAAATACAAAAGATTCTTAACTCAATTAAAAGCTACAGTAAACAGATAAGTTTTAAGAGCCGACTTAAAAACAGAAAGTGACTCGGCCTGTCTAAGGTGCGACGGCAGTGCATTCCACAATGACGGGCTTGCAACTGAAAAGGCACGATCGCCTCTCAGTTTCCTTTGAGACCTTGGGACGACTAACAAAGATTGGTCTCCCGACCTGAGGCTGCGAGCCGGAGTGTAAGGCTGAATAAGGTCGGACAGGTACGAAGGTGCAAGGCCGTGAAGGCATTTAAAAACAAATAGGAGGATTTTAAAGTCAATGCGGCTACGGACAGGGAGCCAATGTAAGGACTTTAAAACAGGCGTTATGTGCTCACACTTTTTAGTGCCAGATAGGAGGCGTGCAGCAGCATTTTGGACAAGTTGAAGTCGGGCTAGGGAAGTCTGGTTTAGCCCAGTGTACAATGCGTTACAATAATCCAGGCGACTGGTGATAAAGGCGTGGATTAAAATCTCAAAGTGGTACCGTGAAAGAACGGATTTTACTTTAGACAGTTGTCGAATCTGGAAGAAGCTAGCTTTCACAATGGAGTTCACCTGAGTGTCAAGTTTAAGATCGCAGTCAAACCTCACACCAAGATCTGTGACAACAGGCTTCAGGTACTGAGACAGCCTCAAACACCTGAATGAGTCCTGCAAAAATAACACAACTCTCTTTGTATTGGACAAATACATTCTTAAAGTATTATCTTACATTGTTGCGTGTGGTGAGAACATGACACACATGTGCAATAACCATTTGTATCTGCCAAAAATTAACAGGTTTAATAATGGCAATAATTTCTTTGATTTAAGTCAAATTAATCAATCAAGTTAGTCAAAGTCAGCCACAATAATCTACCAAAAAGCATTTACAAAGCTGCCAAATATTTTCTTTAATTTGCTGTAGTTCTCTTCAGTCTGTATCAGTCTCATGGGTTTCCTTGTTTCCCTCTGCAGTGGACTGTTGACCCGCAGCACTGGGGTGTGTTTCCTCTCAGCCACTGTTCGATTACTTATTACCAACAACCTTCAGACTCATAAAATCATAAAACAGAAATTCCAAGATTGGGCTTTGTCCATTTCACCATGTTGTGGAATGCACACAGGAAGACTCTCTTGAGAAAACCAATGCTTGCTTTTGGGTTATAGGGATTTCAAATGGCGACCAGCAAACCTGCGGGTGAGTTCTTTCATTCGGAAATGAAGTCACTAGTAATTTGTTCAATGGTGTTGATGCCATTTTGTACATGTTCTTGCGATACCGATAGCAATTAGTTGTTTGAAGCTGCTCTTTTGTTTCCTAGTTTTGCTTTTGTGTTTAGAATGATTGTAAACTGGTTTGAACCAAGCCACAGTTTACAAGTGTCCTCTATCTTATCAGGAAAAACATTAAGAACAAATTATTTCTCATAGTGTTGTGTTACAATAGAGTTTACCTGGTAACTGAAAGCTTATAGGACACCACCTATCAGTGTACATTAAATGTATTTTCCCTTTTATTATTCAGTGGCTTTTATGCTTTCAGGTAATGGATGGTACATGCCACAACTTAACATTGTTCTCCTTGGAGGTAGAAACTCTGGAAAAAGCAGCGTGGGCAACTTACTTCTGGGCAAAGAGGAGTTTGTGACTAAGGAGCGGACATGTTGCTCGAGGCGCGTGGGGATGATGGGGGGACACTGGCTCACTGTGGTGGATGCCCCGGGCTGGTGGTGCGACCTAAGCTCCCAGGACACGTCCGAACTGGTGAAGAGGGAGATAGTCAGCAGCGTATCTCTATGCAATCCTGGTCCACACGCTTTTGTTATCGTGGTGAAGGGGAGCTCGATTTTCACCGAACAGCGACGCACGGCAGTAGAGGAGCATTTAAATCTGCTCGGAGGCGCTGTCTGGGACCACTGTGTCTTGGTTATTGCCTTCACTGACAACTGGAGGCTTACAGAGGCAGAGGAACACGTACAGAGAGGCGGAAAGGCACTACAGTGGCTCTATGACAAGTGTGCCCACAGGTGCCACAGCCTTGTAGTGAATGATGACACTCGAGTGAGGGAGCTGTTGATGAAGATACAGAAAGTGGTGGCAGCAAATGGGAATGCAGTGTTTGAGATGCCAGGGAAAATGTTACAGAGGGTTTTGGATGAGAAGAGGAGGATAGAGGAGAGAGCTCACCGGAGGTTTGTGAGCATGAAGAAAATGAGGGCCACACAAAAAGGTAAAACTTGTCATATGTCTAATTCATTTTGTTGTGTCTTTAACATGCTAATTATTTTTAACATAGTTACCACAATTTTTGTCCCCCAGATTTGACATTTCCCTGGAGTACATGAATATGCAATGAAAGTTTGGGGTACTTTCATTGCATATGTGTTTCCTTTTGAATTATTGAAAAGGAAACACAACTGAAAATTAAAGCCGCAAGCGGCATCGAACGGCCCTCGCGGGCCGTGCCTCCTTTAGCGCCTCTATCTATCCGTGCCACAACCCACCCAAGGGCGCCACACTGCATTTGATTTCCCGGATGTGCCATTAATCGTTGTCAGTAAACATCAAAACAACATTTTTAGCCTCTCCATGTGAATAATGGCTCCAGCCTGCAGAGGGCGCTAGCGCGCCCGTAATCTTTTTAATTTAACAAGTAGCATCAGACGGCCCTAATGTGCCGTACTTCCATGACCACTGTCCACAAGCTCCTGACAGAGGGCGCTAACGCGTTATAATTTTGTATAATGTGAGATTCATGTGTCAGTCCCAATATGATAACAAAATTACAGATGAAATACACATTGTCAGAGCAGAACCCTGTCTCATCTTCAAATAGTTGAGTCATTCATCAACATTTTTAATACATCATTATTTTCAGTGTATCAATGCACAATTTCCACAAACCAGCCCATAAAGTTGATCCATTCAACTCGTACTATTTTTTATGTTTTATTTAACTTTATTCAACCAGGAAGTCCCTTTGAGATAAATCTCTTTTCCGAGGGAGACCTGGCCAAGAGGTGCTGGTAACAACTATACTAATATTATGGCCATATTATAGAATCATCATGGATCATTTATTCCACAAATGTTTATTTCATAATGTTATATAAAGTGTAAAGGCAGTGGTGGAGTACAGAAGATTTGTACTCAAGTAAAAGTACAAAATTACTTGAATTTGTTTTTAATTACAGGGAAGTTTAAAAATGTTAAAACTATGTATTTTCCTCTCCCTACATGTTCCCGCAATGTCCTAATGTGTAGAATTTTATCTACATAGCGCTTTCCAAAGACACAACGTCATAAAGTGCTTCACTGTGAACATATTAAAAACAGCAGATCAGCTGGTCTGAATCTTTTATGTCAAAAACAAAAAAAAATCTAATATCAGTGGGACCTGGTGCAGTCTGTGTAGAGCTGCAACAAGCGATTATTTTGGTAATCGATTAATCTACCGATCATTTTTACGATTAATCGATTAATCGCTTGACTGTGAAAGGTGCATGGAAATTGTATTTTTTTTTTAATTTGATCACATAGAGCTAAAGTGGCGCCCTTTGAGGACATGTTGATGGAGTAAACCTAAAGTAAACGTTTGTAGGAGGCTCTTTGTGCTACTTCTGCTTTCTGATTGGACGAGACAAAGACAGATTTTTGTGAAATTTACAATGTACAAAACACTGCAGACCCTAACTTTAAAAACAAAGTAGGTTTTCATCCAAAATACATAATTGTCATGTCTTTTTAGCTCTATTTTAGTCTGTGTTTACTAGAAAACGATTAATCGATTTCTGAAATAGTTGACAACTATTTTAGCAATCGATTAATTGTTTCAGCCCTAAGTCTGTGTGAACAACAGACCTATGTCTCATATCACATACTATTTACCAAGCTACATTTACTGCGCCCGATAAGCCAGTGTCAGCCTCGCTCTCTTTGAGCTCTGGCCAATCAGAGCAGAGGGTGAGCTGCTGCTGCAGTTGTGTGTGGGGGGGACAGCAGAGGAGAAAGAGCGGCTGGAGAAAAAGAACCGAAACTCTCGACAATAAAAAGTGCGTGTAGGACTGCACTGTACTCAGTAACGGACTTAATTCCAAATGTAGCAAATTACAAGTACGTGACTAAAATTTTACAGTACAAGTGAAAGTACAGGCCAAAAAATGTTCTCAAAAAAGTACAATTACCCAAAAAGTACTCAACTACAGTAACGTGACATGTAGTTTGTTACTTTCCACCAGTGAATAAAGCTATAACCAATCCAATAAATCACAGCCACAGTCATATCAAAGCGGTTAAAGGCTGATGTGCCATGTGATGTTGTCTCAGCCGATGACCAGACAGACGCAATTTTATGGCTTGCCTTTTGAGGAAGTTTCAGGGTTTCACTCACACGCCTTTATAGAAAGCCGTAATACACTTTGGAGGACCTAAACTAATGATCTTAGTTTCAAATTTACTGTGGCTTACAAATCAAAAGTACAAGATAGAAAAGCAATGATAATTTCATGGTAGAACGGTTTCAGTCAACGATCAGAGGAGGCAGAGCTGAAGATGTTGAGGTGCTCTCTTTATGATGAGACAGAGCATCACTAATATAACGATTATTCATGAGAGCAAACAGACAACAACTCTCTGTGCCTCACTTGTCTCGATAATTCAGTTGCGGAACATAGAGATAGCAGGCGGGGACAGTCAGGTATCAGTTTTAGCAGCTGAGCAAGGTCAGCTGTGTTCACAAAGTTTCCTCATAATAAGTTACAACTATTTTTATGGATGAAATAAACCTTTGTTTGCACCAATGGCATGTCCAGACTTCTTTCATTGAGGCGTCCCAGAGGTGGCTCTTTGTTAGGGCACGAGGACTGGCCCATGACTTTAAGGATTTTGATTGAGAATGAAATATTTTGGGGGGATTTTTGTAGATTTTATAAACTTTTAGTAATACATATTATCGGTAAAGCTGAATGAATTTCTTTTTACAGAGAAACTGAGACACATGACTGACATCAGGATTGTCTTACTTGGAGCCAGGGGTTCTGGAAAATCCTCAGTCTTCAATACAATTCTCGGTATCAACCAGGACGACAACCATGGAGGAACTCGGACGGCCCGCTGTCATATCGGAGACGCTTTTGTTTTTGGGAGGCGGGTGACCGTGGTGGACACTCCTGGCTGGTGGTGCAACTACTTCTGTGAGGAAACGCCACATTTTGACAAAAGGGAGATGGTACTGAGCTTGTCCTTGTGCCCGCCTGGGCCCCATGCCTTTCTTTTGGTGATTCGTGTGGACCGGGCCTTTGGGGACACTCGCAGGAGAGCTGTGGAAGAGCACATTGAACTCATTGGCGAAGAAATATGGAAACGGATGATCGTCGTGTTCAGTTTTGGAGACTGGCTGGGGACCACCACCACAGAGCAGTTCATAGAGAGTGAAGGGAAGCCATTGCAGTGGGTTGTGGATCGATGCAGCAACAGGTACCATATTCTCAATAATAAAACAAAAGGCGATGGGTTTCAGGTCAGAGAGCTGATTGGGAAGCTTGAAGAGATGGTGGCGACATGTGACAGCGACTGGTACTTTGAAATAGAGAGCGGCGTGATCAGAAATCTAGAGCAAAAGATGAGAGAAGAAACAGATGGAGCGGAAGAGCGAAGGAGAGTGAAGGACAAGCAAAGACAAACTGCAAGAGCGACGCTGGGTGAGTTACATTTCAGTGCACACTTTTAATAACTGTGATTCGAGTGGCTCCAACCATTGTCAAACACATTGGTCGACATGTGTAAATGATCTTTTGCATGGTTGCACAACACTGAGGCCCGGACTGCAGTGAAGTATGTTCCTCTCGTAATTTGAATCAAATATTGGCATATTTTCTGCTGTAAAATAGTATTAACTAATTAAGAAAGTAATTAACAATGAAGAAACAATGGTGGCTGAGTGGTTAACGGTCAATTCCCTGTTAGATTCCCGGACCATCCCAAATCCTGCACAATAGCTGAGAGAGGCCCATTAATCCTTATAGGTTTTCCCAGCAGATTTTAGGGATGGGTCAAATGCACACATTTCGTTGTACAGTTGGACAATGCCAAATTAAAGCACCTTAACAGTTAAAGTGCCTGATTTTGCAATCAAATAAATCATGACTAGCTTTCCCTAGTCATTTTTTGTGCGATGTGACATACAAATAGGTAATAAGTGTTGCCATACAGCCAAACTCTTCTAATGTATGATTTAAAACTATGATTAATACTTTCCACAGGCACGATCCCAACAGCCATAGTAATAATAAGTAAAAAGAAGAAAACTGTCGTGCATGCGAAGACATCACGCCTACAGCTGCAAACACAATGCTTCATAGTCACCACACCAGTCACAACATTTTGCTTTAGCACAAAATATTGGGGAAATAACAACAAATTATCATCATGACACCAATGAGACCAAAAACAACTGGATTTGCATCTATCTGTGAGTGTCTTAGCTGCAAGTGACTTCTTTGCCTTTCTTTTCAACAGAAAACATCACTCCTCTGTCAGACATGAACATAGTGTTGATTGGTGCCTGCAAGACAGGAAAAAGCTCTTGTGGAAACACCATTTTGGCTCGAGACTGCTTCAAAACACAAACTCAAACTACCTCAGCGAAAGTCAATGACAAGACGGTGACAGTACTGGACACCCCCGACTCTTTCTGCGTGACCAAGGATCTCCACAAGTCCTCATCTGCTTTCCTGTTAGTCGTGAATGTTAGCTCAGCATTCAAAGATGTCCATTTGAAGGCGATGGAGGATCGGCTAACAGGAGGAGGACAGCGAATTTGGTCCAAAGCTCTGGTCTTGTTTAGCTTTGGCGACTGGTTAGGCGACACCACTATAGAGCAGCGCATAGAGAGCGAAGGCCGCCCACTGCAGAGGCTTATCGAGAGGTGCGGCAACAGGTATCACGTTTTGGACAATAAAAAGGCGTGTAAAGCCCAAGTCAGTGAACTGATATGGTTGATAGAAGGGATGATGGCTGAAGAAAGGTTGGTGAGGTTTCAAAACGGTCACCGCATGACAAGGGAGATCCCACAAAAACAAGAGCTGGAGGCAGGGCACAGTCCTAAAGAAAAGACCATTTGTCATCTGCGGTCATCACCCAATCGTAAGTAACCATCTGTAAACATTTTTCTTCAAACTACATTTGTCTGTAATTAATTTTCTGGTTGACACTTCATGAGCCCTAGAGAGTTCTTTGTGGTTTGATCCAGTAATAAGTGTGTGATAAGCATGAAATGGTGTTGACATGGCTGATGGCTGGAGTTTCTTCTACAGCACATGATTCAGTTCTCTGTTTGTCAAGTACATAGTGTATGTT
This sequence comes from Gobius niger, assembly GCF_951799975.1. NCBI lineage: Eukaryota > Metazoa > Chordata > Actinopteri > Gobiiformes > Gobiidae > Gobius > Gobius niger. The sequence continues at coordinate 15,920,966 of NC_136861.1, forward strand.
TGTTGATGGCAGTTTTTCCTCAACGGCTTTAGAAGTCTCAATGATATAGGTGTTATGTGCATACGTTTTAGCTTGGTGATGCAGTGGTCAGCGCTCGTGCTTCACAGCTCGAAGGTCCCCGGTTTGATCCCCAGCCGGACTGACTATGTGGAGTTTGCATGTTCTCCCCATGTCTGTGTAGGCTTCCTCCAGGTGCTCCGGTTTCCCCTACCACCAAAAACATGTACAATAGACCAGGTTCGGTTAGAGTGTGTTTGATAGAGCGAGTGGCCCATGGCTGCAATTCGGCGTGCCGTGTTTACATGCATGAGTCCCATGTGTGTTCATTATCAGCCCGAAACAAAAAATGAGTGCCTTCTTGACCTTTTTTGGGAACCTTTGGGACCTTAAAGCAGAGCTAAGTAAATCATGCCCCTAGAGACCATAAGCGCCACTGCAGGTGTCGTAGCATGTTGTGTTTTTTTTACTCATTAATTGTCTGGGAGAGTAGATACTACGCTGACAGAAAAGACAAAGGGAGAGAGGAATATTGTACATCCAATTATACAATGGAGATAATATTTTTCACTCAAACTTGGCTATAAATGCTGTTTATGTGGCGCTAGCCCGTAGTTAGCTTTGCCCGTTAGCCTGTTAGCATATTTTTTGTGATTCCATTTGTATGTATTGGTGCCTCCGACTCAGAGGCTGGGAGGTTGCAAGACAACAGGGGGAGATGAAAGACCCTCAATCATCCCATTAACACTTGTATTACCCCAATTCGCAGGTTTCCTCCGGGTACTTCCCCTGCCACTGAAAAAAAAACATGTACAATAGGCCAGGATGTATGATGTGCGATTGTGCGTGAATGCATGGTGGTGTCAGAGGGACCATTGCAGATGTGGCAGTCGTGGCTGCGTTTCTGTCAGTCTCCCCCAGGGGAAACTGAACGCCACCGAGTATGGAGTGAACGTATAATTGTCTCATGTAAGGCGCTTTGTGACTATGTATACTACTATAAATAAAGTTCTTCTTCCTCTCAAAAGCCATTTTATGAATGCACACTGCAGAGCTAATAAAAACATTTCTTCCAACTATGACAAGGCATTACTTTTTACACTGTCTTCATACTATAATCCTTGAAAGATTTGTGGCATTTTGAATAACACTCTGTCTTCTTTGTTACAGTGCCTGAATCTGCTTGTGCCAGGCCTTCTCAAACAGTCACTGCATCAACTGGTCCGATTATCCCACTTTTCGAAAGAACAAGAGAAGTGCATTACAACTGGGATAGGCGCAACTTCATGCCCCTTGTCGGATCAAATGGTAAAAGTAGATTATTTTGGACAGATGCGGGCCAGATGCTAGGGGTGAATCTTCCCTTTTGGGCTTTTGGGGACGATCTACATGCAAATATGAGATTACAAGGTGAAAGACCAACCAGTTCTGCCATGGTTTTGTTTTTACCTCATGCACAGAGTAGCCCTGAAGACACTATCAACCCTGCCCGCTCCTTGTGCCATCCCATGTTAATAGATCGGACACTTCGGAGGCTAAGCGAATACGGAGGTCTCCAAAATATCATCGACCAATGGGGTGACAGCAGCCTGGAGGAACTCGAGGCGTTCATTGACTTGTATTTCGAAACGCTGTGGGAGCAGACTATGGGGTCGTGTCAAGTGGCAGAGCGGGAGAGTCCAACAGCAGAGGAGGCGGAGGAAGATGTGCTTGGAAAAATTAATCGTAAACTGACAAAGCTGGACGTCCTGGAAGAGATCAAGGAGGATCTGTCCATGCTCAGGAAGAGTATAGAGCAGAGTGTGAAGGCCATAGAGGAGTTGAAAGGGAAAGCCAACAAGGACTAGTTAAAATGTTTTTGTAAAAGGACTTGAACATCATATTCTTTTTCAACTAAGGGCTAATATTGTGGATTTCTTGTTTACTTTTATTTACAGGTATGTTTTATGGTTGATAAAACATACGTGGCTGGGTATGTAGACAGTACTTTTGCGCTGCAGACATTTCACATCTCATCCAAGAAGCTTCATCACCAACTATTCTACTCTTCTTTGCAGCAGGCTGAATACATATCGATCTAGTAGGAGAGTTTAAACACATGATTTGTACCACTCATTTTTATTGTAAGAAAGATACTCTAAACATGTTTGACAAAAAGTTTTGATTGCTAAGTATCAAGGAACAATGGAAAGGAAACACTAAGCAATCTGTTTCAACTTTTCACACAAAGTTCTACCTCATAAAGTAGATCTAGATCATAATTGGTATAAAATAGACCTAACTTTGACTTATTTCTCAACTTGGTGTAGACACTGTAACACATCCATCCATCCATTTTCTTCCACTTGTCCGTTGCCAGGTCATGGGGGCAGCTGTTGGAGCTGCCCAAATCACATTGCATCAGCCCCTTATGGCTCTTCCTGCAGGTGGTGGGTCCACAGAAGGACGGCCTCATGGTTCAAACCGGGCCTGTTGGTCTCTCATAAGGGGTTTCTGAACCGCTCTTTGTCTGACCCGTCACCTAGGACCAGTTTGCCATGGGAGACCCTACAGGGGCACGAAGCCCCGACAACAGAGCTCCCAGGATCATTCGGGCGCTCAAACCCCTCTACCACGTTAAGGTGGCGGTTCCAGGAGGGGACTGTAACACATAAAAAACAAAATGTATCACTAAAGCAGAGCTGAGACACAAATTCAAGACATGAAGATTTTTACACAATTTGTTTTAATAAATAAATGACTGAACAGTTTAACTAAATGAAAAAGTGCAAACCAATATATTATGTAAAGATTGGTGGGTAACTATTTACTAAATATCTTTAAGTACCTTTAAAGGAACAGACCATTTTTACATACTGAGATATGTTCTTGCCTGAGCTTAGACGAGTTGATGCGTACCTGTCTGTGCGTCCCCTCAGTCACGCAAAACGACCAACGATGTTGGTTGCATTTGGCATTTCCTATAGCTCCAAACGGGGGTGAAGTTGGAAGCTACCGCGCTCTTCCACAGGCAGGCACAAAGACCAGACAGGTACGCATCAACTCGTCTAAGCTCAGGTAAGAACATATCTCAGTATGGGAAAACGGTGGCCTGTTCCTTTAAGCCGTCTATGATGAGTATATTAGATACAGTGCAGTAAAATTATGGGCAAAATCCACAATATTCATCTACTCAGAGCCAAAAAATCTTGTGGCATTTGCTCTTGCGAGATCTTGTGGCACGAGATCTTGGCCCATCCCGACTAAAGCATAAATGAAAAGATATCATATTCACCTCTTAACCTCCGCCTCATTGCGGTTTTTTTCTTCTTCATGTTTTGGTCACTTTTTCGTAGCATTTTTGTCATTTCATTTTTTTGTTGCTTTTTCATCATTCTTTAGTTGTGTTTTTGTTAGTTATTGTTGCTTTTCCAGTGACCCTGAGTAGTACTACCTGAAGAAGTCCACAAATGGGACACGTACCACAGTTTGAGAACAACAGCTCTAAAGTTTTTTATACACTGCTGTAATGTAAGTAAACGTAATAAGCCAGACTTTAAATCACGGTCTTTGTTTTAAAAATATGTGTTTAGTCACTGACAATGAATATTCGCCAGAGTCATAGCAGTCGCTGTAGCTATTGTCCACTAGAGGGAGCCATTGTAAAGGGACACATTTTTGCTTCAAGCTTGCAAATTCCCTTTTCCTTTGGATGGAAGCGTGTCAAAGCCGAAGCTAATGCTCCTTTCCTCTGACATGCTCATCTCCTTTGGTGTTTTAGTCGTATGAGGCAGGTGGGTATTTGTTTTATACAAATCTGTATTTCAAGTGCATCTACCGAGGCATTCTGAACTTTGTTTTAATGTTGTGTTTTTGTGAAAATGCTCTATAAATTGCACAAACCTTCCAAATTACATAAGGGAATGTGCGTTACGCCACCCAGTCGTGGTAGAGAAACACTAAATTAAAACATCTTTGTGTAAAAATGCCACGCATGTGTTCAGAGTTTGAAGAAATAAAATGCTTTTTTTCCCCTCATGCGGCTGCAGTTGGTTTTATATCATTGGTAAAGTAGAAACAGGCTATGACTGAACAGCACCCTCAAAGGAATACATGTTTTGACTGCCTCTTTTGCTGAAGGGTCTATCTGAGAACGACATTTACTGAGGCAGCCATTCCCAGTGTCCAGAGCACAGCCGCCCCCTTATAGATCCAATAACCCCCCAAGAGTAGGACTTAATGCTATGTTTTTAAATGTACATATAAATCTACAAAAGGTGATATAACAGAAAACAGAGTAATAGAGTGACTATATTAGTGGGGTGAATATGGGTAAAGTGGGACCTTTAACTTTAATAATATTTTTTTTTTGATATTTTGTGTGTGTGTGTCATATTATGTTACAAAAAATCCAAACACACCCAATGATTAGAATGTGCAGGATAATAAAATAATGGTTCTGTGGATATTACTTCACTTCATATGGTGTGGCAAAACATAATCTACTACCAATTAGTGCAAAAGTGGAGGTATGTCGTTTTAAAACTAGCAAACATGCAGATCTTTGTTAGTGATAAAAAAGAATGCATCTACAAACATGCATTATTTTAGATTCTTTTAGAGATTTGATCACTACCAATGTGCTATTGGTAAAGTGGGACAGCGTCATATTGGCAAAGTGGGACAGCGTATTTTTTATTCATCCATTGTTCTGTCACACTTGTTTTTTGTTTATACAAAAGCTCCTGGTTAGATATTCCACACTGGAACTTGTCCTTCTGCACCAACAGCACAGGCTGCACATCAGCTACAGGTCCATCATGGCCCGATCTCACACGACAGTTAGAATAACCATTAGAGCAGTTATTGATTCACTGCAGAATCTTTTGATCAAGTGAACTACATAATACTTCAATATTCAATGTAAAAATACAAATGCTTTTGAGTAAGTGTGATGAATAATAACATGGATGCTTTGCCTGAATTCACCACATGTACAGCAACACGACTGGGACAAACCTATCAGGCTGCCAAAACCTCGTGAAGAAATCCACCACATTCCACAAATGCAACATTACTTGCAAATGTCTCTTCTTCCATGTTGTGGGTCAGTGTGATCTGCTGTGCGCATCATAAGACTTTAACAAATGGGACAAAACATGCAGCCAACTGTTTATTTTGGAGCCTGTGGTGGACTAGAAAACATCACATTTATCTTGGAATAAAAGTGATACATTCACATTCTCAACAAACAGCCTAGAAAAGATCATCAAGACTACACAATCCACCTCTGCCATTAAGTAATTATCATTTTTTAGTTGTATTAAAAGAAACTTATGGGCCTTATGTGAAAAATGTGTTTTGTTTCTCCTGCTGTGTTTAACACCAGTGCTGTGATGAATTCATTTCCATGTCTCAAGACCAAAGGGAGCGGTGCAGGTGGCCACCTCCAATGTGTCACAGAGAGATAAGCGTTCACTCTCACAAACGCTCAGCTCATTACTGTGGCTTGGCTGCTTATGTTTGGTCCAAATGTCAGCTCAAACACAGGAGAGGGTATGTGTCATGTTATTAATACAATGTAACGATTTAACAATTCCCGCGACGAGACCCAAACTGTCAAATCTACACGTGTTAATTGCAGCGGATGAGCTTCGAGAAACTGAGGGCCTTCTTCAGTTTGATATTTATATGTTTATTTGAGTCACGTTTACCCGTATGGCTCTATTCTCGCCCAGCATACATCTTATTTAGTTACTTTTTCTCATGGACTGGCCCTCGTGGTGCATGGGAAGCCAAAAATGAGTTGGTGCTTGATGTGAAAAGTTCAGGAATCAGTATCAACATTAGTGTTATCATTAGTATCCAGTGGATGAAGACAATATGTTGGCCCTTTACACCTTTTACACCGTGTTTCTTGTATAGTGCATGACCTGAGGGATGGTTTTATTGAAGAAAACGACATGCTCTTTCCTTGCGCTTGCATATAATTTATTCCTAGTCAAATACCTTATCGCCTGAAATGCTAATAGATATACCCCTTATATTCAAATTAAGAGGCGAAAGAAGAAAAAGACTGACGCATTCGTTGTCTTTTTTGTCAGACTTCTACTTAGTGCGTTCTATCTTTGCCTGTGGATTCCTCCTTGAGCGTCATCACTGACTTTGGCTGTGCTGTCTTCTCATTTGTCTTCTTCTGTTGTCAAGACATCATTCCTCCCACTTTGCACATTTTCCCTTGGCTGTTCTCCCCATTCAGAGCACAGTTGTTCATTCCATTGGCGTGATTTCTTTCTTTTTATTTTGCCTCTATACAGAGTCATAATCGCACTACCCCTCCTCTCCCTTCTTCTTCATCATCATCAGCAGCAGCCAGCCACTTCTCTCTCACTCTCTCCCAGCATAGGAACACAATCCCTATCCCACATCCATCTCCATTAGCGGGACAGAGAAGTGACCGGAGCAACCCCCTCCCTCATAACCCCCCATTACCGCCCACTGCCCCATGGATCGCGTTACACCGCATGCTAGTTTCCCAGGTGGAAGGCAAAGGGTGATGGGCAGAGATGCGGAAATGTACGTAGCTTACATCATGAAACACCTAGACATACGGGCATACAAGAAGCAGTTTTGAATTGAGATCTTCTGAATAGTACTGGAAAAAAGGGAAGACTTGATTTAGACCAAAGACTTCCCTGCCCAGCCTCCCTCCTCCGTGCCCTGACGCAGTGATGTCCCAGAGGGGTGATGTCTGGGCCACGCTACAGTCTGGACCAGTGCATCACAGCAGGACTGAACTTTCCGACCCTCTGTATCCCATAAACCGGGCCCTGCACAGTGACCCCAACAATGCGTGCACGTCAGCAGTGGAAAGTACAGAGCACAAACAGCTATATCAGATGATTCGGCCTGGTCACTGTGGTGTGAGACAAGTAAATGGATATATTTGGTTCGGATCGCTCAGGCTGAAACTTAATTTCGGCCAGTGATAAACAATGGAGAGAGGCAATGTGGGTTCAGAGAATGTTGGGATTTTTTATCCCTTATAAAACAACACACTTTCACTTAGATGAGATAAACAATCTAGGTCTATTGGGATAATGCTTATGCAAATCTTTAAAATCTAAATCTTTAATTTAGAATGCACAAAGAAAACAGAAATAGACAAAACATTCATTTTAGCCACGTTTTGACAGCTTCTGCTTCAATTTTCTTGTCACCTTGATAATAATTTCCCTTGCTGACTTAGTTACTCACTACATCACTACAGTGAATGAGCGCCAAAAAGAAGCAGTGGAAGTTATAAACAGAGAAAATATATCCAATGCAGCGCAAACCCCTGCCAACAGTTCAGACGGGTTTTATTTTCATGGGAAAATATCTAGGTAATGAAGTGCCCTGACTGACTTGCCTTCCAAGATTTATTTACATTTTTGTTTTCTCTGATGGATAATGTTTTCCCAGGACTCCTGGCAGACACTCCAAAAAAGGCCAGCACACATGGAGCATATTGTCTTTGATGCACTTCATTTCACAACACTTGAAAACATTCAGATATGGTCAAAACTACAAATACCTCCCAGAGGAATATATACAATTGCAAAGTAAGAAAGATAGATTTGGGAAGTGACCGATACAACTGGTTATGCTTTTTACCCTCATTTAATGAATGAAGATGAATTACATAATTCCTCAAGCTGTCCCGAACTATCCAACAGTGATGCAATTTCCACAAACACAGAACAGAAATTCTAAATGGCGTGTGACTATTTCTAAAGACACATGCTTACAATTGAAGATCGTTTTGTTCTTTTAAATTGTAATTTATGGCATTTGAAGAACAGTTTGAAACCTGAACACTGCTGGAGTCTGTGTTCCAGGCCGCCTCCTCTGAACGCAGTTAATGCAAACAAAGCTGGACTTGGATGGAGGCCATGTGTGAGAAAATCAAGCCAAGACTTCATCGACTCAAGTCTCAAACATGTTCAGTGAAGCCAAAAGCTGGTCAAGTCTTCACAAAGCACTCTGGTCCAGCTTGCGACGTAGTTCAGCATCATTGCAGTTGTCTCAGCGTTGTGATGGGAAGGTTGCAGGTTTGAGCCCAGCCTTAGCACTTACTGATACTTTATTGAACAAGTTGGATACACCAGAACTTCTCCCTACTAGACTGATTGTAGGAAGACAGTCCTGCTACTATTCTGCTGAAAGTCCATTAGAGGTGTTGAAGCCTCTTGACGTTTAAGAACTTTTGTCTACAATACAGTGATAATGTGCATAAAAACAGTTAGTATGAGCACTGGCGTTGAATGTTCTCACTATATACAGCATAAGTAGGGCATGTTGATTTCATGAAAGTTTGGTGCCACTAGATGCCTTTCCCATCCCACAAAACACAGAAAACGTAACCCTATATGCCATCCATCCATCCATCCATCCATCCATCCATCCATCCATCCATCCATCCATTTTCTTCCGCTTTATTCGAGGCTGGGTCGCGGGGGCAACAGTCTCAGCAGAGATGCCCAAACTTCCCAATCGCTAGGCCAGCTCGGAGACATAGTCCCACCAGCGTGTCCTGGGCCTTCCACGAGGCCTTGTCCCACTAGGACATGCCTGGAACACCTCCTGTGGGAGGCGACCAGGAGGCATCCGAAACAGATGCCCTAGCCACCTCAGCCTGCTCCTTTTAACCTTATATGATTTAGCATAAACCCATATGCTTTTAAATGCTAATTATTATCTAAAGTCTACTCTCAACAGGTCTGTATATTTAGTAATGAGTTTAACCAGGCTTTTACATCACCTAAATTGTGCCGATGGTTTGACAACATTCAATTCTGAACAGAGTAGCCGACTTGCTAGGCTGTTTCTACATTTCCATGACTATACCTTGTCCTTTTTCCAATCCACTGATTTAAAAGCCATTACATTGTACATTTGTTTGCATTTTACACTGTATTTTAGAACAGATGTTCAATTGCCACATGTATTCAGGCCTGAGCCTCACCTGCATCTCCATTACAACTTCTTTATGGAGACAATTTGAGTGAAATGGCCAGTGGAATGCTTTAAACACATCCAGCTTTCGCATTGGGAGGTGATGGATCGAGCTTGTGTCAGGACCAAATTGGCTTCTTCTTGTATATTTCGTTGGCACCTGAATCCTGGACCATGAGAGCAGTTCCTCCGTCTTCCATCTTCCCGCTGTCTGTCAGTCGCCCCCGTCAGGATACGCAGGGTCAGGCTAAACCTCAGGGGCAAAGTTCAGGAAACAATTAGAGAGAAATAACAGTGCCCCGGTGAGCCCAGACCCCAGCTCCACTTTGAATACGTGTCTGCTTCTCACAGGGTCCCACTCGTTAAATCATTAACCTCACCACTAAAGAGGCCAGAGCAACATGTCGGGGCTGGAAGAAACCTCACCAGCTGCATCTGCGTGGCACGTACAGGAGCTCTAAGGGATGAGCTTAGGCCCCAGCAATGCCAGATGTAGTTATCGGTAGATGTTGAGTTACATTTTACAATAAGGAGGTGATTGTACATGTTTTTAGTGGTAAGGAGAACCAGAGCACCTGAATGTATTATCTACAATTGATAAACTGGAATTGAACTATGGACTGGAGTATGACCATAAAGAGTTTCCTCACACACCCTATTATATCCTTTACCTCAATTAATAATATTATTTTGACAAGTAGGATTTTAGCTTGGCCAAAGTACAGATCACTTTAAAGGTCACTTTGGATGTCTAAGCACCTCATTAAAATGTGAATCAGATGCTTTGGCAACACTTTATATTGAGTGGTGTAAGTTAAGCATTAATATGGTATTAATACGAATTTCTAATTAATAGGCCATTCAAATATGCTTGTAAATTGGTGAAACTTGGAAAATTATTATTATTGTGGAAAAAGTTCATTTATTTCTGTAATTTAACTTCAAATGTGTAATATGATAAAGACTCATGGCTCGCAAAGTGACATATGTCAAGCCTTTGTTTGTTACAATTTTGAGGAATTTGGTTCACAGCTTGAAGAAACCCCACTCAAAATCCCCAAATCTCAGAAGATTAAAATATTGTGAAAAGGGACTATATTGTTGGCTCAAAGTGTCGCCCTTTCATCAGCTAATTCATCCAAAACTCCTGCAAAGGGTCCCTGAGGCTTTAAATGGTCTCTCAGTCTGGTTCAGTAGAATTCACCATCATGGGGAAGATTGCTGACCTGACAGAAAACCAGAAAACCATCACTGACACCGTCCATAAGGAGGGAAAGCCTCAAAAGGTAATAGCAAAAGAAGTTGGATGTTCTCAAAGTGCTGTATCAAAGCACATTAATAGAAAGTAAAGTGGAAGGGAAAAGTGTGGAAGAAAGAGGTGCATAAGCCAGGGATGAGCGCAGTCTGGAGAGGACTGTCAGGAAAAGGCCATTCAACAGTGTGGGGGACCCTCACAAGGAGTGGACTGAGGTTGAAGTCAGTGAATCAAGAGCCTCCACACACAGATGGATCCTGGACATGGGCTTCAAGCGTGAAATTCTTCTTGTTAAGCTGCTCCTGAACTACAAAGTCAGAAGCGTCTTACGTGGGCTAAAGAAAGAAGGAACTGTTCTGTTGCTCAGTGGTCCAAAGCTCTCTTTTCTGATGACAGCAAACTTTGCATCTCATTTGGAAACCAAGGTGCCAGAGTCTGCAGGAAGAATGGAGAAGCACACGATCCAAGATGCTTGAAGTCCAGTGTGAAGTTTCAAGTCTGATGATTTCCATGTCTTCTGCTGGTGTTGGTCCACGATACTTTATTAAGTCCAGAGTCAGCGTAACCGTCTACCAGGAGATTTTAAAGCACTTCATGCTTCCTTCAGCAGACGAGCTTTATGGAGATGCTGACTTCATTTTCCAGCAGGACTTGGCACCTGCCCACACAGTCTAAAGTACCAAAACCTGGTTCAATGACCATCGGATTACGTACTTGATTGACTAACAAACTCGCCTGACCTGAACCGAACAATGCAGAAGAGGGAAGGCCGCTAGTGAAGTATCCTGGTCTTCCATAACACGTCAGCAGTGCCACAGGCTAATAGCATCCATGCCACACCGCATTAATGCAGTAATTCAAGTAAAAGTAACCAAGCCAAGTACTAAGTGCATATGCTTGATTATAGTTTTCAGAGGGCTGACATTTCTCAGTTTAAAATCTTTTTTTTTCTTTTTCACCTGTATATTGAAGAATTCATTTGCAAAAACAGACAATCTTCAAATTTCCTTTTGCATAGCAGTGTTTTTCATGACCAGGTCTGTTTCATATGAAGATGAAAGGTACTAGTTCTTAATCAAATGTACACAACTTTAGTTTCACAAGAGTCATCTATAGAGTACAGTAACAAATATGCAAAACAATTCTATTATGAATTTTATGCTTATTCATGGACTACCCCAACTCTAGTCCTAACATGATTGCTGATTTTTCTGAATGCTTTATTAACACTGAACAAGCACCCCTTAATATAAAGAGATACTGATGCTTTATGTCCGAACTTTTCCACTTTTGCTCGTAGTATTAGGATCTTTACTTTTTACTTGTAAGCCATATTATGTTCTTACTTTAAAAACCAGTGTGGATCTAAACAATCTCTGTAGTATCGGCTTGTCCTTACTAGAGCTATTCCGAAGAGGGATGAGCTGACCCTCCTTAAAATCAATGGAGGCTTATGGTGTTTGCGTTTTGACCCTGGATTTCACCTTGAAGCATTTAGCTACGAGCCAAGACAGAGCGCGTTCTCAGCATTTTTTTCCCCCCACAATGAAATGCCAACAACACTTGAAATACATATTAATCAAATCGAACAATAAAGAGCAGCATAAACAATAGTCGTGGCAGGTTGCCGTGAAGTTCAGTGGAATAGACTTCAGGGAGAAAGTACGTGAATGTAATAGCCTATGTTCGGGACAGAATTGAATGGGTAAATTTGTCTTGTTATCCTGGTCATTTATAACACCACAGACTATAAAAGAAAGTGTCACAGCTTTTTGAGAGTCTGGCAAAGAACAAACCAAAACTTTTAGGAATTCACTTTCTATTTTTACCTATACAAAGTCATGGACAGCAAAGGTTTTCAAAGTAGTCAACTGGAAGGGGTTGTTTGAGTTCATCTTGCTCGTCATGTAGTTTCTTCCTGTTTATGTATTCGGACAAAAGAACACTTCTGGATCCTTACTTTATTTTAATATACAACTGAAAATCGATTGAGAAACCAAATTGTTCTACTATTTAAGAAAGGTACAGATGTGAGTTTAAGGCCATTGACCACACATAATGAAGTTTTTTGAAGCATTTTGTAATACTAAGCATTCCAACACTTTTGGCTGTCCTTGTGTGATGGGTGATATTTCTATGAGGTTTTCTTAGAGGAACCACAACAACAAATTGAATAGTGGTGTAAAATTCTTGCCTTGAAGTCCAGAGACTGCTATGAAGTCGCTCTAATATTTCATTCCCACATGACAAAAATAATAAGAGTTGCAGTTTCAAGAAAACATTAACTGAGTTGAGTTGGTTGGATTTGTTCAGTATACATTACATGAATGGCCTGAAACCAATGGGAGACTGAAAAACAAGTTTGAAAAAACGTTTAACCAGTTCTTCCCATTAAAAACACACCTGGACAGTGGGGTAAGCTACAAAAATGTATTACTTTTTTCAGTAATTAACATATTACTGACACAAATTCTTCTTCTGAGACACTGAAGAGACGCCAAGAGCCCCTACACCTGCAGCGCAATGGAGGCGTCACAAGAGGAGCTACAGGAAACAAAAAAGAGACCAACAAGGAGATGGTGAGAGACTGCTGTGGAGCGGAGGGAGCTGCAGGAGGAAGAGGAAGGAGAAGGTGGAGCTGACCAGTGCAGGACACCACGCTCTGAAACCAGTAAACAGTAAATGCTATTTCATTGTACGCTTGTATGACACCTACACAATATGTAAATCTAATGTAAATCCAATCCAGTTGTTGTTCTTTGTCAATTGTTGTCTTATTTTGCCATATTTTACTTCTTATTCCATCCATCCATTTTCTTCCACTTGTCCGTTGCCGGGTTGTGGGCAAATCACTGCCCCTATGGCTGTATAGTTTAAAGTTGTATCGCTTATTTTTATCTAAACTCTGTGTTATATGTTTTTGTGTTTAATGTTGCACGTCTTAATCGAAAAAAATTCCTAGTTTGTGAACCTGTTTACAAGCAATGGCAATAAAAATGATTCCGATTCTGAAGCACTGACTTATATAAAAATACCGGAATATAGTAGTCATTGCAATTCAAGTTACTCAAGTTACAAGTGCATTTAGGTGTATGAAAGAAAAGAAGCCAAACTCCCCCCAAATAACGGATGTGCAGTTGCATGTAGCTAATGTCGTCAAAACAAAACAAAACAAAACAAAACAGAGAGAATAGGGGAAAAAGAAGGAAAAGGGAAATCTTGGACTCGGTGGCATTATTACAATTTTCGGTTTAAATTTTGCCAAAAGTAACTCAAAGTAATGTAACTCAGCTACATTTTTGAAACAGTAATGTGTAATACAAACATATTACAT